>NC_092820.1:129495785-130180368 GCF_023375885.2 Dermacentor andersoni
TGAACGAGAGAACGAGGCCTTCTCTGTGCGCTGCGCTCAAGAAACGCCGAAGGACGCCCGACTTCGGTTATGAGCATCATCGAGCGACATCCCTCCGGACAGCGGATGCAGTCCCCTGACCATCGGGATCTCCTTCCCCCGGCGGGGCGGTCTGTTACGTTTCGCCTACGACGCGCGGGTATAGCCGGCGCGGATGCAACGGACGCCGGGGCTTCGTTCCAAGCAGCGGACATTTTGGCCCGTTCAGCGCCGCAGATACGCCTCCCCGCCAAGCGCGTCCAGGCGTGTTTCAGTGCCACGTGTCTTCGTGTGTGCGTGTGTGTGTGTGTGCCACGCTTGTCAAAGCGCAGCAGCCGGGGAGAGGAGCTCCCCAAGTGTGAAGCGAGGAGGTCTGTCCGGCGCCCGGCCGGCGGTTGAGTCACTACACTCGTCTCAACATGCATCTCAGCTCGTCCGTCCCCCGCCGTCACGTGGTCACATCCCGTGACCTTCCTTCTTGCCCTCAACTGTGAAAGTATAAGAGCAGCTGCCCCCGGACGCCAAGAGGGAGGCTCCGATTTCTTCTGTCGAGTTACGTGCTCTCCCGTCTCTCACTTCGGTCGACCTGACCGCCCGCTCTTTTGCGATGTTAGAATAAACCAGTTGTTCTGTTACCAGTCGACTCATGCTTTGCCGGGACCTTCGGATGCTTCCAGTGCCCCAGGCCGCCAGGCCAACGCTACCCTTGGGGCTTGCGACCCGTTTGCAATAACGGGCATCAGCGCTGAGTTTGCAACAACTCGTGCCAGCGGTGCGATTCCAACACTATGCAAGGTATGGCGTCTCAAAATTAGGGTACAACTTGTTGAGGTACATATGTCAATATTGTATGAAAGTTGCTCAGGGAAGGAATTTACAGCAAAGAGAACAGATACCACGTAACCCATATGACTGTTTTCGGACAAAACCAATTATGCATATGCATATTGCCTGCCTATATCAAGTATGTATGATGCCAGAGAGCGAAATTTCGCATTAAAAAAGGGCATTGTTCTTGTGAGATGATTTGGAAAGGTGTAGGTGTGTGAAAATAAATGTTATATATAGGGCCTGACACCGTTAGACTACTGTATATATATATATATATATATATATACACACGACCCGAAAACGTTATACTACTGTGGTAGCGCAGCTCAGAAAGAGAAATGCTGCAGCTAAAACCTCGTGGCAGAAGAAAAGTAGGGTCAGTGAGTTGGTCTTTAATCTAACACTGTCTGTATTGAATGTTATCACTGTTCGCAAACATAATTAATCGTGCCATACGCAGAATGTGGGTAGGCAATAACCGAGTTGTGAGCATGCCGCGGTCCTCGAGGGCGATGCAGAAGAAAAAGCTTCACGCATGCTCACCGGTTAATCTATACGACCTAATGAAAATAATAGGAGAGTGTATGAACGTTACACCCGATTTCCTTTTGAGTTCCCACTGATGAGTAATAAAGATGCCGGACAGTGACTTGTAGCAAATGTGCGAAGCATCCCAAAGTGGCAAATCTTTTCTTAACGGAACTAGGAGCAAGGTTTATTAAAGAAAAAATTGTCATCCACCGAAATATAGCACAAAGCATTGAAGGAAATCCATACGTGTTTCCTGTAAAAAAAAATTTTAAGACAGGATATAAAAATGCTAAAAACAAGGTGCGTTTATACCTAGAAATAAGGTATTGCTGGAAAGAGTACATAGGTTGTAAAAAAAGGCAAGTAATTTCCACTACTCGCGAATCTATAATGGAGTTCCGGTGTGCATATCAAAGGCTACGAATATCCCCCGTAGTTGTCCCACCGCATTACCAACTAATGTGAGATTTGGCCTCTGCAATATTTGTTGTACCCTAACAATATGCACTGAACGCTCTACGGATGGCATGCCAACACAATCATGTATTTTTTTAACCTTAGCCGCAACACTTTTCTTATAATGAACATGACACTAGCGCACTTACCGCAGGTGCACAAACATCTTTTTGTATGCTCGCCACGGCAATAGACGACGGGGCAAGTAGATTTCCAAGGACGCGAGCAGTGTTCATATTTTGTCGCTGCATGTAAGAGCACATATATTATGAGCAAGATGTCTAGGTGTACTGCGTACGCCCACCACAACACTGAATGTATGGTAATCTAGTGAATGACGATGTTTTCTGTTACACATCATGTAAAATCAGTTTGGCACTGTGGCCTTCCCCACTCGGGTTCATTAAAAGACAAAATGATGCAGACAGCAAGTTTATCCCGATGGGAAAAGACTGCGCGCACCACACTTCTTAATTTCCTATAGGTAAATAGAGAAAAAGAGAAAAGTAAAAAGTATAATAGGCACAAGGCATCAAAAAACTACAAAAAAAGGGACTTATTACTTTTCTCGCAGCCGCAAGTAGTCTATCTAAAATTATTTAAGCTATTGCCATTTTTTACTGACATCTACATTTAGATATTATCCTAATGTGCTGCAGTACGTATCGGCAGTTTCAATCTCACGTCCCCAGCTATGGGGAAGCACCAAGATTAGGTTCAGGCAGCAGAATGACAGCAGCCTAACGTATCGGCGGAGCAGTTGCTTGAATTAGACTGATTTCCTGGCCCTTTGCTGCGTGCACAAGTAGTGTTCCTTCTATCCCGCATACCTCTTTCTGTTGCCCCCTTCTCTTCCCCCAGTGTAGGATAGCAAACCGGACGCTCGTCTGGTTGAACTCCCTGCCTTTCCATTCCTTGCTATCTCTCTCTCCTAATCTCGCGTAATACGTCTAATCATGTGGCTGCCATTTGAAAACGAGACTGTTTCTTGAAGCGCACTACTACCACGGCTGCGTAGGTTCCGACGCCGCAATGCTCGTTGCGCTCTTGGTCAGCTGTGATAAACCCACGTAGTTCTACTTTGAAGGTAAACAAGAAAGTTGATAAGGAACTAAGGAACACCGGGGTGATTTAGGCTAACTAATGCTAGCCCTTTCTCTACCAAAAGGGGTATATATCTATATATATACCCCTTTATATATACATATAATATATAATATATATAATATATAATATATATATAATATATAATATATATATATATATATATATATAGATATATATATATGTATATATATATATATATATATATATATATATATATATATATATATATATATATATATATATATATATATATATATATATATATATATATATATATATATATATGTGTGGTTGAATGGTAGCGCTGGCTAACGCTCCCAGGGTTCCAGTAGAATACGTAAATACAGAAGAAAGTAGATAGGAAAACAGCCCTGCGGTAGCTCAATTGCTGGAACATCGCACGCGTAATGAAAAGACGTGGCATCGTTCGGCACCAGCGGCTACGTTGTTTCTTCATCCACTTCTATTTCCAATATTTTTCATTTCTTTAATTATTGAAGTAAGTAAAAATAATTTCCCCTTTGTTGTCCTTGGTGTTAATTTTTTTTTATGATAAGCATAATAAAAATCAGACCCCTCGGTTAACCCCCTTTCTTTTCGTGCACATATATATATATATAAACACATGAAGCCAACAAACAAAGACACTAAGGACAACACAGGGAAAATTACTTGTACTTACTAATTGACCCAAAAAAATTTTAAAGTAATGGAATTGAAAGTGGATGAATGAACAACTTGCTGCAGGTGCTGAACAATCCCACGTTTTCGCCTTACGCGTGCGACGCTCTACTAATTGAGCTCCCCCTGCGCCGTCTTTCCATCGACTTTGGGGGGTATGTATGTGTTACTACTACAACTAACCCTAGGAGTGTTAGCCAGTGACACCATTCGCAAACCTTAGCAGCGGATGTGGAAGCTCCTTCCTGCCGCAGGCATCGCGCTTGAGAGACTTTTTGGGTGAAGAAAGAAATAAACTTCAAACTTTAAACACGTGCTACCTATTTATGTATATACTACTACTTCTTCTACTACTACTACTACTACTACTACTACTACTACTACTACTACTACTACTACTACTACTACTACTACAACTTCTACTACTACTAAAGTTGAACTGATATCCAGCCCAACTGCACAGAAAACACGAGGCTGTCCGTGGTGTATTCGCTTCATATGGTCTGCCAGTTTAGGTCGTGACGGACAGTGGTCCCCAATTACCGTTTTACGAATTTCAGGAATTTCTTCGCAAAAACGGAGTAAAGCACACTCTCCACCATACCACTCCACGCCAAACAGTGCAACGGAACGTGCAGTTGAGACAGTGAAAAGCGACTACTGATGCCGCACTACTGCGGCATCAGCATGCGGCACAAATAGATCATTTTCTTTTTTCGTACAGAATCACCCCTCCCCCCCTCCTTCGCTGGTGAAACATCTAGTGCACTGTTTCGTGCTAGGAAACTGCGAACGCGCCTATCGTTGTTGGAACCAGATACGACGCAAGCAATGAAAGGGTAAATCAAGAGTACGGAGAGCACTGCCAATAAATATCGCGGTACTGCTAGTGTTTTTCCGGTGGGGGAGGGGAGAACGAGAGGTGTGGTCAGAGGAGAAACCTATAAATAGTTTCCTCGTAAATTTAACAAGCTTGTGAGTGATACCCACTCTTGATTCACGCGCAACAGCGCCTAACGCCTGTAAATGCAGATCTTTTGAGGGCAGCAACCGTCCTGCCTGATTTTACTACTATGCAGGACATGCAACGTGATTCAGCAGCTTTCCGTGAAAGCAATAACACCAGTGATACCGTACAGAAACTGCCAGCAGTCGTTCTGCCCCCCAAGTAACGCTTCGGCACAACACCCGCGTGCGCAGATGGCCAGACCGGTTGATTTACGATTGATACTCTATAAAGGCAATGAACAATTGCATATATTTTTCTTGTACATAGGCTGTACTAGCGTTCTAAATGAAAAGAAAAAAACATAGGTGCTTCTGTAACGGTATTTTTGGTTTAAGAGGGGGGTCGTTACATTCGAGTAATCCGACGTATGCGGCCGTTCGGCATTGCGCGGGTTCGATGCTGTCTGTTAATAAGATCAGTGCGGGTGGCCGCCACGCCGCCTGTCTGCGTGTTTATCTGCATGTCGGTGATGTGCGCTGCCTATAAAAAGCCGGCAGCCGTATCTGTGTGATCTTTAGTTGCGACTTCTACTGAGACGCCAGCTGATGCCTCGAAGAAAGGAGTAAGCCCTGCTGTCAAGATTCCGGTTCCGTGAGGCAACATGCTTCAAGTGCCAACAGCGAGCTCATAGCGCCCGAGCGCGTTTCCGTAGGGAGAGTTCATTTAAGGGCCACCAGGGCGGTCGCGTCACGTAAGTACCCTATCGTCTCGGGAGAGGGCACATCTGTGGACACGAACGGCGTATTCGCGTTGGAAGCAGTGGACAGTCATGTCAGCCACGTCGGCATCACGCAGCCCATTGTACGCAGATTAAATTGGGGGGGGGGGGGGGGGGGGGGCGTTCCAGGGGACATGCAGATTGATACAGGGTCACCAGTGTCGCTCATCACGTGGCCCACCTATGAGCTAAAGAAACAGTGCGTTCCAAGCTGCGTGGTTCGCCAGTAAGACTGACTTGCTTCCGGGAAGGCTTTCCATTCGTGGACGACTCAAGATCAAGGTTTCGTGCGGAAACCGATCGACGAACGGATCCCTGACAGTCCTCGGTTGCTCCGGCCCCAACCTGTGGAGACGCGACTTGATGCAGGCGTTCAACATGCTCGAGGCGCCAGTAATGAACGTGAACACGATGGGTGAGCGAATGCCTTTCGTCGAGACGGACGATGTTAACGTGCACCGTTTGGTAGCAGAATTCGCTGATGCGTTCGCGCCAGGCTTAGGTCCCATCAGGGGTCCGCCGGTACACTTTGATATGTGGGAGAAAGTGGTACCGAAATTCTGGGAAGCACGCGAAGTTTCATACGCCTTTCCTCAAAGGATCGACGCTGCACTTAAGCGCCTTTTGGCCGCGGTTATTGTTTCTGTGCATCATTCTAATCGGGCTGCTCCTGTGGTAACGGTAGTAAACTGCAACGGCGGCATTCACCTTTGTGGTGATTTTAACTCAAGGTAAACAAAGCTTGTCATATTCAGCAATATCCGTTGCCCCGAGTGGAAGATATCTTGGCATCGTAGAGCAGCGGTCAGGTTTTCACTACGATAGATTTGCGGTAGGTTTACAATCAGCTACCGTTGGAAGAGGAAGCCATGCTACTTACGACCATAAACACGCATAAGGGACTGTTTAGCTTCACTCGCCTGCCCTTTGGAGCGGCTTCCGCGCCGGCAGTGTTGCAACGCCGCATGGTGACCATCTTGCAAGGGTTTCTTGGGGTTCAGGTCTACTTATACGACGTCATCATCGCAGAGAAACACAATGACTGCACCACACTGCACGAAGTATTGCATGGTTTTGGGAAAATGGCGTGCACTTAAATGGGGACAAGTGCAAGTTCCTTCGAGCACAGGTGGATTTCCTGGACATCAAATTAGTGATCAGGGACGTCAACCAAAGTTGGAAAACTTTGATGCCATTCTTCAGATGCAGGTGCCACACGGAACCTCGCAGAATTAAGGTCGTATCTGGGCGTTGTTAACATACTACCATAAGTTTCTTCCTAGTGCATCTAGGGCCATGGCGCTACTCTATCAACTGCTCCGCAAGGAAGCTAAGTGGGAGTGGGGTCCCAGTCAACAACGGGAGTTCAGCAAGGTGAAGGAATTTCTCAAGTCCACTGATTTTCTTGCGCATTTTGACCCGCGCGAACCTCTTGTCGTGGAATGCGACGCCTCCCCGGAGGGAATCGGTGCAGTGCTTTCTCGCGATGTCAGGGACGGGGTGCGTCGACCCATAGGCTTTTGTTCTCGGGTACTGACGGAAGCTGAGCGAAATTATTCACAGCTGCAGCGCGAAGCTGTGGCTCTAGTGTTAGGGGTCTCGAAATTCCGATAATACCTACTCTGTAAGCCATTCACACTGTTGATGAACTATAAGCCGCATGTGGGACTTTTTTATCCAGATAGGGCTACGCCATTGATGGCCGCCGCCCGAATCCAACGATGGGCCCTGCTGCTGAGGGCAGACGACTACGTCATCGAACACCAGCCTGGAAAGGACAAGGTTCCAGCAGGTGCTCTCAGTCGACTCCCGACATCCACAACGTCTCAGCCAGAGACCCTGGAAGAAACCCGGAATGGTAAGTATGTCTTCCCCATGGGAAACCTCAATGACGGTGTTATGTCCGCGAAACAACTGGTCGCTCTCACCTCGCACGATGAGGACTTAGCAAAGGTGCAAAAATGGGGGCAGGAAGGATGGCCAAGAAACTCGGGGCGCAAAGACCTGCATTTGTAACCATATCTCAAGCGCAAGACTGAGATAACGTGGAGTCATGGGCTTCTGTACAGGGGGCATCGTGTAATCGTGCCTAACAGCGCAAGAGCGGGAATGTTACGCCTGCTGCATAATATCCATCAAGATATTTGCTCAATGAAGCGACTAGACCGCTCGCTGCTGTGGTATTCCAGGATTGTTAACTAGACTGGCAACATGGTTAAGTCGTGACCCAGTTGCGTACAAGCAGCCCCTATGCCCCCCAAATAAATCCGCGGTCGCATAGCCAGAAACGGGCTAGAGTTGGTCCAGGCTACATGCTGACTTTGCGGGGCCGATCGATAGACACATGCGAGTGATCGTTGTGGATTCACATAGTAAATGGATCGAAGCAGTACCCCTGAAAAGCACCCCAACCCATGCCACCATAGAAGCCCTGCGCACCCTGTTCGGCACGTTCGGATTGCTCCGGACGCTTTTATCTGATAATGGCTTGCAATATACAAGTGCTGAATTTCTGGAGTTTATGAAGCTGAATAACGTAACACATCTCCGGACAGCACCCTATCATCTGCAGTCAAACAGGCTCGCGGAACGCACCATGCGAACTGTTAAAGAGTTTTTGAAGGTATTTGAAAACAAGCTTGGCAAGGATTGACAGGTATGCACAGGCATGCACAGGCATGCACAGTTATGCATGCACCGGCATGCACAGGTACTGAAGGACGCTGCAGGCCGAGGGAGTGCCCACAAAACCCCTTATGGGGTACGAGCTCCTTTCCAGACTGCACAACGCAGTGGCACCACCGGGTCCGCTCGCCCCGCAGTCTCCGGTTGACCAGCACGTTCCTAGTGTGTTGCAGCTGGGGGAACCGGTCTAGGTAAACAACTTCAGGCGAGGCGAGCCATGGGTCCCAGCGCTAGTCACGTCATCGGATGGCACTCGCATGGTGAACGCCGATGGTCTAGAGGGGGAGAACATTCGTCGACACAGTGAACAGATCAAGCGAGTTGGGGAGCATGACCTGTACGACGGAGTCTGTGACCCTAAGTGCCAAGGGGAAACCGCCAGCCACCAAGTATTTGGGACACCAGAGTAGGGGCCAGGAATACGCGAGGCTGCCCCGAGAACCCCGGCGCCAGCGCTGCGCTGGTCTTGCTTGACACGAAAACCCCCAGACCGCTATGTGCCGTAGGCTGAACGAGGTGCTACACCGGGATGACGTCATGCCAGCATACGGCAAGTTATCGCCCTGTTCCTCCTCCTCACACTCCCTCTCTAACCATCTCGCACAACGCCTCTATCAACACACATCAAAGCAATAAACGTTGCCTGGGCCCAGCGGCCACTGTGTATGGTGCGCATTCTTCAACAAGCCGGACCAATAAAACAAGCATCGATTTCTAATTTACTACGAAGTTTAGGTGTCCCCGACGGCTGATTTCTTCTTTACAACAAATTCCTCCTGTGGGGGCCAACACTGTTTTTAGAAGTCGTGATTAAGGTGCGTGCGCTCTGTACTAGCGCTAACGGCAGCGCTTGTTATGTAATTTTGGAGTGTGCTGATGTCAGAACTAGTACTCTTGCATTGCACAAGGAATGGCTAAACCAGTACGCTGCTCGGTTCAGCGCATCGAGTAGTCTGACGGCTGTATTCGACGATGCGACTGAAGATGGTGTCGTACGACATCTTCAAAGTCAGATAATGCTGCGGTAAAGACGCTAGTGTTACCGGAAGCGGCAATGATGAATATCCTGTAAACGAACAAATGGTTTTGAAGGCACGAGAGGTGATGGGGTATTTTTCGTGCTGTTCCTTGCCGATCATGCTCTGGACCTTGGTGCATTATAGCGTTGGTGGCGGTTGCACATTCTGTGATATTCGAAATCATGTTAAATGAAGGTTTTGTTTTGTTGAGCGTGCTTAGTCAGCTTTCTTGTCAGTAGAACGGTGCGCGACCTTTACAGCACAGTGATCCGCATAACGAAGATATTCGGAAGTCCTGAACACTTCATTGTAAAGGTGTTTCTCTCTATATGAAGGTTCTGCCATGCCTGTGCGAAATATAAAATTATATTTGTGCCGCGCAGCTGGACAGAGTCAAGTTAATGTTGTTTCTGACTATTAGAGAATGTCGAGCAGCTTTTTTGTATTTTGCCTAGATATACAATAAATAATGATTTATTTAGCTTCCTACACAAAATATTTCGAGTAAAATTGTAAATGTAAAAATTATAGGTCTTCATGCAAAATTTTTTATGGATGTTTCTGCTGCGCACTACGTGATATATAAAATTGTTTCCCAATCCAAAAAGTAGCTCATTGCAAAGAGAAGGTCTTTCGTTTGACATTAATGAGAGAGCAAGAGAGGAGCAATGAAAGCGGGGCTTTCGGGTTCTACTCTACGTGGTCAGTCTACTCGGTCGGTCACTGGTCTGCCTCTCGCCTATTCGGTTCACATTCTCTTCAAAAAATAAAGTCTGGCGGCGGGATTCCAAACTCGTTCGCACAGCGCAGCAGCCAAGCATTTTAACCTTTGGGCCACAACCGCACGTACGCTTTTCTCGTGCGAACGCCCATTAGCTGTTATTAGATTATCGCCGTTTGTTCATGATTATAATATTCCACACTATGGCCCAAACTTACAACGGGGAACTGGCCAGGAAGCTGTCCGTAAATTTAAAATAAATAGCAAGAAATGAAGAACAACAACCGCACATAAGGTTTGTCGCATTCCGTAGCATATCTGAGAGTGGGTGCACACAAGTTTCCTTTTCGACAAGGATGCGCGAGTGAAATGGTCAAATTTATGGTATTTAGATAAACGCTTAACGAAAGCTCTGCCTCACACAGGTTCAAATAGATGCGTTGGATCTACATATCTTTTAAAAATAATTGCTGTAAAAGTTTGCCAGACAGCACGCTTTCCATGCTACAAAAGAAGGGGAGGATGAAAAATAAAACAGCATTAATGCCGGTGACTAACAAAAGAAATTGAGTCCCTCGCACCTTCTTTCTCTTTATCACTAAGAAGGTGGTAATAAAATTTGTTCTCATTTTGCAAGGAGCCCTATGCTACAACAGCTGTGCAAAATTGGGCAGAGAACAAGAGTACATTGGCGAAACCCACCACTACAATGAGTTAGCAAGTATCACTGTTACATCCACGTCAACTAAATTTCATTTGTTGCGAAAAAATGAGTATTTTGAATGCTCACTTCATAAAAATCGGAAAACGGGAAAATTGCCACGCATGCGTTAAACATTCGAAGTAGGTTGGAAAGAGGCTGCACATAAAGCTTTTCGACTGCCACTTTTTTGTCGCTGAGGTATTTCAGACCAAGTGGTGTTGCAATAGCAACGCCGTCACGCTTGAAACAGTCATTTCTGTTTAAGGCCTTTCTGGCTATGGAATAAACATATTTTGATGAAACGTTCTTACAGGTTGCGACTGAATTACAGTGCTTAGAACGCATGCGCCCAAATATACTATGATGTCAACTGTTTGCTGGCTATGTGGGCCCAACACAACTGTATTGTAGGAGAACGGAAGAGTATATTGAACAATACATTAACACTTACCGCATTTGCATTTGCACGAGTTTACAGTATGCAAACAAGTAACTTTCTGGTCGCAGCCGCAACTGTGCGTCGGACAACGGGACAAACCTACATTTAGGAAAAAGTGAAGGGATTTAGACAGTGCAAGCGATGTGTTCATGTGTCTTAAAAGATTTGGCGAGAAAATGCAAGCTCCATGTATGGCCCACTATAAGTTGAAAGCCATGGCGTATGTGAGTTTCCTTCCTTTAACTTCAAATGGATCATCCACGCGCTCATTACCAGTGTTGCTGTTCTAACGGCATTGCCAATTTCCCCGTGTAAACGTAGAAAAACTTCGCCAAGCACCTGCTTTGGCTGTTATGCGCTTCTGTATAATAACTTACCGGCACGTTTCTTGCTGGAGCTCTTATAAAATTTTGTAGTCGAGGCGAAAAATCTGCAGAGGAAGTGCTCAGGAAGGAAGCACACATAACCAGCTGAATGCGACGCGGATTCAGCTTCATGGGGTCTTTGCCACGTTGTTCTATGCGCGTGTGAACTCATACACCACCTCTATACACCACCAACTCAACCTTCTGAAAGCGAGAGAGCTTTCCCCATACGTAGCCTGCATTTCCCCGTGGATTTCGATGCGCGTTCGTCCCTTGCTCATTAGAAAAGGAATCACACTTCGTTGCTCATATGCCGTGGATGCGTGAAGCACAACTGCTATCTCCAACTGACAATAGCACCATGCCGAGGAGCTGCCGTGGAGAACATGTTCAAATTCTAAATAACCTCTCTTGAAGATTTTGTTACGCGCCACCCTCCACCACAACGTTACGCAAAGTACGAGTCACTAAGACTAGCAACTATTTACAGGTTATATGTCCAACAGCGCTTGCAGCGCTGACCGGTTAGATTCACAGCGCGAGCCCAGTTCGTTCTTCCTCCTCTTCTCTCGAGTGATAGCACCCGCGCTCCTTGTTCGAAAAATCAAATATAACACGTGTGTGGCAATATTAACGTGTTTTTCACGTAATTCACTTCGAAAATCATACGCTACAACCTCGGGTGCTTTGGTTACGAACAAAAGGCTGGGCTTTCTTCGCGTGTAGAAATCCACTTTTGCCACAACCGTCATTGCATTGCAGCGTACTCTTCATACCGAAATAAAACAAATGTTTAAATTAAATAATATTATGTGTTGTACGAACATTAAAGGCACTTTGCTTAAGGCTCAAAGTTTTCTCTAGGCATGACAAAAAATGCACGCTCGGATTTACGTGAGCGGTGTATCAGGCTGGATCTATTGGTTTCAACCGCTGCAGTAATGATTTATGGCATTAAACGGATGTGCAGAAAATGCCATCAATACCCCCCCCCCCCCCCCCCCCCACCGCATAAAAGAAGAAAATCTTAAGCATGTTATTTATAATGTGAGAGGAAGCGCAAAGTACATCTTCATACATTAGGACAAGTGATCACTAATCGCTGCGCGTTTGCAAGGCTGAAGACTTTACTCTTCCCGACGAAATATTCAACTGAAGGGGGTGCTTTATTGACATCAATCACAAATGTATAATTACTGAGCATTGCTAATATAAAATTTGACACTTGTCATTGAAAGCCAGGCTCGGTAAACATAACATACCTAACATGACAAAATAATCATGAGAACTAATAAATAAAATCTTGGAAGCCAAAAATTACGTAATTTACATTTTTTTACAGCGTTCACTAAAGTTCTTAGTAACCGTATTACATGATTGATATAAATGGAGGGTGATACCACTTCGAGCACCCTACTTTACAAGTAGAAGGCTCTCCGTAATGAAAACCCAATAACATTGCCATAACACCTTCCTGTATATTCAAAAAAAATATATGCCGTCTTATTTTTGACTTTTACAGCATAATGACGCGTATAAAGAAGTGCGAAATGCCTCATTAAAAATAATAAGGCTGTGATAAACAAAGAAATGGATAACTTCGTGCAAAAGTAACATGTTCAATTTTACACTAACGGTAAAAACAACTAGCACAGCTCGTACCGTAAACGGGGTTCGTCTTCCAGTAATTTGAAGCCCTGCTTGCCTATTTCGCACGCCCGGTTCCTTTAAAAGCGAAGCGTTTCTTTCCGACCCCTTCGTATTTCGTGACTTTGGCTGCAACCTGGCTGTTCCTTTGACATATATAAGCCAACCAACCACAGCGGAGTACGCCTGCAGTGCGGGCAGCTGGTTCCCTTGATCCAGCACCAGATGGAGCTCGCCTCGGCGCATCGGTGGCCGTGGTGGGGCCGGCCGCGCGGGGAAAAAGAAAAAAAAACGCACAAAACTCGCTATCGCACATCCGCAACTGCACGACAATGAAGAAAAGGCTATTTGCGGATAGAATGGATTCCAATTGTGCTACGTAAGTATGCGCATGCCGCCTGTGAAACCACGATGTGTTCCAGGCGTCCGTCATGCTCGCTAGTAGGCAACAACTGCGCCTAACAAAGGCTCGGTATAATTTGTGTGCGCCTGCGCTTGGGTGTGTGTGTACGTGCATGCGTGCGTGTACTCGAGTTAGAACTATTTATGCAATTACATTGAGCTTCCCTTTATGCAGATTCCACATGGATAGATATGCTGCATACCTTTACTTTCATTTCCTTGGGGGGCGCCTATTTCAATGTTTTAGCAGCATAAAATATATATCACGGTTGTTCTGTGCCGTAATTTTCAATGATTGGCCACTTTAACCATAACATTACGCTCTAAAGTACATGAGTTCTTGTACATCCTTTCTATGGAGCCTTCTATCTGCTATTATCATCGTACAGAAATGATGATGTTCTCTTAAGCAGTTTCATTGTTTCAGATTCTCACAGATTGTTATTTTGTGCGTCTGATTTATTCGGAAGCTGTGCCCTACCATGTCGAGAAATAAATAATAGCATTACAAACATTAAATATTGCTCGCTACCCTACGTATCCTGTGTGCATTCTGCAACCTATAATATTTACCGCGTTTTGTGTGAAGTTCGTTCTGAAGAAACGTTACTGGCACTGTCCAGACACGCAAGCTTCTATATAGCTAACAAAACACAAACTCTAGTTGTCAGGGCACCCTAATCGTGGGAAATTCCTAGCATTAGAGCTTGTTTATAAGCAAGCTATGGTTTCCTTTTTGATGGCGATGACGCTATGCTGCTAAGGAGGAGGTGGTTGCATTTCAATGTTGTGCAATGTAGAACATTTCTTTCGTTCTCTCTTCATCCCCGCGCAGGTAAATACATTGGGAACTCTGAAAAAGCTCAGGATGAATTCACTACCAAGTTCGTCAAAACACACTGTTGACTTTAGGGAAATTCAAGTCGCTGGCTTGCTTGTTGTCCTTCACATCAAAAGATCTTAAACCTACTCTTAAGTTTCTTTTGAGATTTAAGGAAATCGCATGCAGAAACTTGTAGCAATAACTGAAGCTTGATGTAGCCAGAATTTGAGATGGGCCCATTATTTCCCTGAAGCGTTTTTTTTTTCAGTTACATTCTTCCATACTTTGAGCGCAGAACGTTATATCTTGTTTTAGTAATTTTACAAAACCTCCAAGAAAATGTATAACAAACTCACCGAGGTCGTCTTCTATATAGCTTTCAGAGGCAACTCCTAAGGTAGAAATGAAAAACAACATGTGAATGCCATAAAATGTTGCTGGCAGAAGTTATTATGTAACAGTAAAACTCTGGCATAAATCATGCTTTATCTGCTTGACGGGGTTGACTAAGGTCACTCTAATTTAATGGTATTTATTGTTGAATGCGGAAACCGAAATGCGGGGTTTCTGCAGGCAATGTTTCTATTTGCTAGGTATTTGCAATTTCACCGGCGCAATGAGGTAGATCAACGAAATATATGTATTGCGCAAGCAACCTGATGTTTCTCCTGAACAGAACACATACGCAAAATTCAGCGATACATTGCAGAAAATTCGAGCGGTTTAGAAATCATAAAATACATAATGCCGATTACTTTAGATCACTTCTGTACTGTAGCTATGAATAACCTGTTATAATAAGGATACTGTTATAATTAGAAAGTAAGTGATGTTTCCTCGAGTAGGCTTACCATTCTGCAGAATATTCAAGTGGTTAGAATTGTATTGAATGCTTCCGAAAAGGGCAAGCCAGTTGACGTTATATATGAGCATATGGCCTCTGTCCCTTATTTTACAATGCTTCCTTATTTAAGTGAGGTCCTTATTCTTGGTGAAACACGTTGAAATGTCGCTGTAGTGGAATACAGCTGGATTTTCTTTTTCCTTACCAATGCTTATTGCCCCACCGCATGGCGAAGGTTGAGGAGCAGGATGACCTGTAATTTAAAGATACAATCGTTATTAATAAGGTAGCTGGTAAATTTGAGGGTTTCTGAAATAATTGAGGGCTTTCTTTGGTCGAAATGTTTTGATGCTGATTACAGTATTTTTTTAGGTTTTCTTTCTTAATATACAGACGCACAGCGCATGAGCTGCAAAAAAAATGTAACATTGTATACCTGATTGGGTCGCATAAGGAAGGCACATACACTTAGAATTATGTACACTCCGGCACGCCAACGCATGGTTAAAAAGATATATTTATAACACAAGAATTCCTTTTTCTTATGCCGTTGGAGTAGTAGTGAACATTTATACAGTGATGAACAACCGATGCAATGCTGTTTTAAACCACAGTAATGCTTTTATATCGTGCGTTACCGCGGAAGCTTTTTCGCACGGACACAAGCGCTTACTTTTGATGACTGCCACGTTATACCGGCCGTACACCCACAAATTCAGCATTTCTTTTGCGGTGTCCAGTAAATGGACCGCGTGTCACTATGGGTCTAAGAAGTTTTAGCCTTATTTCTGATGACGAAATAAAAAACTCAACTGCCTAGACGATTCTTCGGCCCAATAAACCATGTTAAAGAAGAAATATGTATTTCTTGAGATTGCTTTCCAAAATCGGACACTTGCTTGACTGACGTGCCTACCTCATATGTGTCTCAGGTAATTACATGCGTAACTATGGTAGCACAGTCTGTCAAGTTCACCAGTGTCTTAAATCACATCACCGTGTTCTTAATATTTCAGACAACCGGCACTCAAACAAGCACAACTATCACAAAAGAAATCCTACTAGTATTGGACGCTATATATATATATATATATATATATATATATATATATATATATTATATCGAGTGGATGAGGCAAATACTAAAAGCATTTGTGCTTAAATTGCGGGCAAATTAAAGGACCCCAGGTGAGCAAAGAAATTCTGAAGGCGTCCAATACTAGTAGGAATTATTTAGTGATAGTTGTGATTGTTTGAGTGCCGGTTTTCTGAAATATTAAGAACACGGTGCTGTGATTTAAGACACTGGTGAACATGACAGACTGTGCTACCATAGTTACGCATGGCTGTTTAAGATTACTGACATTGCAGTTTAAGATTACTGACATTGACCCATAGCATATGAGTCAATGTGCACGAAACGTCCCACACGCCTAAAGTGGCCATGACAGATTTTCTGGAAAAAATAGGGCATGTTGGAGATTGTGTGAATGAGGTACAAGCAATTCTTTTGTAAAGGCTTGTAAAAAAATAAGCAGTTTCTAAAGAAGCACATGTTGGTCCAAAATGATATTTTAATCTAGAGTGAAACTGGATTTTATCTCAAATCCTGATTTAGAATATTCTTCTGACTTGGTTATTTCATGTGACGTCACAGGTTAACGCTATAATTTCCTGCGTTTATTTCGTCATGCAAGATGCAAAAAATTCTGCGCTTCCCGAAACTTTTGCATCATAATTGGTAAGGTTATACCATAGTTATAGTGTTGTTATTGTTAATGTTATTAATATTAAAATTGCTATAGTAACGTTGAACGAATAAATCAAGTACTTCTGCAGAAAAATCCTTCTAACTTAGGCAAAAAGTCACTTTTTGACAATATTCAGACCTAAATTAAGCATTAAAGGGACCGACAACTGATTTTTAGAGACCTAGTTTTTTATGGCGCAACGCAATGCTTACACTCGGTAGAGTTCACACCTGCAGCGGCGATTTTCAAGAGCGCGTGAATATTTAATCAGCAGAATTTTTCCTGTCTGAGCAACCTCTAAAAAAGTAGGAGTACTTCCTCCAGCAACACTGAGAAGCGAGAGCGATGTCGATAGCCCGCCTCGCAAATTTTGAAAGCCACCCATCGTTCTGCTTTCACAGGAGTGAGTGTAAGTGCGGTTTTAAGTGTGGACCTTTTCAAGAAATATTGAAAATACAAAGCTGGTGTACTAAGTTCCCGTTGTTGTAGACATTTGTTATATTTGTAGCGCGTTTTCTCCCAAGTAGACGCCTACATCATGGCTTGCTGGCGCCGTCGTCGTTGTTTGTCTACATAAGAAAAAAACCAACTCATCGAAAACGAAGGCGAAGCCAGTGCTACTTTTCTGCTGACTACAAAAGAAGGCTGATCTGTACATTGTAACTAAGGAAAAACTGATAATAATAAATAGTCTACTGCATTACTATACCAATAAAGAGACCACTAACCGTGTGCACTAGCAGAAGGTCACGTGGGGGACCTTCATGCTGCTTCATGTTTTTGCCATGTGGTGTGCCAAAGGTAATTTTTCGCGACTATTAGTGATGAATTAAAAATGTGAATGCACACGTAATGAGAAAAAGATGGTTCGTTTTAGCCACTACGGTAAAGAATCATTTCATCAGCGGTGTCATTCCGAGTCATGTTCTCAGCGGTTATCTATCCCTGTAAGACACTCCAGATAAAGATAGGTGAGAAAAGCTGATTATACGCAAGAACATTTCAGCTTGGCATCCAGCAATATTAATGCGAAACAATTTTGTTTAAGACGGGAAAAAATGTTTGAAGTCTACAACGAATCTTACCTGTAGAAACTTCTGAATCCTCTCTGCACCGCTGAACATGTATGCGACTCGTATTATTATTTTTTTTTTTTTTGGCGCGGATATGCACTGTGGCCATTTGCTACTCGAACGCGTGCTGCGTCTCTTGACATCAGTACAAGTACGGTGTAAATACCATTCTTGAACGTCTTGTAAACGCAGTAAGCGGCATAATATACCTAAGACATTGCAGTTTACCACGTTGTCCTAAAGCGCTAGCAAATGCAGCTAGAGAAGGATGGAAGAACTAGCATGCTCTGCTTTTACAAGTAAGTTGTTTACACGCGGTGGGACGCTCGCTGAAGACCGATAAGATCGACTACGACGCGCACTTTTTATTCACGAGTCTATTGTTGAATGAAAACTGACTCGACCGCAGACCCGGCCCCGTGCTGTGCAACGTGCCACGTTCACAAGATGGCAGAAACAAGAAATTCACGTTGGAACTGAAGAAGCATGAGAGTGACGTAGTCTAATGAGTACGGCGCCGGCCGTGAGGTTAGATCACATCTTGGATAACACTTTATCGAGAAACGACACGGGCGAAACGGAGAGGTGAATACCGCAATGCGTTATCTCATAGCGGCAGGATGCATATCTCTGTTATTATGCCGATATTTAGATTTCATTCGTATTTCGTGTTCGGGTGTGTTGCGGTATAAATTTTATCCAAGAAGTAACGGTAACACGTCCAACACACAACAGTGCTGTAGCGTGATTGAACCGTTCAGCACCTGCGTTTTTCTATATGCGAGACAAAGCCAGACACAACCTTGTCTAATTACCGCCATGAGCATAAGCCAGCAAACGCTCAGCATTAATGAAGGAAGACGTGTGTATGTCATAGCTTAGCAGAGTCGTTTGCGAGGTGGGAGAAAAACGCAAACGTGGAAGCAGGTGCATAAACGGAAGCAAGCAGGACGTTTACCGTCTGATAGTACTTTATTGTAAACTATGACTTCTTGTTAAAGCCACGGTAGTGCTCATTGAAATATGCGACAAATATATTTGTTTCAAATACCGTCCGAAAGAAAAGAGAAAGTCTGGAGTTTTTAAAAGTGAACGTACATGACGCATTCTTGTAGTACCAGGTTTTTTGCATCAATATTCTTACCACATGTACAACTGCATGGCCTTTCGGGGTTCGGACAGATCCGCTCCTCCTTGAAGCCACAAACCAGTCCCCTTGAACAGGGACTTGCCGCTACAAAAGAAAGACAATGAAACACACGAAAGTTCCTTTAGCCTAAAGTTTAACGTAAATTATTGACGCTAGTGCTATCATCGCATAATTACTATATATCCCTATTTCTACTCCATCAAAACAAAATACCAAATTCGCATGTCGTTTCCGCCAACGTGTGATCACAAAAAAAAACTTGACAGTAGTGGTAAATCAATTAAGAGATAATGGCTCATACCATTCCTAGTAATCTATAATATTTCAGCACAGTTTATTTACAAGAATAAAAGCACACTATAAATAATCATTCGCTGACGAAGATAACAAGGTTTCCCTACTAACAGCTAACCTCTTCTAATATATTCTGATGTACATAATTACAGTAACTTCAGCGCATATGGGCCGTTTAAAAATATTTTGTGTTGATGTAAATAGCCACCGAAAGTAGATAATGTGTATTTATTTCATATTTTGCATATTCAACGTGTAAGCAGAACGCTGTCGTGACTTTTGGAAACACTTTCATAACAGAATGGTCAAATAAACAGTGCTATGCGTTATATTATTCTGAACACATCCTGCATAAAATTTGTAGCGTTCGCAGATTTAGGACATGAAACAAAGCTTTGCTCTGGCCCTTGCGTCCACATTCTTATTGGTAATAATTTCTTGTACATTATCATCACGCTGTATATTTGATTTATTCTAAATACGTTTTCCTTTGAGCAGTTGCCGGGCTCTTGCGCCTATTAATGTTCTCTAAAACGGTTCACATATACTATATCACCCTTCAAGGTTTCTTTTGCTAAGCGTTATGAAACATCGCTCAATCGCACAAATAAACGCGGACGAGAAGAAAAAGACAGCGATGCCGCTATGTTTCACAATGCTATTCACAACCAACTAGCTCAGCTGTCCCCGCTTAGAAATATCCTCTTGCTAACGCCTGCTGTGGAAATATTTTAATATGTTTCAAATAGAGGAAGCTCAACTCAGTCGCATTCACTGGTATGCCAAACTCACTTCAATATTGCTTTCTAGGCGACAGTCTTTGTACGAAGTTAGGAACCGCAATGTTTTGCACTTGAACCTGTTACTCTTTACTGATATAGAACTGGGTGTTGGTGGTAAAAATAATATACCTAAAATGAAGGGTCACGCCCCACCTTCTTGGTATTTACCATAATAATGTGTCTCACGTGAATGCGCGAAATGTGTGAGCGATGTCTGCCGTCGAAATTAATTTTAATTTGTTTACTGCACTTCTGTTTCTGTGGTTCTCATATCTTTACTCCGCTATCTTGACGCTTTGCAAAAGCTCCAACTCATGGTCTGGTTGGATTTCTGGCAAAAAGGCGAACAGAGGAGCGCATCCCGAGATACTGACATAGGAAAAATTAATATGCTTTATAGCTGCTTCACACCAGCATTCCCATCCAACATGGATATCCTAACACACCAGGGGACCTATACCGTAAAAATATTCCAATATGTTTTAATTCCAACCTCCTGGCGTCAAATTTGCGTACCGCCGACGCAAGCATCGGGCGGTTATCCACAGGGTTGTCACTTTTCTTTCCGTTAAAAATGAATAACAATGCCTGCACTGAGGGGCTTGTATATTCTAATTGGCTGACCAGAGGCGAGGAGCACGCTCAAGCGGAGAGGGATTCGATGGGGCCGAGTAACTGCACTGAAAATCGATAACCGGAGGAAGAGGGTGGATCCGGCCTCTGTGATTGGTCCGCTTTCCCTTACTTAGCTTGCGGTCGCTGACCGAAAATAGCGACGGCATGCAACACAATGCCGCTAAAACGAATCTTCAGCAAAGAAGAGTTGGCAGAACGAGGTCGTAAACGTGACGAGAGTGCTCGAAAACGTTACAAGGCCACGCAAAATGTTTTATTGTATGCAAATAAACCCATGCTCTCCGGCAGATGCGAGTAGCCAGTGCCTGAGTCACCGGCGGCAGCTATCTTTTGTTCCTTTCCCGAAAGCTGCAGCCCGCGGCGGTTCAGAAGAAAACACTTTTTTCGTTCGGCATATCAATGCATTTTTAACGCGTACACGTTACTTTGACGTGGTGAGCTCTCGCGGTTTTGTGAAGCCGCCTGAGAAGAAGGTGAAGTGGTTGTTGCCTAAAAACTTTTGTCTAATACCCGAGGGCTAATAGCGAAGAGGCGTTGCGTCACAAATGATTATTTTTCTTTTGTTCTTTCTAATCATGCATAATATGTGTGTTCACGTCATATCAGATGTGGATCTGCCATGGTTTTCGTGACGTCGCGTGACAGACAGGTGAAGGGGGGTGGTCCAAAAAAGTTTTCGAGCAATCGCGCAGGGCTGATTGCAGAATATGAATAGAAAAGTTTGGAATAGCCTTACGTTATAGCGCCCCAAGTTAACTGTTTCGCATCTCGTATAACAAGTAATAGAAATTATTCGCTGCGAGGCGCCGTAATGCATATAACTTGACACAAAATTAAATTATGTGGTTTTACGTGCCAGAACCACTTTCTTATTATGAGGCACGCCGTAGTGGACGACTCCGTAAATTTCGACCATCTAGGGTTCTTTAACGTGCATCTAAATATACGACACAGGTGTTTTTGCATTTCGCCCCATCGAAATTCGGCCACCATGATCGGGGTTCGATCCCGCGACCACGTGCTCAACAGTCCAACACCATAGCCACTGAGAAACTACGGCGGGTATAACTTGACACACTTATCGCAGTCTCGTGCCTGTCTTGCAAGTTTCTCGCTCTATTGCTTAAGCATACGATACCCCTCGCGAGCCTAATCGTCTCACTTTCAAAGAATACCATGAGGCTGTTCACATATCTTCCCGCTCGTTCAGCGACCTACCTGGTGCATGTATGGCTAGATGGAATACTTTCCTCTTGATGGCTCTTTCTCACTTTTTAATTAATTAAGCGAAATCATGATATTATTGTTATTTGCAACGTTGCCGAATTCAAGCACTTTCAGTCGGTATATTTGTCTAGCCTCTTGCCGTACTTTGTGACTTACTTTGTCTCTACTATTTTGGAACACGAGATATTTGTCGCGGCCATGATACCACTTTGGTAATTCTATTATCGCCATTTCAGTTTCGTCATCTCATTCGTCTCGCTGTTAACATCATACCGGCTTCGTTATTCCTTCAACTTTGCTCCTTCTTCGACACGTCACTGTTATCTTGTTGATGTCATTCAATCGTTATTGCGTGATCATCTTCGTGCCCTCCTTTTCATTGCGTCATTGTCCTGTGGTCATTGCCACGTACTTCTTTTATTTGTGTGATCATTAAACCATTGCCAACATCGTCAGACTGTTGTACTGTTGTCGTTATCTGAGAAACGTTGTTCAATTGTCGCTATTCCATCGTCGCCATACCACTTCGTTTTTCCAGTGACGTCATATCTTCGCACTACCCACGGAGTAAGACCAACAGGAGATAAGGTTCTCAGACTGCCGTCCTGTCGAGCGAGCTGCTCAAACCACAGATGATGGAGAAACTTATTACTAACACCAAGAGCTGCGGCACCTTGAGCAGTCTATGCCTGGCTTGGCTTGTACCGAGGTAAGGTGGCTTTCAGTTTGTTGAATATTATTCGTGTGTACAAGAATTGTGCGCCCGTTTCTGCTATCGCCCGCATGGCCCTGTATGTTCGCGCACCCTAACGATTATGTATTGTCGTTTGCAGACGCATGCTCGTTATGCCTTTGCTTTAGGCGCACAAACATTTACTACCGTAAGTGCCAGTGCAGTGATAAGCGGATAAACACTCCGATCTTGTGCGTCAGTATGTTTTTAATTAGGTTACATACATGATGTGATAAACTGAAATAAAACTTTATAAACTGTCTCACATGTGGATGCATTAGGAATATCGATAAGATCTTAGCTATTTCTACGCTTACATGAGCACGCTTTCGTGCATTCTCTACGTTCATAAACTTCAATTTGCAACTTGTCTCGGCCGATCTCATGACATGCTTAAACCGCCATGCTTTACCCATCATATCAGTCCTGCGACGAGGCCAACGTCTTCAGCTACAAGAAAGGTCTCAGGTTTACTTGCAACACCCCGCACCACACATATCGGCGCATGCTGTCAGCCGGCCCCTGAAATTTCTATGGATACACCGAAAGCCCTTGGAACGTCAGCACACTGATGTTTTATGCTCTACCTTTGCCTAATAAACTCAAATTTTATTCGAGACGGTTGATTGTGACGATTGTTAGATTAGTTGTGCCAGTAGTGTTTTTAAAATGTGCCTTCGAGTGGCAAAGTAGCATTGTCATGTGCGAGACTGATTATGTTTCATAATGTTCGCCTGAGAAATCTAGCATGAACGATCATACTGATTTCTCCAGGCTATCTCTAGCATGTCAATCCAACAAAACATAACATCTCTAGCATATAATTGAAGCTTGTATCTCTATCTTTTTCCCATTATGACAGGAAAGCGATGTCGGCTAGAGCAAGTTACATAAACATCCTCAACTAGGATCATCAAGTTGAATGTATCCCCTTTCTCTGTTAGTTTTTTGTCGACAAAACTTCTGAAGCGCCGTCGTAAATGCTATTCATCGGACCTTTGGGAGCGTGCCACCGAAAATGCTTTTTGTCGCTGACAGTGTAGCTTGGCTCTGGGTGATTAGGGCTGAATCAATCTGTGTTGGTCTGTTTGATGCGATCGCTCTCGGTGGTAGAAGATTTTCTGTGAAGTAGATGGCATGACGGAAGGCACTCTAGTAGTCTGCCTATTGTTTTAGACGATCGTATTTTGAGTTGCCTAAGGTGCAGTTGGTGCGTTGTTAGCGGTAACACGGCAGGAGATGGAAGCAAAGAAATGACCAGCTCTAAAAGGAGGCGTTTTTTACAAGTACTTTATGGCTAAACAAACTTGAATTTAAACACCACTACCCATCTTTACATAAGGTTCTTCCGAACTGCCTTCACTTATTTTTTTCACTGGTCTCAAGATTTACTGGTATTTTCAGTTATGTGTATTGCAGTACTCCGTGCGGCTAGCACAACTCAAGAAAATATGCGTGCTAGTATTATTTCCTTCTCTTAGTCGCATTTATTCATCCCACGCGTATATCATTAAACTAAAGCCGATATCCTGTATTTGAAGACGTGCCGTCGAACCTTTCAAGCTTTAAAAGTTTCGTCCCTGACCTCTCAGTTCTTAGATAGCTGAGAAATTATGTCAGCGGTTGTTCTTGCTACGCAGTTCTTTCTTGCTGGGGGCTTGACAGCTTTCAACACAAGGCCTACATCTTTCGTGGAAAACCATAATCCGCACTCCTCTCGATGCACCGGTTAAAAAACTAGTTCATCGAAAGTCTCCAGATGCAATTTCACAAGCACTGCACCCTTCCGAAGTAGTTCAAAAATGTTCACGCAAGGCTACACGAGCCTTCTACAAAGTTAAGTTACCAATTGTGCAGAGTTTAGGCCGGGTGGTTCCTCCGCCGCAGGTTTTAGCTCGGCACCGCAAACGCGTAATCTAGGCTACAGATCTCCTTAAGTTAAAATATTCCTCGAATGTTCGAGGCGAGTGGGGGCTGCTGTCAAATGCTAAAGCATTGCTTCATTGAGGGCTATTGCAAGTGTTCACGCGCGCCCACTCACTCACCCACCTGACTACTTGCCTGCCTGAATGCCTTCCCCACCACCCGTCGCCACGCCTGCCGCCAGGCCTGCCGCCAGCTACCATTGATTCATAAAAAACTGACAATCGTAGCAGAGCATTCATAGGTTATATATATATATATATCAGACGTCTTGAAACTCATCTTGCAAAACTTTACCTTGCATAATTCTGTTTCACTTCGGTAATCTATCTGCAAACGACCAAATTGTGTGGCTGATAAGAGTTGAAGAAATAATTATTCTCTTGATTTTACCTATGTTCGTTGTGCCGTTACCTTTATGAAATTGCGGAAAAGCGAATGGCTGGTAGTGCACTGGAAACACTGAAAACGATTCAGCAGAGCAAGGTGAAAACAATGGTTGCCGACGCCCGCGCCCGCTAATGACAACAGGGAAAAGGCCCAATAAATTTACTGGAGCAGAGAGACTTGAAACATATTTTTTTGCATATTAAGCATTGTCAAAACAAGCCGGAAAATCATTGACAAACCTATTCGTTCCGGAAGAAGTAACAAAATTAAGGGTAGGTGAATTGCAGTGGGCAAGCTAGGCCAGCAACGTCATCAATTAGTTCATGCAGACTAGTATTCATAAGGATGTTTACAACTTTGTTCACTTCGTATACCACACTAAATTGTTTAAGCTGTGGACTTCACGTCTTCGCTGCCGACTTCCGCAATTTTTGGTTTCCTATTTCGTCTTCCGCTCATTGTGCTTGCCTCTCCAGGCACCTACACAGCGCCGCATGCGCATTCCGAGTGACTGGCAAAGAATGTTCACGCCTGCAGTGCCACAGGGCCACTAGCAGTTATTCATTGGCAAAGGTTGTCAGTTCGACCAGAAAGCCGATGGCCCGCAGCATCGGGCCAAGTTGTAAATTAAAAACGACCGCAGCAGCCAACTGCCAACACACCATAATTCGTGTGAAGAGGCAAAGACCATGCGTGAAGGTCAAGCACTCGTGATGGCTTGAGGTTAAATATCGTCTAAAAATTAGGAAGTTGGTACCGCGCTACCGTGAGAGACGTATTAGGCCTCTACTTCTGGAAAAGAACTGTTAGGTTCCAGGGCCAGGGCAACAAAATATGCACTGGATGGTTTCGCTTGTGTTGGGCAAACGACAGGTTATCTGTTTTAGGTGATACTTCTTGCGGAATATACTTGCATGTAGTAGAAATAATGAACAGCATCACGGGAAGGTTACAGAGGACAAGTGGGGTCATCTTTCTGACCACCTGCAAAAAAAACAAAAAAAACAGCGCTGAGGCATTGTATATAGCTGGAAAATTTCTTAAGGATTATGGGGAATTCAGTGAAATTACGTAAAATTTTTTCCTCACCTTATTTGCTCGAAGGTAAACAACTGCTTCACTGTAAACTTTATTTCGTGAGCCCAAGCTGCATTATAGAGAGGTATACAAGTATCGGAAGGTGTAGCGTCGCGACTTTTCATAAAAACTGAGTATGAATATGCGTCTTATTTTCATTAAAACCTGTCTAATGTGAGTATATTTTGAAAATAAACACTGCCTCTGTCACATGAGCTTCAAATTTAGGGTGGAATGCGCATGTCGTATGAAAGTCATACGGCGTCCAAAGTGGAAAATTTTCTAACAAAATTAACCGCCAAATAATTAAAAATTGCAATGGAATCAATTCTAGAATAAAGAGAAGAAAATTGCTTTGGGTAGAAATAGACAAGTGACAAAGCACACTTGCAGAAGCATAACTCAATTTTTGCAAAAGCTATTTCGCCTGAGCAGTTTAAATGGAATCTCAGTCGCGTCTCTGAAACTCTTGCCATTTTTTGTCCTCCTGTGGGAGCGGTCAATCCTTGTAATTGTGTTGTTTTTGCCGCTTCAAAATGGCGCAACAGGAAGGGATAAACACTTTTATGTGACCCATAATTGACAATAATCTTAATTTCGCTTCTATGTTGCGAATTAAATTACTAGCTTTTCGTAAAATATGAAATTCGTGAGAAATACACTTTTCGGAGGAACCCGCCAAAGCGAGCGTATAACATTTTGAGCGCTTCTTGTCGCGTAAGTTTCTCTGAAAGTGATAAAAAATATCAAACACCGATTTCCAACAAATTTTAATTAGCAAAAGCAAGATTAGCCCACGGTGTGTTCCCATTCAAGTCAGAAAGACTTTGTACTCACATGCGTAGAGGGTATCTCTTTTTCTAGGCAGCATATTTCACACCCACTAGCCCCTTTTTCTGCGCTCTCGTGCTACAAAAACGCGCCTTCATGTATCGGAAGTTTGCCGAACGTTCCCACCTATTATACAGACGCAATAATGTCTGCAAACAGATTTCATGTACACTCTAGAAGTTACGTGAGAACAAAGAGTTATGCTGGAATGCGCGTTCAGTAATGTGTAAATCGCCGACCTGCAAAAGACACATTATATTTCTACGGCTAAATGTTATGGTCGTCCCTATCACATTGCTTTGGTCTTACTTCTCTTTGAAAACATAAGTTCGGCGAAATTTAAAGTTATCTTCTTACCTTAGGTCATTGGCAGTGCCCCCCTTTTCACCATCGTTACAGAGTTACAATCATAAAGTTAACATTTATGCGTTTGTCAAGACGAAATTGAGAATTTTGATCACTTTTTTGAGATTATGACAGACTGTTGAACCGATTCCGCAGGATCCGTGTAAGCCGCCACGATTAGAAGTTGCTCAATGGAAGTGCGATTGCCCGCAGCTCTCCTTGTGCGCGTGATTGACTGACGTTTTGCGAGGACCATGCAGATTACGAGAAACAGTTCTTCGGTAAAATATAAGAATTTGTGACATTCATCGAAGAGGCCTGAACACAAAATACATTTGCTGAATACACTGCCACAGATTTATCTGCGCGTACATCTAGCGCAAGAAATGCGGGAGAAGCAATAACCCCAAACGGTGCAGCTGGGGATTTGATAACGCATGTATTAGTGACAGCTTCCTGCTTGCTTCAGGGAATTATTATGTAGGGAGGTGTAATTAAGGCACCGGGCGCCGTCGCAATGCAGTGCCAGGCTATTGAGCTAACGCGGCAGCAGCCAGCATACCGTAAACTTACAGGTCGCAAGCACTACCAAAATAAAGCAAGAGTGTGTCGCTATTATTAGGCTGAGCCGCCTACGGAGGGGCAGGAACAAGGTTTAGTAGACAAACGCATGCATTGGCTCGCTTTTTAGAGCCAGCTCGTAGGCACTTTAGTAACGAGATAAGCCCCGGTCATAGATCAGTGGGGAGCTGTCCTAAGCACCTATAGCAGGAGTACTACGTCATAGTGAATACGATAGCTTTTTTCTAAGCGCGGGCTTTCAAGGCCGCAGCACTCAGCCGTGCTGACCGCCATTGTCTGAATCAAAATCCGACCTATGCCTTAACATATGGACGCGCGACGTGAAGCAACCTGAAGGCAAGCCCACACAACTCACAAACCAATTGTACTCTCACGCTAACCACGACGACGGTCATAGATCTCCAAGAAAGCACTTACGGAGCACCTAAACATTCTGCGCACTTACAGATGTGGATATCCTACTGATATCGGAAGCGTTCACCCTGTATTACACAAGACATTAGCGATCACTATTCTCTGGGTGAGGCACGAGTTCCTTCGCGATTTCGCACGTATGGTTTCGCCTCCTTCCATTCAAAGAACACATTATTCACACAAAAAGCTTCATGTCACGCTACAATTTGTCTTGAAGTACCGACCGAGAAGTCAGTTGATTCGCAGCAACAAGGTGGCTCCCTCCCTAGCTAGTCGCACTCATGCTTAGCGCACCTATTGCGTAATGCAATGTGTATTGCTTGAGGGATTCGCAAGCGGAGCAGGGAAAACAGTTGAATTCCGACTACCGTATATACTCGTGTAATGGCCGCAGGATTTCTTTCTGATTATTGGAGTGGAAATTGGGAGCACAGCCAATACACCAAGCAAAAGACAACTTTTTCCCTTAAATATTTTCGGCGGACTTGACCTTATTGAAGTGCCCTACTCTCTTGTACTTGCTCTGGCTATTATTGGCTACTCGCGTAGCACGTCGTGCACCTTCCGGCTGGAATAAACGGTGACATCCCACAGACCTGCGACGGCAGCGTGTCAGAGGCAGCCGCTAAATCTGATAGGCTATGCGCTTGCTACTTGGAGGTGCCGAAAACTTAGCGCGGCTGCCTTGTTTTGCCATCATTTAAATAAAGAATGCTTCATAGAGGAGGAGGGGGAAGAACACACGCGATCGCGGTTGTAGACCGCACCGGCAAGTGCCTCGCGAGCGCCATGTTGACCACAGGACGCACGGGCGCGGCCGAAGAAGTCGCCATAGCCCTAGCACTCACCGCGGTGCCGAGCTTACTTACTCCTTGCTCCTTGCTTAGGTTTCATGACTGGTTAAAAAATCGGGGCGGCGTGCAACGGAAGGATAAATATGCCGATAAAACGGATCCTCAACGAAGAAAAGTTGGCCAATCGATGCCGTGTATGTGCCGATAGGGCTTGACAACCTAATGCTGCCACGGAAAAAAATTTAATACATGCAAATCAATCCCTTCTGCCCGTCAGCTCCGTGTAGCCAGTGCCAGAGCAATAGGCTTATTCAATTCAGCATGGAGCAGTCTCCGGCGATTCCGAAAAAAAAAGTTTTGTTCGGCATATAAATACGTCTTAACAGCACACACGTCATGCTTACGTGATGGGCTTTCCGCAAGTTTGTGACTTTGTGGGACAGGTAGACGAAGTGGGCACAGCCCGAAAGCCCTTGACCAATAACGGAGGGCTCCATGGTGAAAAAGGCTTAGAATCAAAAAGAACAATTTTCCTTTTGCTTGGTTATAATCATACTTAATCAGTCTGTACACGCCAAAATATATTTCTGGTTTTTGTCATTTTTCTTACGTCGTGTGACATACAAGCGAAGTGGTGGTGGCCCAAAACACGTTCGACCAATATTTAAGGGCTGACTGCAGAAATGGAATAGAAAGGTTTGGATAGCCTCACGTAATTGCACCATTGATTTCGGATGTTTACATAGACACCACTGCTTCCAATTTTGGCGCCTACGTTGCGCCAAACTGGGAGGCTTTCCCTGAGCTTACAGTGCAGTTTGCGGTGCCTCATCCTTTCCATGCGCTACAGTGTGCTAGACAGCTACGTACAGCTAGCCTCGGGCCAAGTGACATGGGTATTACATTTCTATTTCCCCTTCTTTCTCCGAAAATCACGCTTTATAGGCTAACTATGTGCACGACAAGGCTGGGGGGCGGAATTGCGCTCTTGTACTCTAGTGGGGCAATGTTATCTCGTGCGGACCGGCTTCGGCCTGCGCCAGCTTGACCAATGGGTAACAGCCACATTCAAATTGCGCATTTTGCGCAATAGCTGAAGACGAAGCAAAGTTTGCGAAGGCATCTAAACAGGCACAGACAGGAGTGAGTTCCCGCTGACACGCATGCGTTTTGTCTGGCCTTAAGTTTCGCGTGGTTTGAGGCTAGCTGAGTGGTTAGAACTCACAGTGTTTAGAAGTCACCGATGCGAGATGGCTACGACACCGATAGTCGGTGTGGCGAAAGTTTTGTTGCTACGCGTGTGGGCGCGGCTGAGCATTAGCAGGCAATAGTGAAAGTTAGTCGTAGTTCTGGAAGTACGTAATTCGTATCCAAATTTGAAGCGCACGTTTTCGCTAACATCCCCCTATATATTAAAGTGCGTCAGTATATAGACGTGGTAACAGTTTCAAGAAGCGTACTGATCCAAACACCCTTCTTGATAGATGCCAACTATTGGCTAATGGCAGCCGCCTATAGCGCTCTGCTATATGACGGTCCATGGCATCCCGAGTACAGTGAAGAGAAGGCTTTTTCTTTTGAACAGACTGTTCAAGAAAAAAGTATATTAGTGCTCCACTTGCGAGATTGACGTGCCGGACACGACTGCAAAATTTGGCTGAGATCTTCATAGCATTATGACGGCGGGCTGTGTTTTTTCACAATTCCCGATGAGTGTTTTAGGATGCTACAGAGCATCGATTAGCAATGTTAAAATCAAACATCACCCCCCTACATTCGTCGCCTTCAGCTAGTAATGGATAAATCAAAGGCACAATCGCATTATCTCTGCAACTTTGGCTATAGCTTTGTTTTTTCTACCCACTCACTGGTCACTGCGCTGGCTGAAATAGTGGCTCTTTGAGCTGTATCAACGGCTGCCATGGCAATTGTCAGCAAGCGAGGAAGCGCCAATGAAAAGGCGATAAATGGCTGGCACTGTAACGTGAGCAAATATAATGACGTCCGTGGTTATGGTGCTGTAAAATCTTTACAAGCTGACCGAAGAAACGTATCCTCACCGCCTTGGTGAATAGCGACTTGGGCTGTCCCCGAAGTGAGTCATGTTGGGTTGATCGTTCTTTTTTTAGTTCTGAAGTGCGCGCTCCATTTCAAGGCAAAGCTTTTTTGCCTACCTTCACATGACTTTGTCAGGGCCAGTTGGTCCGTCTGTTTCAAGCCGAGTAGATTTCCGCCACTCAAAAAATAAAAATTACCTGTATAATCCACGCCCTCCAGTGGAGAGCCCGATGATGTGTAGATTAGGGGCGCTATCACGTAAAACTATCCCAAACTTTTCTACTCGAATTCTGCAATCAGCCCTCCGCGATCGGTCAAAAACTTTTTCGTCCCACCCACACTTGACCTGTCTGTCACGCGACGTCACGAAAACCGCGACGACTCCTCATCGGATATGACGTGTACACACTGATTATGCATGATTTGACCAAAAAAAAAAAAACAAAAATAGTTATTTCTCATTCGACGCCTTTTTGCCATCAGCCCTCGGCTATTGGTCAAAAGTTTTCGACCTGCAGCCACTTCACCTGCCTCTCACGAGATGTCACAAAACCGCAAAAGCTTACCGCGCCAAAGTTACGCGTACGTGTTAAAGATGCATTAATATGCCGAACAAAACTTAATTTTCTTCTGAATAGCCGCAGGCTGCCCCTTTCCGAAAGGAATAAAAGATGGCTGCCACCGATCGCTCAGGCACCGCCTACTAGCACCTACCGGAGAGCACGGGTTTATTGGCGCGTAATAAAACTTCTTGCGTTGCCGTGTAACGTTTTCGAGCACTTTCGGCACGTTTACGACCTCATTCTGTCAACTCTTCTTTGCTGAGAATCCATTTTAGCGTCTTTCTTAAGCTTCCGTTACATGCCGCCGCGATTTTCGACCAGCCACCGCAAGATAAGTAATGGGAAGCGGACCAATGGCAGACGCCGGCAACAGCCTCTTCATCCGGTTATCGATTTTCAGTGCAGTGGCTCGGCTCTACTGAATCCCGCTCCACTTGAGCGTGTTCCTCGCCTCTTGACAGCCAATTAGATAAGACAACCACTCAACATACGCAATGTTATTTGTTTTTCAAGCAAACAAAAGTGACCTCCTATAAACGAGGACAGCGTTTGATTGGTCTGTTGAGACAACCCTGCGGGGGACCGCCCGACGCTTGCGTCGGCGGTTACAGAAATTTGACATCAGGAGATCGGAGTAAAATCATATTTTAATAGCTTTAGGGTATGGGGCCCTAGGCTTCAATCGCGCATTTGTTTATCTGGTGCCAACATCAAGAAGCTCTTTCACATGATGGCTGCGGGTTCATTCGCATTATGATTACCATACTATGGAACGTGCCCAAAATGGGGAGTGGGTAAAGGAGTTGGCAGCACACATCGTGCCAACTTCAACAAGGTCTTCGAGATAGCAGCATGCTGATGATTATTGCAATTTTGACGTTATGACAGATACCGACAGTGAGGAATCGACCAAGAAGCGTGTGTGTAGGTAGGGTATAGCTTCCACACAATCCTACTTATTCAATGATGGATTGGCCAAGAAGGGGGTGGTACATATCCTGGCAAAGCCAAGTAGCTCTTTAACATGGTTGCCTCCTGTTGATGATGATTGTAACTGTCATACTATAGTACGTACCGAGAGCTGAGGAACAGCCATGGAGCGGTTAGTGCAATTTAAATACTACAACGGAAGGAATAAACACAAGCCACTATAACATTTGTCATATTGCTGGGAGACGGGTGCGCGATAGAAGAGTTGCGGGCCAGTTTGCTTTGGGTCAAGGACAAAGGAATGAAATAGGCCAATTATATAGCTTTCAATACCCGCTTGGCGTACTTTTGAACATATGCATTGGATCTGCATTATTCTTTCATGATGTTGAACGTTTACCAGAGAGAAGATCTAGCAAGACGATGAGAAAAGAGAAGCGCCACGAAAGTATCCACTGCTGGCCTACGGCGTACGTGCGGAAGCCATAGTGTCCGGACAAGAGGCCTGCAATTTCTAGAATCAAGGCCTATGCGAGTAGTTTATCCATGCTGAGTGACAATAGGACCCCTTTCTACAGAGACATCGTGGAACACATTGGTCCCACTTCGTTTTCGCTAGGAAGTCAACGGTTATGATTGAAAGTTAAAAATTACCGCGTTCTACAACGGTTGCAAGAATGTTTGGAATTTTTCTTAACGATACGGATGCGCATATTGGAACCTTCCGAAACAATTTCTTATATTTTTTTAACTACCAGTTAAAATGGCGATGGCCAGAGTCTTTTGACATTGATGTTATTTAGTTCACAAAGTCCCAGTATATGTGCACGTTCATAATGAGATGTGCGATCTGTATGATAACACTAGAAATGAAACTGTACTTTGCACAATGACTTATTGTGCACTCAGGGCAAAATATAAAAATGATACCAGTGTATGTTTCATGTACGTTGCGTATTGTTGTTCACTGCTAACGCATTCTTGTTAACGTCATCAGCAGTAGCATCTACAATATGAGGAGTAACAATAAAAAAACAGATTCACCTGGTACAAGCCATGTCTTGACGTCAAATTACAGAAAATAAAAGCAGTTAATGAGTACTTCGTGTAGCGTTAACAAATAAATAGCTACCCATTAGCCTGTACTTACTTTAGGACGCCCACAAGTGCTGTGTGAAAATAATCTGCCCTGTTCTACAAGAACTTCCTCTCTCCTTCCCACTGGCGTGTCATATTTGCGTCACTTATTGTGCAGGCTAGGCTTATGCGCATATACCGTAACCTGCAAGCATGAGGATCTTTATTGTTTTTTTTTTTTTTTGCTTATGGTTCCTGACTTTAACGTCTCATTGTCCACAGCGCACTGCAACGGCCCTAAAAATAAGTGTTTGATAGATTTGTTATTCTAGGCACTGCGTTTCCCATTGGCTAGTAGTATAATGCACAATGCCGTATTTCGACACATCATGCTTTATACTGTGCCCTGGGGACATATATGCAGTCATGCGAGGGAATTGGTTTTGAAATCGCTATATTCCCTGCGTAGTTCGGAGCTCAATGTTACGTGCAAGCGCTGCACCTGCAATGTATGCTAATGTTGAATGCCAACAGCAAGCTAGATTGGCTATTTGCATTTTGTTTTCGTGTAACTTTCGTGCCTTCAGGGCACCCGCCGACGTTGCTTAGTGGCTATGGTGTTGGGCTGCTGAACACGAGGTAGCGGGATTGAGTCGTGGCCACGGCGGCCGCATTTCGATGGAGGCCAAATGCAAAAACACTCGTGTAATTAGATTTACCTGCACGTTAAAGAACCCTCGGTAGTCCACATTAGCCCGGAGTCCCGCACTAAGGCGTGTATAATAATCCGATCACGCTTTTGGCACGTAAACCCTAATAATTAAATTTTTTTTGTGCCTTCAGCGCTTCGCCTTCGCTAGACGCCATGCACACCTTATCGGCCGAGCGGGCAGCACCAACTGTGAACGTTGGAAAGTATCTTAGATCCTCGAACATGTGTTTCGCGGCTTCCCTCTCTACGCATCAGAGCAGAAGACGCTGGGTTCTGTGCTAGCAAGCATTTGCAGGGCAACATTGTCTGAAAGTACTATTTTATTCGCAATGTCTTACCGCACAGTGGCAACAGTAGCTACAAGGGCTGCTTCGATTATTTAAAGGTCACCACACTACACTCAAGGCTTTAAGAAAACCGTTCTCTTAGTGTATGCATGCATCCTTTCTTGCTCTCCTCGGCATGATGTTCAATCACTGTTTTTGCCCGTTTCCCTTTTCCCCTGTGCAGAATAGCAGGTAGTAGCATGGTAACGCAGGCTGACCTCTCTGCCTTTGCGATAGTATACTTCTCTCTCTCTTGCAGCTGTCACAATTGGCAACATGTGCACAGAACACCTAATAAGATCAGCCTGCCGGGCAGGCGATGTCTAAAAACTCGCGTCATGACCACTTTGCAGCGAGTTAGTGCTAGCCGATAATATGAAACAACGTATGAGGGTGCTTTTTGGTTTTCATTGTTACGATTACACACACAGAACAATAATACACAAATGTGCACCCGAAAAAGAAGCTGCAATAAGAGATGTCTGTAGGCCCACGAATGTAGGTGCATCTTAAAGCAACAGAAGGCTAAGGCTTTCTTTTCCGTTTTTTTGTAACCACACATAAAAATATGTGAGTCTCACACTCAGTATAGATTCATTAAATAAAGGTTTTGTACATGCTCGCGAACAACGGCCTCCTTGTGTAGCGATCATATTCGATTAGAGCGCACACGTCAACATTCAATTCTTTTTGGCTCGCAGACTTACAACACCCGAACACGACAATAGCATGCAATCAGTGGAAGGATAAGGATTGAACGATGATGACGATATGACGACCCATTTGAGACTGCAATGGCGTGACAACAATGGGTTGGCTAAAGCAGAATTATTACGGCAGGATTACGAAGACGATAACGCAAAGACAAATACAACCTGTTGAAAAAGGAATAACGATGTTATAATGACATTGCGGTGTGACGACAGTGGTCTGACGGTGACAGCATGACAAGAATGTAAGCATGACAATCAAATGATGACAAACTTATAACGACAACGCAAAAATAAACTACAATGCAGACGCTATAATTACGACCGGATGATATCGACAGTATGACGAGATTGAAATGACATTGAAATGACAAAGCTTGGATGAGCAAAACAAAATGCCGGTTAGGGAACAGTCGTGCTGGTACAGCAAAGAATGCATGGCGACGAGTCTGTGACACAATGACGAAGGTGGCATGGCGACCATAACTGACGTCCATGAAACGAGCACAAAGTCTTCACGACGATAAACGACGACTAAATACTCAATAACGAGAACTGAGAAACGACGAAGGAGTAATGACGGTGGGATCGCAGTATTAAGATAACGATTCCAGAGTGACGGCTGTCGATGTTGCAATGACTACTATTGAATGACGGTGACAGAATAACGACACTGCATGATGGCAACAGTATGACGACGCTGGCGTTGCTATGACAAAACTACCGCAAAAAAGCAATAAATGTAAAGTCAGTGACACAAAAAAGACATCATGATGATAAAAGAATGACGAAGAAGAAATGGTGACAATGGAATGACAGTGGCGTTATGACCACGGAAATAGGCTGATGGTGGAATGACAAGGCTGTGAAGAAGATGGAACACCCACCACTGCATCGTGATAACTTTATGAACACGAATGCGTGTTGCCGACTGTATGAAACCGAAATAATGCCGATGAAAAGTCGATGACAAAGTAGAAATGATGGTAGGATGACAAGACGAAGACCATATCACCTTGACGGTGTGACAAAGATGTTATGAGGACGATGGAATGGCGGCAACTGAGTGGCAACAAAGAAAATATAAGGCCAAGCTTATAATACCAGTGGCGGCAACATGATGACCACGAAACATGAACGCAGTAACAATGACAGAGTGAAGGCTGCAGACCAATTACAAGAGCTTGTCAACAAAGAAATGACCAGAATGTAAACTGACACCGCATGTCTTTGGAGTAGCCATGCTACGCAAAGGGACATTCCTTAATTGTCTTGCATTTCTTCATTTCTTCATTTTTATTTTAAATGCACCGAAGCGTTTGTTGGTCGACCTCCCGTTGTGGGTATGTACCTCAGTATGAAAAGTTATTCCTAATAAACACACTGTAATCATCACAAACAGCTAATTCACAATGGCAAGATATGTACCGTCCTTTTGTTAGTGGATACACCGTTGTGTGTTGATCGTTTGTATGGAAGCCATCATCATTATTATCAACGCGTGGACATGCTTCTTGGCCGATCCTGTTTGGTTGGTATGTGCCATGTGAAATGATCATCACAATCAAGTGGCAGACGCAACCCTTGGCCAATTTCTCGTTGTGGGCTTGTACCATCGCATGAAAATCATCATCACAACACACATGCTCCAACAATCTTATATAGCTAGTCTGTGTTGCGAGGATAAATGTATACCAGCTTGCGTGGCGTCACAGTTAAAAAAAAAGCGCTGATGCGTTGAGGTTGAAAACGAGAAAGCCGAACACGTTTTTCTAAATGTGATGTTGAATTTGCTCGGCGAGAACCCGACCATGGGCCATTGATGGGCAGGCCAAGACGAAACCAAGGTTTTAGTGCCAAAGAAAACTTGGCTTCAAGATTTTCACTGTCAGACGAGAACTCAAGCATTCCAGAGCCAAAGAAGTCATTCCGCCCGATGGAGCAGTGACGCTTTATTTGCAAAATGGTCCGAAATTTGGCATTACCTGATTGTCACTATATATATAAGCTAACAGAAAGGTTCTAGAGAGCATTCACATGAAAGCACGTGCGCAGAGAGTGTGCGGGTATTAAAGCTCCCTAAAGGTGTCGCTGCTTCCATTGGTACTGTTTTAGCAGAGTGCGCCGACGCTGGCACATCGCAGCTATTTCGATCCGATCATGGATGCACAAGCTATATTGGGCAGGGCCGGCGGAGGCCACGGAAGGCCATAGAACTCTAGGCTATGCAATGTGAGGAACTCTCACTCCATCAGGGACAGCCTGACACTCTCCCCTAAGTACTGGGCCTGACAGGCAGGCATGCGGACGTCGTCGTCACGGTGGAAGAATATGAGAAGTTTGTGAACAATATGGTGGCGCCGTGGAGAGAGGGCTTCCATGACTTGCCATAGTTTCTGGTGCTGTGTCTCTTGATGGCGTTAGTTCTTTGGTGCCTGCAGGGTCCCGTTTTTTTAATTTAGCTAAGAGGAAAATGGAAGGAAATGGTCGCTTTACTTGCGGTTTCCCAGCAATCTCTCTAGCTTCTTAGCGCATAATGATGAAAAAAGAATACTTTGTCTCACCTTGTTAGACGGTGTACAAGTCGTGGAAGGAAATATTCTTGTCTCTTGGCCCTAAAAGACGATGATCGTTGGGAAAATACCCATGGTCCCGAGGGAGGATCGATTTCTTCAGCAGAGTTACTTTCTTTGCGAAAACCATTTCGAGAACCAGTTTGAGTGCAATGAATGGACAGTGCAACACAATCTAGAATAGTGCTACAACGCATGAACCTATTTTTCTATGTTTTACCTCACCAATAAAATGATCTTCTTGCACGTGTCCTACAGCTGTCTTTGGTCCCGGAATGGTGGGCGCGGCTGCAAACACTCACATTATTTCTGTTCACCAGAAGACAGTACTTTCGTAAATGCCCCTGAAACAATCTCGCGTACAGTGATTTCAGGTCGTCACATGATTTCACGTCTGTTAAATTCGAACACTACTGATACTGCTTCCGTTATGGCAAGGGCACCCTTTGGCACGAGTAAGGAAAATGACTGAACCAGTTAATTTGATTGCTACGTCAGAGAAATTCGTAACGTCAGGCTAACCTTCCTAGAAATTGCGTGAGCACCATGCATAATTTAAAAAGCTGCACTTCAAAATGGCTTAGGAAAATGAAAATTCACATTTGAACAAATGCTTCCTTCAATAGCAAATGTGGGTTCTCTGCCAGCAGGTGTCCAAAGCCCTCTCCAATGGGGGATGGATGGCCTGCAGCACATGAGGCATTTGGTGACTACATTCTCTTCACAGGGCCGCACGCTGGAAAGTCCTGCAGGAGTTCCTGTATAATAGAGAGTGCCTTTTATGTATAACGGAGGAAGGGACTGCGAAAAACTTGCGCCTGCTTGCACTTCCCCATGAGAGAAGGCTAGCAGACGGATACGATATCCACATTTGCTGGAGAGTATGAGATGTCTCCACAAGTTTAGTATTAAATTAGAAGCGTTCTTCAATTATTTGATGTTAGAAATGTGATCTCACTTATACAAATGGTTACAAAGGTACGAGGCGGTTTCTACAGTGCAATCATTAGGCTCCAGATTTCGGAATCACTCGTGGCTGCTATCTTTACAATTTAGAGTAGTTCTGACTACGATGAAGGAACCAATGGGGTAGCTTTTACAGTTGGGGCCTGTAGAGACGGATGTAGTCATGCATACCTTTCAGAAAGACATCAGATGTTCGCTGACGTTGCATATACTAGTCGCTAGACATGAATCAAATGCTGAGAAAGAGGGTGTCAACCTTTAATGATGCTAGCAATCACGGGCGTGGACGCAACCTCCCTCACTCTAGCAGACGGCCGAGATTTCCTTGTTTTCAGCGGCTGCCTAGGCTAGCTCGATGTTCCAGACCTGCTCTAACTGGTTTGGGCTGAGTAGCAGGGTCTCCCACTACTGCAGCTTTTGAATTTTCCAGCCCTTGTAAAAAGCCGCTTTCGAGCATGCCCATAGAATATGTGGCAGATACACCCTACCCTTAAGAATTACATCGATCATTGTATTGCCTTGTATTGAACGTGCTGCAGGCCACGGGGTTAGAATGTATGTTTGTTTGCAGGAGGCACCAGGGCCGGTATATCGTAGCGATGCCTTTTTCGTTTCTATGCTTTTTCAGGCTTTTCGCGCTTGGCCAGTGGTCAGAGCGACGGTCGGCCCACATTATCAACGGGATCAGGCGGCCGTGTTTGGTGGATGATAAAAATAGCATAGAATAAGGCATAAGGCATCGCTAGAAAATAGCGGCCCAGAGTGCCGCGTGTTTCTTGGTTAGCTCGGGATAAGCTTGTGGGTACCGGCTGGCGAGCTGCTGCTGTGACAGTCATTCAGCGCTCCTGATAAGCTGCGTACGGAATGTTAGCAGTGGGCTATAAGAACACGATGCCTTGCGAAATAAACAGACTTTTCTGCTGGACATTCGTTCTTGCTCATCGTAGTTATTTACCCGGGCCCTTAATCCCAGCCAATAGTAGACGGTGATTTATTTGTAGCTGATCACGCGGTGTCTTCTCGTTCCCGGCTGTGATGGCTAGATCGCTCGGTGAGTAAGCCTTTGAACTGAGTTATGAGCCGCCTCGTTGCCGGGGAAAGAGGTGTGCGCTGGCAGGCAAGTAATTTTGATCGTCCCGCTACGGTGGTTGCTGTTATTATTTAGATATTGAGCGCCTCTGGTGAGATGCCTCCTTTCGCGAAATTATGAACTGCGATGTTTGAGTCGCTTATGATAATTCTAGCTTTGGTGGAGGCCACCGCTTAGGCTATTGCTGGTTCCTCCGCATCGTCGGGGTTGTCAATTTTCACGGTTCCGCTCACCACGCTTACCCCGTCCGCGTCTACTACTACGACGGTCATCCTTTGCATTCTCCATATTCTACGACGTCTTCGTAGGCCATGCCATAAACGTCATGGTATTTGCGCTCAATGTGGCACGCACTTGCCTCTCGTCGCTGCTTGTGGTGCTCCAGGTACATGTTCTTTGGCTGTGCATGAATGTAAAAGTTTCTCCTCGTCTTTAGTGGAATGCTGAGTTTCGTGCCGTGTGGCGCGTGGTAGTGAATGTTTAGTTTCCGCAGGCGCGGGCTCTTTATGAATGTTTCGTATTTGGCGGTGGTGTGCACCTCGGTTAGTTCATCAAGCGTGTTGCGTAGCCCCAACTCTAAGAGTTGTTCGCGGTGGGTTGTGACGGGGGTGTCAATTGCCTGTGTGAACGCTCGTCTTATGATGCAATTTATATGTTTTTTTTTATGCCGCACCAAATGTTAGGTACTGTGCCACATAGACGACGCGGCTGATGACGAAGGCCATCACTAAACAAATTAGGACAACCTCCTTCGTGCCTTAGTCTCTACTCGCAATCCATTTGATTAGTCTTAATGTCTGCTGTGCGCTGTTCTCTAGCGCACTGATGGTAACGACGCTTCTGCCTTCCGCATGCAACCGGAGTCCTAAGACATTGATCTTGGCTACCATAAGTGTTGGGCCCCGGTTCACCTTGCAGGAAAAACCTAATAAGACCAACATAACTTTCACATTTGAAGGCAAAGTTGGGCAATTTACTGACACAATCTGAACCGGTATGGCGTAAAGTCGACGAGGACGCAGGTGCCTTAAGAGGAAGCTTTAGCTCGGGCCCAACTCCGAAGCGGCCTATTCAAATACATGTAAAAACGCAAAAACATTTTTCTGAAATAACCCCTGCACCGATTTTAATGAAATTTGTTGCATTTGAGAGGGAAAGTGAAATTCTAGTAACTGTTGATCGCGGAATTTCTATTTAGGTCTTGAATTTTGTTTAAAAGATTTTCAAAAATTCGAAAGTTTGAAAAAAATAGAAGCATGAAGTTTACAAATTCATAACTCTGCATCAAGAGCAGATATTGCAGTTCTGTAAACGGCATCCATTCGACCATTGAAAGCGGACAAATTTCATATGTCATTTTATATCTTACGTGAATTTGTTACGTTATGTGCAAAGGTTCTGCAAAAGCTGTATTTCCATATTACTAAATTTTTTTAGATTCATGCATAGCATATCAATTTTGTCCGCTTTAGATGTGCTATGAGATGCAATTCAAAGAATTGTATTCTCGTTTTTCGTTTTAGAGTTACAGAGTTGTAAACTTGATAGTTTCTATTTTTGAAAATTTGCGATATTTGTCAAATTTTAATAAAAAATTAAGGACCTAAATCAAAAATTCGAAACCAACAGTCACTAGATTTAAAGTTTTTCTTTTAAAACCAACAAACCTCGTCAAATTTGGTGCAGTGGTTGCCGAGAAAAACGAATTCTCCTTTTACATGTATTTAGATAGGAGCACCCGAGCTAAAGCTTCCTCTTAAGCCGAGGATGGCATTGTTCAGGCCGGACAAGTCAAACAGACAAGACACTGCTAGAAGCTCTCAATTTTACAAGCACAAGCCTTTGGCATTGCCTTGTCGCTATCAGCTAAATTGTGTCGCTGAAGGAAGGTGAAAGCTAGCAAAGCTCACGACAAGAAGCATTGCTTCATTATAACATTATTGCCAGGCTTTAGGTGTGGTTGCACAGCTTAATACAACCAAGACGCGTTCGCAACGTCTATGCCGCCGCGATCGTGCAGACATGGTGTTGAGGGTGCATGCGTGGCCAGGAGGACGTAGATGTTTAGAAAACCCCCAGAAACGGGCGAGAGGTCCAGTACATCCAGCTTTGAAAGCGACACGTGCTTGCAGTGATTTGGACGGCTCAAACAGCTGTAGGGCAAACCAGGACAGCATTCCACCATCCACTGCAGGCACGATCAATGTACGCGTAAACACTGGTCATACTGTGGTTATTCTTTGCGCACACCATATTGGTTACACACAGTCGTCTAAGCAGAATGTGCGTTCCAACCTCAAACGAAAACGCCAAAGGTTTTTCCTTGGTCTCATGGGACCCACTATTAAGGTGTAACTCCTGCCATGCATTTGGTAGCACTCATAACGTCAGCGTTCGCAACCGCCTCGAAGCTGCCTGGGAGAGTGGCGCATGCGCCGTTTGATACCTTGATAGTATGCTGGCGAGTCGAACGCTCCTGTGGTGTCTATAAGACTGAGAAGAGGACCTCTTCCTGTGTTCCAGCTCACCAATGATAGCAGATGCTGTTTGTATATCATATTGTCAGTGTATTTTCATTGCAGACTTTTGTGAAGACTTGTCATGTAGTCGAGTGAGCCGATAACGCCTATCGATTTGAAACCACATGGCAAGAAATTACTAAAACCAAACGAAATTTTCTTTTCGTAGAGTGATTACGAAATACATCTGATTCGAAGTGGGCCAACTGGTGTGGTGATCATGACAGGCGTTTTCGTAATATATAACTAAAGGTCACTTACAACATTCACCACAGTAATGCGAGTAACCTAGGAGTCTTTCTGGTAAGTCACTATCGTTCTTGTAAATTTATGGTCAAAGTGTTGCATAAGACGACGTGTTTGGATTGAGAAATTGAGTTCTTTTTTCGTAACGACCGTTGCGTGCTCTAGGGCCAAACAACTTTACCCAGCTCTAATAAAAATATCAAATATATATTTTTACAATATCCAGAAAGGTACTAATTTCCAAATGATTTTTCTTTTTGCACGAAGCACTATCCGCATTCTCCGATAGACCGAAATAATTCAGCCCATGGAGACGTGGCTGGCACTGAAATTTTGTGACACAGATCATGAAACAAGCGTATTTTAACGCCTAAATTTTGTCACAATCTTTTTGGCAAAACAGTGAGAAGAGAGCAATGGCACTCCAATTAACTACACCCAGATCCGATTTACCGTCCTTCACTTCTATAAAGAAAGATGAACGAAATAAGATATACGGTGCCATTTTTAGCGTCCTAATATATTCACCTAGGTTTCAGGAGATTCACACCAGTGAATTCTAGTTGTAACAAGACGTTCAGTTGTGTACTTCGTTCCCTTGATTCATTATTTGCTACCGTTATCTGCGACTATTTCTCTTTTTGAGGATGAACATTGCTGAGGACTTCTTCACCAACTTTACATACAACGACGAGGGAACGCTCTAAAATTGCTCGGTACACCTTCTGCATTGGAGAGCATGTTAAATATTGTAGCACTTTCGAGTGCACCTTTTCTTCTACGAACAAAGGAATCCTGCTGTGCGGCATGCTTGCCGCAGTCGTTGAAAGAGAAACATGTTTTCGCCACGACACCTGTGCACATTCATACTGCCACCTCGACTTTTAAACGTCCTTTAAAAAGCACTATATTATTTTTGTTCACACTCGATTCTGCCTACAGACTAGAAATTATTAGGCAAAGTTAGGGACCCGTACTCAACGGACTTATGTTCACATAAACTGGTGTCTTTCTACCAGCACGTGCTTCTTTGCGAGAAAGTATGGGGTACTCAGGCTAGTATTCCTAATATATGTGGCACCGGAAAAGCGAGGGCAAGATAACTGAAAAATAAACTAACGTTAGTGTTTAGACATGTGATCCTAATTTTTTTACTACTGTATACGAGAAAATACTTTTATAATGCTATTATGTTATTAGGTTATTGTGTTTGCCGCTTCTTGTTACTGTTCTACATATTGTATTTGCTAACGTCGAAATAATTTCCCATGTTGCGTGCATATTCCTTTCATTATACTGATGTTTGTTTTTCCCGATTCCAAACTATCTTATTCTATTTGCCCCGTTGCACAATGCCTTCTCGAAGGCCTCTAAGGTACATGTAAATAAAAATAAATAAATAAATATATCATGACTGGAGATTTTGGCGCGTGTCAAGACGATGACGAGAAGTATACATGGAATACACGAGCGAAGTGGGGAGGGAAGCAGAAGGTGAGTATTAGTAAAGGCTCTTGTACCGCCCCAGTTCTCAGTGACTTATTTTTAGCTGAAATAGAAAGAGACCTCAGCGGTCGCCTTCCCGATTTCAAGGTTACAAGATCCTTGATGTATGCTGATGATTTTCTAATTTTCTTTGACTGGCACTCTGAATATCTTGAATCACTATGCAGAAGCATACCACCATCCATACGTTATAGCTTATTACCTCTAGCGTTTACAAATGAGAGGCCGTGTCTGGCGAGAGCATCCACTTTCTCAACATTAGGTTTTTATTGCAAGACAAACATATCCACTGGAAGTGCGAGCCACGAGCTAATAACCCACTAATCTCTTATGAACCGGTGCATTACAAGCTAGTTAGACGGAGAATAGCTGAGTTATACTTTTCCTACGCCTTACGCAATTTTTGTCCTGAACTGATAACATATAGCTTTAAAGAACATATCCTCCGTCTTAGATCTGACGGATACCCTACGCATGACCTAGTGACTTTTGCTCAAAGTCTTCTGAAACGAAAGTCATGACAGCAAACTGGTGCTTGACTGCGATGTTCAAAAATAAAAAGAAAAGTTGCATTTTTCCGTCCATTCACTGCTCATAGCGCCGACTAAAAATGATGAGACATCAGGCGAATGTTAAAGTAGTTTTTTTTTTTATTCTTGCCAAATAAGTTGCAAGCTTTGTGGAAACTGACCAAGCCTGCCGTCTCTGAGACGATCGCCTAAAAAAGTAACACCAGACTTAGTTCGTTGAAAGTTCCGAAGTAATTGTCTAGAACATACCACTGACTTGCGGGAAAAGTTACGCTGCTCAACTCGGAAGGTATTGATAATCGCCCCCAGAAGTATCGCAACAATTTTTCAAGAATGTGGAGAGGGTTTCTTGATGAACACAGTACAACGTTTTAAAAATTAATTATGCACTTCTATACGCCAAAACCCCGATTAGATAATGAAGTACACCAAAGAGGGGGATTTCGGAATAATCCGGACCACCTGGGGTTCTTTAATGTGCATCTAAATCCAAGTGAACGTTTGTTCGCGTCTTGCACTTAATAAAATGCGTCCGCCGTGGCCTCGATTTGATCCCGCAACCTAGTGCTCATCTGCCCGACGTCATAGCGATTAAACAACAGTGCAGAGCAAGAACAGATACAAACCAAAAGAAACGCCCACGTACATTACAGTTTATCGTACCTGTAAAATTGTCAGTAGAAGTAGCAGTTAGATAGATTTAGATTATCGGGTTTTACGTGCCAAAACCACTTTCTGATTATGAGGCACGCCGTAGTGGAGGACTCTGGAAATTTCGACCACCTGGGGTTCTTTAACGTGCACCCAAATCTAAGTACGCGGGTGTTTTCGCATTTCGCCCCCATCGGAAGTAGCAGTTAGTTGACCCGCAAAATTATCGAGCTGGAAGTGATAGACCGGTGAGATGATATCTGTGTTACAAGACCGTCTATCGCCCAATCTCGAAAGGAGCTATCGTGCTTGCGTGATCAAAAACATACATGCAGGCTACGCATGTGTGATGTGGAACAAGTTTTTGCGTGTGCATACGGTCCCGTGCTTCAAAGTGAACTGTTGACGCTCAGCTCTCGTGTGTGTCGTGTCTATGTCTCGTCCACGTGTTGTGCGCAAAGTACTTTAATCAGATATACCCTCCACATGGGCTGAAAAATTTTGGTAAGTTAACTTGGTGTTGATTATCTATTTGAAGCGGAACATACCCAAGCCGAGCAATTAAAGAGAAAGCAAAATGCATGGCATCCTCTACCACTAGCGTGAAAAAAAAAAATCAGGTGAGTGTTAATAGGCAGACAACTCGTCTGGGCACTTAAAATCAGGTATAACGCCGCAATGCAGGGGCGCAAATGCCCTTTTCAGCGTTATTGGACAAAGAACACAGTTATCTTCAATGAATAATACCGAAGGTTCCTTCGGTATTAAAAGTTAGTACTCGGACGCAAAGCATTTTGTGTTGCACTTTTTCGTGATAATAATGCCTTAGCACGTTTCTCTTATACATCTGAATCAGCGGACCACCGCAACTGTTATGCAGCACAAGGGACGTTAATATTTGCACTTCTGTGCCGTCATCTGGCGTTCGCGTTGTGGCGAAGAAACCACAGTTTTCTACCTAAGTTGGCAGTCGCAAAGTGTACGATGATTTACGTCGACGTAGAGAAACCTAAATATGCCAGCAGCAAATGGTAACTTTGGCTGACACTCTGTGCCACTTTATTTCAATTGTTGCTCCTCATTTTTTCTTTACTGCACGTAACGGCCACCTTACCACCTTCTAGAAGTCAAGTTTAGTGCAAACTACTTTTTATGTAGTTCGTAAGGTGGCGGTATCTGTTCTCGGAACCACCCGCAAGACGTCACAAACAGCTGCGGCAGTGCATATTTTTATCACAGGGAGGTCAGAAATGCAAGACAATAGTTTGCAAATTGTCCTGCATAAAATTCAAACAAAGAAATATTGAACTGGACTTTTTTGCCATAGCGAACTTTTTGCGAGTCCGAAATAAACGTTCTTTTAGCGGTACATTGTGAAGCGTGCAGCTGGCAATATATAGAGGATGGCAAGTAAAAAAAAGAAAAACGGTACGATTCTCCTCGAATTGCCGTTTCGCACCTCTGCGCACATGTTACAGTCCAAATTCATTTCAACTCACTTTTCGCCAGAGGAGAGACAGAAAAAAAGAAGAAAAAAGCAATTGTCATATTTCATAAATCCTGCTGGTGTAGCAGAGGTAGCCACTGAACAATGAGAGGGACAGCAAAGAAAGCTTGCTATCATAAGGCCAATCAGGCAAGACCGAATTCTACACAGCCTCTTGCATCTCGGCACGTAAGTACTGGCAAACGGGGCACACATGCCCTACACGATGCGCGCATTTACTGTACATGTCATTCTTTTCTGAGGAACAGTGTATTCCACAATAGCCACCAGCTTTTATTAGTCTTCTACGGAAGTTCTATAACATAAAGAATTACGGTTAATAACGCGAGAAAACTAAAATATACGTTTACTGTACATACATATATGAAGCGCGCATCATGGCACTTTAGGCATTGTGTTCGGTGTTTACCAGACGTAAATGAACTGGGTACATTATCCCGTCGAAATAAGAGCCAAAAAAAAATTCGATTGCTAAAACTTGCACGTAGCGTCCCTGCAAACAATAGAAGAGAGGCTCAGTAGACATTGCAGCCTCCTGAATTTCCGACCGATTTCATTTCGACATCGCGAAGCCATCACAGAAGAGAGCGCAATAATTTCAGAAATTTTTTTTTTATTTGAGATGCACACAGTGATTCTTTTGTGCCCCACTGTTTCCCGTTATAGCCACCACGATAAGCGGCATTGCACAAGAACTCCCAAAATTTGCTCGACCCTGAAATTGTGCTAAGGGCATCATGAGCTGGCATGGCGGCAGGGGGATGGCGCTCATACCTGAATCGCGTGTAACCTGACGCGCCCATCGAACAGCCTGGTCAGCGCTTGATTCAAGAGGCCACAGAAACGCGCCTGCGCTGCGGCGCACGTTAGAATATTAGAAAACAAAAATAATTACACCTTGAACTCTACCGCGTCAAGAAACTATGTCCGCCGGCAAGCTATATTGAAAACGTGCAAAAAGAAGTAGCAGCTTCCTCCGAAAGGTGAATCATGGATTGCGATAGCAAATCCGTAGACAGCTATACGAAGTAAGGATAGTGCTTTTGTCGACCGTGTAAAGTTGGGAACATCTGCTTGTTAACCGAAATAACAAGCATTTTGTCAGCACGCACAAGCAAACATGCACACACCACACTGGGTTAGCGCGGACACACCTGTCAAGACGCTGCTGTGAGCAAGCGCGGCAGTAGCAGCGAGCGAAGTTACCCTCGCGCTGTTTATCGCTTCAATGAAAGTGCGGTGAGAACACAGCGCGCACAAAGGTACGAGCCGTCTGCAGATCGCTTTCAACATACGTCGCGCGCCACCGCGCATGACCGTGCAAAGTACGCACTTGTGGCAGAGTAGAAGCCGCCCATCCTCCCTCCCGCGCTGCCGGCCCGCTTTCCTCCCTATCGCGCGCAAGATTGCACCGCTGTCGTCACTTCCTCTTGCGCCCGGTCGCGAAGTATGAAGTTGCTGCGATAGCACAACGCCACCCCACCCCCCCCGTCCCTCCCTCCCATTTCCCCGCAGCCTTTTGCAGGACGGAAGACGCCGCGTTTGCTCTCCGCCTTCCTCCTTCACGCCGCCAGATAGAGCCGCGATCGCCGGCCTCCATCGCGTGCTTTCCCATGCATATACAGCATACAACGCGCGGCGACGGTGTTATCTCTCTTAGGCTTTATACGGAACATCGCGCCGATCGTGACGGCAATAATGCGGCGGGAGTGTCCATGTAATTGCTATCGGAATAAAAACGACGTTTATTGCGCCATTCGAGGCAATGACGCCACCTATTCTTGTGCGCCGCTTATTTTCTTCTGCATTTCACACTGCTTCGAAGTGAGCAGTGTTACGCTTCTAGTAGGTGATGCTGATTTGTAACATTTGTACATATGACGTTTTGAGTGAATTAATTATCATAAGTTAGTCGAGGGGCGCTATAACGTAAAGCGACTCCGAACCCTTATATTCCAATTCTGCTGTCAACCCTCCACCATTGGTCAAAAACGTTTTTGAACCACCCCCACTTCGCCTGTCTGTCACGCGACGTCACGAAAACCGCGATAGCTCCGCATCTGCTATGGCATAAACACACTGATTATGCATGACGGGAAAGAACAAAAGGAAAACGGTTATTTATGATTCGGCGCCTTTTCGCGTCAGCGCTCGGTTATTGGTCAAAAGTTTTCGGGCGGCACCCACTTGACCTGCCTGTCATGCGACGTCACAAAACCGCGAGAACTCACACGTGAACGTGACATGTGCGCGTTAAAGACGCCTTAATGTGCCGAACAAATCTGAGTGTTTTCCGAATAGTCGCAGGCTGCCCCGTTCCGACAGGCAAAAAAGATGGCTGCTGCAGATGATGGCTGAGGCACTGGCTGCACGCACCTGCCGGAGAGCACGCGTTTATTTGCATACAATAAAGCTTTTTGCGTGGCCGTGAAACGTTTTCGAGTACTTTCGGCATGTTTACAACCTCGTTCTGCCAGCTATTCTTTGCTGAGGATCTGTTTTAGCGGTATTCTTAGCCTTCCCCTGCATGCCGTCGCGTTTTTCGACCAGCCACCGCAAGATAAGTAAGGGAAAGCGGACCAATCAAAGACGCCGGCATAAGCCTCTTCATCCAGTTGTCGGTTTCCAGTGCACTAACTCGGCCCCATCGAATCCCTCTCCACTTGAGCTTGCTTCTCGCCTCTTCTCAGCCATGTAAATAAGACAAGTAGCTCAGTGTAGGCAATGTTATTCGTTTTTATAGCAAACAAAAGTTACCTCCTATAAGCGAGGAGACCATTTTATTGGTCCGTTCAGACAACCCTGCGGGTCATAGCCCGATGCTTGCGTCGGCGGTTACGCAAGTATGACGTCAGGAGATTGGAATAAATACATATTGGAACAGTTTTACGTTATAGGGTCCTTGCTTTGTCGACGTCTACATTGTGCAGTTGCCAACGGCGAGCACCGCGTCCTTTCGTGTACCTCGGGCATTTAAATGTGTCCTCGGTGAATGACATCGGGAACGTTTATGCGGCGCAAGCTATGATGTCGCTAGTGGGAAAGAACGGCACATTTCTATCAGTTATGCAGCATCAAAGTTTTTCTAGTGCCGGCTTTTAGACCATCGTTGTTCCTGAGATGACATTTTTTATTAGTCACGTCTGATTCTTATTCATAATCATAGTTTCTTTTTTGAATTAGGTTTTCAGAATTTGCGATGTTCATTGGAAAGTGCGGAATGTAAAACCGGTGTTTAAACGCGCAGAAAATGCGTGTTCGCGCACGGAAAAGCATATTACTCTTAGTAAAGAAAATGAAGATGCAAGTAAACCATTTTCGGTATTCTGTGGATGACGCGGAGAACAGAATTGGGAGAAATGTACGTTTAAGGAAGTCTCAGCTAATCTGTGTATTCACTTCTGAGCAGCAAACTCTCTCTTAAAATTTCAGCTTTGTAGCCTCCCAATAACGGTCGTAACCATAACACAATATTTCAGGAGATTATACTTAGGCGTGCAATGTTATCGCTGTAAGGTAATTGTATGGACAGATGCTTTTCGTGTGTATAATACCACAGCGTAAAAGTTTTACATGGAAGTTCAAAAGGAGAGCTTATCAATTTTATAGCTGGCAAAAAGCATAACAGCAACACGAGAATCGTTTGATCTTTACGATCGAACGCCGTGCGGCTCAAATCGGTTGCGCATTTCAAGGTTTTTGCCAGGAACTTCATGAAATTTGATCGATGAACGTACGTCCTGAATGTTTGCGTAACGGTTTCTGAAAACAGCAACCCAAATAAAAGCGGCGCCACCTATTTCTTGCCGCTATTGAATATAGTGCAAAGTGTCATTGTTTCTGCAGCGCGCGAACTTGCTTCGATACTACTGATAAGTATCGTTCCGCGCCGTTGGTGGCGCCACCTGTTTCTTTTAGTGTTGCAGTGCACGCGACCTATACGTTGTGGTGTGTGCTTCGACTTCTCAAGTGTGCATTATCCTGGAGACATGTGCTCGCTCTGCAAAGGTGGCGTTGAGGAAACTTTATTTTTATTCACCATATCGGAAGAGTGCGTCAGGTTATGGTGAGGTGGGCTGAAGACTAGAACAACATAGGGATGTCGGGTTATGGATAAACGGACGGAGGAGTAATAGTTCACAGCTACTAGCTAATCTAGCGGTAATGTAGGAGTACACATACATTTTTAGGTTGTGCTGCAGCATGTTGAAAGTTCAGCGTAGAAGGCCTTCAGCAACTGTAACTTCTGTGTCTCATGCAATGTAATTCTTGGGAATTTCATCATCTTCGCCTGATGATTACGTTGTATGCTTAAATGTTGACACAATATAGCAAGCACGCGCCGCCAACAAAACGCTATCAAAAATAGCTATTTGCGTACTTTGATTTAAAACGTTCGAATGCAGAGAACGTTTTATTCGCTGCTCAAAAAATATCGTACCGCAGTAGCAGTCCAGCGGCGTCGGGGCAAAGCGGTCAGTTACAATTAATGTGACTGCTATTTCTCTAGAGGGAGCTGGGTATAAAGTTTAATTTTTATGACGTACCGATGACGTTGTAGTGAGCTACAATATATCAATGTTTGATTTCTTCGGCATAATCTATGATTTGTCTACTAAGCACTCAATAAATTCAGGCTACATAGACAAACATCATATACTGTATTGTTTGATTTCGTGCCTTGCAGTGTGCTTCCTAGTTGATCTTTTACTTATTTTTCTTCCATGCTTTAGCACGCACACTCAATTTTTTTGGAAATATCGCCGTTAGTCAAGTCCATTTATCTGTGAGTTATTACATATTTATGATAAATTGTTGGTAAATGGCCGAAACTTCATATCATTATGTAATAGCAAAGTAGACTTAGGAAAAATTGCACATTATATAGTAGGTTGGCGTATCAATATGCAATTTAATCTTGACGTATTGCAAAAGGAGTTATATATGTGCAATAATCTGAATCTCTTGCTCATGAAAATTAACAAAATACCGCTTCCCAACCGTCGTACTGAAAAAAAGTCGCACGATCCCATTCACCAGTACGGCAAGCGGCACATGAACTATTCAGTCAAGCATGCCAACACCTTAATTAGTGTTGTCATGTGCAGGGATATCTTCAGTTCTAAACTGAAATGAAGCAGTGTTAGGAAAGAAGAGGGCTGAAGCAGCCCTGTGTTCATGTGTTGCTTCTTCCCACGCTTTAGTTGTGGTTTCTTTCCCGGTGTATCGGTCTACGCACCTGGAAGGGTTAGCGCATGTATGGGTAAGCACTGCCAGGCGGGTAGAAAGATACACCAGGAAAGAAGGGACGTTTCTATATTCACCTATCTCATTTCTCGGACTCAGCAGTTCTTCATACTAATCCGCAGCCTGCCATGAGGTGTTACGTGGTTGCGCTGTGCAGCGCACTCCTTACCTTGACTGCCGTTTCGCCAATAGGTAAGTGTATTTTGCATGTCTAAAATGTATTGAAGAAAACCAGCGTATACCTGTTTGAATTACTAGTGACATTTGAAATATGTTGTGGTTTTATCCTTAGTTTTTTCCTAAGGAAAAATTATGGCCTCCTCGTGACATGAGTCCTGGGATCTTGTTTCCTTCATTTATAAAATTATGAGCAACGCGTAAACGTGGACTTTCCTTTACAACTGTCATCGCATTGCCTGTAACGTTCAAGGTGTTCTCAAGAGCCGTCGCGTTGCAACCAGCTTCCGAATTACGAGTCGATCAGAAACTTTCTTTCATCAGGGCATCCGTTACTAAAAAAAAATTCCGCTAAGCGATGTTGACACCGTGTTACCGTATTATAATAGTCTGAATACTCTTAAATTATTTAAATTATTATCACATTATTAACTGGAAGTGTTAGAGAAACACATGCAAATCAGCTTCTTCGTTTTTGATAGCTGGGGCCCCTGTCTCTGGTGGACACATTTCTATGATGTTGCAAGCTTTGTCTGAAGGGTTCTTTTTATGATGAACAATGTCATAGAGGTCCTAAGAACCTTAGAGCTTAACAGTCTTTAGAATGTTTTAAAGGACCTTGAATGTCACCGCATTTTATTTTTCGCGGTAATTTTTGCGTGGCACAGACCCTGTGGGTTCGAATCAGTCTTGTAGTGGGATTTTTTACAATATTCTTACAAAGAAGTAGAGCAGGGAGTAAAACTATTCATTCAGTTTATTTAAAGTGAAAGCAAGCTCTGACAAAGATGAAAGCCAGCCTACACAAAGGAAGGTATGTTATTATCTCTCCTTCATACAATGGGTATTTCTTCTTGGAGTGTCACCTAGCATGACACGGACGCCTGAAGCATCATCCCGTTGTGCTTAAGGAGCGAGACCATAGGAAGGGTGGCGTCGCAAATTAGAAAGCCCGAGACGTCCGCTGCAGAGCTGGGCTAAAGCGCTTGAGTCAATGCGCACTCCACCGTGTAGCGACGGCAACTCACGCCTTTCCAGATGCGAATGTTGGAAAGGGACACAGAAGTTCGAAGCCAGCGTGAAAGAACGGCCCACGCAGAATATCGATTGGGTAAATATAATAGAGTGAATACCCACGACAGAGAAACTTCACATCATGGGCCTACAAGTCATAAATTGCTGTTTGTGGCATCTTATCCGAGGAGCGCAAGGACGGAAAATTCACAGGTTTTTCTGAAATCCAGGTTCTGGCCGTCCAAAAAAGTGGAAAAAGTTTAATGCTTCCTATGTTTGACAACAAGCAGTGTTGTATTACAAACAAGGACCGTTTAAAAACAAGTTGTAGAAGGAAACAGAAACAGCCCTCACGACTAAAAGGAAGATTCAATTACATAAAATTTCTCTATGGCGCCGTGTATCGAATGAGATAGGAAGTAAACATTCGGCTATCTGTAGCCTCCGCGATCTGGGAATGCCAATGGCTTGCCGGGTGCGCTGCGAAATCTTGAAGGCCATGTACATCTCACTTCGCCAAAGTCAAGAAAATATTCACGAAACAGCGCTCAGTGCTCACGCATACTTTGCTGTCGTAGCGCCACGGTACAAATCCAAAATATCGGTTAGTTAGGAAATAGCGGCCCTAACATGTACTATGAGGCAGATATCACCCACTTCGGCGATGATCCCTTGTATGCAACATTTGTGGCTCTCTCAGCCACTCACTTTGTATGTTTTCTGAATGCTCTTTGCAGCCAGGCTGGCTGCGGCGCAGTTATACGCCGAGAAATCAGTCGTATTCCTGTGCCATAATCAGGAGGAAGTATAAATTATTTCTTGACTCGTTACCAGGACTCTCAGACATTCACTTCACAATCAATTCAGCGCGCTAGGCTAGGCCATTGGAAGAGGCAGTCCATTGGGTCATAGGTGCTACAGAGCGGAAGGTAATCAGCGATTGAAGCGTCGTATATTTCACACAGAGCTATGGAGCGCAGGTACGCTGGTAGAAGCAGAAACAAGTACACATCACGTTGATACAAGGTGCCGTCAAATAGGGTGAACATGTGCAGTGGGTCGTCGCTGGCTAATGAGCCCTATCACTTTATCAATTGACTCAAGGCGGCATGATAACGCTGCTCGTCACCAATCTGCAGGAGGTGAGTTAAAAAAGAGTCACATTTCATCTAAGAATCCAGTGCCCACCACAGGCTAGCGAAATATATAATCGGTCTCATTGAGCAAGCGGTCGGTCTTGTGGGCAATGGACTACAATAGACTTGTAGGCGAAGGGCCCTGCGGGCTAGTCGGCAGGTGAGGTCTGTCAAAGAATCGAGCCAGCAAAAGACATGCGAAAAGGTTACACGCCTTTTGTGACTTCAGCCAGTTTAGTTCAGTGCAAGTGAATGTGGCGACGTGTTGCTGACTAAGATGGAACGCGTCTGGGCGCATGGCAACATCGTGTAGCGGGCAGCGAGGTCGACGAATGCAGAGTACTTGGTGCGGTGAGCATAACGTTGAGCAGAATGGAAGGGACCAGAGTAACTTAAAGCGGGCTAGACAACGGAGAGGGCTGATAACTTCTGCAATAGCGAACCATGTGTCCAGCATGGCCTCAGAGGAAGAGAGGATATGAGTTCATCATCGGCTGCTCGTCATTGAGACGGGCAGATCGAGAAATAGAGATGAAGGGATCGAAACATATTCAACAATAAAAAAATATCTAATGAACTTCGTAAAATTTGCTTTACGCCACATATTGCTATTTAACAAATGTAGCCGATGTGTTAGTAAGGCATATTTACTTACAAATAAGTAGAGCACTTTCTAGATATTCATTGCCAAACTGGACGACAAATCACACAAGCGTTCCATTTACTTTTGTGCTTCAGTAGGTAAAATAGCCTTTTAATAAAGAAATATGTGGAACAATAGTGCATCTCCACCGCTGATTCGATGGCGCATATCCAGAAACTCATGCTATCCTCAAAACTGATTTGAAATCGTTATGCTTGGCAACTCGTCGGCTGCAATTCCTAAATTGCAATATCTACAGTAAAATAATTCAGAAGGCAATTTTTGAAATTTTTTCAACTAATTGTTGATGTTTCTAAACTTTTTGTGCCGTTAATTTTTCCCTGTATTAATAATACAACTGAAGGACTGGAATAATGCTACCGGCTGCGGGTGACAATTTTTTTTTAATTTCGTCAAACATTAACCTCATCACTCCGTAAAATTTCACATTTCAAGTAGGCATCGGGCCTGTTGGGTTCGTGTGTTTATCGACTAGCTTTTCTCGCAGATGGTTACATTGTACTCACCGTGAGGCGTTGGAAAGAACATCGATTATCCTATGTTTAGAAGGTGGACGGGGGTCATATTGATCAGAGAAATAATAAAGTTTTGTTCAGAACTTAATAACACGCTTTTTGAAACAATAGATATACCTAATTAACGCAATACAATTTTGTCTAGGTGAATACGGCAACACAATGAGTATTTCTGAGGCAGTGATATTTTTCTGTTTTTTTAACCAAACTCTTCAACAGTGTATTGAGTGTACCAGTGTACCACGAACAGTATTGCAATAATAGACTTGTCATGCATAGAAATTACGTATGTTTTCATTTGTAGTTGCGGGCCCTTGTCCTGTGCCTACTTGCCAGCAACACAGACCACCTGACTGTCCAAGCCCAGGAAGCTCGTGCGGCTGCAGATGCAGTAAGAAAATTGTACCTTTGGGGCCTTCTCAACGTGAAGCTAAACTGATTTGCTCAGTTTATTGCTTGTGTTGGCGCATATACGCACGTCTGTGGTTTGCACTATAACTTGTCTGGCTGTTTGAAACGTGTAGAATGCAATTCCGACAGCCATGACCGTTATCAAACGTTGATGTTGTGTGAAAGTTTAAAGCGGTATTGAAAACATTATATAGTGTGTACCCATTACCATAGCCACTGCTGTCAATCATTGCTTGAAAGTTGTGTCGTATATTAATCATTCTTGATGTAGCGCGATAACTTTTGGCACTTGGTTTGCTACTACACAGCAGCTTGCAAAAAAAAAAATAAAATATCCAGGGATTGCCTATGGAGAAGTTGATTCAGTGTGACCAGCGAAATAGTTACTATATTTAGGAGAATGAGAGGAAACAGTGCAGAGATTTTACATCCCTGGATTTCCCTGGGTACGTGTAGCAATCTTACACCAGTTATCCACCCTCTTGGCACGTTCTTTACTGTCCCCTCATCATGCACTGAAGATTTCCCACTTGCAACTCATCTATTCCCCCTCACATCTGTGGCACAAGTACTAGCACCGCGCCACTGACACTTGCCTTCCATCCTCCGCCCCTTTACTCCCTCCGTTTTCATATCACCACCTAGCATTTTTTTAACTTTGCCTGTTCATCGCTGTATAACTTTGTTTACTCGCTACATTAGTGAATTTACCTATATAATTATGAGTTGATAGCTATTGAATTAGCCTGTGTGTCATATGGCGGAAACGTTTCTGTTATTTCAGATAACTCGGGCGCTCAGGGACAACCGGGGGGTCCTGGTGGTGGTAGGTATTTTCACGCTTCTGCGAACAATAACCTTTTGGGTGAACGGCCACAAACGCGATCATTAAACGCGTTGTTGAAGCTGTATGTCTAGCAGAACTGTTTCTGAAAAACACCCTTAATATCGATTTTCAAAAAAACTGATGTGCGCCTGCAACGTAGAGCATAAACCTATAGCAGGACAAAAAAGGAAAAAAAAAGATACGGCAAAAGGGCACACGGCTTCCTATTTTAAAATTAGGCTGAACACTGCAGTAATAATAAACAAGTTCGCTCAGAGGAAACAGTTGTTGTCGAGGTCGATATCGTCACATATCTTTTCTACAAAAGCGACGGCCTGTAACATTGGTTGAAGGAATATTGCGCTTTGTTCTGTTCCGTGATTAGCGTTCGAGCAATGGTGGCGTTGCACGTACATAACTAAACTTTCCGCACACGCATTCACCTATACATGCACAATACATCATCTGCTGAAACAGCTGAAGTGCCGCGGTTGTAAGTTTACGTTAGCTTTCGCGTCTTTTTATGGAATATGAAATTACATGGATACTCAAAGCACATTTGCGCCATCTTCGTGGTCGTGATGTTCCGTGGAAAGTTAAAGTGCGATAAAAACGCAGTGCGCACCGCATGCTGTATGTGGGCGTGAAATCGTGCGAAGGTGAGCCGACTGTTGTAGCCCAATCTCATGCGCGAGGGAGGAAAGTGGGGAGGCAGTGCGCCGCCTTCCATGACGTGCAAGGCCACGGGGAGCGGGGAGTAAGGGGAGGGGGCCTTTCCGGTGGCGGCTGCGTGGGGAGCGGCCACGCGGGTCCTGTCTGAAAGCGTACTGATATGGGGGCAGAGTGTGCCGAGTACTGATAGCTTCGGTTGCGCTGTATTGTCACTGCTTAGTTCACGTTGAAGTGACAGACTGCACGAAGATCAATTCACTCGCTGCTGCTCCCGAGATTTCTCACTTTCGCGTTTTGGCAGCGAGTGTGCGCGGGCTTCGAGTCAGATGTGTTCATGCTTGCTTGTGCGTGCGTGACACCATGCTAGAAAATGTAGTTGGTAAACATATATGTACAAGCTTATACGGCTGTTAGAACTAATATTCTGACTTGGTATAGCTGTCGGCTAGTTCGCTGTCGCAATCCATTATTCGGCTTTCTCTTAAAATGGGGACTTATTCTTTTATTTATTCTTTTATTTATTAATCACTTGCCTTTTTGGTACATAGGGATATGTTAACGCAGGAATGTGCGGGCATGCGACTATAATATCAGCCAACGGTACTAGCTGAGTACTGACCACGCCCAGGCTAGGCCACGCCCGGCTTCTAGTGTCAACACGTCTTTGGCACGTGCACGTCACAGTTTGCGAACTGGTATTCCGTTACGAGAACAAGAAAAATGGGGAATATTGATTGGATGGAGCTTAGAAACAAACAAAATATTTTAGAATTCCCAACATTTCGAAGGCCGGACTGGCTCCTGGTTTCAGGGTGAGATGGGTAGAGCCAGCAGCGCAGCTTTTAAACTTTTTTCGGTCGTGCCCGCTCCAGCATGCCTGTGACGTCACCGAGTCTCTCGCAGTCCTCTCGCAGTTCTTCAGCGTTTAATAAAGGGAAGTGGGCTAATAACCAGAAGAAATTTCCTGCTTTCTGCTGTATATGCCAAGACTCCAGAAAACAAACCTTGCAAGATTTCCCTGTGCTTCCAAGAGAACTACAGTACCCGGTCAGTTTATTTTCTAGCGCCGGGCCACTGCGCTGCGAAGATGACTGAAATTCTGAAGATTGTTTGCGTGTTGGGGAAGGCACTCCACGAAATTCTTCGTCTCACCAAATAAATGAACACTCGCAGTCAGCCCAGGCGATCTTGTAAACAATCTTCTGTACCTTGCTACTGTGTGAACGGTGGATGGGGCGCAGAAGTAATCTGGTGAGTGCGGAAAAGATTTCTCGGATGTTGATCCCATGCTAATGCAGAATGAGCGTCAGCATTTCACTCATGCCTTTCGCACACAAAATACAGATATAATGGCGCTGCTGGCGAGAGGTGGCTGCCGCCGCATGCGTAATTTTCTTGCTACGATGAAGAATAACAAGGGAAATGCGGAGCTCTGGTGGAAAGGCTCTTGACGAGTTCCTTCACGATGGTTCTGTCTTCGTTTCGCTGTGCTTACGAGTCGGAATAGAACCTTTAGGATGTGTCATTTAGTGTCCATATGACGCATGCTTTATGGTTAATTTGGGAGTACATCTTTAAACTATACTACTTTCCAGTGTGGGCCGGATTTTTGAAAAACAGAGAATTGTACTTCACTATGATTTCTCTTTACGATTATGTCTCAAAAATGGAAGTGAGCTCACTTCTGCACATTGATTATGAGAACAAAACGTTTAGCTGTAGCATGCAACTGCTAGCCAGATTGTTTATCCACCGCGTCGTCCGTAGTGGCAACAACAAAGTTACTGTGCCCGGTGTCGGGCATCCTACCGCTATGGTGCCACCACGTTTACTTAGCCTAAATTAAAGGTATGATTTAAATGGTGACACGCATTCCGCGGAAGGACGGCGTCAATATCTCTTTTAAAGTTTTTCCTGTGTACAACTGCTTTATTCTACGCCCGAAAAATTATTCACCCATTAATGATGCACAGGCAATCGATTACGGTATCTCCTGTTCAGAGTGCGGGTGTTCGTAAATCGGAAATATAAAACATCATCCGTAATGAATTCGCAAACAGGGGAACGACTTTCAGCAAGCCAATCGTGTACGCAGCGTGGCTGGGAGAACTCTAATACTTACGACCCCTCAATTGATCCCCGAGCTGCACTCATCTTTACAGTAGAGACAAATTGTGCAAGATGCTTTGTTTGTTGTTATAGTTCCCACTTACAGCAGGCAGGAAGGAATTTCAGCCGGTAGTTAGGCGGCATTCGCGCTTTTGTACGGTGAATGAATTTGCGGCAGCGCAGCTCGGCTACAGCGACGAGCAAAAAGGAAATGACTAGCCATTCCTCGCTTGCGAAAATGGATGTCCAGCTAAGCTGTTGCACAACCACCACTACCTCGGTATGTAGTTCTCTTAGAATTATTAAAATACGCGGAATTCGAGGGTTAGGTACTGTAATTTTAGCCCTTCAGCTATCCTAAGAGGTTGAAATTACTTGCGCAAAAAATTTAGGTGCATAATCGAATGGCTTCAAGTTTTCCTTATATATCCCTTAAAATAATTAAAACGAAAATGCTCAGTTGAACAAAGAGCAGCGATTCCTGTACCCGAGGAATTTCGACGGTGAACTTGTGTGTGCTGAAGATACCCCTCGCAATCAAGGGGAGCTTGGCGTTTTTTTTCAACGCCCTGAAAAATGGTGAAGTGAGGTGTGGCAACGAGCAGATTGAAAAACGAGCTATAGAGGTCTTCACACCACCCATTAGAAAGCAGCTTGCACATCTAGGTTAGACGGTTGCGTTAAGTAGCGTAACCACGCAAAATTCTGGCTTAAATGACAGAGAAGCTTTTAACAATGGCACACGCGCGTGATTCTCCTAGACTGTAAGTTTATACTATAATGAGGGCATTCGCATATTTTTCACCTATAGACATGGTGGATACATAGTCTCAAGGATGTTAACGGTGAAGCAATGTGTGGCTTCTGTTTTTTACACTACAAGAACTAGTATTATGATTCAAGAACGTACAATTAACAGATCACAGATGTCAAGCTGGCCGCAAGAACCACATGCAGAAGGTCACAACACACTGTCTTGCTTCTGTAATTTTACATGTCAAATAGGCCACACTGAACGACCATCTCAAGGAGCAAAGTGTGTGACTGGGCTAGTAGGCATCCCTTGGTAAACAACATCGCACTAGCTGGCGGAGCCCAGAAGGTGATGGAAGCACTGATGCCGAGCTAATATTTTTAATTACAATTGCTCAAATATACCTTTTTTTGATGACTGCCGAAAAATTCTTGAAATAGACTGCTCAACATGAAAGAGATGTTTTAGAAACCACGTTATTGGGAATAGTGGACTTCGAAAAACTGGTTAGGTGTTCTAATTGTTTTGTTTTGTTTAACACAAGAAAGTGTTTCAGTCATTCGGGAAGAAACTGAAACTAGGCAACTGGGGACTGCTTTAAACCATGCGACAATAAACAACAGCTGTTGACATCTTCTCATGTCTCCTGGTATATGCCCCACAAGCCGAACCACTGTTCTTATTTTGATACTGCTCTATAATTCTGTTCAAAATTTTCTGAACTGCATGTTTATGCCAGCCTCATTATTCACTGTATATATATTACAGGATACCCATCTTCGCAACCAAGACCATGTGGTGGGAGTGCAGGTAAGAGAACAAAGAACATGCGAGTCTAAATGTAGCACTAATTGAGCAAACAGTGGTAATATTGTTCCAAGGACTTAGAAAATAATTATGTAATTAGAGAAAACATCGATGACACTCTCTCATCATTAATTAAAATTTATTACAAAAGTAGGTTCGGTAACAGCAACAATGAGCTAAGTTCATCTAATGAACTAAAATTTCATCTACAGAAATCGTGCAAATTTCATGCACGGTGTAACTAAACGGAGTGACAGCTCATCAGAAAATACAAATACAGTGATTGGACAAAGCGCTGATTGTTTAGCCGTGTGTTCTTTCCGTATGTTTTGTCGTGTGCACTGTGACTGAATTTTTATAGCCTATAGAAAACAGTAGACATTATCATTGATTTGCAGTTAATTTCAGTACAGGGGAAGCTACAAACAGGAACAGTGATGTGTATATGTAGGAATAGATGATAGTACCTAACAACTTGCGACCCCATCTGCTACTTAAATTGTGTAAAAAATGAAATGTCTATGATCACGCAATAATAATCAATGCAAGAAAATTTTGTGCTAGTTGTTACGCTGTCACTGTCAATATACTGCAATACGTGTCCATTACATGACGCTCAATTAAGAACGGTTTTTACTAGACCATCAGTTACCACGATGGAGCAAAAAGTATCTTACAAGGTGTTATTTCGTTTTTCGCAAGCCATGCACAAATTATGGAATATTGCACAGATTATTGAGAAGAGTTGTTTAGGATTCAGTCATGTCTTCTACGCACGCCGATGGTTGTGATATGACAGCCACTAATAAGGCACATAATTTAGTGTTTCTGTCCAAATTGACGGTCCATCAATATTTATGTTTCGGCATGACTACACTTGTTGCTTGTATCAGAAGAGCATGTTTTGGTCCTGTAACGATGTTCTAAATTATAGAATGGGTAACTTAACCTAATATAAAATCAAAATATATCAGCAAATATAGCGTAAATACAACTAAACAGTTATTATGAATAAGTTATCAATAATCACATTAATGAGTAATCCAAATGGCAATAGTGGCACGTACGTGCTTGAGCATAAACGAAAAAAAGAAATGTGCAAAATCGTAAAGTTTTCTAAGGAAACGATGCGGTCGCTACTCGAGTTTGTTTTTATAAAACGATAATATGGGTACAGGCACATATTCCAACTTTCAAGGGTAAGCTTGAACGAGTACCCTTTCTGAAACAAGACGCACACTGTACAATGCCCATAGCATGGCTTAGCTTGAACAATAACATATGACACCACCGTTGCGCTTCCAGAGATTATACGCTTTCTTAAGCTCACTCATTTTATTCATGTTAACTGCAAGAAATACGCTAATAATTCGAGCAATCATAGTATCGAAATGCATAGAATGTGAAGTGTTATCAACGTGTAAAGTTTGAGAGCGAATGACACAGCGTTTTAGCCGGAAGAGTCATTCACTTATCAGCCTCTTAATTAAACAGCATTCTGTATGTGTGTGAACGTCCTAAATACATATAACTGTACTTGTTATACATGCCTCTCAATACATCGCGCAAGCTGTATGCACGCTACGGCATCAGTAGGTGTGCGTATATGCAATACGTGTTTGGCCATCAAGCATATAGGAATGTGGCAACGCCAATTATTCTGTTTAAGAACATGTCTACCAACATTCGAATAACGGACGCCTATCGAATTATCAGTTGTGGTCACCCAGGGCGGCGCGTTCAGCCTAGTACCCTCTACTTTAATAAACAACATGCTTAGCACTAACGTAAGTGCTTTTGCGTAATTTTTAGGAACCTTGTTTTTTGAAACGTTATGGCACTGTCACCGGGTTACAGTGGCGCTAGGTATGCTTCACTGAGCGAAAAGCCGCGAAATGGTCATATGAAAACTTGACGCCGCCACTAAATACGAGGACTGGAAAGTTAAAGGTGGTTTGGATGAATAATAATTCACCTGGTGGTTAGTCATTTAGAAACGGTAGAAGAGCTTAGGTCGTCAAGCGGGCACAAAAAAAAAAAAAATGCGATCGACAACCCGTGCTCATCTCAAATCGTGCTCGTTATCACTTACTTGCTCTAGATGGCGCGCGTTCTTTTGTTTGAGCTTGGTGTAAATAGCATCGCATGATGTGGGGAGCTCTTGACATTGAAATCGAAGGCATATACTGACTTGTGCGTAGTGCTGTCTGCCTTGTTACAGCGTAAACCATCATTTGGTGTAGACTTCACAATTTTGACAGAAAATTGTTCGCCTGGTGTTGTGTTTTATTAACATAAAAATGATATGCGCATAAAAACTTGTTTCTTCTTTTTGGCAAGTTTTTTTTTAATCGTCCCTAGGGTGTTTAAAAACCTGCAAAGGAAGAGCTCTTGTTTTGAGTGATCGAACATTATTCAGTTTTAATACAATATCTACAACACGACCCAAAGATACAGAACAGTTATAAGACATAGAGGACTCTTGAATAATACTTACCACTTGGGTTCTTTTTACACGCTTAAAAAGTACACAGTACGAGCTGTTTTCTGTTTCACTGCTACAATAGTACGGCTGGTGAGGTAGATGTCGAATCAGAACGTTCGATTCAAAAGCGCATTGATGCTGCGACCGAAGTACGCTTCAATAGGAGACTCAATTGAAGTTTTGAAATTTTAAACTGTTTACTACTCTGGTATTCATCAGCCATGGCTATCATGTATCACACCTAATAGAAAACTTGATCTGTACCATTTTCACTGCCAGTTGATACTCACCGCAGTTTGAAGTTTAAACTTTTTACGTAGAATTACGTCAAGCATAGCAAAAAACACACACCTGTATGTATATCTGCATGGCTGAAAAAAAATGGCCAGGCTTAGCTTGGTTAAGCCAAGAATGCGTTGCATATTGCGCGCGAGTTGGGGCCCAGCTTTTCCTCCGGCTGTCGTGACGTCACGCCACGTGGTTCAATGGTGGCTGCCCGGCCGCGCCCAAGGGCTGAACTGAGTGATTGCAATATGCAACGCATAAAACGCTTTCTCAATTTAAACTTTACATAACCGGTGTTCTTTCTAGGTGGAGTCAGACACTGAAAGCGTATGCGATAAGCTGGGGAGAACAAGCGTAAATGTGTTTAGGCGGCTTTTATGAGCACTAACTTTTATTTTCTTCCAAAAAGCTTTGGTATGAATCAGGATTTTATTGATATTTAGGAATACTGGTTGGGGAACACGTTAAACAATTTTCAGTTATATTGTGAGAAACTATAGTTTGCTTTGTGTTTCGTTAATTGAACGGTAACTTGAAGAGTTTTGTTTTCTAGGTACTGTGTTTACTGTTTAGATGAAGCATGCCGATGATGGTGCCAAAAATATTTGTCAAATATTAATCAAAACTAGATAATAACTCTATTGAGTAGATTTAATTTTGTCGAAGTGATTGAAATATTCAGGCGCTGAGCGCGCGACAACCACGAAATGGCGGTGAAAATCCCGAGGGCCTCGTCTTAAACTTATAAGGGGACGAAGCCGTATGTGTATTCTAAAAGAAAATTGGAAGAATAGTTGCAGACGTTACCAGACGTTTGCACCAGCAAAAGCTGAACAAAGAAAACATTTTGTTTTCTGGATTTTAAGCTAGCTTTTGACTAAGCATAAATGCCCTTATACCAAGCAGTGATTTGTTGTAGTTTCTATAAAATTCAGAAAAAAAAACATTTCCACCTTCCTGCGAAGTCAACCAAACTATAACTAGGTCTTCTAAAAAATAAGGATTTCTGCAAGGTAGTGTTCTCCAGCACTCCTGATGTTTACATTACAGGTTACATTTCCGGTCAAGGTACAACAATTGGCGGTGCTGTTACACAAACAAGTAAGTATTTTGACAAAACCTGTTAAACCACCTCATGACTTGGATGACAGCAGCCATGAATTGGCTCGGTATTATGCTCGCGGACTATGCTCGGTAGCGAGGAAAGCAGTACAGGTCCAGGAAGATAATAAGAACTCTATTAAAACATTTATTTTGGATGCTCAGCAAATTCTATAGATAACCTGCTAGAAAATTTGGGGAGGTCCTTAAGGGACGGTGAGCTCAGGGGCACCAGCAGTAGGCATGAGTGTGCCAATGACGCAGCTGCTACATAGAATGGCGTAGAAGATAGTAATATTCCAATGGGGAAAAAATAAGGTAACAACCAACTGGACAGTTTCGTATGTGGCCTCGGTAACCTGGTCTTAAACATATTAAAGTTGTATTTACCTCGAAAGTTTCGAAGAAATGGTGATGGGCTGGAATGGCATACAAACGAAGACCAAGAAGTTAGGAGTTAAGTAAAGACTTAGTGGTGGCTGTTCTAAGGGACCCTTCGAATCAGCTGCGATGCAGAAAAATGATCCTGTGCGATGTGGCCGGCCGCGTCGCTGGTACATTCTGCAAGAATGGGCACAGCCGATTGAATTATCTCAAACGACAACGTGGTGTAGCGAACAAACAACAGGTAAGAGTAAGTAAAGACGGTATCATACACAACACAGGCCTCACAGCACACATATAATACACATATATGCTCCAAGAATTATGCCTTAAGGGCAAGTCTTTATCGCAATAAAAAATAAAAGTAAAGACGGTAGTGCCACGGCGGGATAAGCTGTTAGCGAATGTCATCTAAGTCAAACTGCTCTCCTAATTAGGGTGGTCTTCAGAAATGTACATCGACAGCGTCGCATTAATCGCTTCGTTAAGGGGTACCTAAATACAATTTGTCACCATTTGATAGACGGCGCTTAGCTTAATATAGTCAACGCATATGGAAAGAAAAGAGTGACCGTTATGAAACAACAGCGGTCGTAGAGCTCCATGGTGGAGAATGACGTGAGAAACTCAGGACACGAGAAATATGCAACACGAATGTCTAAACATGAGTTGTGGACCAGGCTATGGGTATTATCTATCAACTTTAGTTAGCCGAATCGCTTGGGGGTATTATGGTCCTACTTCGCACTTTACATTGATGTTCTTTTTACCGCTCTAGTTTAAACTACTGCGCTCCACTTTAATAATCGAGCATTTTACGGGTTCCTAAGGATAAAGTTGCACAGCCGGCTCCCTCGGCGGGAGCGATCCGCTACAGCCAGAGGTCCAACTATCGTAATGTTAAATACAACGCTACTGTAAAACGAAGTGAAATGTGAGGTGTGACCTCAACAAGTGAAACCTTCCACGATACTGCGGATGCAAGATAGTTTGGTTCCACCTCCCGTGATGCGTAGGATGCCTCCAAAACTAGCGGCGCCATAGAAGCGATACTATCATGGAGGAGAGCTTCCTTCTCGTATTTCGCCGCCATTCGTGTGTATGTGCGAGTGGCGAAAGAGGCGCTTGGGGCCGAATTCACAATGCTTCTCCTTCGTATGTGGTCTTTGCCATTCACTGACTGCCTTCATTAATAGCACGTCAAACATAATAATTGACAGAACTTTTTTACACACAATTTAAACAATAGACCTTTTTGTAAATACGGACGCTGGTGCTTTTTCCTTTTCGATATCTGCTCTACCGTAGGTACATTGGAGGAGGACGCACTTTGCTTCGTTTTCCCTTAGCCCCACTTCACTACTCGACAGCGAATAAATACTTCGGAAAAGTTCGCTGTGTGTTCGTGTTCTGTGGTGTCAAAACTGTTGCGCGCATGACTCCGAGGTTTCTCCGTACAACTCGCTTGTTCGATAGACTATGTATTCTTTTTCATACATTAAAGCATTATTATATCACTCCCCCCTTTAACTTATGCATTGCATGAACTTTTTTCTATGCTTCGCCACCACGCCTGTTCCTAGAGGGTTGCTGCCAAGAAGTGAGGAATGACTCAGTGCGTAGTGTATCGGTGGCGGGGATGGCGAGATAAATGGAGCTTCAGGAGCCACATGCAAATGAATAAGGACACGTTTATTTCCTTTGATGAAAGATATTCATTTGACGCTTGCACTGAAACTGTTGTCAATGGCGGGCGGAGCACATGAAGAGGGTGCCCATGTGGGTTGTAATGTAAAGATGGTCTTCGGTCCTTCACGACCCTGACACTGACGTCAAAGGTAAGAAGCGAAGAGACAAACCTTATTATTGCGTATGCCAGTGACACTGCCTGGCCATTGCCTAGAAAAAACTGTTGCTTTGACAATACACACTCTGTGTCACTCACTATAAACACGTTTGGACAAAATCATGCGGCGGTTAAACGGAGCAAAGCGCATCCTCCTTCTTATATATTACCAAGGCAGGAGCAAAGTTTGGCAAACAAAAGTCAGTAGCAAAAGTAATTAGATTTTCCTTTGCGGTGTTTTTGGGTCAGGAAAATGCGAGAATGAAGCTGTTGTCTATCGACGCGACTTAGTGATGCGTGTAGGGCAACATGAACTGGTGATATTGCGTGGCGCGACCGAAGCAGCCTTTCCTTTGTGGAAGATGTCTGCACCAATGCCAACATGGACACGAAGCTGAGAAGTGGTCGGCACACGACAGGTACCAGCAAGATGACCAAGCAGAGTTATATTGCGACAACCAAAACTAAATGTTTAAGAGTTCATCTGACTGCCAGATGATGGTCGTGTGTAGCCATATTCAAATGTGGCTGTGGAATTACACCACCTCGGCTGCATGACATTATGCTCGAGAAGACCACCTGTAGTAACGAATGCTGTCTATCTGAGGTGCGATCGTCAAAAGAACTCTGCCAGTATATCTCGGAGGTCAGTGAAGGAAATTTAAGTAGACCGGAGAAGACCAACCAGGAGGTCATCAGTCTGCAGCAGTGGACAGATGTCCTTTGGTGATACTTCATTCAAGTGCCTGCATTTGACGCACTAACACCTGTTGACACTCTGACAGCAAGGCTGGTGATTCGTGGGCACAGCAGCAACTTCGAATAACTTACTTATTGAGCATTTTTTTCTCGTGCCTAATCAGCGTCCGGCATGAAACACACAGGATCTCATCGGGTAGTCACCGGCGTCTCAGGTGCGGAACCAAAGAGTTAATTAAAACTGGCATCTGACCAAGACCACGATAAAAAATTAAACAGGGTCGTCAGTCATAACATGTGGCAGAGATCGGCAGTAAGCACTGGGAGGGGGTCGGTCGCTCAAATTTTGTCCAAACTGCCATCGGCTAAACAGCACGATGTGGATGCTACAGCAGATGACTCCGAATCCACGGCAGCAAGTACAGAAACGATATACTCCTTGGTAGAAGAGGCGTAGGGCACAGCCATGTTGGTCTGGATCAGTGGCATGCATCAGCTAACGTTAAAAATGACCAGCCACATTCTTTTATCAGTGGCAGTGAGAAAGGTGTGGCGAGCAATATTTGAGGCCACTAGAACATTGTCAGTCGTCGCTATCATGCCACTAATTTAGAGAATGGAAGGCGAGGATGTCGCAGGCTAATGTGATTGACGTAGAATAAATGCACCGAACAGGTAGGTCGAGCTCGAGCACACCATTTCCACAACGAATAAAGGTAAAATTAGGGGACAGAAATTGCATACCAGCATGCGGTAAAGGGAGCACTTCTTGGGTACAGCAAGTAGAGCATTCGCGAAGTGGTATGCGATATTTATACTTGCTTGAAATATTTCCAGAACAGGAATTACACGAATGATTGTTAACATGAGCAGTGCGACTACCTCCTTCAGGAGTTAATGAAGCACCGAACGAATCAACGATATATCTGTGGCAGGGTCAACACGAGCAGTGAGAAATACACTGTCCCACTTAAGGTATATTATGCTCCATCTCGTCGGTGTGGCGGTCAGAGGACTTTACAGCCAAGTCCTCAATGCAGAGTCCGATTCTGAAGTGGCATCATCTAGTTTTCTGGGGAGAGACGTCCAATCGGCGTCAACGGGTGTAAAATTGACATGAGCGAGATATTGGGCGACGAGTAAACGGCGAACAAGAAAGTGGTCCACACAGAGACAGTAGCCGGCAGCCCCCCGTGATGAGATTTAATTAGTTGGTAACGTGAAGTTGTTTCCACTTAAATAGGAAATGGCGAGCACAACAGTTATGAGCATAGAGTGTAACAGGATGGCGTTGCTACCGAGTCCTGCATTATCGGAGTGACCACTAGCATTTCTACACTCGGTAGTATTGCGAGGGAATAGTGGAAGGCTCTGGCCTTGATATACGAGATTAGGAGAGCGTAAGTTTATCACGTAGCTGCGACGGTGCTCGCATAGTGCAAATCGAGAATGCAAAGGTCATAACGAACGGTGGCTTAGGCAAGTGATTCATCGTGCGGTTAAACTCCCGGGCATGTGAACAGGTGGAGGCCGGCGACATGGCTTCGATTTTGCGTTAGATAATCGTTGTCATGTCTTCTGCGGCTAATGGCACGTGAAATGCAAATACTTCTTCGCGAAACAGTGTGATGTGGCGGCAATGATGGTAAATCACGTCAACCTGTTTGTGATGTGTTTGTTTTGGCGTTTGTAAAAGTCTGCCACTCCGATAATGGCGTCGAGCGTGTGATGGTCCTCGCTAATAACATGATAGATTGTATCACGTGCTGTCACTGTAAACCATGTGTCACTTTTCAGACTTCATTATAAGCTCATCCGAGTGACGAGGAGTGACCAGCACGTTGTGTAATAAAAGTAGGACTACGTAGATCACTGGGTACACGACGCAAGCCCATGTCCTTCTTTCGACGAATGGCGCCTAAGCATGTTAAGCTTAGTGACCCCTCCCTTAGTGTGCTGGTGTCTGTTTGCAATGGGGACCGTGGGAGCAAGCAAGTAATCACACTGGCTGATAGGCTACTCTCAATTCCCACGGTGAACTCAGTAAAGAGAACATAAAGTGGTATACTGTGGCTTTTTGTGAGATGGTCAGGCATTTTTTTTTTCGAACATCGCTTACCGGAAAAGAAAAACATATTTTTTTTTCACGTCTCCCCAACACATACTCTTGTCCTAGTCTGTTGTCGTCTCCCATTACGTGGTCATCATAACAGCTAACACGATGTCACTAGGCTACAAATTGAATTTTGCTTATTTCTTTACATATGCAGTATGGCAAACAGCCAATTCCCTCGTCTACATTTGGTTTGCATAGTCATCACCTGCAGAGCACCCTTACATATTATGTCTTCTTTTCTAATCTTTTGCTTTTACGTTTAGCCGACTGCAAAATTCAAGGATGCCGTTCTGGAGAAAGACCACTTTGTTTAAGATACGAGAAATACGGAACAGGATGTGACTGCAAATGCGGTAAGATTTTATTGCTAAATACGGAGGCAGAATATTTTCGCCGATAATTAGAATATTAAGATAACCTGTTCGGTGTGCAGGTTGCCACCTGTTACATAGATATGGGCCGACAAGCCAACGCCCTGATTTTCTACAATATTGCGATACCAATTATACTAACAATCAAGGTGGCTTTCCGCCTTCACCGTCGCCGCAATGTTGCGTATAAAGTCCAAGGGTGATAACATTGACCCCGTGCGCCGTATGCTGCATGTGCGAGTGAAAGCATGCGAGGATGAGCCGGAAATCGACGCTCAATCTAGCGCGTGCAAGGGAGGGAGGGGGGGGTGTTTTACTCCAGCGGCTTCAGTGTATGGCGCGGCCGCACGCGGCCGCGCGGGCTCTATTTTGGTAGCCATCTGCGACGGGGGCAGAGCGCGCTTAGTTCTGAAAGCTGCATGTCTGCTATGTTTTCGCCGCTCAGTTCGCGTTCAAGTGAGAGGTAGCACGAAGGTAAATTTCCTCGCTGCTACTGCCTGCTGCGCTTCCTCCCTGAAGCGCTCTCACCCTTAGTTTCCTCGGTTATCGAGCGAGATGTGTTCATGTTTGCTTGTGCGCGCCTTACAACACTTTTGGTGATTCAGTTAATAAGCGAATATGTGCAAGTTTATATGGCCAGTAAACTAATATCCCTAGTTCGTATAATTATCTACTAATTTGCTATCGCAATCGATGCTTCCAATTTCATGTAAAACTCCGAGCCTTTTTAATACAGACAATTATTGCCTCACGTCCGAAGGTACTATGAGCAGGGACCTTATATCAGTAAGCTAAGTACTTATTGGTGATACGTGGTCTCGCCAAATATAATATATAAATCTAATATCATTCACTCATTACATAAAAAGTGAATATATCTACGCATACAGGTGTGCAACATCCTCGAATGATCGCATTATTCCAGTAGCAGTAATTGCAAGAACGATTAGACATTACATATAAATGCAGGGAGCAACACGAATACATCACATATTATATAAAACTATCAGTACTGAAAAACATAAGAGCCAGTTATTGCACGTTTATCGCACAATTCACAAGAAAAAATAAAAACAAAGCACGAAAGCAACCAATTATTTCTTACATAAAGAAGGATGGCAAAGAAAACAATTTCATAATTGTTACAACAAAAGGTAATGCAGAAGCGCCGGGAAAGCTAATGCAGCGCACTGGCCATGGAGGACCTGGCGACACCGTTAAATTAGTAGATTGTTTTAGAAGTTATAAGTTATTAGCATTGGTACAGCAGTTATAATCTTTAGTTGTCATTCTGTGCTTAGTGCGCCGAGAAATGAAGTTCAGTTTTCTCGAATACTTCTTCTTATTGATTGCTGTAGCATTAGTATAAATATTGAAGCAGGCGCACTATGTGAAATACATGCGTCTTTTCAATAATAAAAGCTATCCTGGCTCTATAAACATGCAAACTGGATCTTTTCATGAAATTGTAAACATTGCTATTAAACTAGGCGCACACTTTGAACGTCTACTAGTTATAAGTTTCTTTGATTGCACATTTCATGACTTTGTGGCTGGATTTATGTGGCATGACTGCGTCATCACAGCTATAATAGGATGCAGTAGTAATGTAGGAGCTATTCCAGGGATTCATTCCGAGTCAGGAACAATGCAGGCAACTGGCGATTAGCTGACCTTCTCCTCTTCAAAAGTTCTGCTCATGTTCATAGTCGGCGCATTGTTTAACATAACCCTCAGTGGAGAGCATAGCCCACATAACGTGCAGCTGTATTTTATATATATATATATATATATATATATATATATATATATAGGAAGCACAGCCATAGAATACAACATCCAAACATCGACTGAAGGCAGTGCCTATTATCTGGATGTAGTGTACTGTCACATGCACAGCTTTCTAACTTTTTTCAGGGAACATTGATTACGCCAGTTGATATGCTTCTGGGCGCAGACTTTTCTCAGGTTAAAGTAATGTTCTCGGCAATTCACAAGCTTATATATCAGTATAATAAAGGAAAGGTTGCCATGTGCCACACATGTGTAACAGAAAGCATGAAGATCCGTTCGCCACCTGTGCTAGCAACGTGGTTTAATGTATCCATTTTTCTTGTGGTAAGCAGCATATAACTCAAATGCGACGCTGTGTGAATGACTGGCTAAAAGAACACTCGAGCAATGCCAAGAAAGCGTACGCGACGAATCGTTTGCATATCACTGCAGATCGTGCGGCTGTGAACCGTAGATTGCTCAATATACTGCTTATAGCAAAAACGCTGATCAACTAACACGTGAAATAATTGAATCTGAAATGGTTTCGTGGCTTGGAGATGGATGTGTGAGGACGCCACATTTTGAACTTATAAGACAAGGAGTTAACCTTCCTAAGGATGTGACTTGCGCACGTGCGATGTGATGAGTGACTGGTATAAACACGAGTCGCCGAAAATAAACCCTATTGTTGGGAGCTATCCCCGACAAATTCACTCAACAAAAGAAAGCAAGCCTAGCGAGATTCACTGCAAGAAATACAGCAACCGTCTTAACTTTGATTGTCACAAGACAATGGACCTTCGCTGTGTCCTTTGCGTTCTTGAGACGGCGTCAATAATAGCACGCAATTAAGCGATATTCTAATATATCATTGCGAGGTCATTATTATTCTCCCACACCGTTCAACTTTAGATCGCTCAGTGCATTTCAGTACACATTGGTCTGCCCTTATTCAACAACGTGCACCTTTGCAAATACCATCCGAAGTTTGAATTGACACCCTCTACGTGCAGTGCGCAGGAAGAAGTGCCACGAAGAGAGTATGGGGCACGCGCGTCGCGGTGACTCTCAAACAAAACATATGTACAGCCTTACAAATGATATAAGTGACTCTTCAGGTAAATCTTTGAAGAAACAATAGGCACTACGAACGCAAACGAGAACTAGTACAACCTTCAACTGACCACTCTGCAAATCGTCACAGTTGACAGCGAAGAATAGTTTTGATTTTCATTGTGCATAATATCATCTTTCACATGATACAAGCTTTAGTTCCTTTAACTACGTCATATGGCGTTTGTTTTATAAGGTTTACTTTTTCGTTGCATTAAAATATACAATTGCACTAGCCCTTGTATTAGGCGTTGTGTAAGAAAATTACTGATGATAGCGAGATAAGCGAGTTAGTCATGATTTATCCTTCATCTGGTAACAACGCAAAGGGACACGGATAAAAGGAAGAAGCACGACAATACGGGCGCTGACTCAAAACCGGTATTTCATTCAAGAAGTTGACACACATATATAGGACCCGCAGCAGGATAGACTTCGATGTAATGATTCGACTTCGGTTCCTACATATGTTTGTTAAATTCCTGAATAAAGTATTAGTTGTGGTTCGGTGCGTGTGTTGTCGTGTTTTTCTTTTTCCGTGTCTCTTTGCGCTATTACAAAGGAGCGATGAATTACGGATGAACTAATCTCACGATGACTGCCAATGGTGATGCGAATAACAATCGAGCAACGTAGGGACAGACCATACTCCTGAAGTCACGTGTATTTAATACGTGGTGGGGTTATTATGAGACGGTTGTTGCTTGGACTCTATGCCACATATTCCGATATTGTCCCACTTTGCTGTGGTACTCGCTTGCTGAGATCACCCATTATCATGGAGGCATGAGGACCACTTAATGACCCCAATGAAGTGACGGTGGAATGACGAAGAAGGAATTGTATCAATCGAGTGTCAAAGGCCTACCAAGACGATAGCACGGCGGCAATGAGATTTCGATTCTTAAATTATGACCAGGATTTAATGACGACAGTGTGGTGACTCTGAACTGAGGACCCGAAGAGGACGATGACTGTACAACGACGATGGTGTGACGACGACAGTATGACGCCAACCAGACGAGGTAATCGGAATGACAACGATGGAACGATGAAGTCGTCATGACAGCAATTGTATGCCAACTGGTGACTGATAGAGTCTTGGTAACGGTGACACAATGACTACAGTGACATGAAAATAGCGGCATAATCGCGACTGAATGACGACACCTTGCTTACAATAGGCTGACAAGCAAGGAATGACGTCAATGCATTGAAGGTGCCATGACAACGGTGACATGATGGCAATGGGATGACGATGTTATAGAGATGACGGTGGTATGTCAGCGACTGCGTAACGAGAGTCCGATGGCGAAGGGACAGTGATGGATGGAAAAACGACCTCGATGGCACCCCTACCACAGAATGACGACGAACACATGACGACGGCTCTACTATCCCGATGCAGTGAAGGCGGTTGCATGACAATGGCATGTGAAGAATGGGATGACGATGAGTTCATGATGACAATGGCATGACAATGATGGTATTCGGAAACCTGTATGGCGACGGCGGTGTGACGATGACGCCATGACAAGAATCGGATGGTCAAGCTGAAGTAATGATGATAAAATGATTAGTACTGCATTACGAATTCGCAAAATAGCAAATTCGCAAATGCAAATCATTCGCAAAAGAAACGTTGATTGCTTTTTCATATTCGCCCACCTCATAATAAATTTCTGCTGTAAACTAAAACTCGCAGTATCTCCAGACATACGAAGAATCGGTAGCCATGGCAAATTAGGGAACAGCCATATGAAGTAAGGATAGCAATTTGATCAGTCGCATCAACTTGTAAAATTCATTTGGTGACTAAATTAACAAGCATAGTGTCAGCGCAAACAGCAAAATATGAACACATCAGACTCAATAACCGCAGGCACTCGCTGTCGAAGCGCTTGCGTGAGCAAGCATGGCAGCAGCAGTGAGCAAAGTCACCTTCGTGCTGTCCATCACTTATCGCAAACTGAGCGCCGAGAACACACAGCACGCACAAAGCTACGAGCCGTTGACGCAACTAGTCTCTGCCCCCAACGCAGGTCGCTCTCAATGTACGACTGCACGCAGCCGCCACATGCGCAATTACAACCGGATTAGAGCCTTTTGCCCCGGTGCTTCGCAACGTTGGAAGCCTCGCCCGCGAAGGAAGCAGACGCGCTTCCTGCCCGCTGACCTGCCTTTCGCACGGGTGAGGTTGAGTTCCGCGATCGTCGGCTCCCTTCACACGCTTTCACTCGCACATAATGTGTAGGGCGCGCGGCTACGCTGTAAGTCGCCCTTCAACATTTTTCGGAACTTCGCGACAAGGGTGACGGCAGAAATGTACCTCGACTGACCGCATATTTGACATTGGAATAAAAATAGTCGGCATCCCATAAGTCTGCCGATATCCAGCGATACGCTGCCGCAAACAATCGGCACCGAAAGGTCGTACGTTGCATTCCCTCTGTGCCACACAACCTTGTAAATGCAGAGAAATGTTTGATAACGTGTAAACGTACGTGATCTCGCGTGAACGTGCAGCAGCATGGCTGTTCCATTTAGAATGTTGTATTTTCCGAAGCAACGTGCTTGCGACTACTCAGTTATATAGAACCAAATGCAGTTCTACGGCAGTGAGACGAAGTGCGCTGATAGAAACGAAAATGAAACAAAACTTTTCTAAAGGAATTTAGCGATCACCCTGGTGATACGAGATAAGTAAAGCAGTCGCGTTAAGGATGTTTTTCGAAAACTTGGTTCCCGACCACGCTTCAGTTCACGCACATGCAATGCTTATCTCGACAATTACGTACCAAAAGATCACCCTAGTAAATAGTACTTCAGTACACCAAGAAAGTGAACCCAACACTCAGCTATATGAAGTAAAGCACATGCTAAATACCTGAAGTTATTATTTCACAATCAGAAAAGTTATGGAAACTAGCAACCAACTTTATAGTCACAAAAGGAAACTGTGAGCAAGATGTAGCCGAATCCACAGCGTCCAAATTGGCCTCTGAAAGTCTCGAAATTTAGTTATGGGGATCTTTAGTGGCCATTTTAATGCAGCGTGGATAACACACTTGTTATGTGTATGACATTCAAACTGTGTCTCTAAGCTTCGTCTCTAAGCTGCGTCTGTAAACGCAATTTGGATGGATGCGGACGTATGCGATGCGTGTTTTTTTTTTTTCTAAGATCATGATAGACAAGGTTTTGCAATGTGTTCTTGCGGTGATGAAGTGTGCGTTGGCTACCACCTAAGGACATTTAAAATGTATTTATATAGTTTAAAGCTTCTTTTTTAGGCCAGGAAAATAATTTTTACTCTTTATCGACAGTGCTGACTGAAGGGAAATAGGTGGCGTGCCCAGCACAGCTGTAGGATGAACTTTTCGTATTATTAGCAATAGAAAAGACACATATGTAGTTAATAGGAAGCCGTGTATTAAGCCTCCTGTACCTACGGTCGCTTGGAACGTTATTGAATAGATATCATATTCCAAATGCCATTGACTACATATAATATTCAGCTACATCACTCTTGCCAGCATTTCCGTATCGTTGCAAAAACTTTCTCACTTTCTCATTTTCATATTATTTTAGCCTAGCTGGAAATCACACAAGAATTTCATTTTCATTTTTCGCAGTCACTTGCCTCCTCGAGAAGTCAAAAGTGTTATGATACCTCCGTATTGAACATGTAAAAGTGCCGCCCAATACAAGTCATATTCTAAGTTTAAGCGAGAAATACCTGAGAGGAGATGAAGGCTTAATTGTGAGAAGGATAAATATATTGTTCGGGCATATTTCAGTTACATACATATTACTACACAAGGTATTTATAACTTGTTGGCACCTTTAGGTGCGGTTGGCCACCTTGTTTCTCGGGGAATGATTAACAAATAATAAAAAAAAATAGACTGTTTAAGACTTTTACTGCATCGCCCTAAAGAGTCATTCTGATGCGTAATTCTTTGTGTATCTCCTAGTCCATCATTGTCCACCGTTGGAGTATCTTGAATATGACGTTTTGCATGCACTTAGAGTTTGAAGAATGCCTCAATGCTATGATAGATGTATATCATTACACCAGCTGTCCTAGTTAGATTAAGAAAAGTTTAATAACATTCTGAAACCTCGAAAAAGGATGTGACCAAATGCTTCTTCTAATTTGTTATATGAAGCAAGCAATATCTTTTTATTATGCCAGGTTGCCTAATTAGTGAAGTATTAGTAAACAATTTCGCATCTTCGCACGAAAAAGCATTCATGTAATACTTCTAATGACAAACTTCATGGGCGTTCTAGCAAACATCGCATTTAACAGCCTCTAACTTCCTAGTTGTTCTGTAGAAAATTTTTCCTCATGTCAAAGTAAGCCTCATAAATGTTAAAAAAAAACTCAGTGCCCTTCCACTCTGTGAACAAGAATAACGAGCGAAGCAGTGTATGCGTGCCGCTTAATGGTGAACTGCACTTCCACCGCGGCTCGTCATGGTATTGCATTATCTTCAGGACCGGCCCACGTATTGAGAGTGCTTAACACCTGCTTCACCTCCACAGCGGCTAGTCACACGATATTGCACTATCTTCTAGATCACCCCACGTATGGAGAGTGCTTAAGCCTGCTTCACCTACGCTGTGCTTCGCCACGGTATTGCACTATCTTCGGAATCAGCCCACGTTTAGAGAGTGTTAACACCTGTTTCACCTCCACTGCGGTCACGGCATTGCACTATTTTCGGGATCAGCCCACGTTTGGAGAGTGCTTAACACCTGCTTCACCTTTGCTACAGCTCATCACGGCATTGCACTGCCTTCGGGATTCGTCCACGTATGGGGAGTAAAGTGTCTACACATGGACGCCGATCCTGAAGGAATAACCCTTACCATATTCGCTGCAAAAAAAAAAAAAAAGTTGACATGCCCAGCTCAATTACACTTCGCGATGGCTTTGCTCTCAAATGTGCCACGTATCAACAAACCGAGCAGAACCTGCCGCTTAAGCGGAAGCTTTAGCTCGGGACCAACTCCGACGCGGACTATTCAAATACCTCAAAACGCAGAAACGCTTTTCTGAGATAACCCTTGGACCGATCTTAATATTTTTTTTGCATTTGGGAGAAAAAGCTAGATTGAAGTGACTTTCGGCAGCGGACTTCTGATTTAGGGCCTGAATTTTGTTTTAAAGAATTTCAAAAATTTGAAAGAAAAAGAAATCTAGAAGCACGACGTTTGTAAATTATTAGCTCTGAATCAGGAACAGATATCGCGGTTCTGTAAGCGGCATGCGTCAGATCATTCAAAGATGCCAAATTCAATATGTCAATTTATTCCTTACGCGAATTTGTTGCGTTTGATACAAGTGTTCAGCAAAAGCTGTAATTTCATATTACTAAACTTTTTTAGATTCATCTAAAACACATAAGATTTGTCCACTGTAGTTGTATTATTGCATGCAATTCACATAATTGTGATTTAACTTGTCATTGTTGAGTTACAGATTTGCGAACTTGATAAGATTGTTTTTTGAAAATTTGCGCTATATGTCAATTCTTGCTAAAATTTTCCAACCCAAATCAAAAATTTGAAAGCAACAGTCATTAAAGTTTACGTTTATCTTTTAAGTGAAACAGACCTCGTGAAATTGGTAGCAGTGGTTGCCCAGAAAAACGAATTATGCTTTTACATGTATTTGGATAGCTCCCCCCGACCTAACGCTTCCTCTCTAGAAGGGACAGAGCAGCGGCGCAGGAATTGTGGGATTTACGCCAGCGAAATGTGCTCGTCGCTGTTGTTCATGGAAGCGATAAGCAGACCTGGTTGCACACAAGGCTTAACGCGCGATTAGTTCATACGTGGCAATCTTGAGAGCGTTGCAGTTGCTGCGTTCAAGAGGACGTGTCACGTTCTTTTCATTTATTATTTAGTCGACTCTAATAAGGAAGCAGGAAAGGTTACATAATAAGTAGGAAGTTCGACGCTGCTGAATGAAGTGTTTCTGGAATGCTCTACAAGTTCCACATTGGAAGCTTTCCCATAAAGTTAACACGTGCGAAATTGGCTAATTAGTTTTTTAATTCTCATAAAGATGACCGAAAAAAAAGGAAATATACTGTGAATTGCCCCATGCGATTCTCAACAACATGTATTTGACGACGTCTACCGAGAGTACTTCGGCCACTTTAACATCTGCCGATAGCTAGGTGGGATACAGTGCTAAAACAATAGTATTAGCCGTGAATGTCGCAGTCTCTTTAGATATAAATAATTTTCCCAGCCTGTAAATACATTGTCTTGATAGTCGTGTGTTTCATTGCAGTACCAGCGTCGACAGGTTGTGGCAATAACAGTCCTTGGGGATTATATGTTTGCATACATGTCTGCTCCCAAGTAGACAATACGTGCCTTTGCAGGTGTGGTAAGTGCAGTTTTCATTTTTGTATAATGACAGGGGTACAAGCGCGAACTCTTGGCCAGCAAGGATGCAGCTCACCTAACAGGTCTTTTTTCTGAGGTGGTCGCAGGCTTGAATTGATATACTTCCAAATATTCAAAATACTTTTGCTCAGTACCTGTTCATCAAGTGTGTATAAAGTACAAAAAGTAATGTCGCGACCTTGTTTATTCCCTACATACTTGCCTAATTTCTTTCATGCTTGAATTAAACGAGCCCTAAACCACTTTATACCGCAGTGGAGATAGGCATTTGAGGGACAATAGTCTATTTCAGAAATACTTAGCCGCAAAAAGTGCGTCGATGTGTTCAGCAGAAGCGGAGTTATCGACAATCAAGCCCGGTTTCTGCTGTGCTCTCGTGCGTTCTTCAATGCCTTGCACTGCGAAGGCTACAACACTCCCCCTTCTAATTTTCATCCTGACGCGCATTTAAAACTTCCGATTTTGGTGCCAGCGACGCGTAAACGTAAGCGAAACGCGATTCTTCTCTGGGAGCCACAGTGCGCTTAGACACTCGGCTCGTGGCTGTACACCGCGGCGGTTGCGGTAGCTGCAGTGCGTAGCCAACAGCAGCTACCAATAGCAGCTGTGTATGGGAATCCACTTTGTTACGAAAATTGCCCAGAAGGGAGCGAGGAGCAGGCTTCTATTTGAAAAGAGAGCGTTTGAGAGAAAGCTTACTTCACACTGCGCTTGCGAGCTCCAGGCACCGCGTGCCACAGATGTTCACAACGCCGTATGATATTAGTGGACTATGTTATTTCACCAAGCCGGAGGTGTTGTTCTGGGCCCCTTTAAGGTCATTTTCTCCTAAAGGTAGAAGGTACAAATAAGAAGAAAATTCTGGCAGATTAGCTACCTAATTGGCGGCCTTTATAATACCAGGCCATTATTTATGCCTATATTATTCGCTACATGTATACCCACATAGGTGTGAACGACGCTGCTGAATCGGTTCTCCTTTTCCTGTCGCTTTGTGCGCTGTTCTGCTGAACTGCCCTTGAATAATATTAGTACCAAAGGGACCATTACACCCAGGTAATAGGAACCCTTGAAGGCGTTATTGTCAGGAGCGATCCTCCTTACTTACAAAAGTATTGTTTAGCTCCTGCGCAAGCGCATGCTCAATAATTCATTGCAATTAATCTAGAGCTACTTGGAGCACGCAAAAAGACTTATTTGCGCATATTAAGCCGTGTGGTAATGCCCCTATGCGTCACCAGGTAATAATTTTTCACTGCTGAGCGGTATTCTGATAGACTGGCATGAAATCGGCTGCTCGGCATCTGTTTTTTATATATTAACTAATCTCTAGCTGCAACTAATGGTGGTGCATTTATGACTAGCATATTAGCAACTGGGCTATTTACACTTGCCTCTCATATGTGGTTTTCAGTTTTTATTGCCTTTTATTTTCATTTACAACTAATATTGCCAAAGTCAGTTTTTTTTTTATGGACGCAAATATTATTTCTCTGCAGCGATGTAATCATTTGTACACCCTTTGGTTTGCTGGCCGTACCATATACTGCATTTGAATTAAGTATGATGTGTGCGCATTCTACTTCCATTAATATATCTTACGGCGGCTGCAATGGTAGTTCTGTCAGGTTTGTATGAAGTATACCGTTATATTAGGCAATGTTGCTCCACTTCAACCACCCATACTTATGGCTAACTGCAATGTGTTCCGTGTATATTCCACTAATTTCATTTCCTAATCACATGCTCCACACCACCGCAGCATTGTTTTGACGGACGATCTGTAATTTACAATTTTCTTTATTAAAAGTGTATTCCTGATATTCGCAGCGTCGGACAAGGCCAACGTAAGCTAGACGTCGAATGTCTTTACGTCATAGCAGGTATAATTTATCCAGCTTTCTCTGGTGCTCATCAGAAGATATAAGCATCTCAAGTGTGCAGTTTGTTGAGGAAATTTTAATTACTAAGCACGAGGTCGCGGAATCAAATCCCGGCCATGGCAGCCGCATTTCCATGGGGGCGAAATATAAGAACGCCAGTGTCCCGTGCATTGAAGACACGTTAAAAATCTCCTGGTGGTCAAAATTATTCCGCCGTTCACCGTCACGGCGTGCCCCATAATTATAGTTTTGGCACCTAAAATTGCAGAATTCATTCATTGAATTTTCGCTCTTGCATGCTTTATCGACACAAAAGCTCAAGAAATGGCGCGAAGAGTCTCAGGCACTAGGAAAACGGTATATAGAACCCCTTTGGCAGCCAGTGTACAAGGCAGGTGAACGGCCGTCAGCGGCCGTTCACCTGCCGTAGCGGCTGTATATATATATATCCTGTCAGCGGCCGTATATATAAATATATATATATATATATATATATATATATATATACTCTTCTTCTACAGTTCCTCACTTACTAGGAGCTTTCCGTGTATATCTGTTAGGGATGGTAGCCATGATGTGCAGGTTGTGGGCAAAGTTCTCACAATGACCACCTTTGCCACCTCATGATTTGTCTTTGCGCCTGTGTATTTAGGGGACCATTAGTTCAACAAAACTGTCCTCCATGGAATTCATATCTTTTTGAATAAATGAAGATTTCGAATGTTTATTACCAGATTTTGTAGGGTTTAATACTTTAGGAGAATAAATTAAAGAACGCAATACGCTTGCGATATCCTTATCCTCTAAATTTTCTTGTAGAAGAAAGCATAACAAAGCATCTTTTTTCGTGAATATAACGTGAGGATAAATACAACCACGTGAACTCATACCATATCTGTCGTATTTTCGATGCGCTGCGCAAAGGTCAGTTTTTACGCCGCATGAATGTTTCGGCGAAGCGCTCAAGGTTAATTATCCGGGAAAAAACCCACCCCACATTCCAATGAAAACTACCGGTGTAGTCTGTTTCCCTGTGACATTTGCTCAAGCAATGCCACTATAATTCACAGTGAATTAGCCGCAGCTTGCTAGTCGTGGCTTCATGGAATGGGGTATTTGAACGTCAAGCACGGGTATTTGGTTGAAACCACATTGATTTGTTAGGCTACCCGCACATTCGCCGCCCTTACGGAGTAAGGGCTGCCAATGCAGGATTCAGCGGCCGCATGTTTTCATGACCGCGTTACCTTTTCGTACACGCTTCGTAAATGTATTCACCTGTATAATGCACATCACGCTATCGAACCAGTGCCCCTTTCCTAGTGAGTTATTTGTTTTTATTTCAATTAGATCTTTTCAAATGTTAAGTAGCGGCTGAAATTGATATCGCAAAAATGCTGTTATTACTTATCTACGGCGATCATTTCACGATAGTTGAACAAAATTGTATGGATGGGCCGTAATCAACTAAAGACGTAGAGCATACCTTGGTTAAAGTTGTAGGATACACATAATCTACATTCAGTGAAACTGAAAGCTCTGTAAAGGATCAATTGTGTGTGTACTGCTGTAATCATTTAGCCATTTTATTTGTTACCTCAGCACAGAGAACATTAACTCACACTACCGTCTTTCTTTTATTTCTATTTTTCAAAACAATGTATTCGTGTTCCCTGCACTCGCAGTTGCCGATCGACCATTCAGTCCACCACCGCCCTGTAGGCAAATCAACGGCTAGCAGCGAACTCTTCCAAGCGTGGCTGCAACAAGCTTTCTTTTTAAGAGCAGAAAATAAATGTTTACGAAGCATCGTCTATGTTTAACTAATATCAGCGTTGTATGTTTTGCAAATGTTGCCGGAAGCCGGAAATGAAAACTTACTGACTGAATAAACTTTATTGAAACCAGCAAGAGGTGGTGGCTAGGCCTAGGCCTCCCATGTGGGGACGTTGAGGTGTTGCCCCTTCGCCGCCTCGCAGGCTTGCTGGATCGCCCAGATTCGGTCGTCAAGGTTGGAGCTACGCAGGGCAGCGTGCCATCTCGACGAGAGCGCCGTGGGGTTAGTGTAGGGGTATTGTTGTGTAGAGTCCCAACGCACGTGTGGAAGTGTAGCTGGCTGTGTCTTGCAGATATGGCACGTGGTATTGGGGTAAATATCTGGGTAGGTCTTATAACGTTGTAACGAGGGGTAAGTGTTGGTTTGTAGTAGGCGCAGTTGTAGCCTGCGCCGGGGAATGTTCTACGCTCTAAGTAGAAGGACTTCACAAGATCATTGTAGCGCGTCAGGCGATCCCCACCGGTGGGGGCAGCCTCCCCGTGTCCCGCGCGGTTAACTAGGCCTCGCGCTAGGGTGTGGGTAACCTCGTTGCGGTTGGGAAGATGCGGATGGACGATGCCTACATGAGCTGGGTGCCAGACGAGTGTAACCTGATGGTCGGTTGAGCGGGGTGCTTTATGCAAGATGCGCAAGGCTTGTTGCGAAATACGGCCGTTGATATAGTTGATAATCGCGGAGCGGGAGTAAGAGAAGATGATATGGCATGTTAGGTCTAGTGTGGCTAGCACGATGGCCACTTCTTCAGCTTCCTCAGCGTGTGGGGCTACTATGCTGATAGAATGGTGGAGAAAGCCTTCACGCGTGGTGACGGCTACAAAGCGGGTACCGTGGGCCTATTCGGCGGCGTCGACGAAACTTACACTGTCGTGGCGAGCAAGGGATTTGGTGAGAGCCGTGGCACGCGCTGTGCGACGTGCGCGTTTGTATTCGGTGTGCATGTTTCTGGCGATAGGGTCGGCGTCAATCCAGGCTGGCATGGTGCAGGGGATCTGGTGTTTATGGCTGTGTTGATGGTGGTAGGTGATACCGAGCGAGGTGAGGAAATGGCGGCCCGTCACTGTGAGAGTGAGTGTCTCCAACTGCGAGCGGTGTTGGGCGTCGATGAGTTCGTCCAATGTTTTATGGACGCCTAGTTCAAGGAGGAGGTCAGTGCTAGTGCAACCGGGGAGGCCGAGGGCTTGTTTATAGACACCGCGTAGGAGGATGTTGAGCTTGGTTTCTTCAGCCTTGTACCAGTTTAGACACGCAGCAACGTAGGTTATGCGACAAATTACACATGACTGGATTAATCGGAGGAGATTGTCCTCTTTCATACCCCCACGGCGGTTGAAGACCCGCTTCAAAAGTCTCATGGTGTTGGCTGTATTCATCTTGATTATTGCGAGGGCTAAATTCGCAGATGGACGCATCCATCTGCGCATTTGTTTGAGCATAGGGTGGTTTCTTGCATGTTTTTTTCTGAATAGAACTTGCCAGTTGAAGTCTAGCGCTCTCGCCTGTGCCGAATTTTTTTCTGTTCGCCTTTTTAGCGCTAGTAACTGTTTCAGCAAATGGATCAACACCAATTAGCCCAACTTTCTGCGATAATTCTGTTATAGGCGTGGTTGCCGAGTTTTTTGAAGGCCTCAGGTAGCAGTGTAATCTTTGTCGATATTTCTAAAAATATTCGCGTATGCCTCCTGTACTCCTTCATAAAGAAATGCCTCTACGACTGCTAGTATGTCTCGGAATCAAATGCCTTTTCAAAACCTATGAAAACAATATAAAAAGTATAATTGTATTCCGAAGGTGTTCCCATTACCTTATTTATGACATAGATGAGATGCATTGAACAATACCCCGTCTTGAAACCAGCCTGTTCTCTTAGTTGATTGAAGTCGAGTGTTGCCTTTATTCTATTCGAAGTTATCTTGGTGAATAGCTAAAACAATACTGAAGGTGAGCCCTTACAAGCATTTGATCTGTTCCTTACGTAAGGTAATCGAAGGCTGACTCATGCATGCTATTCCACCATTATTGATTTGCCATGCCTTCACCCTAAGACGCATATCTTCAATCCTATGCCTCCACAATTTCGCGCATTCATCTAACTCAGGCGTGCAGTTACAATCATGACAGCCTTGGCAATGTAAGGAAAGACTAGAAGGCAATCTACCGGTTAACGACCTTTTACGTCCCATTAGCCTGTCATTGATACACCACCCCGTTTTCGCTACGTAGGATTGGCCACAGCTAAGGGGAGCTTTATATACCACACCCAAACGACACTCAGTAAAATTGTTAGTAAATTTCACTGCTAATTTCACTCAGTAAATTTCACTGCTACCTCCCTTCCTGAGGTAGCAGTGAAATCCAATTCGTCCCTATCGCAGGAAATCATGTAATCTTCAAAGTAACGAAATACCTTAAGAGGAAGCTTTAGTTCGTGTGCTCCTATCTGAATACATGTGAAAGGAGAATTCATTTTTCTCAGCAACCACTGCACCAATCTTGACGAGATTTGATGCATATAAAAGAAAATCTTCAGATCTAGTGACTGTTGCTTTCGAATTTTTTGATTTAGGTTGTCAATTGTTTTATTAAAATTTGGCGAAATAAAAAATTTTCAGGAAACGAAACTATCAAGTTTACAACTCTGTAACTCAGCAATGAAAAACGATATCACAATTATGGAAATTGCATCTCATAATACATTTAAAGCGGACAAAATTGATACGTCACACGTGAATCTAAAAAAAAATGTTAATATGGAAAGAAAGCTTTTGCGGAACCCTTGTACACAACGTAAGAAATTAACATACAAATTACACTTTTAAAAGGCCATTCATTTCACCATTATTTTGTATGAAGGTTCTTTCAATCAGTGCTTGCAATACATGAGCAGGTGGATTTGAAAGCAAAGCTTTGTTTGGAAACCTTCAGACTTCCATATTTGTGTGGCAAGGCACTGGGACGTTGTCGAATAGCTCACATTTCCTCGGTCCTGTACCAAAGAAGCCCAATGCTCTATTTGAAGTTGGATGGCGCAACAATTCGACGGGACACAAAGAAGAGTAACACACACAGCAGAGCGTTCTGCTGTGCGTATTTCTCTTCTTTTGTGTCCCGTCGAATTGTTGTGCAATTCAACTTCAAGCTTCTATACCAATACAACCAGTCTTCAACCTCACCAATGCTCTAGTTAAGCCACAATGGTGCACATCTTTGAAATGTTCCAAAACGAATTAGCTCTCCAACAAATCACCACAGGCGTAAATTTTTGCAGCACAGGTGTATGCACGTGCCATATTCTTTGTCACTAAACTGGCAGGAATCAAAGGGGCAAGCATTATCCAGCGTTACTGCTGCCGTTACGATGATCATCATGACACCAATAGAAAGGCAGTGCCGCGTTTCAGTAAAGGGAGTGCCGGAGGGAAAGGCGTGACAGCGAGGCATAGAATAAAAATAGCAGTTACAAGACATGTTCAATGCCAAAATATGCTGCATGTCGCTCATCCTACTTTGGCATTGCGGCAAGCTTTTGTGCTTTTGTGTAACGTTTTGTGTAATCATTGCTCTAGAGCTGTACAAAAGGCCTATTCACTCTGCAATCTTTGTTTTTATCATGGTGGGTTAAAGACCCACTTTTCATTGGCATCTTGACCACATTTCTCCCGATATGTAATTTTGCCTTGGTGTTTCATGACATCTTCACACACACCGAGTTCTGCAGAGCATTGTGTCTGCATTGTTCTACTACTTAAGCATTAGAGCCCCATTATGAGACGAAAATATATTATTTGTCCATCCAGAATAACGCTGCCTCGAACCCCCCCCCCCCCAAAAAAAAAAAAAATACACAGAACCTCTGGCACATGCATCAACAGTGAACACAGCAAACACTCTGAAGTATTTTCTTCATGCAAGCCAGCACACTAAGATTCTCAATGCATTTTCATTTCGCCACAAATGCATAGGCACAACCGGCTTGGCGCAACATCCGCATCTCGCGCTGCAACGAATTGTGCAATGCCTCGCTGTTTCATAGTGCGGCCGATAGATGACGCATGACCAAAATTCAGCATTATGTATACTAAGTAACTTGTACTAAGTAATCTCATAAAGAAACCTAAGTTCCTTATGATAAATAATGATATAGATAGATAAATAGATAAATAAATAGAAATAAATAAATAGAATAAATAAAGAATAATTATATAGAAAAAATAGATAAATGGATATCACAAATTGTGCGAAGTACCCTGTGAATGTTAATCTCATAAAGAACCCCAAGTTCTTTATGAGATTAACATTCACAGGGTACTTCGCACAATTTGTGATATCCATTTAACCATTTATACTTAATTACCCTCTTTCCCAAAAAAGTGAGCCATCTGGAAGGCAACCAATATCAGTATCATAGGATGCCGCATGTGTGATGCCGGTAACACAAAATTTAAGTGAGCTACACAGAAGTGACAAATTTGGCAATATGTTGTGTCTAGACATTGCTTCAAAGCTAATCACAGTAACGCTGACATTGAAGGCGCTTTAGTTCATACGTACGTTCCGTCAACACACTCGACTACGTTCGTAATGTTTCCGCGAAGTAGGAAGCGTTCTTGTATAAATGCCCGCTCAGCCGCAGTCTTCGGGAAAGCCAGCCACCACTTCCGCACTGCCGTACCGATAAGCGCATCAGACACATCTCTGACACAGAGGCTCACAGCAGTTTGATGACGTCCAATGTAACGCTCGGCGCTGACGCTTCCCTGAAAATTCCCAGTCCCGTAGAAACGGAGGGTGCAGAGGACTTGCTCTTCGACGGTGAGCGAATGAAGCCCGCCACGCTGTCTCCACAGACGAGAGTCTTCGCCTAGCTCGTCACACATCCAGCGCACTGATGTCTTCGACAGGCGAAAATGACGCTGAAACTCTACGGTCGTCATTTACGTGAACGGGTCCAGCCAGTCATACTGACGCTTGCTGCCGCTGGATGCAATGACACAGGCTGCTGCTGCCGCCGCCATGTTCCCGAGTTGGGAGAGAAAGATGCAAATGAGAGAAAGGCAGGGAGGTTAACCAGACTTAAAACCTCCGGTTTGCTACCCTGCACTAGGGGAAGGGAAAGGGGAAGTAAAGACGGAAAGAAGAGCGTGACAAAAATAAAAGCATGAGAAAAAAAAATATGAAAAGGGATGAAATGGGGTCATTATAGTCTTTCTAATAGGCCACTGTCACGTAGAAAAGTCAACAAAGCCTTGACCGACTTTTGCTGCGACGACAGTTCACGTCGGCATTCCAAAACTGACTGTTCTGAAAGTGGCCTGTCGTCAAGGCGTGCCAACGAGGTCGCTAGTGACAGCCGGTGCGCGCTGTACTGAGGACAGTGGCAGAGCACGTGTTCGATGGTCTCCTCGCCGCCGCAGTGTCTGCAAGCCGCGCTGTCGTCCATACCGACTCGGAAGGCGAAGGATCTTGTGTAGGCGACACCAAGCCACAGTCGGCAAAGTACTGCTGTTTCTAGTCGAGAGAGTCCAGATGGGGGTCGAAGTCGAAGGGATGGGTCCAGTCGGTGTAGACGTGTATGTTTTAAGCTTGGTGTGTTCCATAAAGTTTTGATGGCTTCATTTGCAAGCACACGAATTTTCGTTGCAGCGTCTGTTCTTGAGAATGGAATGGAGTCTTGCAAGCCCTCCTCATGTGCAGATCGTGCTGCTGCGTCGGCAAGTTCATTGCCCATTATGCCACAGTGGCTTGGAATCCACTGCAATGTGATGTCGTGTCCTTGCTCGACGAGGTGGTGAAGCAGCAGTCTGATTTCTAGAACTAGTTGTTCGTGGGGTCCTCGGCGTAAGGCAGAAACCAAACAATGAAGTGCAGCCTTGGAGTCAGTGAACACACTCCATTTCTTGGGTATTTCTTCAGAAATTACACGAAGTGCACAACGAATAGCAGCAAGCTCCGCGGCAGTCGATGTAGTCTGGTGAGAGAGTCGAATCTTTATGGTGGAAGGTTTTGCAGGAAAGATCACCGATCCTGCAGACCCATTCACCGTGGTTGAAGCGTCAGTATACAGATGATGATGATCGCTGTACGTCTCGTACAGCAAGAGCAGTGAATGCTGCTTGAGTGCTGGAGACGAGAGTTGGGCTTTTGTTCGTATGCCTGGTACGATAAGTCGAACCTTTGCTTGAGCCAAGCACCATGGTGGAAAATGGTGAGCTCGGAGGGGGTCTCGCGATGTACGAGTTCAGCACGAGTTCGCCTGTCAATCACAGACAGAGGTCACGACCCGCGCGAGGCATGTAACTCTTGTGCGCACACCCAGCCCAGTTGGGCAACGCCCAACTTATTTTTAGGCAACATCCACGCGGTACCGAGCTGAGAGGCATCACCAATCTTCACCACCGACAGAAAACACGCACAATGCAGTGTCATCGGTGATGTACTGAGCACCACTATCAAAAACAAAGCGTTGACAGTCGCTGGCTTATGCATGTATCTTCTCGGGCTGAGATGGCCCCACAGCACGGTTTCATTGCCTGCATTGTGGCGACGTAGCGCACAGTAAATAATTATCGGCACGTCACTGCAGCTGCTTGCAAGGCGTTGATGCGCCGAGGGGGACGACGATGCTGAGGAGTGCGTATTGCAGCAGTCGTTTGAGATGGCTGCTCTGTCATCGGTGTCGTATCGGAGCCACAGCGTCGTAGACACGATCAGCGTCCGAGCATCGCTCGCTTTTCTAGACGCAGTGCAATGGCATTTCTTCATCACATGCACTGCGCACTCAACAGTTCCTACCTCTTTCTCCGTTCGAAGTCTCATTTCATAACTGCACACAAGAGCCCTCACCTGCCAAAATGCTATTGCTGCAATGTCGTTATGATATCCATCTGCGATCACTGCTGGCTCCAGCAGAGGTAATCCGCAAGCACCTTGGAGTGCACAAAACACTCAAATACTGCGTACATGCGCTCAGAGGCACTTTCACTGGGCAAGCGATGACAAGCGATGAATTGTGTCGCTGGGAAGCACGCACTTCTTCGAAATGCATCGCAGAGGCGTCGCGCACAAAAATAAACTGGCACATTTTCACTGAGCTGCGTCACTACGGACCCGACGGACTGCCATTTTGCAGCGACAGTCGTTCAACCAGTATCTATGAGTAGTGTGTCGTTTTTATTTGGTAAAGCGGGGGCCTTAAAGCACCTGCGATGAACAGCCGTACCGCGGCGCTGCGTTTCTATTCCCCTAGCAGAGAAAGAGTGGTGATGACTGACTTTATTGAGAATAATACTGCAGCACCCTCAGGCGACTTCTCACCGTATGAACTCCCTCAAGCGTGCGACCCGCGTCAATGTATTCGTTTCTAAGCTTCCGCCTCACTGTCGCCACTCGCGGCAAGAACTCCAAATTTTAATTATTTGCTCGATCACCGTTTGTCATCACAAATTTCTAGCATTCAAAACGGAAAACAGATACCTAAGTAAATAAAAATATTTGTTATTTTATTTGTAATATTTTAACGTATTCGTTAGAGCGAAAGTGTAGGTGGAAGAATGCGCCGCATGTACCCTGTTCGCATTCGAAGGAGGATAGAAAGATAGTGCCCGAAAGAGAAAGAGGAGGCACGCTCTTGACGCGCCCGCGAAAGGCGTGGCAAGCGGCTCACGGCAAGTGTGCAGACGGACAGCGGGACAGTCACGGTATTGCTAAGTTGCGATAATCCGTTCATAACAATACGCGGCGCTGGCGCGTTTCGTTATGCAGACTTCTGCGCTTGAAACGTGGAAGCAGCGTGCCGTGCAGGGTGCGCTCATGTTGTCATACGCGGCTTTTTGTCTACTTATTTTTTTTGCTTGCTGCCTTTGCGCGTTTCACGCTATCTCCGTTCACTGACTGCCGTCGAGCAAATTCGGGTAAAACTCGGGTGAATGAGAAACTCGGCGCATCCTGCATAGCACCCCTGGTGCGTGTTTATACATAGATAGCAGACTGTGGTTTCTATGAATGATGGTAGCTGTAGACGTGACCGCCTTCTCCCGGTGCTCTTTTCTATGTAGCGCAGTGGCTGATAGGTAAAAATTATCACAGGTAATGACGAGAACCTGCGTTTCAATCCAGCTGTAGCACTGTGCAGCTAGTACACTTTCAATTTTTTGATAAACATGTCGCGAAACACTTTGAGATTCATTTGATGGACATTGATGCCAGTGGGGGACATCCAAGCAAGTAAGGAAGAACATATATCATGTTAGGAATCGAAATTAGAGGTTCATTCCGTAAAAAAAAAAACACAAATGTGGAAAAGCGGTGTATTTAAGACAGAACAACCAGTCATGTTTGTTTCTCAGTTCAATAAATTCTCAGTTCAATATATATATATATATATATATATATATATATATATATATATATATATATATATATATATATATATATATATATATATATATATATATATATATATATGAATTATTTCATTTCAAAAAGCAATGTCAGATTTTACTCGTAAGGAATGATTTCACAATTTCTCAGTTCTACAAGTTTCGCAGACGCGTATTGTCTGAGGATTGCACTTTACCGTATTTAAACTGTGAAAGTGTCCACACCCTTAAGGGTGTTTTCTTGTCGCACTGGTAACACCCTTACTCTTATGGCGTTACAAAAATTTATAGGGGCCGACAACGCAGCTCTAAGTACACATGCGATGACGAAAGACATAGTTGAAAACTATGTAACCATTCTGACAGCTTAGGGCGTGCAGAAATATATGGCAGCAGAGTTTCATATTTCTACCTGCGAAATTCATCCAAGTTTGTCAGAATGATTACGCAGTTTACAACTATGCCTTTTGTCATCACACATCTAATGAGAGATCCGTTATCGGCCTCTACAAATTTTTGCAAGGCCCTTACTGCAAGGGTGTTACCAGTGCGAGAATAAAACTCCCTGGAGGGTGCAAACATTTTTATGCTTTATCTACGGCAACCTTATATTTCTGGTGAGATCTGCTGACATCTCCGAAAGATTACAATTTACAACTCACTAACTTCACTTTAGAGCTTCTGTAATGGTAAATATACTGTTTCCTTGTGCAGCAAGAGAAAATAATCGAAAATGTAGATGCACACGCGCTAGTTGTGCAATGAGTAATAGTTGTTCGTAAAACATAAAACAGCAAACATACCGTGTAACGTAATTAGAACAAAATGTTTTATTTCCTTCCTAACACAAACTGGTGCAGTTCATTCCATTCAAAGGCCTCAGAAATACAGTTCTGGCTTTATCCAATTTTCTTGTACTCATGTCTTTCGTGCTGATTGTATTGCCCCACTGCAAAAGGAAATAAAGTGAATGGTAATAATTTAATAGCACTAAAGAAACTGCTGTACTGATCGGGCCAAGCATGCGAAGCAAAAATTAAATTGAACACAATTTTGCATCTTTTGTACTTCGGGTATTGTGGTCCCGCTTTGTTCTTGGCGCCATTTATAGGAATTAACTTCGCGTGTGCTATAGGCAAGATGGCAGTCATCGTCGCTAATTGATCTCGGCCGCTGGAGACTAGCTAAGTTTATCCGTGGATAAAGGGACACCGTATACTTGAATGCCAGCTATTTCAACTGATTTTAGCAATTTTTACTGAGTTGCGAATGCGTAAACAAACAAATTCGTCTTTCGTAGGGCACTAGGGTAAGGCGAACGACGCCAGGGACGAGCAGCGTTGTCGATACATGTCGACACATGACGTCCACCTGACAATTTCCCTTGTTGATTGACATTTAGACAGCCTCCTCCCCATCAGCTATCACCATTTCAGCATTCATTCATCACCCCACTCACAGTCACATTGACCCTAGTGGTACCATCCCCGATTCTAAAGGACATGTCCTACACTCACATTGTACTCATACAAGCCTACTTCCTAATAAAACTATGGAGATCTTTTGCTTACGCTGGCACCTGTATTTTTGTATCAGGTACCCAATATACTAACACTTCATGCACGGTTGAAGGGCTCCCATACTGAAAATTGTTAAATTTATTGATGCTAAGAGCGTAAGAGCTCTCTTTCGTAAGAATGTTTCGTGCAGTCACATTCGGACCACTACGAGCTTCTGACATTGCTAGCGTCCGTTGTCGCTACCATGACAAAAACAATAAAACCTGCAATGTGCGTCTACATAGACTCGTTTATTGCTTTCCAATCGAAACTAATATAGATTGCGTTAAAGGCACAGAACAATCAATTACCGCAGGATAATCGAAGCTGATTGGTCGAATAAGATCACAATATAATGTAGTTTGAATGCAAGCTTCCCTTCGTGGTGTCTGGTGCATTGCATCATAAAAAGAGCAAAGTATACTTACCACAGTTGCACTTGCATGGCCTCTCTCCAACACACACAGCAAGGCAAGTTTTATCCCAAGCATCCGCGCAGCGTTGAGTTTCGCGGACTGCATGGAGCCAGAATATTTGAAGAGTGGAATTATTTTGGTAGCGAGACATTTGCGCACCCAAAAGAATACATGTTTGAAGCTAACCTGTTCTTAATCATCTTAATTGTATTGCTTGCGGGAGTTTGAACGTCAAGTATAGAGGAAGTGATTGCAGATAAATTAGGCACAAAAGAACTGTGGGCAAGTTCTTTCTAGACTACTTGTTTAAGCCTCAGCAGTGGAAGGCATATATTGCCAATGACTCGCCAAAGAAACTCTTGGGCAATTGAACTCGTTAGCGCGTGCATTTATGATGGCAAAGTAGCAAGCAAGTTCTAAGTGAACCAAACATTGTCATCATTACAATGATCGCATTCCTCGTCAAATACACGGCGAATATTCCTGTCAGATAACTCGGGTAATGCCCTTTTGTTTTCCTGAAAGGCTTCTCTTCGGAGGAATCCAAGATTACTTTGCTAAGTTGAAGTTTATTACTAAATATATATCTAAGACAATATACACACATTGAACAGCATCACAAGGTCAAAAGGAATAAACTGACAGGGAGGGATCTCATTAGTAGTGCATCTAAACAGGAAATACTACAAGTTGCAAGGAAACGAAAATTGGAAGACAGGAACTGCCAAATAAGTAACAAGGAGAAAAATGAATGCGAAATGAAGTGCAATGTCCATTACAACATGACAATGTTGAAAATAAATTGTGGTTATACAACGAATAAGACAATTGACTTTAAAGCAAACAAAGTACCTACAAAAAAAGAAAAAAATGTGCGTCCGAAAGCACAGTTTACCAACTGGCAACAAACGTTTGCATTGTAATACATAATCACCAAATTATATGAACTCACATTTTACAGTAGAAGAGCTAAGTTGTAAAATGTAATCATTATTAATCAATTAAATCTGCGTTTTTAGGTTCCGAAACCATGGTCTGATTATGAGGCACATCCTCATAATCAGACCCCTGAGGTTCCTAAACTATTTTCCTGCTGTTGGGCGCTCATATGATCCGAATTAGGGGTTTCTTTCTTTCACTGATTCAGGTCCGCAACAAAGATTCGCGGCGCACATGTCTTTTTGGCGTTCATATACAAAAAAACAAGATTGTTTGAAGAAGCTCACATGTGAAATAAAGCTTTCTTTATAGGCTGCATTAGATATTTCTTCAATCCTCAAATCAATACGCTGGCGCAGGCACTCCATCATTTATTAAGGGGAACGCCTTACGTGGCTCATTGCAATGGCTCATAACCGGTAAGGGTGAGGCTACAAGTGGTCAGCAAAGTGAGGTTTAGAGTACATACATTCAATGAAATCAGACGGGCAACCCACGGAACAGCATACGTTTCTTACTCGCCGTCGTAAACCCTCGTGCTGTGCTACAAAGCCCGAGGTCGCGGGATCAAATCCCGGCCACGGCTGCTGCATCTCAATGAGAGAGAAACGCAATAACACCCGGGTGCATAGATTGAGGCGCACGTTAAAGAACCCCACGCAGTCAAAATTAGTCTGAAGTCCTCCACTTGTGCGGGCATCATAATCAGATCGTTGTTTTCGCACGTAAAATGCCTTAATTTAATTTTAAGCATACCTTTCTATCGCCTGCTGAGAGGATGGAACGTAAAGTGGAAGAGAAACGTCATTTCCGCGTGTCCGACCCGCTATACTGGCGCCAGAAGGCGCAGCTTAGAGTCAAAATTGATCCGAAGAACCCGAACTTGGACAAAGCGAGACGACGCATTTTCAGTCGTGCAACAGGTTTTCCCCTTCGCGTGTTACAGGAGTGTATTACGCTGCCGATTTTTCTTAATCGTCCCTAATATCGCAATAAACCAATCCCACCTTTAAACCCTAATGTGCGGACCTATCCACTTTTTTTTTTACCTGTACTTTCTAGACGGAGTATTTTAAAATTGCCAATGAAGGCATGATCCCGGTTGTCGAGAAGATCCGAGTGCTGGGGATGCTGATTGAGCGCAAACGAGTCAACGGCGAGACGGTCAACCGTCTGGCGGCCAAAGTCACCACGGCCATCCGCCTCATTAAGAGGGTGTCGCACAGAACAGCAGGCATGAAGGAAGAAAGCCTCACCCGGTTAGTGGAATCCTTCGCTATAAGCCACATTACATACGTTGCTGCTTTTCACAACTGGAGGCAGTGCGAACGAAATAAGATCAATGCGCTCATACGCAAAGCGTACAAAGCTGCACTCGGACTTCTCGACTGCACAAGCACCGACAAGTTCCTGGCCTTGGGAGTACATAACACCCTGGAGGAAATCGCCGAGGCGCAGAGGACCGCTCAGCTCGCGCGGCTATCAGAAACAAGAACGGGCAGACAAGTGCTGCGTGACCTAGGCCTGGGACCAAAGGAAATGGGACCCGAAAATACAGAGGTGCCTGTACCGGACGCAATTAGTAGAAGGCTACGGGTATGTCCGGTGCCAAGGAATATGAACCCTGAGTTCCACAAAGAGCGGCGGGCGGCGAGGGCCAAGGCGCTCATCGATCTCCATGCCAAAGACAGGGGTGCCGTGTTTGTGGACGCGGCAGAGTATCCACATGACAGAAAGGCATTCGCCGCTGCAGTCGTCGGGGCATCGACCGGTGCAACGAGAACAGCTGCGAGTGTGCGGACTCGAGGCGCGCATCAAGCCGAGGAGGTGGCCATTGCTTTGGCCATCGCCGACCCCGAGTGCACGACTGTGCTCTGTGATTCTAGGACGGCAGTGAAAAATTACGCCAGAGCAAGGGTGTGTGGTGAAGCCGCGCGTGTGTTGCGTGTGGTCGATCTCGCGAGTGAAAGTCGGTGTGTGGTGATAAAGTGGTTTCCGGCCCACATGGGCAGTGATGTGTCGGATCGCGGCAACGCTAACCACAACGAGACGGTGAACGCGGCGGCGCGAGGACTAACCAACCGTGCCGCTGCTACTACAGCCGACCCGTCGTGGTGGTGGGAAACCAAGGACAAAATGACTTCCTATAACGAAATTGTGAAATGGTACCGACTAGAGCGAAGGACTATGCCGCCACCTCATCCGGGCTTGACCCGTAAGGAGGCGGTTTTATATCGACAACTTCAAACGGGGTCATTATTCACCCCGGTGCTGATGAGGCACGTGTGTCCAAGTGTTTATGAAAGTGATCTGTGTTGTGTGTGCCGAAAGGAAAGAGCCACTGCAGCTCACATCCTTTGGGACTGTGCCAAGAATCCGCATGAAGCTGCAACAATAACAACGATCCCGCCGCGGCTCGAGGCCGCAACGAGATGCTATGACCAAGATGTCCAAACCCAGGCCGTCCAGCAGATCTCGGCGGCCCTCGAAAGGCAACGACCGAGCGAAACCGGAGGGAGGCTGCCACCCCAACAGAGGGGCAGGCGCGGTCGACCAAAGGGAATAGTGCGGCCGCGGCCGAAGTAGAGGCGCCACACGCCGTGAAGACGTCATGGCCGCGTCACGGTAACGCCTCCCTAACAGGGGAAGGCTAACCGTTCTGCAGGCGTTCACAACAAAGTTTCCTCACTCACTCACTCACTCACTTGTTAAAGTGTAGAGATGCTAATTAGATATTTTACTACTTCGTAACATGCGCCATGGTCCTGAATATATTAAACAGGATTCGGTGCTAAATAACTGTTCATGACACCAGGCAATGTTTTCAACAAATTGTAAGCCGATTCTGAGCAAAATAACTCGATAATTTGCAAAGCTCATTGGCTTTCAATAGTTAGCTTCATTTGTCAATTTTCTGAAATATTTTAAGTATTTATACCATGTTCTTTAAGTACGTGACCTAAACATGATGGCTTGGGGCTGTTCATGAGATTACGAAGTTATATTGTTTCATGTGCGACAGGGTCACAGTCACAGGGAGAACTTTTGCAGCACAGCCGCGCACGAGTGCCACTCTTCCACTTCTCCCACCATTATCATCATCATCATGATCCTCATCATCAGACTGGTTAGACCACTGCAGGGCAAAGGCCTCTCCCATACTTTTCCAACTTCCCCGGTCATGTATTAATTGTGGCCATGTTGTCCCTGCAAACTTTTTAATCTCATCCGCCCACCAAACTATCTGCCACCACCTGCTACGCTTCCCTTCCCTTGGAATCCTGTCCGTAACCCTCAAGGACCATCGGTTATCTCCCCTCCTCATTACATGTCCTGCCCGTGCCCATTTCTTTTTCATGATTTCAACTAAGATGTCATTAACTCGCGTTTGTTCCCTCACCCAATCTGCTCTATTCTTATCCCTTAACGTTACACCCATCATTCTTCTTTCCATAGCTCGTTGCGTCCTCCTGAATTTACGTAGAACCCATTTCGTAAGCCTCCAGGTTTCTGCCCCGTACGTGAGTACTGACAGCTGTTATACACTTTTCTCTTCAGGGATAATGGAAACCTGCTGTTCATGACCTGAGAATGCTACCAAAAGCTCCCAAGCCCATTCTTATTCTTCTGGTTACTTCAGTCTCATTATCGGGATCCGCAGTCACTACCTGCCCTAAGTAGATGTATTCCCTACCACTTCCAGTGCCTCGCTACTTATCGTAAATTGCTGTTATCTTCTGAGACTGTTAAACATTACTTTAGGTTCCTGCAGATTAATTTTTAGATCCACCCTTCCGCTTTGCCTCTCCAGGTCAGTGAGCATGCATTGCAACTGGTCCGATGAGTTACTAAGTAGGGCAATATCAGTAGCGAATCGCAAGCTACTGAGGGATTCTCCATTAACTCTTATCCCCATTTCTTTCCAATCCAGGTCTCATATATATAAAACCTCCTGTAACAACGCTGTGAATAGTATTGGAGAGATCGTATCTCCTAGCCTGACGGCTTTCTTTATTGGGATCTTGTTGCTTTCTTTATTGAGGACTACGGTGGCTGTGGAGCCGCTATAGATATCTTTCAGTATTTTTACATACGGCTCGTCTACACCCTGATTCAGTAATGCCTTCATGACTACTGATGCTCCGACTGAATCAAACGCTTTCTTGTATTCAACGTAAGCAGTATATAAGGGTTGGTTATATTCCGCACATTTCTATATCATCTCAGTGATAGTGTGAATATGGTCTACCGTTCAGTAGCCTTTACACGAATGCTGCCTGGTCCTTTGGTTGACAGAAGTCTAAGGTGTTCCTGATTATATTTGCGATTACCTTAGTAAATACCTCGTAAGCAACGTACAGTAAGCTCATCAGTCTATAATTTTTCAAGACTTTGGTGTCCCCTTTCTTATGCATTAGAATTATATTAGAAGTCTTTCAAAATTCCGGTACGGTCGCAGTCATGAGGCATTGCGTATACAGGGTGGCCAGTTTTTCTAGAACAACCTGCCCACCACCCTTCAACGAATCTGCTGTTACCTGATCCTCCCCAGCTGCTTTCCCCCTTTGCATAGCTCCTAATAAGGCTTTCTTTACTTCCTTCGGCGTTACTTGTGGGATTTCAAATTCCACGGGAGTATTCTCTCTTCCATTATCGTCGTGGGTGTCACTGGTACTGTATAAATCTCTATAGAACTCCTCAGCCACTTGAATGATCTCATCCATATTAGTAATGATATTGCCGGCTTTGTCTCTTAAAGCATTCATCTGATTCTTGCCTATTCCTAGTTTCTTCGTCACTGCTTTTAGGCTTCCTCCGTTCCTGAGAGCATGTTGAATTCTATCAATATTATACTTCCTTATGTCAGCTGTCTTACGCTTGTTCATTAACTTGGAAAGTTCTGCCCGTTCTATTCTAGCTGTAGGGTTAGAGGCTTTCATACATTGGCGTTTCTTGATCAGATCTTTCGTCTCCTGCGATAGCTTACTGTCATTCTGCCTAACGGAGTTACCACTGACTTCTATTGCACACTAAATAATGATGCACTTAAGATTGTAGTTCATTGCTTCAACCCTAAGGTCCTCCTCATGAGTTAAAGCCGAATGCCTGTTCTGTAGCTTGATCCGGAATTCCTCTATTTTCCCTCTTGCCGCTAAGTCATTGATCGGCTTCTTATGTACCAGTTTCTTCCGTTGCCTGCTCAAGTCTTGGCTAATTCGAGTTCTTACCATCCTACGGTCAGTGCAGCGCACCTTGCCGAGCACGTACACATCTTGTACGATGACAGGGTTAGAGCACAGTATGAATTCTATTTGATTTCTAGTCTCGCCATTCGGGCATTTCCGCGTCCACTTGCGGCTATCCCGCTTACGGAAGAAGGTATTCATCATCCGCATATTATTCTGTTCTGCAAACTATACTAGAACCTAGAATCTATGCCATATTCTCCCACTGAATTGTCTCCTGCCTGCTTCTTGCCTACCCTGGCATTGAATTCGCCAATCAGTATAGTTTATTTTGTCTTGACTTTACCCATCGCCGATTCCACATCTTCATAGAAGCTTTCGACTTTGTGGTCATCTTGACTGGATGTAGGGGCATAGACCTGTACGACCTTCAATTTGTACCTCTTATTAAGTTTCACAACCAGACCTGCCACCCTCTCGTTAATGCTATAGCATCTATGTATGTTTACAGCTATATCCTTATTATTCAGGAATTGGACTCCTAGTTCTCGTCTCTCCGCTATGCCCCGGTAGCACAGGACGTGTCCGCTTTTTAGCACTGTATATGCTTCTTTTATCCTCTTAACTTCACTGAGCCATATTATATCCCATTTGCTGCCCTCTAATTCCTCAAAGAGCACTGATAGACTCGCGTCACTAGAAAACGTTCTAGCGTTAAACGTTGCCAGGTTCTCATTTCAATGGCGGCCTGTCCGGAACCAGGTATTCTTAGCACCCTCTGCTGCGCCACAGGTATGACCGCCGCCGTGGTCAGTTGCTTCGCAGCCGCTGGGGACTGAGGGCTGGGGTTTGATTGTTGTATTCATATAGGAGGTTGTGGCCAAGTACAGCATCAGGGTGGCCAATCCTGCTCTGGTGAGGGAGTGTGTTACCGGTTCTGGTCACCGGGATCAGGCCGCACTCTAGGCCTGCCTATGCAATTTTATCAACACGTGAATTTTTTTTAATCCAGTCGAAAATTGCGCGGCACCGGGATTTGAACCACGGTCCTCTTGCACGCGAGGCGGAATTTCTACCTCTAAGCGACCGCTGCACAAAAGCGGGTAAATCACAGAACAGGCAGTTGCGGCGCATCTGGTGGTAGACAAGTTCCACAAAATATAGTCACCACTCTATTCCTGGTGGTGTTTCAGCGCCAATTTTAAAGAGTAAATTTTACTGGCAAAATATATGAAACATTTTTTTAGGGGAAGCAACGCTCGTTGTGAAGAATGCTTTATATTATGGGGAGCCTGCACTACGAACGTAACAGCAGCAAGGCGAGTTTGTGAGGTCGGAAAGATAAAACATCACAAAAGAAGAAGGGAAAGCGAGGAAATGAGAGGATAAAGCGCTGACAATTCCGAGCAGAAATTTTTAGGAATAAAGGTAAGCCGTTGAGCCGGCGTTTCCATAATTTTGACTTTGTGGTGTCGCGCTCCCTAAATCATGACAGCCTGCATCATGCCGCAAAAACAAAAATCTTACCACATTTGCACTGGCACCAGCCAACCTTCGTTAGGCAGCTGGTTTTGTAACCCCGGGGACACTGTTGCAAGTAGCAAGGAACATCCCCTAGAATATGAGTGCAACATGGAGGAAAACACGTTAGAAAACACAGATAGCAAGAAGTCAACCCCCGAGTGCATAAATGGTTTCGACAGGATCGCATACAATGAGATAGATTAATGTCCTTTTTACCATGCATGACCAAATAAAATCCCCTATTGCTGTATAGGTGGGTTATAGTGCCGCACTCTTCTATCATTATACTCGCTTATACCAGGTCTCAATTAGTTGACAAAATGATTTCTCAGAATTTTGAAAATTGATGCCCACATGAAGATGTCATGGAACATGACACTGATAGCACATGGCATTTATCTCAAATCTTCATAGACTATTAAATATTAAAAGTGCGACGAAATATCAAGGGTCAAATGTGAAACTAATGTAATTTTACTGGCGCAGCAAGCTTCACTATCTCTGGGATTGGCCCATGAAAGAGGTTTGAAGCATACCCTATACGGAAAGGTTTTAGTAATGTGGTCAAGGAAATTAATGTGTTTATATAATAAACATATACGAATATGTCCGAAGGCAGGAAAAAAACTGACTCGCCATCCCGGGCCCTGCGAAAGGGACTGTCCAGCAAAGCTATGAAAACTACCACTACAACTGCAGAGCGGGTGCACTTTACAAACAAGAAATCATTATATGGCCCACGAAGCGAAAGATCTTGCGTTAAGATACGGCGGTACCAAAACCCATGTGGCCATGCGGTGACGTCACGTTTCACATGATGACGAAACGCGATTACGCCATTACGTCAAGCATCTCGTGATGACATCATCACACCAACCATTACGTTGCGTGAGAGGGCATCGTCAGGTCACGATATCGCCTAATGATTTCATGAAGAACTTTACCATACCAACCATTACCTGTACGATTTCCCTTTGCGCCAGAATTTCAACGATAGGTGGCGAAAGATGTCTCAGCCTGCTCATCCTCCTATCGCAGAGACCGGTGCACTGAGGAAGCTGTATTCTAACACTTCAGGTTAGAGAAATTTGTGTGATAGAACTCACTATAAAACAGCCTACGGTGACAATGCAGACACTGTAGACCATTTCGGCTTGTTACGTCGCTTTACGGAACGTAGTACCCAACGTATGGTAGCTAAAATAGTGCCTGTTGATGCGTGGTTCCCGCCGCACAGCACCGCGTCACTCCCATAACGCAAAAATGCCCCCGCATGTTGTCAAAACGCCGGCCCGGAAGCACCCGGGAAACGCTAATCGCAGTGAAGCAAGGAGGGCCTCACATGCGCTGAGGCTCCTCGCTGAGTTCAAATGCCAAAGCAACGTTCTGTTGCGTGTGCCGGGCACGCCGCAGCTCAACGCCGGGGGCAGACGTGGCCTTGCGGGATGAAGAACCGAGGCTCAGCGACAATGTCAACAAAATCCTGTAGCTCAAAAGCGCGACCGCGGACACACACATCGTGCCCGCGGTGACCATGCCGCAGTACAGTAACGCGAGGTGTACTCGAGGCGGAATTGCGAACAAGGCAATCCTTAGTTTACGTTTACTGCAATTCATACTGCCACTACAGCTACGAGCGTTACCCTTCCTGCGTTAGTCTTGCTTGTTGCTATCGCATTCATTGCTTCGCCCTTATGGCGAAATTGTGATTTTCTTAGTCGGTATACCATATCCGTCTTAGACATATATTACGGGCGCGTTGCAAAACGTACTACCCTTGTAGCATTCCAGAGACAAGTTCTTATGGGCAGGAAGGTGCTCGAAGTGCAGTTACGTGCGCAGTAAAAGAGGTTTAGCGTTTCACGCAGAAAACGCTATTCCGCTGGAAATTATCACCATAGAGAAGACGTGTAGCAACTGCGCTACTTAGGTTATAGAAGTTGTCCGTCTTCACTGTAAGGAAGAGGCATAACTCTTATTGCGTAAGTTCTATACCCATACAATATCGCCGTGTGTGTTGTGCAATCGCTGCTGTTGTTGCAAAACAACGCTTTACATATTTGGAAGTTCCCGTGGCCAACCCGAATTTATTGAACAGACAGTAAGTTGTTTTTATTTTTATAATTATACAACAAATGAAATCCTACCTTGGCTCAGTTTCGGACATTATCATAAAACAGCTGACCACAGAATGAGAATGTCGCTATCTCGCGGCAATACAAATTTCTATTTGAAGCAACATTGTGATGATTGAGTGGCACAGGTATAATTATGCATTGTTTGTTGACAAATGATAACCGTGGACTGTAAACACACACAAGCTTTGCTTCACATGTTTTCTGCTAATAACACAGTCAGAACGTATGGTTCTTTAGTCGAATGGTAGAATTATAGTCCACCTACATGCAGTAAACAAAAAAATTGACCACTTTCAAAATATCTGAGCGTTTTAAAACATGCCTTAACTGCAATATTTTTCTGAATGTTGTATAACGTATAGTCTGCCTAACATGGCTCATCTTGCCTTCCAAATGCTGCATTGAAAGACTTCAGCAGATGCTTTGCATGTAGATTGCGTTATGCTATTTGTACAATTTGGACATCTCTTCTTTTTGCTTAGGGAAAACGAAATATGTTACTGTTTAATATAATATTTCGCCATTACGGCCTGTGTTCCAACTCAAATTATTGGGCATGTATACTTTTATGTCGAGTTCAAATTCGTTGTTGTATTTCAGAAGCTACAAAAGCAAGCCTATCATATTTGCTGTGTAGCAAATCTATCACGAAATTTCAACAGTAATGATTAATATTGAGAAGACGATCTTATTTGGTTGAGCTTATGCGTCTTTCTACTGCTTTACAATAGTATTTGATGTGTAGTGGAAGGAAGCGAATGCTACCAATTGCGAAGATTTTGTGTTATTCAGACGTTCCTGTTGATTGCATTAAAATATTTTCATCTGTTAAGGTGTCTCCTCTATCACTTACGTGATTTTTAACTCTATTAGCCTACCCAATCCAGTTGCTTCTCTAGTTTGCGTTGTATGTATTGTTGAAGGGTCTCAAGTATAGCACCTAATCCTGCATATGTGCTTGTGGGATGTAATAATTCATCAAATATGAACGATAATGTTAAAGACACGGCCTACCAGTACACAGACAGGCTTTCAAAGTCCACTTTATGAATATAGGGCAAAAGCAAAACAAGTAATTTGGAACTTAATATCTCTATATTCGAGTTGCGCCATCTAAGTGACATGATATTATGTTTGAACATCTGTTTGAATGGCAGCTTTTCCAGACTAGAAAAATGTCGTTATTAGCGGTGAACAGTTGAAAAACGAAATGTCTACTGATTACCCTTGAGTTGGAAGCCACCCAAGATGGTGAGAAATCAGTCTACCTAAATTTTCAAGCCCGTACACAGTAGATACAGCACACCTTCTCTTTTATTTACTTTTCTTCCCTTCTGTAGCTTCACGTTCTAGAGGTTTCAACTGGGCACATCATTGTATTCAATCTGGCGAAATGTATTTTGTTCGTTTAGGCTTCGTTTTATTTGCTTCATATTAACAAATAGAAAGATGTATTAGTACCTTTTGTTTATAGCTATTATAATTGCCGCCTGTTAATTTTTAGTTGACTAAAGAGACAAGGAACGAAGGAGAATTTTCATCGCATGTTTTTCAACATTTATTAGAATGAATTTAAACAACACCATGCATTTAGGTGTTTCTGTCTCAATCAACCCACTTTATTCTTATTCATCATCACGTATATCACGCGGAACTTCACAGAATACCGTATTTTATAACTGCAGAGAAGTGAAAACATTACTCTCAGATCTGGTATATTGGTTGCTAATAACACGGCAGGACAATATTGTTAAAAAATTTTAAATTTCTGTTTTTGAAACAGGGACTCCTTAAGAAAAGAAGAAGGGGTATATCTGCATTCATACGGAAATAGGTAAAAGAATCAGAAGACAGCGATGCAAAGAAAAGTCAGTGACACAAACAAAATGAAAAATGCGCTTCTGTATTGATGATCTATTGTTTGAAGTGCCTAATGAGTACATAAATATACCCTGCGGCGTAGAACGCAAAAGTTTGATGAATTTAGTCCCCGGAGATGCACAGGAAATTCACTATGCTATGTGAAACACGTTATTTTGTAATTTGAAACACATAATTTGCGTTTTAGACGCCATTAGTGTAGCCACACTGTGAACAGTTTTTCTGGTTTCCATTTTAATTTGAATTACCACTAACCGAAATACACAACCTAGAGTGTTAAGCGGACGATGAGCAAGTCTTTCAAGAATTATCTGGGAATCTTTTTTTTGTAATATGAGGTAAAAAGGGAGTATGTCACACTAGGTATGTGATGTATTTAGGGTAGAGAAAGATCTTACTGCAGTAGCAGCTGCAATTGTCGCTAGTTGGACACACCATCGTCTGTGGGTAGACGCATCTTGGTCGCTTGCAATCTTCATCGTCTGTGAGGCGAAAAGAAAATTAAAAGATATAGCAATTATACAGCTATATGAATTTTGGAGCTATCTAAAAGAGGTTCAAAGAGCGTATTTTAGTCTAAATGTTACAAAAATTCTGTTCCCTATGTTGGTTCGCCTGTTCTGTTGTCAAGTGTTCGCTGGTTCATGGCTGTTACATATTAAAGAAACTTGTTCACACAGGTGTGATGCGATGAAAAGAATTGATGTAACCGTAGTATAATGATGTTGGTACAAGAATATACAAGCAATATTTTTTTATAATATTACTTGCTCTGCATCAATACGTCCTCATCAAAATATTACCCTAGAATTGCCAGCAAGAAGCCAGAAAGCATTGTTGTGCTGGCCACATATGACAGCATTTTTTTTTTACTAAACGTAAATGCGAACGTTATCTTCTATGTGTGATAAAGCTTAGCGGTTGTGATTGTAACGGCAACGCAGATATGTCTAATGAACTTGACTCGTTTTTTTCTACCTCAGCTCTTCTTATCCCTCGCAGATGCATTCAGAAATGATCTCCAGCTTCGCGATGTGAAACATTTGGAGGGCCAAGATGTAAAAAAATATTCAGGAATAAAACGTTCACTTCTACGCAGACCAGGAAACGCAATATGCAGGCAGATCTAAGTCAAGTACTGAAGGTCCTGTTAACGAGAATGCATAACTTTGAAATAAATTCCTCAAATATAAAGATGCACCGCGGTAATTAAGGACGCATTTCACAAAGAGCAGGGCAGAAACGTTTGGTAGAATTACTGAGAATGTTCATTGTTCTAGGTTGTGTCACTATGGCTATCACAGCTAACTGCGTTTTAAGTTGTCGCCAAAATGTTATTATATTTAATAAAGAACTGCTATAGTTTTCCAAAGGTAGTGATTGACTATTAAAATGGAAACAAACATTCAAAGACGCATTATTCATAAATTAGGATTTTATTTTGCCTCAACTTAAATTGAAATAGCTTAGAAATTATGCACCAACCCTTGGGTGCCGTGGCCTAGTGCAATTTTTGCAATAAGCGTCCAACCAAACATACGAGTGCATTATGAATATGTCGTTATGCATTCACACATAATTCTTTAAAAGAAAAAGATATTGTACGTGTACACTTTCGGGCATTGACATTAAAAAAAGATATCAGTCTCGCACTTCGACCTGATTATCCCAGCCTTTCGAAGGAATGGGTGGTTAGCCGCTTTAGTCAAATATTCAGCCAGTCACAGTAATCTTCAGAGCAGAGAAAGCGGTGCGTAAACACAGAAGGAAAAGTAAGGTCATTTTATTGCTGCAAAGTATCGTTTCGAACGGCATATTGGCTTTTTGTAGGCATTTGGTGTCAATGTGTTTTTTATATACACATGGGTAAATAGGTTGTGCTTAGCTCTTTCTAAAAAAAGCGAATAACACTTTCTGAAGATCTGAGGCTCATCGCTTACAATCCTCCCTGCCACTGATATCCGAGATGAGGCGGCTATTGTCTGGAAAGTCGTTTTACCTGGCCATTTGTTGGGCGTGTTGGTAAACTGAAAGCATATTTAGCGCCAGCAAACAAGGACGGAAGGGAGACTACACCACAACGCGCTTGTGCTTAGCGCATTGTGGTGTCGTCTCCCTTCCGTACTGTACAAAAATTTAAAGACGCGGGAAAGAAGGGACAACTGGTGAATAAAATATGAAACTCATCAGAAAATATGGCACATGAGCCCACCATGCAGTTTCAGTGGGTTGGTGGTGACCATTCTTCTCCCATTTTGAGTAGACTAAGCTTACTAAAACAAATAAGTAAATGACCATTTCTCAACGCGAAAAGTTGTCCCACTGAATTCCCTAGGATCTGTTCTCCTTGCGAGCATAAAGAGAGCATGGCGACGAGTCTGGTGACAATCATGAACTTTTTCATTGCATGCTATACGAACGAATTTCGTCTGAACCTTTCCAATTTTTCCGAATTGCGCATAAGTCCAAGGAGCACCAAAGCATGGTGAGAACATCTTTACATTTTATAGATGCCATGAAGGGTTAGATGTTACGATCACAGCTCATTTTAGACAACTAGAAATCACGCCAAAAAATAAGAAGAAATTCAAGAAAGCGAGAAGCCTTTTGCTGTTGAAAACGGAGGGCACCACTTCACAGCCAATTGTACGAAGAAATGTTACTCACAGTATATAGCGTTACCCTTCTTTACCAGCCGACCTGTAGGTATACAGAAGAAAAAGAAATTAGAACGATGCAGCAGAATCGGTAGTTCGTAATCTTTTGAAAAGTATGCAAATATTGATTGTAGAAAACATATCGAAACGCATACAAACTTGATATGCAGAAAGCAAAATTTGCTTCGTAAAACTCAAAATAAACGACAAATTTGTTGTGCTGAAACTGATAATACGCTGCATAGATGAATTATATTTCTAGTTGCATAGGGTAAGCAGGTGTTGATATGTCAATAAATTGTTGTATTGACCTTTTAAAATGCTCGCAGGCAACCGAAAACCCCCAAAAAGTGCTCTCAGCCTTGACGGTCTACCGTCATTTTCGGCTTTTGATAGGCGTTAATGGTTACGAGCCGTCAACCAAAGGACCAGGCAGGATTCCGTAAAGGCTTCTCAACAATAGATCATATTCACACTATCAATCAGGTGATAGAGAAATGTGCGGAATATAACCAACCTTTATATATAGCTTTCATTGATTACGAGAAAGCGTTTGATTCAGTCGAAACCTCAGCAGTCATGGAGGCATTGCGGAATCAGGGTGTAGACGAGCCGTATGTAAAAATACTGAAAGATATCTATAGCGGTTCCACAGCCACTGTACTCCTCCATAAAGAAAGCAACAAAATCCCAATAAAGAAAGGCGTCAGGCAGGGAGATACGATCTCTCCAATGCTATTCACAGCGTGTTTACAGGAGGTATTCAGAGACCTGGATTGGGAAGAATTGGGGATAAGAGTAAATGGAGAATACCTTAGTAACTTGCGCTTCGCTGATGATATTGCTTTGCTTAGTAACTCAGGGGACCAACTGCAATGCATGCTCACTGATCTTGAGAGGCAGAGCAGAAGGGTGGGACTAAATATGAATCTGCAGAAAACTAAAGTAATGTTTAACAGTCTTGGAAGGGAACAGCAGTTTACGATAGGTAGCGAGGCACTGGAAGTGGTAAGAGAATACATCTACTTAGGACAGTTAGTGACTGCTGATCCAGATCATGAGAGTGAAATAATCAGAAGAATAAGAATGGGCTGGGGTGCGTTTGGCAGGCATTCGCAGATCATGAACAGCAGGTTGCCATTATCCCTCAAGAGAAAAGTGTATAACAGCTGTGTCTTACCAGTACTCACGTACGGGGCAGAAACCTGGAGGCTTACGAAAAGGGTTCTACTTAAATTGAGGACGACGCAACGAGCTATGGAAAGAAGAATGATAGGTGTAACGTTAAGGGATAAGAAAAGAGCAGATTGGGTGAGGGAACAAACGCGCGTTAATGACATCTTAGTTGAAATCAAGAAAAAGAAATGGGCATGGGCAGGACATGTAATGAGGAGGGAAGATAACCGATGGTCATTAAGGGTTACCGACTGGATTCCGAGGGAAGGGAAGCGTAGCAGGGGGCGACAGAAAGTTAGGTGGGCAGATGAGATTAGGAAGTTTGGAGGATCAACATGGCCACAATTAGTACATGACCGGGGTAGTTGGAGGAGTATGGGAGAGGCCTTTGCCCTGCAGTGGGCGTAATCAGGCTGATGATGATGATGATGATGATGATGAATGGTTACGAGGCGGTCGCTTTGCTAGTGAACATATTTCACCCACGATTTAACTCACATTTCAAATGTAGAATCTATTGTCGGATCAGGTGTGCTCTCCTTCATGACGGTCGCAAAAAGAGTGAGTTGCAATACAATATGGACTACATTGTCCCAGGCGAGTTACTTAATTCCAGTGGTCGTTTCAGCTTTCTACGGAAGGGAAAAGGGGACTTACTTCTAAAAATATGTGACAGCACTGCAAGAATATAATTTTCCATCAATATCTCGGGTTAGTGCAATGCAAGTGCGAAGAGAAAGTAACAATTTCATGCTCCTATAAGATTATGAAGATGAAGCTACTTGAATATGTGAAAACCTCTTTCTTTTATCTTGAGGAAACAGTTACTCGATTAGTTGACAGGTCATTTATTACGTATCCTAATCATATCAAGATATACTTACATGTTCCGGAATGGAACAGGGGTATAACGAGCAAGACGACGAATGAAAGGCAGGTTCGCGTCATGGCAGGCTGTAAAAAATAACATTTAGACGCAGAAAAATACTGTGAAGATATACGCATTTACTTGGTATAATAGCTACATTCTGTACAATTTTTGGGGTGACGTGCACACACGTGGGAATGGCTTTATAAAAGTTTAGGTATAAGTAACATGCTCACATATAAATTGTCTATCGACATGTGATACTCAAGGGGGTAGGTTCGCTCACTATGGGTTTTGAGCTTGTAAAGGTTATCAGTATGCCGGGTCATACTTACACGGGGTGAATATGTTTATATATGAATGCTGCCGATAGACAGCTTAATTTCTACCTCCCACATAAAAGAGAAAATACATCTTTAGGCGATAATAGGAGACACGGCAAACTTAAGGTGCTGTGGATCTTCAGAAGAAATTCTTTTGTCCCTTCACTTTCAGCTTTCATTGCGAGTGGAATTGTAGGGACACTCTAAGCGAATTTCCGCCGTAGTGGTCGCCGTGAGGCTCCGCATATATTTAGGCATAATAATGCTATATGCCATGCCATGCTGCATGACATGCTCATGTGTGTTTGCGGATTATATTGTTGCACTATTGTATCATTAAATTTGCGCATACCAGGCTTTATATCCTTGATAAAATCGTTCGGCAGAACATTCAGACTGGCAGCCCACAAACTTTGTGTCATAAAATATAATACTGACCGTGTATACTTTTCGCATTAAATCTTCTCCGCCAATTAAATCTTCTAGGTGCGAAGAATTATTAAGGCTCAAAGGTGAAAGTAATGTTATTTGCAGCGCGAAGCAGGGCAGAGCGACACAGAAATGACGAGGACGAACTCCTGCTCTCAACTAAAATTTTATTGCTTGACACAGAGGTGATCCTCTATCCTACATCGCACTGCACCGCATAACTTATAAAAAAACCTAGTTGCCCAAAGTATCACCCTGAAAATAATGTAACTTTACTGGCGCGGGAGGCTGCACTGTCTCTGGGATCAGCCCAAGAAAGAGGTTTGAAAAATACAAGATAAGGAAAAGTGGTTGTAAAATCGCTAAGGAAGATCTTTGTATCAATTAATCAACATAAATGCAGTTGCCCCACAGTAGGACTCAATAAGAGGGCCTCTGCCACAACAGTTTGATCCTTTAACCGCTAGGCCACAGGTGCATGCCTCACGAAAGGAATATAACATCCTTAAGTATTTCTCGCGTGCAAGCCATTGCGATTAGACGCTTGGAGCATTTTATTAACACCCAGCGCGATTTCTCAACGTCATCAACATTTCAACAAAAAAATTACTTTAGTTTTTTGTATATTTTCCGAAAAACATAAGTGAAACTAACTGTTAGAGTTACCATAGCGTCAGCATTTTAACGCCAGGTAGAGAAAGATGCATATGCGCGTTCATCTTCCAATAGCAGAGACTGGTACACCGAAGAAGCAGTATTCGAACACCTCAGGTTAGACAAGTTTGCTTGTCTTGAATGAATGGAAAAGAAGCGTACGCGTACGATGCAGACTCCGCCGACTTGTGACTTCGTACTCCGACACGTAGTACCCAACGTAAAGTAGCTAAAATAGTAGGTGTTAGTGCGTGGTTCCCGCAGCAAAGCACCGCGTCCCTCACATGACGTCAGCGTGCCCCCACATGTTGTCAAAGCGACGGCCCAGAAGCACCCGCGAAACGGTAATCGCAATGAAGCAAGGCAGGCCCCCATACGCGCAGAGCCCACTCCCTTAGGTCAGATGCAGAAACAACTTTCTGTAGCGTGTGCGGCGCACGCCGCAGCTCAGCGGCGGTGGCGCCCAGACGTGGAGTTGCGGGCTGAGGAGATCGAGGCTTAATGACAACGTCTACAAAAGCCGGCAGTTCAAAAGGCACGAAGGCGGACGCACACATAGTGCCCGCCGGGGGCATGCCACAGTACGGTGATGCAAGGTCAACATGAGGCGAATTGCGAACAAGACAATGTAGTTCTAACGGACGCTGCGCGCAGTCATCCAGTTTTCTATGTCCATGTGTTTACTTAGCTTACGTTTACTGCAATTCAGACTGCCACTACAGATGCGAGCCTTACACTTCGTGCATTATTCTCGCATGTTGCTATCGCATTCGGTGCTTGTCTCTGATGGCAAAACTGAGATTTTCTCCTTCAATCAGTTACATTATTGAGGGCATGTTTTGCAGTCTCGCAAATCTACATTAGTGAGACGAGGAGCACGGCATCGTACACAGCAGTAATGTTGGACCTATGTGCGCAATAATTACTTTTTCTATTTTAGTAGAAACTGTAGGGGAAGCCTGGGTTCACTCTTTGGATGTCGATGTGATGTATCAGTCCGCATGGTTCACCTGATTCAGTAATCCTTCCTGCGCTTCCATCGTTATCTGAAGTTACATCAGATTTATCCTATAAGCATACTTCATATTATCTGTGACAGCGACAACGTCTTGTTTAGCAACATCATAGGTCAAATGTTATTATTGGCGCTAAGAATCAATGGTTCCTTCGGTGTTTTTCATTTCGGACAAAGCGTAGTAAATAAAATTTTGGCACTTTCGTATAAATATTTCTATCATGTATGAACCTAAAAACAAATTGTAGCAGAAAAAGTTTAGGCAAACTTATTTAGAACACTATTCGCCCTTGGTAAATACGCGCAGCTTTCAACGCAAGAACATCTTTTTGTTCCATTTGAGTGTGCGATATATAAAGAAAAAGCTTCAAAAATGTGTTGAGGAAACTGACCGGTAAAGCCACGCGCAATGTAAAACTATGCATCACAAAATTTGCAAGAACGTTATACTTTCTAAAGTAGTCGCATCTCTTCAGAAAGAACTCACGTAATCTAATGTACTGTCAGTTTTCAAGTACTCACTTAGGCGTGTTCCACTGCAAAATTCTTCACGACGCGCTTTCCTTGCTTCGATGTCTGTATAAGTCGCAAAAACTATTTTACTGACTGCTTTATACAAGCAAGGGTGGGACCTTGAGTTGTCAAGTCATCGCTAAAGAGCTCTCACTAGTAGTTTCCCCGTTGTCTGAACTGAAGCACCTGAATCCTAACTACCTCATTGTCTTATGAACCTCTCGGCCAAATATAGCATTTATAAACGTAAAGGGATTGTAGCTGCCCCAATTTTGAAATAACGTGGCTCTTCGGCGGCTGCCAGTCATCTCAGCCTACTTCCAAAGCATATGAACACATATTTTGTTCAACACATCTATCACTAAAATATTTGTAATGATTCAGTGCTCTTCTTCAATCAAGATGTATTGCGGCAATACGTGTGTAGTTTCGCGGTATACTAATTTATATCAGAAAATATTTGCTAACACATTGGTGGATGAAATACATTGTTTCAATAGGTGTGTATATATAGGAACTAGTATGTTTAGGCATCTTTGAAGTATATGTTGAATAGCGTTTTGCTGATATGGTAATATGATTTCAATGTGGGAAATGTGTTTGTCAATAAGCCTCGATGGGTATGAATCCAGCGGTACAATATGTAGCCTATTATACGCCGGTACGACCCGTCACGCAAGATAATTTTGAAAAAGCCACAGCTGTTAAGACCCTATCATGCCATAATGTCCGGGCAAACTGTGCAAATTTGAGACTACCAGACTTGTATCACGAATTGTTTTGTTGCTGCTATGGCGTTTATTGATCTTAAGTAAAATTTGCAAAATTCGCAACGCGTGTGTAATTTTAACACTTGACTGCAATTTATTTCGCATCCATTTATGAAGGGGTGTTTGCTATGCAGCGCAACATCAAGCCAATGAAGTGGAGTGTCTACAAGCCCTCCATAGATGCAGGATTTCAACAAAGTCCTTCAGTGTAATAGTTTGGCATTTATAACATGCAAGTCTGCAAGGAAGGAGTCACCTGAGCGTGTATGGTGTGTAGGTAGTCAGAATTGTTCTGAAGTATCATGCATCGTAGATGAATGATAAACTTAAATAGCTGTTAAATATATATTTTTGCAATTGCACATCGTGTAATTCACCATTGTAGTCTAAAGGAAAATTATGATGTGGCTATATTTTTTCTGTGTTCACAAACTTGAACCTTTAAAGCTGAAACAATGGACCTGTATGGGCATTTTTTTGTAAAGCCGAATGCAAACTTTCGAGGTCATAGCTGGGGTTTTCGTGCTGCTTTTTTTTGTAAGAAGCGCGCAACATGCAATGAGTATTGTCAGACATGACGCTTCTGGCGTTTTTCCGACTTAAATAAAGAGAAATATATTATTTGCATACACATGGCCGAAATTGGTCAAAAATCGGTCACTTAAATTGTGAAAACATCCAGCTAAATTTCGCAGTGATCGTTATTGTCTAAAAATATATCACCGTTAGAGCCATGTTAAAAAGAAAATTGGTCATTTGAGTTTCGTGCTTCTATAATTTCACCATTCGTCCGTCATGTTTTGGGTGTCGGGATAAAGCTGAACAAAGACGATTTCTCACAAACAATCGAAGGTGATCATTCAAGAAAGCAAAGCGTACCCAGTTTGGCAACGTGCTTTGCTTCTATGTGCTGGTTTTCGGTGCCCTCAAAGTGACATCGTGCTTTGAGGCGCTTCGTGGGTGAGCCTAGCCGTTCAGTGCAGGGATGACAGCTAGGCCTGTGCCTGCGCGTGAACATCGTCGCAAATATCTGTCTCATTTTCGAAGTGAGTAGCAATGGATTGCTCAATCCGGTGGGCACGTCCTTGCTGCCATCGACCTTGCCTTATCCTGAACACATTCGCCTAATCAAGATGTCCCAATCCCGCAGGCAGTGCAATGTAAACTAACGTGTCAAAGTGCTTACTGCGACAGGGATGAATTGATAAAGCTGGTGAGTGCTCACATTTAGAAGTAAATTGTCGCTGTTTGATGCGACGCGCACAATATGAAGCGCAAAGTGCCAGCTTCTACGAGTAACGTATGGAGAACGAGTGATAAATACATCAATGAGGATTGACAGGTATGATCCCGAACCACCAAAAATGGTTCAGGATCATACCTGTCAATTATTTAATGCGGCGCACAAAGGCGGGCAGGGCAGGACTGTAGTACGAATGGGGCAATGTGCTGATAACAGCTGTCAGCGTAAAAGCGCCATTTTTCTAATGACTATGTGTGTACGAGAAGTTAGTATTATGAATGATTCTCGCTACTTCGTCTATCGAAGGCAAACGGCACATAGCAAAGATAGGCCTTTGTACATTTCACTTGACGTCTTCCAAGAGTGTAGCCTTTCTATTGCTCTCTCGCCTCTAATGGCTTAGCTCGTGTTATTTCAAGAATCGTAACACTGTAGTAGATCTGCTTTGAGGGCTAACACTCAATGAAACAAGTGTAAATACACCTGACAAGTCGTTTTATATGTATAGCTTTGGATATCAGGTTCGTATTCATCGGCATAAATTGTGTGTTGAGTTGATCTGTGTGTCGATGTCTCTCTTTTCCCGTCAGAATCTTTTTACAGTTGGCTGATGTGATGAGGGAACTGGGTTTGAACACAATCAGTCTATAATTTTTGAAGTCTTTGGTGTCCCCTTTCTTATAGATTAGGATGATGTCATCGTTCTTCCAAGATTCCGGTTACGCTCGAAGTCATGAGGCATTGCGTACACAGGGTGGCCAGTTTTTCTAGCACAATCTGCCCACATCTTTCAACAAATATGCTGTTACCTGATCCTTCCCAGCTGCCTTCCCCATTTGCATAGCTCCCTAGGCTTTCTTTACTTCTTTCGGCGTTACTTGCGAAATTTCAAATACCTCTAGACTATTATCTCTTCCATTATCGTCGTGTGTGCCACTGGTATTGTATAAATCTCAATAGAACTCGTCAGCCACTTGAACTATTTCATCCATATTACTAATGACATTGCCGGCTTTGTCTCGTCTCTCCGCTAAGCACCGGTAGCGCAGGACGTGCCCGCTTTTTAGAATATGCTTCTTTCCGTCCTCTTAACTTCACTGAGCCGTATTATATCCCATTTACTGCCCCTGATTCCTCCAATAGCACTGCTAGACTCGCCTCACTAGATAACGTTCTAGCGTTAAACGTTGCCAGGTTCAGATTCTAATGGCGGCCTCTCCGGAACCAGGGATTCTTAGCACCCTCTGCCGCGTCGCAGGTCAGTTGCTTCGCAGCTGCTCGGGACTGAGGGCCGGAGTTTGATTGTTATATTCATATAAGAGGTTGTGGCCAAGTACTACACCAGGGTGGCCAATCCTGCTCTGGTGAGGGAGTGCTTTACCGGTTCTGGTCACCGAGATCAGGCTGCACTCCAGGCCTTTTTGTGCAATTTTGTCAACACGCGTATTTTTTTTAATCCTATGGAAATTTGCGTGGCACTGGGATTCGAACCACAGTTCTCTTGCACGCGAGGCGGATGCTCTACCTCTACGCCACCGCTGCACCGTCCGCTGCACTGTACCACTACTGCAAGGCAAATAGAGACAGATGAGGAACAGAAGTTCAGCATGCGCAGGGGCAATAAAATATAGTCAATGAGAATGGAAAACTGTCTCCTTCGGAAGGAGTGAAATCGAGGGGAGGCTTACGCACGCGTTGTCACTCTTACGGATGTATAAGGTTTTGGAAATAGGACGTGCGCGTTCAGCGTGGTATTTTCACCAGAATGACAAATCTTTAAAAGATGGTTTGCAGCCGCATTGGCTAAAATGCTGTTGCAATTGAGTGTCTTTAGCTTGTTTTTGAGGCTTCTTTCAGGCCTTGCCCATGTGCTCATTGGCGCATCGCCCGTTTGACCGATATAGAAACTCTTCCATGAAAAAGGAATCCTGTAAACAACACCGTCACTATAGTCAACAACCACTGCCCGTACGAATTCTTGCGTTGCGATAGCGCTAGCGTATATCTATGCTGACTGGAAGAAAGAAGTTCGGTAGGTGTTGCACTTTTGTAACACAGGAAGGCGAAAGCCTGCTACACATTTGGCAATGCATGAAGTTGCGCAATCGGGGTTATGCTTCTTGCAAGACATAAACAGCCCCAAAGGGAAGAACACGTGTGGCACTAAGGCGACCTTCTCACAAAGGCGCAGCGGCACTCGCTTCTCTCGCGTTCACGTACTTGCACGGCCTTTTTCGCGAGCCACAAGAGCGTGCACGCTTCTCCATTTCTCGCCACCGGCAACTGCCGCCTCCACCGCTGCTCCGACTGTGACGTCAGTGCGCAGAGCGCGCGCCCACTTTTCTGCGCAACAGCACCTGGCGGGACCGCATTCACTCAAATTAAAGTTCTGCAGACACTTGAGACTGCTTATGTGTGGGAAGGCGAAAGCATTATACCGTTTGTCGAACTCAGAACGTCATCCACGCTCTCTGTTCGTACACTCACGACATGACGCCACCTCCTCCGCACCGTTACGTGCACCTCTGAATGACGCACGCACTAGTCAGCGGTATGGCTGCAACGTGACGTGTGCAATCTCGCACGCACTAGGCACATCTTTAGTAAGCCAGAACTATGGAGAAGTCGTGGCTTAGGGAAACGTGGTGGTATAGCACCCCGGAGGCCAGGGTTTGACTCCTGCCCAAACCGAAATCAGCCAAATTTTCGTTTCAAAGCTACTAATATACTTTGTTTGCAGGAACCCTCTGAGAAGTGTGACGTCAATCCGTGCAATTCTTGGCGTGTCTTCATTCTTTGCGGCGTCGACCATTTCTCGTCACGGCACAGTTTTGCCAAGGTCACCGCCAACATAGACACCTAAGGCTTTCGCCTTAATGAAAACGCTTGCTTGTTAGTCACCGCTGTTGTCTGTGTATTTCTCTTCATCCTGTCATTTAGCGCTGTTTTCTGCCCGTAATCAAAAACCAATCAGCCCAAACGTGTACCCTTCTCCGAGCACTATGCTTGTTAGCATCTCTTGCCGGCCTGTTTGAATATTCGTATTCCTGTCTTCGCCATTCATTGAACACGGCGGATTGCCTCAAGTGCTGCTTCCCGTTTCGACAACGAATGCATTCACCAATCCGTTTAATTTACCATGATCAACAATCGACACATCACCTACGCAAGAGATAAAAATAGCAGCGTATGAACAGGAACGTGTTCGTATCCCGTATATAAGAGGCGTAAGCGAAGCCCTAGTCAATTTCGTTAGGAAGCGTGAAATGCAGATTGCGCATGTGCTGGCACGCAAGCCTAATTATGAACTAGTGATTGTGAGAAATCCGTTCTTATAGAAGATATTTTATTGTGGTTTTCCGTGCGCTGACGGCGAATCGGTCTATATTGTAGGAGTCTAAAATGCTGCAGAGACTTTAAGTAGCTGAACATTGATATCTTCGAAGAGCATGTACTGACAAATGTACCTGCAGAGAATACCAGATATAGAGATCAGATAATTACCTGAGACTAAGCGCGTATCACAGCCAAAAGGAAGAAAGTGGCAACAAGCTTCAATTCTGAAAATTTAGTTGTTCAATACAATCTCACGCCTACTCAAAGCTTCAGACATGTACTTATGACTACTTAAAGAATAAGTAAAGCTGCTTTGAAATAGGAAAAGGTTTTTTATGCGGGAAGAAGGGCTAGTGTTATTCAGCATTTTAAATTATTTCCCAATTGTCAGTGCCACATGGCCGCAATCGCCGTTGAAGTTTAAGTTAAACGGTAAACTTGAGCTAACTAGAACTCTGTTATTTCAAAATATTTGTTAAGCGGAAGATTTCCCCTCGCCTGGTGTCGACTTCGCGTATTTCTGGCCTGCTTTCTCGAAGTAATTTATCTCCGCACTCCATCTATCTCGAAATCCCAATCGCTAAAATGCCCTGCAAGAGTCATTACCCGCAGATTCCCACAATTCGTGCGCGGCTGCGATATCGTCGAAAATGGTGATGAGAACGTACACGTGACCTCCGCAACGTCCAAGCTCACGTTTATTGGCCTTACTCTGCGTTTCTATGTTGGCAGATCCGCGTCCGCTGCCGCCTCTTGGTCATGCGGTAGGTGCTGCACTGGTGCACATAGCACTCGGACAGATTCGCTCCTCAGCAGGGAAATGTGGCCAATTTAAAGCGCAAGCTTTCTCAGGTGACTCACATAGGAAATCTGTCCGTTGGTCTGTTTGTCAGTAACGCGTAATACGATGCGCCCCATGAAGTAAATGAAAAATATATAAGGGAAAAATCAGAAAGGAAAAACTTTGGGGCTGGCAAGTTTCCACCGTACAGCCCCTTGTTCGGAAATTGAGTCTCTTACCCACTGGGCTTTACGCATTTTTTTTGTCACATTACACAACACTAGCACAGAAAAACACATATTGCTGGAATTAGCCAATAGGAACTGCCTTTGCACGATCACGGTAATATTCGCACATGTTTTACAATGTTTCAAATCTTCGAACCATTCAGGCTCTGGGGTTTGAAAGTGGTACACAACTATAATTCTACTGATTCCTTTCTTGCAATACAGCATTATCGGCTTCATTTCTATGTCAGCATTCCGAACTGCCATCCTAGTATGCCAAATGATTTGGAAGCCCAAAAGCATAATGAAGTCAAATGAAATACCATCCTGAATTCCAATTGACATACTATTTTTCTAAGAGTACGTTGTAAGATATTCCACGCTTCCAGAGAGTGAATATATCTGAACGATATGAATGTGTTATACCGGCAAAAGAAAGCAAATGTCAAAGGAAAAGAGGTTCTATGAAGGCTTTGTAGAAAGATTAGGTCATGGTGGAATAAAATCCATCTCAGGGACCACATGCGGGGCCGACTTACAGTCTTTTAGACATCAGGATAAGACCGGTTTTGACAAAATGTATTGCGAAACACGGTGGTCGCCATGATGGGTCTTCCATTATCGCGTTCCTTCCCCGACCGAAATGCCACCAATCTATGAGGGCTTATGCGCTTCTTTTCGCGCAGCACAGACATATAAGATGTCAAAGGGTTGATGAGGATGATATAGAGCGCTCAAATGGCATATGGGTTTCATCGCGGTTGATAATGCTTTAATGCGGATAGATAAGGTGCTAAAGAGCGATAAGGGCGCAGTTATGGTCTGGGCAATACGGATAAAGTTGATGAGAGCCGATAAGTGTTGAAAACTGTTGGATCAATTCCACTAATGTTGATAAGAACTGATAAGGGTTGATAAGGGTTGGATCCTGTCCGATAAGGTTGATAAAAGCAGCATTACGAAACATCGTTCAATCGCACTAATAGACACGGACGAGAAAAAAAGACAAAACTCCGGCGTTCTTGTGGCCCTTCTCTTCTCATCCGTGATTATTTGTGCGCTAAAAAGAAGTGTTATAGTGATATTCACAACCAACTAGCGCAGCGATCCAAGCGGATTGATAAGAACAAATAAGGGCTGATCATACCGGTCGTATTAAGTTTTATAAGATTGATAATGACCCCGGGCTGCGGGGAGACGGAGATGAGAAAGTGGCACATTGAAAAGTAAAATTGTCATCCACGCGAATATAGCACGAAGCTACATTCGGGACATTTCTAAGCGACAAAATGGTTACGCATACTTAAGCAACTCCAGTGCAGTATCTGCATATTTTTGTAAAATTATTTATTCTTCGAATGCCGGTCACTGGCAAACGGTTAAACATCATGCTGAAAGTGAGGTCGTACCCTGAGCCGCATGCATCAGAAGATGCGAATGTGTTATATTTCAAGTAAAGGTTAACTGAGGCAACAATGCCGGTTGTCTGAATGATAGCGCTGTTGCAGATGCGACAAAAAGGGAACTAATTATTGAGTACTAAAAACTGTTGAAATTCTGTTATTTGTTCTCTTCAGCCGTGATCCTCGAGACGTATGGCAACGGCCAAGAATTGCAGACGCAGTGGCTTCGCTAGGGCCTTGCTTCTTGACACAATTATGCTGTGATTAACAGCTCACCTCAAACTAATTATGACTCATTCAGTCCTAAAGCCCTGTTTGATGCAATTCCTAAAATAACAGCGGTTATAATTTCACCTGAAACCATCCGCACTTGTGGATTCTCCTTGCTGGATCTCACATGCTACGTCACCGTGTATACATTTGCGCCCCGCATTTTTTCGTAAGAACGCACAGGCGTGATATAATAGCGGCAATTGGCATTTGAAGTGAAGTTGGCCATGTGCAGCTTGTACCTGCACCCTGTTTTACTGCACTACGGCTGCACAACTCCTGCAGCGTGTCTGTGGTTCAATAGCTGGAGTACGGCCACAGCAGCGACAAGGCCCATGTGAAACACACATCCGTGTTTAATAATAAAACGTGTCGTGTTGTCCATTGCACAAGGCACAGCACAAGTTCGTTCCGAGCCACATCAGAATCATATGCGGGACTAATATTTTGGATTACATCATGACTATATTAACCCATGAAAGCATAATATCTACTCCGCGTGCTGCTACACAGCTTCTGCGACGAGGTTGACTTAAAGTCGAGTTGCCATGATTTTTGGTCTCTTAAAAGGTAATTCTGCTATTGGAACGTCAATAATTGCAGTAGCATATTGCGAGCACACTTTTTTAAATGCTTCAGCTCCTCTCAGAAGTCTTCTCAGCTATAGCTGGCTTTCTGTAGACTAAACTTTCTTAGGCTCTCTCTCACTTCATTGGCTGCATATTTCAAATGCATGAATAACAAAGAAGAGAGCTTCTCGGAACGGCTTACTTTTTTGCCCTGGTGTCATCGAACGCAGCGGGAATTGCGCTTATTTTATTTTCTATTAAAGTAACTCAGCCTAGCCATTCGAAAAGCTTAGGCAGCACAAGCAAGAGAGGCATCGCTGGAGATATTGTTTGGATTGAAAATGATCAGCGCGACAGTCTGGCGTAGAAATCGTCTTCTCTTCTTCTGTCCGGTTATATTCCAGGGCGTATGCGGAATCTCTTTCTTGAAAGCGCACATTGGAACATTGGGCCGCACCAACAATGACAAATAAAAAAAGGCGTGATTTCATGCGCACATTGTTTTATTTTAGAAGCGGATAGCTTTCGTTTGATTTTTTGGCCCGTTTTGTGGTCGATGGACATTCTTGACGGAGGAAATTTACTCTCAGAAAACTGAGTTACCTGGCGTTTTAGCTGCCGAACGCCAATTAGCTGCTCAGGACGCATGGGCTCTGGCGCGACAGCTCTGAGGCTTCTAACGTGTAAATGCTCTGGTTAGGGTTAGCGCGTTGGGGCGTGCCTGCGCCAGCTGGGCTAACAGTTGCGCGGTGCGTTCTTCACCGAACTACGGTACACGTCTCTTTTCGGTATGCGTCGTTTCGTATCGCATGGTAACGGCAGCTTTGCTGGAATGGAATCTGGATAATTGGAAACTGAGTTGTTGGAAAAAGTATCTGGACGCCATGACATCCACTCGTCAGAACAAATGACTCTTTATCAAAGAGGGAATTTAATGTAGATCTGAAGAAAAATGCATCTATGGTTTTGGAAAGGTGCATATAGCTTGAGCCGGAAAGGTACTGCCGACAGTATTACATCAACTGAAAATGACGAATGTTGCAATCTGGTGACGAAGTCAGCTTCAATTCTTTAGTAATGTTGTTTTCTAATGCACATGTGGACGATTTTGTTTGAAAGCACCGTTCGGTACGTAGCGTTACAGAAGCAAACGCACAATAACAAGGTGTGTCTTCACGTGCGCATTACTTTACCTTAAGAACTATGGCTGACCAATGATTCCATTAGGTAGTATTTTTGTTCGCTGCATTCAGGGAGGCTGGCTCTATAAGCCGCGGAGGAAATCATGCAATTTATTGTTAGCCATCAAGCAAATGTCAGTTGTACATATATGTAAGAAAACTCGCTAAACCATTTAAACAATAGTTAGCAACTCTTCTAAAATGCGGCTCTCTTTGTGTCCAAAGTAACGTTTTCATTCTAGGCTATGTTTAGGTCTGAAGGTCAGCATTTATATTTTAGGCCTCTTCTACAGTATTATGAGAGGTTATCGCAGTTTAGACGAATCATTTACAGGTTGCTGATGTTTCACAGCGCCAAAGTCAAGTATCACCGTGTAGAACCATTGCCCCTGCCTAAGAAACACGCCATTTTTCTAAGGGCTTCGTAGGTGACACAGCTGCTGCTTCCTGTAATGTATACTTAAGCAACTATTAGCCGCTGATATCTCCTGGTGGCCTGTGGAGTTTCCTTACAGGAACACTATGCTTTCACATATTCGCAAGAAAACGAGAATCTAGTAGACCTGGGCTAACAGAAGTATTTTTAACACGAACGGTGACGCATGCATCACTGTCTGCAGATTACTTTTTAATTGAGAAGGCGAATTTTAAGCTTTATTATATAGTGTATCTGTTGGAGATTCTATTCTGTTTGCTAAGATTTTGCTGCTTTCGTAATTGTGCATCTAAACGTTTGTACAGGCCCTTAATTTACAGAAATAGGTGTCTAATTAGAGCCTGTATAACCCTAAGCTGGCTTTGTGGTTTGAGTGTGTTTTCTATCCTCTTATTATGTACCATTTTGCCCAGCCACGCATGGTCCTGATTATATGTGAGTTTGCCACGAAAACACAAACGTGTGCTAAAAATTATTTTCAGTGCACATTCACACATGTAGCTTTGGCGCATAAATGAACGTGTCCTGCTCCAGTTGTCTAATGTGTGCTAGCAGTATTAGCTGCTACCGATACAGTTTTACAATAAAGCTGAGATAAGTTGGTTCATCTAAGTTAGCACTGTTCGGTACCTATTCAAGCGAAAATGTTCCCTTGGATATATTGAGGTCCTGCGCCCAGATAAGAGCGAATTTATCATCAACTGCAACGCTTTCTACTGATAAAAAGAAAGACTTTAATTTGTAGCTTTGTAATACAGAATGTTGGTTTTCAATGCTTCTCCTTCTGCAAACTATCCTTCCCCTTGCAGCCTTCCCCAGAAATCGTTTGCTGTGCAAATATATGTTGATCAGTAAGTCAAGGTCAGATTCTTCCTCGAGATAGAGAGTGAAAAAAAAATGAATGTCCACGGGGCAGTTAACTAAAAAAATAAGTACGGCCTATTACCTAGTGCGGAGACGAAGGAATAAAACTTTTCAAATATATGTGTCCCGAAATATGAATTGGCGCAAAGAAATCTCAGGTGGCACACGACAATATCATTACCAAGCACACAGTGGGCACGTCCATTGCGACCCCTGCTTAATTACCCTTTGCTCTGAGAGTTGTCAGCTGTACAGTTACTCTAATGCAGTACGCAAAACCTGCATCTCCGCACTCTAACATAGGCCCAACTATCACTCGCTTTGCTTTTCTTGTCCTTTACTCTTTATTCTTCTGCCTACTTAAGACTCCCCGATTTTTGGGTATTAACCTCCCTGCCTTTTTTCTCACTTTCCCTCTCTAGCGAGGGTAAATACACTGATGTGTGATTGCTCCATCGCTGGACCATTTTTTGTGATGATAAGGCAGCCTTCTAAAGCATTTAAACTTCAATGCAGCGCGCACCTCATAAACAACTTGTTTCCTATACTAGGAAGCTACACGACGAACAACAGAACAGTGACCCAATATATTTTATCAGTGGCGCACGCCACACTGCGGTGTCAATAGATACCTTCGTGCCGATGAATACGCTCATTCTACGCAGGGCATTAGCAGATAGGCTTGAATTTCTTTGCCGAGAATTTACGCAGTAGCTACATTCCCTCCATGACTCTCGATTGTACTTGATGAACTCGTCGACTACCACAAGCACGTACATAGATTCATGGCCTCCTAACTTGAAGACATTCCTACCGCCCCGACTACCATCAGATAGGGGAACTCTGTTGTACCGAATGTGGCTTGCTGAAGCGTTTATGAAGTCATACTCTTTCAGAATCACAATAGCCGAGAGCCTTACATGTGACACTGCCGGTAGCGAGGTGGGCTTTTCGGCAATTTCTCAAATGCTTGCAATCAAATTCTATCAAGGGTCTTACTTCTTTCTCCCCGTTGAGAGAAAGAGAAATCAAATATAACTATATCTTTCATTGTAATGAAGATTCTGAACATCCCTGTTGTCATTGAATTCTTCGCATATAAAACAAAGTAAAAGACTAAATTTCTACGATATAAAGCTTTCTCAATTATCATGGAATGCAGCTATCAACAATATACAAGATAATTGTGTAGCTCCCATCATTCCCTGGATATTCATCACACAAACACCGCAGAATATCTTTATTACTCGTTATACCAGAGAAGCCACCACGGTGCGTGTTCGACAGGACACCTGGAAGTTGAAAAAAGGGGATCATCCAAAGGATTTGTATTCGTTGCGCTGGTGCTGTTGGTATTCGCCAACTGCAAATAGGAGAAACAAGTGATGGCGAAAACGATTCAGTGCTCTTAAAAGCACACGAAATATTCCTGACCTAGGCTAGCGCTTAAAAGCTATAGATCCCTTCTCGTCAAAATCTAAGCACGTAATCTAAAGAACACTCAAACGATTGACGACAGCGCGGCAATCACTTTCATCGAGATATAAAAAAATGGCTCGGGATTAAGAAATTGCGCCCGGATTGGCCAGAAACTAATAAACCGCTAAAGAATGAAGTATTCATGCCTGTTTATCAACGTACATTAGCCAAAGAAAGCAAAGCTGATAAGATACGTGCACAAATTTTGAAGCGTAAATCAGCTGCAGCGGTAAAGTTGATATATTGTCTTAGTCATATACAAGCAAGTGTCTACAGGTAACGCACAAGAAATATATGTTTCTTTAATTTGTAGCAATATACGGCAAGTCGGTTAAAAAAATTTGTGTAAGGCCAGAAAACCGCTTTCCTAACACGGTGCGAGAATGCGAAATTTAGGTCTATTGTGTGCGTGGCTGGTAGCTGCCATCTGGAGCACAGTGACGAACGACCCATTGTTTGCGATAGCAATAGGCGCGCCGGAGGAAAATGTTCTGCGAGAGCGTCTGCGTTCGCCCTTCCCCATATGTCATGCGTAGAACAAAGGCTTTAAACCCAGGCCAGAAATGCCTAAGCCTAAACTAAATCGGGAACAGTAAGCACTATGGGACGTCCTCGTAAAAACTCCACCTGTGAGGAGGGAAAGTGACCAAAGGGGAGCAAAACGAGCGCATATTCAACTCGTGCAATAATGACGCACACACGCGCTGCCGTCACCCTTCCGCGGCCTATGACGGCATTAACCCGTCGATTATGCTGCACCGACCATTACGCCAGCAAATTAAGCGGAACCTCCGTGAACGGGAACTAAATTTTAAAAAAATTAAATTATGGGGTTTTACGTGCCAAAACCACTTTCTGATTATGAGGCACGCCGTAGTGGAGGACTCCGGAAATTTTTACCATTTGGGGTTCTTTAACGTGCACCTAAATCTAAGTACACGGGTGTTTTCGCCCCCATCGAAATGCGGCCGCCGTGGCCGGCATTCGATCCCGCGACCTCGTGCTCAGCAGCCTAACACCATAGCCACTGAGCAATCATGGCGAGTGTGAACGAGAACTGTTGAGGATATGCGTAGCGTTATACGGCAGTCAGCGTGGTGCAGAACGCATCTGCTCGGCAGTTCAAATATATCCGTCTTTCTGCTCGTACTGTTAGGGAATATATAGACAAATAATGCATACTTCATCAAAATAACACAACCGCGCTGATCATTACCACGCATAACACTCTGCACGCCATGGCGGCCTCCATATAACTGTGCACATATCTTGGACAGTTCGCGTTCAGGAAAGTACCACTTTGTTTTCTTCTTAAGTTTCTGTTTTGCGTACGGAGTGTTTGTCTAATTGTTTTAGGCTAACAAAGTGACGCGCGGACAAAAGATCAGCGGATGAGAAAGAAATTTGGCACGTAAGTCGCTTTCTTTTGAAAACACGGTCCGAGCAATCTAGGCTCTACATCTTAATCTACATCTACAAACAAGGAAGGCAGATGAAAACACCCCCATTGCAGTGCTATGACATATGCAAGGAGGCGAGAAATCAATTTACATCTCAGTTTAACACGCGATGGGAACTTTTGGTGCGAGTTCAACACGAAGCCATTGGTGGCCTCCGGGGAAGCTAGGTTGCACCATTGCACCTGGTGTTGCTGACAAGCAACAAACAATATTGCTTAAAAATTTTCTATAACAGATTTTTCTTCCCATCGGATATGCTTAGTGTTCTCGTATTTTGCAAATTTCGCATGAAAAAAATTCTCTCCCTTGGAAGGTGTATATAACGTTAGCCACCGCTGGCTGAAATGTCTCAAATTCCCTCTTCAAATGCAATACTGCGCAACTGTGGCCGGTTGAGGTAAAGAATAATCGAATAATAGCTCTAGCCGCGTCGTCAAAGAAGCTCCTTTAACCATCGCCGGCAGTGCTATCAGGTGATGCACCAGCCTCCTTACCGCGTTACCAGCGCTTCGTTTAATATCTCTAAAATAGAAGTTCCTGAGGGGATTCTGTACAGAAATTTACTCGAGAATAAAGCAATGTTTGTGCAATCGCAAGGTTCATCAATCAATCGCCTTGCCGAAACAAATTGGATAGTTGTTCCCTACTTGTCATATTTCTATCAGTTCAGCAGTCGAAATATTTAGCATTTCTGATGCAGTTTATCTGAAGAAATTTAATTTGTTCAGTAACACACTTGGGCTAGGCGGAGGGCCAACAAGAATGACGACGTATACTATGCTAATGGTACCGCCATTTAGAGAGACCTCTAATGGCAGCCGGAAAAGAGCTTTGTCGTTCAGTTTCTTCGTAACAAATTTATGTTTTCTCCCATAATCGAATTTGACACTCCGAAGCTATCATGTCTTTAGCTTGTTGTAAGTCGCGCGTCGTACTTTACACATTTTCCCGACGGAATGTACCATTAAATAATCATTTAGTTCAATAATCTTCCTTTGCTAGACGGAGGGCCTAGAAGAATACGGATATATGCTGCACTTCCACACATGTGTGTGTGCGCATCACTCACGTCGCTTGTGGTGGTTGTACTTATGTAACGACGGCAACAACTTCGCTGTACATCCACTTTTAAAGGGTGTAATGGAGGTGGATTTTTTTGTCAACATGTTTTTACTGAACACCAGAAAGCACTTCTTAATTGAAGATGGCGCTCATACCACGTGTAAATTATTTACTTTGATAGCTTCTGCCGCAATTTTAAGTACAGCAATCTTCTGTATTATTTGTCAGTACACATATGGTCATTTTGGCATTGCTAAATCATCTCTCCAAAAGTTAGGCGTAATATTTGCGCTGCATCTAATAGGCAGGAACATGCTTACCACAATTGCACTTGCAAGGATTACACCCGGTACACACAGCGAGGCATGTACTAGACCAGGTATCCGCACACCGCTGACTTCTTGGTACTGCATAAAAGAAGATAAAGTCAAAAGATGAGCCTCGAAACTACCTATTTCGTCCAAAATAAGTATACTTATAAATTTCTCCTAAGCTATGTCCATCTTTCTTGGGAGTCCATATAAAAAACTGGGATTTCTTAAATAGATCCGCATGATGGGTCTGGGCCCACACCTATAAAAAGATATATTAATTTTAGTGTATTTAAATGTAGTTTAATGTAGCAGGTTTCCATAAAGCCCATCCCGACGGCACAGGGAAACATGCAGCGTTTGAAGACTGTTATAACTTTGCTGTAATCTCCATATTATAATCGAATTGGCAGCACCCCACATGTGTTAAAAGGAGGTTGTAAGGTAAGTTCTTGCCTCAAAGATTTTAGTTACTTTTCAGTGATCACATATTGGCTACACAACTTCCATGATATGAATTTGTTCCGACGTCTTCAAATATTTGTAACATACTGAATTTGTATAATATTTAACAATAGATAAGTACAGCATCAATGCGAATGTTACATAATGAGTGCATCGCGGTTAGTCCTGATGCAAAAGTTAAGCAATTGCTTTCCGGAAAAGGGTCACTCCGTATTTCTCTAAGCTATTCTGATTGCATCAGCTTAATCATCTTTTTTTCACGTACGTTGTGAGCCCTCTCAAGGAACCACAGCAAGCGCTATTTATGTTTTGCCAGGTCTCCGCATGTTTATCAGTTTGCCGCATTACAAGCTCAAAAATTTGCCGCTTGCGTAAGCGAGCAGACTACTGTAAATAAAATTTCGTGGCGCCTCCGAAACGGGCATTCACCACGGCACGGGAGAGCCGTTCGCGTCAATATAGGTGAAGACATTGTGCTTCAAGAATGCTTACTTGAACTTTTCGAAAATTTGGATATCGCCTAAAGTTACACTCATTCGTATTAGGAATCGCGTTCGAGCGTGCACTTTTTAAAGAGCAAAAATTATTGTTACCTTTGCACCTCAATGAAATCTATTCGATTGTAAAGAGAATTGTGGATATTTTGAGTGACATTCTTTAGACGGTTTTATATAGGTATTTGAAATTTCATCCTTTTATACTATTCAGTTCTACGTTCTTTGTTTGTAGAAATTGATATGAAAAATAGAATATAAAAGCAATTTGAGGAGTAGTGGATGTAGAGACCAACTGATGGGGAGGGAGAAGCATTCAGTTATCTATCTGTATGTCGGAGTTATATCGGGAGGGTTTCAACCATCAGCTGTCTCTTAGCTCATTTCGCGGAAATAAACTCACCGCAATAGTAACGTCAGTACAATGGTCTTTTTCATATTACAACATATGTTTTCTTAGAAATCGCCTATAGCTAGACAGCTGTCCAGGCTTTTTAAATGTGGGTGTATGGAAGAGAGGAACAAACCTTGTGCGATAACTTTTTATGTGGAGGCTTCTAGCTCACGACATACCTGAAATATTTTTTTAACCACTTTAATCCGCATGGTGCCATAGAAAGTTTGAAGCCGAGTATGGGAGCAATTTCGGCTTACGAGGTGTATGCTGCCCTAATTTGAGCGGTAAGTTATTTGTGGTGTCCGCCTATCGTAGCTTGCCCTATGCACCTGATTTTTCAACAGCAAAATACGCATGGTGGGTTTGGTTGTTCGTCAGTTTTGTTTATCTCTATTTGTAAATTTCTTTCCCACAGCGCCACTATACACGCTAAAGGTATATATATATATATATATATATATATACAAGGAAGATGCAGGAAGGGCAATGATGATGTGCGCGTGCTACCGCCGCCCGCTCGCTAGCCTGGACCTACCGGCGTCGTTTTCAGGAGCCAGCTGCCCTCATTAAACGTCGCCAGTGCGCTTTGGACACACGTGACAAACTAGTGGAGGTGATGAGTATTTCCCGCTTATGCCGCAGACTTCTCCTGGGAGCGGTACCACCAGCCCTAGGCCAATAGAGACTGCCGTCCATAGGGCCAGCCGCAGGACCAGCGAACTACCTCCAGAAGACAACACAGCGATTTCAACCACCTCAGCTGGTATGGATAGCGCAATGATGACCCGGTACACATTTCAGAACCTACGGGTTCCAAAGTCATTCGAGACGACGCGTTCGAAGATGTCGAAGATTGGATGGCCGACTTTGAGCGTGTGGCCGAGTACCATGAAAGGGACGGCACCAGTAAACTTATAAATGTATATTTTTGCCTGGAGAACGGCGCACGTTCCAAAACCGTGAGGAGTAACTGACGTCGTGGCCTGAGTTTCGCTGTCAGCTACTAGACACCTACACCAGTTCTCATCGCCGCAAATGAGCAGATCTAGCGATCAAGCCCGCATCCTGCTTTCCAATGAAAGTGCCACCGCTTTCGTCGAGGACATGACGCGCCTCTTCAGACGAGCAGACCCAGGAATGACCGCGGACAAAAAGTTGCGTCACCTGTGGCGCGGAGTGAAGGCGCAGCTCTTCGCTGGTCTTGTCGGGAGCCCTCCGAAGACTGTCGCCGAATTTTTGTCTGAGGCTGTACCTATGGAGAAGATGCTTCAGCAGCGATCGAACTTTTACGAGTGGCAAGTGAACGCAACATCCACTTCCGATATTTTCTTGGCGACCGGAAGCAAGAATGACAATCTCAGAGAACTCATCCGAACCGTTGTGCGGGAAGAAATGCAGAAGACTCATGGCGTGTCACAAGCTACGGTGAGCTCCATTGCAAATGTTGTCAAAGGTGAGGTACACCAAGCGCTCAGGTCCAGCTTTCCCCTGGCTAACACCGCGCCTGCAGCGACTGAACATCGCCGTGCGACCTACGCAGACGCCCTGAGACTCCATGCTTCCTCACCCCCACTCTTTGTTAACGCCTGTATTGGGTTGCAGTTTCACCAGCCCCAACCGGTGCAATACACCGCCGAACGATGCACGCCGCCAGCGTTTCCGCCTCCTCCTCCTGTTGTGCTTCAGCCGGAGCAGCGAGTGCATTATGCCGATGATCGACCCATGAAAAGCGGGTATTGGCAGATAGAGGTAGATGAAAGAGTCCACGAGAAAACTACCTTTGCCACTCCCGACGGCCTCTAAAGATTTCGAATGCTCCCTTACGGCTTGTGTTCAGCTCCAGTTACGTTACAGCGAATGATGGGTACTGTCCTCGCTGGACGGAAGTGGCAGACTTGTCCAGTGTAGTTTGATGCCGTAGTAGACTTTTCTGAAACATTTGAGCAACATCTTCCTCGCTTGCGCAATGCGCTAGAAGCGATTCAATCGGCTGATTTCACGCATAAACCAGAAAAGAGCCACTTTGGCTATGAAGAGCTGAAGTTTCTCGGGCACGTCGTAAGCGCCAGAGGAGTCGGACCTGATCCCGAAGAGCTTGCCGCAGTAAGATCATTTCGTTCTCCAGCCGATAAGAAGGCCGTGTGGTGTTTCTTGAATGTTGTGTTCATATAGGAGGTTGTGGCCAAGTACTGCACCAGGGTGGCCAATCCTACTCTGGTGAGGGAGTGCGTTGCCGGTTCTGGTCACCGGGATCAGGCCACACTTCAGGCCTGTTTATGCAATTTTATCAACACGCGTATCTTTTTTTTTAAAGCCGGTGGGAAATTGCTGGCACCAGGGTTCGAAACACGGACCTCTTGCACGCGTGGCGGGCGTTCTACCTCTACGCCACCGCTGCGCCCAGAGTCGACAGAATCAAACGCTTTCTCGTAATCAATGAAAGCTAATAAAAGCGTTAGTTATATGCCGCACATTTCTCTATCACCTGATTGATAGTGTGAATATGGTCTAAGGCTACTCAACAATAGACCATAGTCACACTATCAATCAGGTGATAGAGAAATGTGCGGAATATAACCAACCCTTATATATAGCTTTCATTGATTACGAGAAAGCGTTCGATTCTGTCGAAACCTCAGCAGTCATGGAGGCATTACGCAACCAGGGTGTAGACGAGCCATATGTGAAAATACTGAAAGATATCTATAGCGGCTCCACAGCCACTGTAGTCCTCCATAAAGAAAGCAACAAAATCCCAATAAAGAAAGGCGTCAGGCAGGGAGATACGATCTCTCCAATGCTATTCACAGCGTGTTTACAGGAGGTATTCAGAAACCTGGATTGGGAAGAATTGGGGATAAAAGTTAATGGAGAATACCTTAGTAACTTGCGATTCGCTGATGATATTGCTTTGCTTAGTAACTCAGGGGACCAATTGCAATGCATGTTCACTGACCTGGAGAGGCAAAGCAGAAGAGTGGGTCTAAAAATTAATCTGCAGAAAACTAAAGTAATGTTTAACAGTCTCGGAAGAGAACAGCAATTTACAATAGGTAGCGAGGCACTAGAAGTAGTAAGGGAGTACATCTACTTAGGGCAGGTAGTGACGGCGGATCCGGGTCATGAGACGGAAATAAGCAGAAGAATAAGAATGGGCTGGGGTGCGTTTGGCAGGCATTCTCAGATCATGAACAGTAGGTTGCCGTTATCCCTCAAGAGAAAAGTCTATAGCAGCTGTGTCTTACGAGTGCCCACCTACGGGGCAGAAACCTGGAGGCTTACGAAAAGGGTTCTACTCAAATTGAGGACGACGCAACGAGCTATGGAAAGAAGAATGATAGGTGTAACGTTAAGGGATAAGAAAAGAGCAGATTGTGTGAGGGAGCAAACGCGAGTTAATGACATCTTAGTTGAAATCAAGAAAAAGAAATCGGCATGGGCAGGACATGTAATGAGGAGGGAAGATAACCGATGGTCATTAAGGGTTACGGACTGGATTCCAAGAGGAGGGAAGCGTAGCAGGGGGTGGCAGAAAGTTAGGTGGGCGGATGAGATTAAGAAGTTTGCAGGGACGACATGGCCACAATTAGTACATGACCGGGGTTGTCGGAGAAGTATGGGAGAGGCCTTTGCCCTGCAGTGGGCGTAACCAGGCTTATGATGATGATGATGATGATGATGATGATGATAATGATGATGGTGTTTCTTGGCTCTTTTGCGTACTATCGCCGTTACATTGAAGGCTTCTCCCAGAAAGCGGAACCCCTGACTCGCCTTACAAGGGATGACACGCCATTTCCCTGAACGAATGAGCCAACAGGAGGTATTTGCTGAACTACGGCAACGCGTGCAGTCAGCACCCGTCCTAGCACATTTTTAAAACGACGATGACACCGAGGTACTACATACTGATGCCAGTAACATCGCTCTTGGTGCAGTATTCGTCCAACTTCAAGACGGCAATGAAAGAGTAAGAGCATATGCTAGTCGCTCCCTGTCCTATGTCGACGTGAACTACTCTACCACAGAAAAAGGGTGTCTCGCGTTTGTGTGCCCGATCACGAAGTGGCGCCCTTATCTCTACGGCCGTCATTTCAAAGTGGTGAAAGACCACCATGCCCTATGTTGGTAGACAAACTTACGCGACCGTTCAGGACGACTGGCAAGGTGGAGCTTGCGGCTACAAGAATGTTACGTCACGACCGTTCACAAGTCTGGCCGCAAGCACGAAGAACCTGACACACTGTCGCGTGCACCTGCCGAATCTGTTAATCGAGAGTCAGAGGACAATGACGGCTTAATTCCTGGATGTCATTACTGTCTAGCACTTGGTAAGAGGGTGGCGTGACGACACTGAAATTTGACCTGTTGTCGATCATTTAGAGGGCCGGCCAACCATTTCACGCCATCTATGTCGCGTATTCACGTCCTTCTGTCTGCCAGACAACGTGCTTTACAAGAAAAACGGCTGTTCGAATGAGCGAGGCTACCTCCTGGTGGTTCCAAAAGACTTTCGCGACGACATTCTTTTCGCTTGCCATGACAAGCCCACGTCTGGCCAATTAGGCTCCTTACGAACACTTACCAGAGTTCGCGAGATGTATTACTGGCCTGGGCTTTGGGCAAGTGTCAAACAGTACGTTAAAGGCTGCCCCGAATGTCCGCGGCGAAAGTCACCGTCATTGAAGCCCCGCCGGGTTATTGCAACCCATCGAACCACCTCATAAGCCATTCGACCAAGTCAGATTGGACATTCTTGGGCCTTTTCCTTTGTCAACCGACGGCAAGAAATCGGTGATTGTCACGACTGACTATTTAACCCCCTGTACCGAGACGGAGGCGCTCCCACGAGCGACGGCTTCTGAGGTAGTGCTGTTTTTCATGTGCCACATTGGATTGCTTCATGGTGCCCCGTCCACTGTAATCACAGACCGAGGGACGGCTTTCACAGCAGAGCTGATGGACGAAATTTTTCAGTTGAGCAACGCTAGGCATCCAAAGACTATTGCTTACCATCCGCAGTCCAACAGACTTACGGAGCGCTTAAACAAGACCATCACGGACATGATCTCTATGTACATCGATGTGCAGCACAAAATGTGGGATTATATCTTGCCTTACGTAACCTTCACATATTATACCACCGTGCAAGAAACGACGCGCTTTACACCATTTCGTCTCCTTTACGGCCGCGAAGTTCAGACGATGCTGGACGCTATGCTGCCGCGTCAAGACTTCGAGCGCTTAACTACTGACGATGAAGAATTTGCTCAGCGCGGTGAGGAAGCTATTACCCCGGTGACCACGTCTGGGTGTGGACTCCTGTTCGCCGCCGTGGCCTTTGTGAAAAGTTGCTCAGCCGGTATTTTGGCCCATACAATGTGCTGCGCTGCATATGTGACGTGAACTACGAAGTCGTTCCGGGCAGTGTGGCTCAGAAGGGCAGCGGATTGGGCGAGTTGGTGTTGCATGGTAACTATAAATTCAAACAGCGCTAAACGACAGCACCAGAATGAGGAGCGCCGTGTTTGTCTCCTCCTCATTCTGGTCCTGTCGTTTAGCGCTGTTTGAATTTATAGTGTGGCTCAAACACGGCGTAGACAACAACCAAGCCCTGACACCGTTCACGTCGCACGCATGGAACCGTATATCGCCCGTTCGTAATTATTTTTTATTTATTTGCGCTCATATGTGCAGCTAATGTGGTTGTGTCTTTCTTGGGTATGTCGCTCTATTCTTTGCGCCAGCATCTCCCTTGACCACGTTATTGCTTCCATTACACTGCTTTTTAACCATCGAACCAATTGTCTTATCGTGGGAGGGGGAAATGCCACCTGCAGTAGGGGGTACAGTGCAAAAGAAGAGTCAGAAAGGACAAGAAGGAAGAAGTGTGCGTGGTAATCCCGCCCGCTCGATAGCCTGGTGCCACCGCCGCCACCACCGCTGTTTTTCAGAAGCCAGCTTGCCTCATTAAACGTCGTCAGTTGTCTTTGGAGACACTTGACAATACATATCGGTGTTTCAGCTGTGCGCTCATGCGGCAATCTTCTGCTTCGCTCAGCTGTCCATTGGAATTGTTCAACTTGAAGAGGCTGAAACAATATCACCACGGCGCCTATTCTAACGCCGTGTGATGCTAGAGCAAACGCAGCCAGGAGTCCTCCGTATCGTACTTAACGTTCCCCTAGGTACCCGTCAAGCGTAACGCTTAGGAGATGAATGTGGATAGGAAAGACTGGCGCTCATCTGGCGCTTTTCCTTTGTTGTTGGAGCACTTCACGCTAGACAGCTACAACAACCACTTGCGACTGCTCGCCCAGTTTCGGTTACTCGTGAAAAAGCTGAGCCTGCCGACAGGCGCGAGGGCGACTGTGTTCGCGCACCGACCCATCCTGCAGGCAGTGCCCTGGACAGACGTCAGCCTTGCTATTTCGTTTAACGATATTGAGTGCAATAAAATAAGTTGAAGTACAGGTTCAGCCAACGCGTACATCACCGCGCTGAATCCTTGCGTCGCGGACACATGTGCACGGGATATTTGTTTACATATGGCGCACGCATCTACAGAGGGAAAAAAACAAGAACTGGTGGGAACGGACGGCAGCTTAACAAAATCGTGGCATTGCTGAGTACGCATCAAAGAGAAATGCGAGCATGGAATAGACGCCAGCAAGCAATCTACGTGCGTAACAATTTGCATTGTGCGAAGTAGCGCAGACTTCGTCCTCCGTGAACGGTTGGTTAATAATTGCTGCGCGCATGAAATAACAACAGTGGATAAATGTATCAGCATCATTTTGCTCAACAGCGATGTCGTCATCCTATGTTGACCGCGCTTACTACGATGTCTTTGTCGATGGCTTCCAAGTTATGTGCGCACCGTCCTGGTCTATGGCTGGCGTGCGCATATCGCCAAGGCCATCTTTCGTCACTTAGCTGGAGGCGATGACATCGAAGTGAAAGCTCGCAGCACCATCGCTGCTTCTGCTGCTCAAAAACACATCGTGTTTGACGTAGTAGTTCTGCGGAAACCCACAAGGTGGAGAGAAGTAATTAATAAAGGGAAAATCAGACATCCACCCGCTCGTAGCAATTGCTACAAAGGAGACCCAAGGGTTTCCTTTGTAGCAATTGCTATTTAATTGCCCTTTATTAATTACTTCTCTCCACCTTGCGGGTTTCCGCAGAACTACTATGTCAAACATTTGCCTTTGCTTCGTGTTGTCGACAAATGCGGTTTCGCCCTGCCATCTGCTAGCCGCCTGTTTAGCTCAGATAGTAAAGCGGCGACGCCGAAAAGTCGGTGGTTCCGGGCTCGAGACACGGACCAGGACGAATTTTTCTTCAACTGTGACGCTTTTCTTTCGAGGAACCCATATGGGTTTCTTTTGTAGCAATTGCTACGTACGGGTGGATGTCTGATTTTCCCTTTATTAAAAACAGATCGATTGCTTCATCCAGAGAAGGTGGCGTTGTATAAGACATGGCACGTGATATCTGGAGCAAATACGGCAACAAATGGCAGCTATGCTCCAACCGCACGTGGTGCGGTGGCTGATTCTGTAGCAGACGATGCCTCTGTTGTATACCGCACATGACGTCACACATGGCTCGGCATTAAGGCGTTGGCCACCTCGGGACGTCGGTTTAGAGCTGGTTAGTTCTATCACTCATTTTGGACAGAAATGTGATTTGCCGCTAAATTTTTCATGTGTGTAGCCATAAAATACCCGCCACCCCAATTTCTTGCGGAAAACCGCAAAATGTTGGGTGGCCCTTTCATGCTCCCTTTAAAGTTCCGATGTCGTGAAGCGTTGGCGAAAGGCCTGGATTTGGATTAGCAAAGTTCACATTATCTAACTTGAATTGTGATGCAATAGATCGGAAGGCGTCATCACAGAGAGACGTGCTTTTGTTTATTTGTCATAGAACAAGTACAGATAATTGTGAACAGAGTCGCTGTATATATTCAACTGGTCGATTAACTGCGACTACATTCGGTGCATGGCCGTGCTGATGTGTATAGGAAGAATACGTTGGTGTTATATCCCTACTAAAGCATCTTGCGTGAAAGCGCATGATATTTAAAGCGAAACAGGAACACAAATGCGCAAGGAAATACCCTTCACAGGATGGTGTTTCTACAACTAGCTCAATCGGTTACGTAACTCTGTGCTAATAATTTCTTCACTTCCTTTTTAATCCCCATAATGTTTACAGGTGCCGACTTGCTTTGCACTGCTGTGCGGTGCTCTGAAATGGCCATGGGAACATGCTAGCATTCCCTTTCTTTTGAACGGTCACATGGAACAGAACAATATTCATTTAGGCTAGAGGTACACACTTGAACTAGGAAAGAAGTGCGCCAACTAAGACCATCACGAGCGGCACAACGACGCTTCTCCTAGGCCGTTCTCCCTCTCGTGAATGTCTTAGTTGGCGCACTTCTTCCCTATTTCAAGATGACATGGAAATACAAATGTATTCTCTCTATATTCACGATGCAATTTGGGCGTAAAGCTTCATACTTACCGCATTTGCACTGACACCAGCCAGTCCTTCTCAAGCAACTGACCTGGCAGTCGTTGCCGCATCTTGGCATGTAACAAGGGACATCCTCTGAAATAATAAAATATGAAAGTCCCCGAAACGTGTATTGTTGTTCTGCTAGAGACGTATGTTTAAATTTGTGCTTTCGTGAACCCTATACTAAAGGAATGGCTTTGCGAGTCCTGGTAAATGTTTTATGTGACTTAGCTGCCACATGTCCGGGGCTATCAAAGTAAAATTTAGTGTCCGCACTTCTTTCCTTCCTCTGCTCTCGGGTGCAACGCTTATTAACGTTATTTTTGCCGTTTTATAGCAGTTACATTGACATTGCTAAGGATTTGCGACTAATCACTGCGTGAACATAATCGCGCTTTTAGCACTCGACTTTTTGTTGGCAAAGAAAACATTGCCCGTGGTGATGCTTGCAATAAAGTATGCAAGAGACGTCTTCCTAGGATGCGGAATTGTTTTGCGGGTAGATTTCCTGAATTTTCCTTTTTTTCTGTTTTATGCTATACCGCCTTTCGGAATAGTCTCAAACTTTGCCATTGCCATATTAAGACACCCATTTTCTGTGCTTCAGAGAGAAAATAGCTAAATAATTGTAGGACATTACTGCTGCAATTATTATTTGTAAAAAAATTGTAATTAAGCTTGGTCCCCGTCTATGACGTGGTCGTTCAGTTTATTAGGTGACATCAAAAAATTAAACCAACTGTGGCGCCCGCTGGGGGGCGGAAGTTATTCTGCTCACAGCCCTTTCCCAGACTATGTATCTACAAGGCAAATATAGAAAAAAAATGTTTTTTTTAATAATTAGGTAATTTTGTCCCGCATAAAAGTATGTGAAAGCTCTGAATGAAGCATGTAAACCACATTATTTGCGCACATCTAGGAAAAAGCTCTTGTCGGGGCTAGCCGCTATGCGCGTGAACTCGAGCAAACTGAAAGCGCGTGTAGGCTTAGACGTGCAAATGCATGAACTAGATGTAAAGTTCTCACGACAGTAGCAACTGCAAGTGTCTCGAGGATTCGGACAGACTAGTCGTTGTGGACTTGGGCATGCGGGCCTCAGACAGTCCTGATCCGCTGCAACGAGAAAGTTAATGAAATGCATTTGGGTTAGATGATATGCAAAGTGTTATAGGCAGCAGAATCTAACAACAGCAACAGTCATCATGAGCGCTCCAAAATATACTCCATCCAAATGTCACATGTGACGGGTAACTCATCATATTGTACTCGACTTGGAGCGTGGCTACTACTGGATCCCGTTGCGCAAGCTTTAAAATTCACAGTAAATGCGTGATGGCGAATTACGGCTGTAAACTTTCATCTTGCTTGATGTCAGCAACATTGGCACAACGAGCTAGAATTTCTTTAGTAACATTTCCCATCCTTGATAGTCGAACACAAATAATATCAATGTGCAGTCCGCACGCTTATATGCTAATTCAGCCGAAACGTATGATTTTCTTGTCGGGAACGCCGTGTGTCTATATATTTTGCAACTTACATCGGCAGAACAACTTTTTCTTCTGCAGATAGAACTACTGACGGCGGGCCAGGGTTTAGGGTAACATTAACTTATGGAACAGAAACAAACATCACAAATTTCGCTTCTATTTTCACAATAATTCGTTTGTAATGAGTTGTCGCTACATTTCAAGTGAACTGTGAGCTTGACTATACAGCTTTGGAGACTCGCAACAATGACACGTTCAACGCAAGCAGCCTGTTAATTGAGTGTTATACTTGGGAAGAGTTGAGTCTTAAACGCGTAATAATAGGCAAGGCTTTGTTACTTGCCTACTTTTCTCCCATAACAAAGGTGCCGCTTCACTATAAAGATTATATGTAGCACAATAAAAATAGATGGTAGATTTCACAGAATAATGGTAGATTTCTTAAAGAATAAAAGTTTAAACCTGCCCCCGTTTCAAGTGAATTTCATTTGCCAGAACACTTCGAGCAAGAGAAACTACCCACTTTCCATTACATTTCACTTCCCAGAACGTCTCAACAGTTAAGCACACTGAACTCTTTTTTTTTAAGTAACGTAGCCTTGCCATAGAATAACTAAAACTCTTTATTTGTTTACACTTCATTCTTTTAACTGATGCTAATATTTAATTAGTTTAGCTCGTTTGTTGTAGCACTAATAAATTTTGCAAACTGCCTGAAACGATGAATTGGCACTTGCTTTTCTTACGATGAATATAAGAACTCACCCATAAATCGTATCGGTCGCACAAACCAAGATAAAAACTCATAAAATTTCTGATTCTTCAAATTGAATGTCCCGTGCTTATATTGGCTCATAAACATATAGGTAATACTTCCTACGTTCTTATATTCTTGCACATGTTGTTTTCTATAGGTGATTATGACGTTGCGGAAAGGTTTTTTTACTGCATTTGCTTTGTTTTTATTTATATGAATATTTTACCTATTAGTCAATCTTACTGTTTTGTGTTTGTCGAAATTTTCATTTCATACCACCATACTTTCTTATGATTGTAAGTCTTGATTATTGAAACTAAAAAAGGCTGTGAAATATTCATATGGCGAATTTCTTTCACTGCTGTCTTCAGCACGCTGCAGCTTATGTCACTCATGCTTACACGCAAATAAAGCAACTTGGAAAAACGCGCTTACTAGTTCATTAAAACTAGGCGACTAACAGCTAATTCATTTTTTGCGAGATAGACGCCCAAAGCATTGATTGAGGTATGGGACCATGCACCTAAATTCAGGCAGGCCTGATGCTCTTGCGGTTTTTTAATGCTTCTGTGTTTGTTCTCTGTTAAATTATTCATAACATGATCGCATTAATTTAAGATAAATGCATTTGGCTGTCACCATGGTCTCCCACATTAAATTTGTTTAATGGTTATGTAAGGAATAGATCTTTCTCGTAAGATGATCTGTCTCAAGGATAGCTACACGAAAAAGTTTTGGATGAACAACAATGTTTACTTACTGTATAAGACGCCATTTTTTTGGACAATCCTACCTGCAAATCACAATAGATTAGTAATTGCAAACAAATACATCAAGTTCATGACTTCACTGTATTCTTTTACCGGAAACAAAGTCCATGGGAGCTGGTCCTACTTAACATTTGGGCGGTGGCAACGCGACGCTACAGCTGAGAAATCTGAAAAAGAATGCTCTAGCTGTACAGCTCGCGCATAGAAGTTATTGGGGATCAGCATTTTTTGCAGCCATAAAATTGTGCAGCAGGTATAATAAAAGTCACTTTTACTTAGCCTGTGTATGCGGCATTAGGCATCAGCCATGACACGCAATCACTTTGGGTTTGTTTGAGCATTCCACCCTGCTTGCAATGATGCAACAATTCCAATTTCCTATGACTATCCGATGGCTGCACATATAGGCATCGAAACACTCGGGATTAGTTTTCGCCACTAATACTGCGTGTAATCACGTTACCTAGCATATTTGCGAACGTGAAATCCAGGCGATGAATTTTCCAGCATTGTATGTGCTAACAGCGCATCGCTTACATAGGCTTTCACCCGCGCGACTTGACCATCGGACGCCACTGTGCGGCCTTGCAAAAGCCTCGTAAATTTCATTATCATTAAGTTCCAAAGAAGACAGACATCCCATAGCCAGCACTCTCTGATTCTGCAATCTCTCATTTTCTACACTTATATAAACAGCGTTCAGTTGCTGCAAGCAGCTCGTTCAGTGCGATAGTTATGCCGTCAAGATTCACATCTATGAAGTTCAAGTTCTTCCGCACTCAAATATCAATGGTTCGGACTCGCAGTTCTCAGAACCGTCGTTGTCTATATACATCAACAGCCATTCTAACCTGTAAGCCATATTTTTTCATTGTAAGGCAGCTATCGAAACTCCGCCATCAAATTTCGTTGAACGACGCCATAAAGTGCTGGCATGCGGAAAGCAGCATGTTTTCTGCACAACTATGTGAAGCTTGAAGTCGACCACAGGGGTGAGACATGCTGCACTATAAGTAAAATAGATAACGGCTAAATCCCCGCAAAAACAATTTTGGGCCAGAAGAAAGAGAATGGCAATGAATGTCGTAGAGGGCACGACGATATTGCGCGATTAGCAGCATGTATGTTGAGTTGGTGATGAAATTAGAGCCAATTGGTGAATACTGGGTGTCGCCTTCATCCTACAGTGGACATAATAAAGGCTCATGATAGGGATCTTAATAATGAAGACGGGGCAGCAATATATGTCGTGAACCGGAGTGAGGTCTGCAGAGAAAGAAAAATGAGTCCATGTTTCAAAACGCAGCAAATTATTGTGAGCTTGCCAACGCACAGCCCGTTCTCAAGAATAGAGAATAACTTCGATTAAACCACACCATCCGAAACACTGGCCACGCCTCATCTAAGATATTGATCAAATTTCCTTGCAAATTTAAATGCGGTATTACATTCTGTTCTTCCGGGAAACCGGGAGAACATGCGTGAAACAGCTAGAAAATAAAGAAAAAGCTCGCCCACATTTGGGCGCAAATCGGCCATGGTATGCATTTACCCCGCCCCTTCTTCTCTCTGCAAGGTTGCAGTCATATATTCCAGAACACATACACGTTTTATACCGTTTAAACAGAGCACACGTGTAAAACATTGGAATGCATGTTTGTTTCGGACACATTGTCCTGATTCTTAGAGAGCTTTTTAGAAATACCTTACTACCAAAAAAGAATTTTTTATAAAAACTTACAGCCACCTCCCCCCCCCCCCCCCATAAAGAATGTTTGCTCCCAATGGTCACGAGAATTTCACTCCTGTTTTATGATATGCAACAAGTTTCGTTTCAATGGGTGTAGGGTTCGCTTTATTAAAGCCTTTATACCTTTCACTTGTATTTGAATTGGTAGAATCTTATTAGGCACCGAGCTAAAGCTTTCGCTGAACTGTTGGATACTTAATTTAACGTTCATGTTTTGTAACAGCATTGGAGAAGGGCGCCACTTGGGGCCAAAGAAATTGCGCAATTCTTAAAAAGTCACTTCTTCGTAATGTTAGTCAGTAGAAGTTCATATTTTGCCGCCTAAAGCGCGAGAAGCACTCCACATGTGGCGCGTGACGCCTCACTTGGCTCGTTTTAGCGGGGCAGCAGTTAAGCTCATAAAATCCTGCGTGCCTTGTCCATCTCATCCGTCTGTTTAATGCGTTATGCTGACGTGACTTTGCTGTTATCGATGACTCCTAACAATTGTTACCATCATCAGACCGCCGCGTTCACAGTAGGATTCGAACCATGTTACTGGAGACAAGTGCATTGCAAATGAGGGCGCACTTTTACTACCACGCTGTCACTTAACAGGCACACCGAGGACGAAGTAGAAATGTTTGCATTTCACCTAGACTATAAGTGGTGGCGTCAGTGCGTGTATTGCAGAGGCTCAACAAGCAATATTGCAGCGGACCAGGCTGACAGTAGGTGGATCGCATAGAAATACCTGTAAACGATACTCTTGCCACAATAATATTTCTCCTAGGGCGGCATATAACATATACAACGTTTTCAAACGCTTGAAAAGTTTCACTAACAGTCTGGTTGCAGCACCTTATTATTAACGAGCAGAGGATGCCTTGAGGCAGTCAAACTAAAAAAGACAAAGATGGAAAACTAAAAACAGGTACTCGCAAGCAAGGTATTTTATTTCAGATTTTCTGAAGGTATGTCAACTCGGCTGTTTCAAGTGTCAACTTCAGTGATAGAACTGTCTATTTTACTGCGACTTCCATATTAGTGTATCGCACCTATATAGCTGGTTCTAAGTACAGTTGGTGATAGCGATACTCCTGGCACATCGATATTCTTACATCGTACTTTGATCCCGCTCTTTGAATTCCACTGTCGACTCTACCTGCCATTATATGCACAGCAATTCCGGTAGCAAATGGCTAGTATGAAAAAAAAAATCTCGCCTAGAAATCACTAGCGTATCATAGATTAGCGCGGTTTGGTAAAATTAGATGGATAAGTTCTCCTTCGTTGACAAAATGTTTGCTAACTTGAAGGGCCCTTTAAGGTGAAATTCTAGTATGTAATCACGGAGGAAAAAAACCATCATTGAGCTTAAACGGCGCATGACGTGCTTATATTTTTATGGTACTACTGTTATTGGGAACAACTTCAGAAAGATCAGTTTTATTTTGTTGCAGGAACAATTATGCCAGATGATTCTATCCTATCAGCATGCCATGAAGATACTTGCTTTTTGACGTGTGGACCACCAAGATAAGCAGAACAAAGGCCAAGGCATGGTCACTGCTCGACATAACTCTCTGCGTAGATGCAAAAGAAGTCGATCTACACCAAATGCGTTCCAATGCGTCTTGCTCAGCTAGCTGCTTCATCTTATTATTAAGTGTTTATAGACATGTAATGCCCATTTATCAATTATTATCATGCGCTTTAGCAAAAATTGAAAGCACTAAGGCTAACATTGAAGAGTTGACGGTAAAGCACTGCTTAGTTTCTTTTTGTCTGTAGGATAATCAAAAGTTCAAACAAATTTGTCACCAATAAAACGGCACTGCCATGCTCTGCCAGGTTGCAGAAAAAATTGTTAATTACACTTCAATTCTTAGTAAAAAAATGAAGTTGCACGTGAACCTATAGGTATTCAATGAGAACGGTGTCGAAGCATGTCAACCGTGTACCAAATGAGCGAGGTCAGCGAGTTGATTTGCATTCAAACGAGGCCAAAAGCGTGAAAGAAACAAGGGCAATCGACTAAGATATTAGAGGCTTTGTTTACTAAATGCTTTGTCATTTTTGTATTCTGTCTTAAAGTGTCCTTTGTTCATATTGCGTACAAAGCTCTAGGTTACCCTGAATAATTATTTAGCGTTATGGCAATGTTGCTTCGGGACATTAAATTTCCCTTCTGGATACACAAAAATGCAAACACGTTAAGTTCCTTTTGGTAACAAAATTTTATTGTAAGCCATTTTTTGCAAACGCAATGGACGGCTAAGCCCTGAATACAACTGCTAGGAGCGCCTAATGTACTTTGACGGGCATGACTTCGTGTTTGTTTTCGAGACATCTCATTTCCCTGTGTCGTACTGTCTGCTGCGCCTGAGGTGGTGGCACATGGCGACGGTTGTTCATTCTTGATTGTGAAAAATAATTGTGGCTCCATTATTGGTCCTTCAGTTCTCCAGAACTTCAAAATTCTGAATGCCTGTAGACTACTGCTCAATAAGTTTCTTTAAACAGCTAACTGCTGCATATATCTGAACTTACACTTTTTCGACAAATTATAAGGCAAAAAGACATGAAGACATTACTAATCAACTTAAGCCCGACATAAAAGCAATAAAAAAAAACCTGATCGTTTTCTGTATGCTGCGAAGGACAATATCTGCTATGAAAGTGGTACTAATTATTAGGCAAGCGGAAAAGTATGATATATTAGGAGACAAGTTTAACTACCAGTTTTCAAAATGTTGTGGTTAGGAAAAACTATCTGCATACACGGGTTTGTTGTCCTCTGCAATACTCACTTATTCAATAGGACCAGCTATTTGCTGCTGCTCCTCGATAGCACACTGCAACTCGTTAGACTGAGTCGCCCTTCTTTATACACTGAAAATTTTCCTTTATTTTTAGCTAGCTTTTGTCCCTAGCAAACAAACAAGTGACCATGAGATGTCAATCCACCACTCAGTCTCTCTTCAACAAATTGTACAAATACTCAGAGAAAAGCTACCTATTTAGGTATTGCTGTTCTTTCTTGGGTATAGAGGAAAAATGAGTTTTGAAGTATAAACAAATGCGGCTTCTATTGGTCGTACAGTGCGTACTAAGAAAAGTATGTACTGCCAGCTTATTATTAAACACACGATAGTTACTTCAAGATAGCAGAAAAGTATGTTTTATACGAGCAATTTCTTTGCAAAAAATATATTCCAAGAACTCAAACAGCGAATCAACAAAGACAAATGCCGTGTATCAGGCAGGCTAAATATTATCAGCACAAGCCTGTATCTTCCAAATTTCTAAACATGTTCCTGTATTTGAGATTCCCGCCATAATTGCTGGATGCACCGCAAATGTTTTTTTTTTTTTTTTTTGCTTACTGTTTCAGGAAAGTTGCTGCAAAGCCAGTATTAAGGTATGGTAAGTGCCGGGTAACGACAACTTACGAATGCTACCAGGAATGATGCCATGGTGAAGGCTGCTTTAATTTGCATGCCCCAGTGGTACATTAATGCTGTCGCTATTCCAGGACACTTATGATAAACCGTGTACTATAGTTTTCTCACTCTTCCCAACAGCGTCGATATTCTTAATATGAACAAACAAACACATTACTTTTAGACCAAAACCGAGGAAATTGCTGATATCACTCATGCGTAACAGCATTTGAAGGTCATGTTTTCGAAGAGTCTAAAACGTGCTTAACAAGGAAGATCTTCATGTTAGTTACCAAGGAAGTTTCTCGTCGCCGATGACGTTTGTGGCTTGTAGAGAGAGGATAGAGGTATCTTCCAAACATAATCTAGCGTGTAAATTTGAAGGGCCCATGCTCGCCAAAAAAAAAAGATAACACTTTATTCTGGTGCTTCCTGCCTCAATATGTGGCGTCATAGCCGCATCACGCCTTGAGTAGGTGCCAACGTTCAAGATGGTATAGTATGGTATGGTCAAATTTTAATGAAGTCCTGCAGAACGTGAGGCTTCGCGAAGCGGGCCGCTCCCACGTGAGAACAGGAAGATCGAGCCTCTCAGCCATATTGTGGGCCTGCTGGACAGCCCAGTGTTGGTCGGCCAGAAGAGGGCTGCGCAGAATCACCTCCCATCTGGCCCAGCTGTTATCGATGATAGAGCGTGACTGGGCAAACCACCACAGCCTGTGGTATAACGTGGATATTTCTCCACAATCGCGGCAGGTAGCATTGGTGTAAGTATCCGGATAGATTTCATGTAAGAGCGACGGATTGGCATACGTATTCATTTGTAGTAGACGGAGCGTTAATGCTTGAGCTCTATTGAGCCCCGGATGAGAAACAAGTAAGTTCTACGGCTGGGATAGTAGTGTTTAGTAATCTCGTTGTAGGTGGAGGGCGTGTCCCTGTTCTCTGGGGAGTTGGCTTTCGATTGGTCGAGGGTAGCGCGGTGGGCAAGTTCGCGCGCAGCCCCGTGAGCCGACTCGTTGAGGTTGGGGGGAACACCCTTTATCTGACCCTGATGTGCGGGAAACCAATAAATGAAGTGGTGCGTGATTGCCTTGACCCCAAGAAGACTGAGGACCTGTTTCGAGACGCTGCTTTATCGTGCTCTGTACAATTGTGTACGGGTAACGCGAGAACCCGCATAGTAATCTACCTAAGCAGTGCATTCAGTTTATCCCGCCCTGTCCGTTTCCATCGATGCATGGCTGCCACGTATGTAAAGTGGCACAGATCGAAGGCATGCATTAGTCGGATGAGGTTATTCTCCTTGAGTCCATGATGCCGATTTGATACTCTCCCAACTAAACGAACAGCACATTTAGTTTGAGCAATTAGCCTGCGTATAGTCTTGACATTTGTACTCCCTGACTCCACTATCATGCCCAAGACTTTGATTGAATCCACTGCGGGTATGCAGCAACGATTTCTTGTATATGGATTAATGCCTCTGTCTTCTAACGATGTCCACCCCTTGGGCCTTGGGCCGCGTTTCTTGGGACTATAGTTCCAATTTCAAGGGGGAGCATCTGAGACTGCTGGGTTCGAGATAGATTTGGATAATGTCTATGGCCTCCCACAAGGCTCCGTCAACCTGACCGTCATTGCCCCCCTGTGCCCCATATCGTTATATCGTCAGCATATATAATGTGTTTGATGCCTTCACTCTCGAGAATCTTTCTGCTGAGGTCGACCATGGTTATATTGAATAAACAGGGGAAATGACTGACCCCTTCTGAGTGCCCCTCTTGCCAAGTTCCAGCAGTTGTGATTCGAAATCAGCCACCCGGAGGGTAGCCTTCCTATCCGAGAGGAACGATCTAACATAGTTGTAAAATCTCTCACAAAGATTGAGCTGATATATCGAGGCTAGGATATGCGAACGTAGAACGTTATCGAAGGCCTTCTCAAGATAATGTCCCAAAACGGCCCGAATGTCGCTAGAGTCGTTGTCTATGATTTCATGCTTAATCAGTTTCATGGTATTCTGTGTGAATAGGCCTGGTGTGAAACCTATCATACTATGGGGGTTAATGTCGTTATTCTCCAGGAACCAGGAGAGTCGATTCAGGGCGACGTGCTCCGCTACCTTACCCACACAGGATGTAAGCGAGATGGGCCTCAAGTTCTCAACGCTAGGCGTTTTGCTAGGTTTGGGGATGAGTACTGCGAGAGCAGTCTTCCAAGGTAATAGGACTGTTTCATTCCTCCAAATTTGATTAATTTCCTCTGTGAGGTATGCGATTGATTTGTCATCCAAATTTGGCAACGCCTTGTTGGAGATGCCATCCGGCCCTGGTGCGCATCTACCATTGAGACCATGTAGAACCCTACGAATTTCTTCAACGCCAAACTTCGCATCCAGGTAGGACTCAGCTTGGCCCTTGCAATCGACATGTACAGGAGACCGCCCTGAGCCGACTGACAGACATTTGTCAGCAAGCGTGCAGATTAATTCATCCTCAGAGGTCATTCGTTGTGCAGTACTAAATTACTAGTCAAGTACTAAAACTCCTAAAAAGTTACCTACATGATAGAGAAAAAACAGTATTTTTTTCGAGGTGCTTATTATCATAATAAAGTTACCAACCAAGGTATTCCACAAGGCTCCATACTAGGTCCCTTATTATTCTCTGTTTATATTATTGATTTACCCACTTGTCCTAAGTCTGCACATTGTGTACTATACGCAGAAGATACTACTATCTCATTGCGTAACAATTCTTTAACAACCTTAATCCTTAAACTAAACAATGAGCTTGACCATATTGCTGCTTGGTGTTGGTCCAATCAGTTAATTATAAACCCTTCAAAAACTCAGTTCATGATTTTTCGATCTAGCCAAAGAATACTACCTGGCTTGCCTGAGATAACTCTAGATGGCCATCACATTCCCGTCTCCGACTGTGTATAATTTTTGGGCATCAAATTAGATTCTAACCTTAAGTTTTCTCAGCACATTAACTTCATTAAGCAAAAGTGTACCTTCGGTATTAGAGCATTAATCAAATCAAGACCATATTTATCTAAAGACGCAATATTAACATAATAGTTCTCCTTCATTAGCAGTCACATTAATTATGGCATTGTTTCCTGGGGAAAACATATAACCGTCATATCTCGTCTTTCAGCACTTACAAAAACAAGCAATACGCATTATAACTAACAGTGGGCTTTTCCCGAGTGCTACTCCTGTACTTCGTGAAAATAACATCCTTGTTGTTACGAACTTGTTTAAGTATACCCTAATAATTCTGTTTTATAAATTACTTATAAACCAGCTCTCATACCAATTCATTGATCCCAGGCACCTCATTCATAACAATAATACCAGGTTTGTACGTAACTCTAGTTTTCCACTACCTATGGTTCATTCTAAGGAAAAATGACGTCATTATTCGCTGCTATAATTCTGTGGAATGGTTTACCCCTTAGCATTAAATCTTCATCCTTTCATCCATTTACTCATGCCCTTAAGCTGTTTTATCATCATCATCATCATCATCAGCCTGGTTACGCCCACTGCAGGGCAAAGGCCTCTCCCATACTTCTCCAACAACCCCGGTCATGTACTAATTGTGGCCATGTTGTCCCTGCAAACTTCTTAATCTCATCCGCCCATCTAACTTTCTGCCGCCCTCTGCTACGCTTTCCTTCCCTTGGAATCCATTCCGTAACTCTTAATGACCATCGGTTATCTTCCCGCCTCATTACGTGTCCTGCCCATGCCCATTTCTTTTTCTTGATTTCAACTAAGATATCATTAACTCGCGTTTGTTCCCTCACCCAATCTGCTCTTTTCTTATCCCTTAATGTTACACCTATCATTCTTCTTTCCATAGCTCGTTGCGTCGTCCTCAATTTAAGTAGAGCCCTTTTCGTAAGCCTCCAGGTTTCTGCCCCGTACGTGAGTACTGGTAAGACACAGCTGTTATAAACTTTCCTCTTGAGGGATAATGGCAACCTGCTGTTCATGATCTGAGAATGCCTGCCAAACGCACCCCAGCCCATTCTTATTCTTCTGATTATTTCAGTCTCATGATCCGGATCCGCAGTCACTACCTGTCCTAAGTAGATGTATTCCCTTACCACTTCCAGTGGTAAGGGAATTGTAAGGGAATTGGTAAGGGAATTGGTAAGGAATTGGTAAGGGAATTGTAAGGGACCTATTGTAAACTGCTGTTCCCTTGCGAGACTGTTAAACATTACTTTAGTTTTCTGCAGATTAATTTTTAGACCCACCCTTCGGCTTTGCTTCTCCAGGTCAGTGAGCATGCATTGCAGTTGGTCCCCTGAGTTACTAAGCAAGGCAATATCATCAGCGAATCGCAAGTTACTAAGGTATTCTCCATTAACTCTTATCCCCAATTCTTCCCAATCCAGGTCTCTGAATACCCCCTGTAAACACGCTGTGAATAGCATCGGAGAGATCGTATCTCCCTGCCTGACGCCTTTCTTTATTGGGATTTTGTTGCTTTCTTTATGGAGGACTACGGTGGCTGTGGAGCCGCTATAGATATCTTTCAGTATTTTTACATACGGCTCGTCTACACCCTGATTCCGCAATCGTGTGTTTTATATGTGAAACTAAGTGTGCGTATTCATTAAAGTACATTTCTCATTTGTATGTATTGACAGTTTTTTAATGCACTATAGGTTTATATACATACAATTTGTTTTCTTTTATATTGTTTTTCAATGTTGTATTTTCGCGATCGTGTTCGTTTTTTAGTTAAGTTGCTCCTCTGTAATGTATCTCTACATTGTTATTAATATCCGAGGGTCCCATTGCAGTCTCTGACTTTGGGACCCTTGTCTGTATATTGTATCTTACCAATTCCCTGTATTTAAAGAATAATACACTGAAACTGAAACTCTTCTTCCCTACATAATTGATAAAGAGAATCTGCAAAAATGCAAACAGATATGATTGGACGCACAGTCTTGTGCGTCCAAGAGAGCGATCGGTTGCGGAAGAAGTGCATAACTAGACGAACTGGAAAAGTACGTTCATGAGACTTCGCATCGGACCATCCTCAGTAGATGCCGAAAAGGCGGAAGTGAAAAATGTGTTACGAGGGCCGTAAAGTTGTACCAAAACCAGACATTTTCTGGGAAAAGTGCGGAGTGCAATTATGTTTCACAGAAGCCAGGAACTGCTTCACCGCATGACTTGCGCGATGAACTGTCCTTAGTTTCTTTTCTGTATCCGAAGAACGCCAGGGTACTCGGCACTTATCTTTTCAGACACTGTTCCTTGGTTATTTACCTTTGAAATGCATATTCTGAATTTCCTTTGATGTTAATGTTTCTGTACATATCGTGTTCTTTATTGTTGTTTTTATCAAATGGCTGTAAAGATGACGTTTTTTAGAATGTTTATGTTTTACATAATGAATGTTTTGTTTGGCAACGTATGTTTTTGGAAAGAGCATTTTGTTACGCACAATATGCCATGCTGCAATGTGTGCTGGGATATTATTTGTTGTGGTGAACCTATAAAGATTGGCCATTTTTTCGCGGTAACGTAGGAATTAAAGCTTCGCCCGAAACATATGTTGTGAGCGTATGTTCTATAAATAATTCGCTATATAGTTCACAAAACATTTTGTTCCTGTAATTTTTAGTTTCATATAAGTTTTTTGTTTGTACTTGCATTAAATGTTTACGGGTAAGACACAGCAAAAAGGAACATTATTCAAAGTGGCTCGAAGCACAAACATTTTATTCAGTTTCTCCAACGACTCTCCTTTAAGCATGTCTTCTGGTTTTGAAAAATTTAATTACATGCACTCTTACTTATTTCATAATTTGCGCCTGTGGCTGCAATTGCGAGGAATATTTTGGTTAAGGTGGGACACAGTAGGCGATTTTTTTGTTGAGTCTTCCACTAGTCAATCAATCATGCGGTCTTTTCACAGCGACCATAGTAAAATATATGTAACTCAATTCTTCCAAGAAAAAAACCTGTCTATCGACATTGTCCATTTCTTTGTCTTGTGGGCTCTGTTATGGTGCCCATACACAAAGAAAAACCAATGCAGTTCTTTGTCATTTTGTTGCGACTCCTTGACATGTCAGTCCACGGCAATTCACATTTCCCGCCATTCTGCGTCAACTAATTCACTTCCCCTTGCTGTCCGACGCAGCACTGTCACTCGTCTCGCTCCCAGCACTGGAGCGTTGCGACGTCCATCTCTCATTTGAGGGCGAAACTCACGCCAAGCAATCTGAGGTTCCAATAACCTGCGTGGGGGTATTAGTATTTATTCAAAATAATAACGAAACGCCTACATTGACTCAGTCTCGCAGAGTCAGGAAAGTGGGGCGGAGGTGGAGAGAGCTGCCCACTGGTACCGATTTCCGAGTAACACTAATCGGCGAATCAGGCCGCTGCGGTGTCGTTGGCTGGCAGCATCCATTTTTCCGTAGGACGACACACACCACTGAACAAGAATGTGCTCTGGATCCCGCAGGGCACAGCACAGGACATTCTGAGGCACATTAGGATCAAATGCCTCGCTTATACCTTCAATAACGCCCTGACCATTTTCAGTCGTATGAGGATATTATCTATTCCGCGTACTGCTCCACAGCCTTTCCACTTGTTTTTTCTTGAATAAAGGCGAGTTGCGGTGCTTTATGGCCTCTCAAGAGGTAATTTTTGCATTCGGGTGCGAACAACTGCACTAGCTTCCCCCGAGCGCACTTTTCAAGTACTTCGGCTCCCGCCATGAACTTTCTAGCTAGTTAGATACCCTTTGTGAAGAAGAGATCGGTACAGATGTCGAAACTCCGTTTGTTTCAATGTGCTCTGTTCTGTTCCTAAGGTTAATCTGACCTGACCAGAGGGCATTCCTACACACAATCGAATATACTTTTCTTAGGTTCTCTCTTACTTCATTGTATATTACAATAAAAACTAATGATTAACAAAGCACCGAATCCGTGAGAAAAGCTTGTTTTTGTCATTATCCTCTTCTACGCAACGGAAATCACCCGTACTTTTCCCCAAGAAATGTGGGTGTGCCATGCAGTTGGAAAAGCTCAAGCAGCGCCCGCAAAGCAAAAAAAAAAAAAAAAAAATAGCAGCGCCGGTAGTATTGTTTCGATTCAAATAGATGAATGCGACAGTCTGGCGTCGAAATACCCGTCGTTTCTTTTGTTCCATTGTATTTCAGTGCACATGCGGAATCTCTTTATTAGAAGCGCACATGGGAACATTGCGCCCCGTGAGCACTGACACAGAAAAAAGACGTGCGGTCGTGCGCACACAGCTTTATTTTAAAAGTGAATAGTTTTCATTGGCTCGTATGGCCGTTTCTCTGGTCGGTGGATATTCATCACGCAGGGCGCTTACTTTCGCAAAACGGAGCTTGCTGGCATTTTTATTACCGAATGCCAACGAGCTGCTTAGGTCGCATTAGCTGCCGCGCGAGAGCGCTACCGCTTCTGAAGGTTTAAGTGATGTGATCAGTGCTGGCTTGGTGTGGCCTGTCGCCGCTGCCGGGGCTAACAGTAGCGTGGCGCGTTGTTCACTGAAGTCCGCTAGACGTCTCTTTTCGAGAGATGCGTCACTTCCGTATCGCCGGGTAACGGCGGCTTTGCTCAAAGCGACTTCCGAAGTGCGTGGCATCTGCACGATTAGAAACTGAGTGGTTGGAAAGAGTATCTGGCCGCCATAGCGTCCAGTCCTAAGAACAAAGGACTATTTATCAAAGAGGGAGTTAAATGCAGACTTGAAGAAAAATGGACGCATGGCCTTGGATAGGCACATATCGCATGTGCAGGAAAGGTACTGCCGGCGCTATTGCATCAACTGAAACTTATGAACGTTGCAGTCTGGTGACTAAATAAGCTTCAATTGTTTAGTAAGGTTATTTTCGAATACATATGTGGACGTTTTTACTTGACAGTACCGTGAGGTACGCTGTGCTACAGAATCGGACGCACGATAAGAAGGCGTGCCTTCACGTGTGCATTACTTTACCTTAAGAACTATGGCGGTGCAATGATCACATTAGGTAATATTTTTGTTTGTAGCATTAAGAAATGCTGGCTCTACATGTCGCTGAGAAAATCATACGATTTATTGTAAGGAAACAAGCAAATGACATATGTACATATACGTAAGAAATGCTCGCTAGACTGTTGAAATAATAGTTATGAACCCCTTCTAAAATACCCTTCCCTTTGTGTCCACGGCAATGTTTTCATTCTAGGCTACATTTAGGTCTGACGGTCAGCATTTTGGTTTTAGGCCTCTTGTACAGTATTGTGAGAGGCTATCGCAGTTTACATTAATTATTTACGGGTGGCTAGTGTTTCACAGCACCAAGGTCAAGCATCCCTATGTAGACCATTGAATCTGCCTAAGAAAGAAGCCGTTCTCCTGAAGGCCTTGTACGTGTCACAGCGGGCGCTTCCTGTAATGAATACTTAAGCAATTATCAGGCAGTGATCTTTCCTGATGGTCTATGTTGTTTTGTTACAGGAACACTATGCTTTCACATCTTCGGAAGAAAACGAAAGTCAATGAGACCAGTGTTAACAGAAGTATATTTACTAAGAGTGCTGCATCAATATCTGCAGATTACGTTTTAATTGAGAAGGCCAATTTTAAGGTTATCTATATAGTATATCTGTGCGACAGTCCATTCTGTTTGCTAACTTTTGCTATCTTCGTAACTGTGCATCTAAACATTTACACAGACCCTTCATTTACATCAATAGGTGTATAAATCGCGCCTATGTAAACAGTAAGCTGGCTGTTTTGTTTTAGGGTGTTTCCTACCCTCTTATTATGTACCAGCTCGCCCAGCGAGACATGGTACTGAGTGATTGTCAGTTTGTCAAGGAAGCACAAACGATAGCTAACGAAATATTTTAAGTGACAATTCACATATCTAGCTTTCGCGCTTGAATGAATGTGTCATGCTCCAGTTGTGGCATGTGTAATCGACGGCCTAGCAGTATGAGCTGCCACCGACACAGTTTTACAATAAAGCTGACATCAGTTGGCCCATCTAATTTAGCACTATTTGGTACCTATTCAAGCGCAAATGTTCCCTTGGCTATCTTGAGGTCGTTGGTGATCCGACTTTCAACGCCAATACAAAGGCGCGATGCAACGGAGGCGTGTTCTCACAAGGCCGAATTTCGGAGCGGGTTCGTATGCGCATGCCTGCAAATATAACATTAATTTAGGCGCGCGATATTCTTGATGAGTCCCAAGGTTTACATACTGAGTGGGAAGGACCCTCCTTCTCCCATCCCGCCACTTTCATTCTCTGTAGCTGCTCTGAAGGATGGCTCCGGTGGCAGGAGAGGAAGCAGGCACTTGGCACCGCTGAAGACAGCACAAATATGACGAATACTTTTGTATAAGTACAGCCACCTATATTGCAGCTGCAAATATGCTGATTAACGGCTGATTACTCTGTGGAAATATGCGATGGCATAACAAACGGTAATTCAATGGTCTAACTTCAACAAATATGCGCCTTTACACGCGTAATTCTCTTAATAAACTGAATAACTTCCTAGAAGGGTTACGCTATTTCAATGGAGTGAATTCTTGGGTTTTACGTGCCGAAAGCACTGTTTGATTATGAGATACGCCGTAGTGGGAGACTGCATATTGATTTTGACCATCAGCGGATTCTTAACGTAACTCCAATGTACGGTACACGGGCGTTCCTCCATTTCACCCCCTGCCGCGACCGGGATTTGATCCTGCGACCTCGTGCCGCTATTTTTCTAACCTTACCAATGAACTTCAGTAATTTACGAATAAGGTGCTTCTTCACAGTCGACAATCTGTCCTTTAGTGAACTTACACAGCAATCGGCAACATCAGGACAATTAAAAACATAGGCCGCCTGAACTATCTGAATTCAATAACTGCAGCGGGCCATGTGATGAGTGAGTCAGCGAAAGAATTCCGGCGCCTGATATTTTGGTCTCGTACATGTATAAATGTTCCTCCTTGATTGTACACAGCTTGTGTCCAGAAGGCGCACTATCTGCGCAAACACGAGCAACTGAAGAGAGTCCTATTCTTCGTACAAAGGAAATGCCGTCGTCTGCTATCAATAATGCACGCGCAGCTGTCCGTGTTTGTTCTAAGGTTGCGAGCACGGGCATCCACATGCCTCGAGTTTATATTGTCACTCGATTGTTCTCTCTCGTGGCAAGGCTGCCGACGCAGGCATTAACAGATAAGAAAAGGACTACGTGTTCCTTATCAAGAAAAATAGAGACTGTGTACGGCACTTGCAGCTTTATTTCGTTTTAGGTGGCTGAAAATGTGTGCGTACCGCCCGAAAAATATCCTCCCCTAAAAGATTGGCTCTTGATGCAGATGCGCGGCTTAAGCAATAAAAAAAGGAACACATGTTTGGCACAGCTTCCAAACAGGCATACATTTTGTTGAACATCTGCGGTACCTGTCGATGTAGCTGAGTAGATATCGAGTTGAGCTGGTCAGCTCATGGTGACGAGTTTAACTGCGGCTAACTAATTTGAAGTCTCCCACTAAGACACACCTCTTAATGAGACCATGTTTTTTAGTAGTATCACCACAGAATATATTTATATATGCGATGAGTGCGTTCATTTTGAACAGTTGGCTTATATGTGTTCAATCTTAAGTGTAAACGTGGTAATGCCTCACATAAATATCTTAATTTTATGCCAAAATAAGAATGTGTCAGAAGCGTTTATAAATGTTAAATACCTGCTACCACACTTTATAAACGAATCAAGATCAATCATGAAATATATATTTAGCGGAAATGGGGGTGATCTGAGAGGTAATATAATGGTGTTGTATAGGAATATGAGTGGTAAATGAATGTTATACAACATTTTTTCGGACAGGTTAGATGCGTAACTTGAAGTGCTCATAGTTTTTCCGCGGCTTGAGGAAGACGAATGGAGGCAACGATGTCATTTTTATTGAAGATAGGAGAGTTCCTTCTCGTGACATGTACGGAGAGTTTAAATTTCGTATCTCCTTTGGAAACAAGCTCCTCATGCTGCATATTTTTTTTTATTTTGTTGTTACACGTGGCCTGTTTCTTTCTCTACTCTCCGCCATGAACTGTGCTAGGCACTTCGCTTAGATTTAGAGTGTTAAAACAGGTAACGTGTAACGTATGATAGACGTTTATTCCTTGTAGGGCAGTTGCAGGATTTCATTGAAGTTACTTGCTCAACCATTCTGTTTTGCTATGTTATGCAATAACGACACTAAGATGGCGATGATAAAAGGCTAGCGTGACGAAGACTGCATGATCATGACGGCATAGCGAGAGTCTGACGTCGAAGTCAGGATAACGCTGATGCAACGACCCTGATGGCACCGCGAATGTATCACAACGTATCCATAAGGACAACTGTTTGACGACGTTGAACTGCCGATGATGGCATGTCAATGGAATCAGGACAATGCCGGTGGATGATTACTTGTCATCAAACCTGTATGAAACGACATGGCCAAAGTACGATGACGGAACTGGATTGGCGGTGATGGCACGACCACGACGGTCTTACAAATGTTGCAGATAGTGTCTATCTGACAATGATGGAATGACAACGGTGGCATAACCACGATTGGTGGCGATAATATGTTTACGACAGACTGACGAAGAAAAAAATGACGTCGATGGAACGAGCAACGATGCACAATTTATTTTCTTGGTTTCTCGTTAGGTCGTCGAATAGTCTTGTCTCATCAAGAATCGATACCATGTAGACGGCCGACGGACACCTGGACCAAGGCATTCATTATAGATCTGGAAAAAAATAATACAAAAAAGTTTTGTCACTTACCACGTAATATGAAAACACATGCAGTGTCTCGTTTGTCCAGGTTCACGAAAATTTGACAATGCACGTGCTTCATAGCTATTGCGACGCACCCGTGTTATATTTAGTCCGAGGTAGCTAACATTGGCTCACAAATTTTAACTTGCTTATTGCAGTGTAATGATGGATTTGCAGTTTTATTCGTGGTTTCTTTGTGTGATGGTTCTTTTCATTGATTCCGTCAATAAAGAAGAGAATTTCTAAATGTATGCAAGAAGTGGTTGAGAAGTGACAACTTTTAATCACAATATGTTGCAGGAAAAGTTACCGATTTCATAAACTAGCCTACATCAAGTAATATTATTTGCAATAATATCTAGACTGCGAATTCCATCAGTGGCACTCCATGAGCCACTGGATATATCGGAATAAGCATGCATATTTGAAGCTCATGTGTTTATTTTCCTCGAAGTCGACCTACTCACGCCAAGAAAAATGAACAACGGAGGTACTACTAAGCAAATCTACTAGCTTCCTAGTTGTTACATTGTTTTCCGATCTCATTGCTTCTAATTGTTTCTCACCTCTTTTAGCCGTACTCACATTTCTCAACTTTAATAAAAAGTACATATATTTGAGTGGCAGCATGCATGAATAAGCATTCCTTACCTGTTCTAATAAATTTGAGAAATAATACTTTGAGGCCTCAACTAAAGCAATCCTTCATAATTTAAGCTGCAACGTAATTGTAGTCAAGGCCATCGGGCGGCTAGTCCATCATGTGTAGAGCCATAAGATACAAGCAGCCAAGCCTCCTGCAGCGTATTCTAACAACGGTCGCTATAAGAACCTTCTTACACTACGGTTTTATGTGGCAGTACCTCGGCCTAATCTGAAGCACGTGAGGGGGGGGGGGGGGGGTGCGGCTCCGAAATAAATAACTTCCATGGTTCTTAAGCGTGCAGCTAAATTTATGTATAAAAGCGCCTTTTTTTTTCATATCGCGCCCAAGGGTATGTGGCCCGAATTCAAACACATGACCTCGTGCTTAGCACGAGGTCATGTGTTTGAATTTACTTACTGGCTATGGGGCATGACCCAGGGTGTGACAGAACAGGGTGTGACCAAATGAGTATGTCGCTAAAGCCTTGCTATCGCTTGCTATGCTTATCCTTCGGGTCGAACTACTTTTTTTAACGTGTCTGCAGTCTACCATGTGCCCCAAGGCGATAATATTGTGGAATTTATACATTAATTTCTCTCTGCATTTTTTGTTGTACTTCGTGTTTAATCTCTTATCTGGGCCTTCATCTCACCAGTAAGAGGAATGTTTAGATTGGGTGCTCCTATTTAAATATTTCTAAAAGGAGACTTCCTTTTTCTCCGCAACCACTGCACTAAACTTAACGAAGTTTGTTGCATTTAAAAGGAAAACTTGAAATCTATTGAGTGTTGGTTTCGACTTTTCGATTTAGCACGTCAATATTTTACTTAAAATTGGCAAAAATCGCAAATTTTGAGAAAATGAAACCAACAAGTTTACAAGTCCGTAACTCAGCAATAGAAACCGATTACACAATTCTGTGAATTGCATCTCATAGTACATCTAAAGCGGACAAAAATGATATGTTACAGACGAATCTCAAAAAATTTTGTAATGTGTAAATGCAGCTTTTGCCAAACCCTTGTATCCAACCTAACAAGTTCCCGTAATATATAAATTGACATATCGAATTTGTCCGCTTTGAAGGATATAATGGCTGCCGTTATCTGGTTGAATGATATAATGGCTGCCGAAATCACGATGTCTGTTCTTGATGCAGAGCTATTAACGTGTAAACATCGTGCTTCTATATTTTTCGAACTTCGTATATTTTAAAATTCCTTCAATAAAATGCAGGCCCTAAATCAAAACTCCACTTGCAACAGTCATTCGAATTTAACTTTCTCGTTTAAATGGAGCAAATTTCATTAAAATCGGTTCATCGGTATACTAAGAAAAACGTTTTTGCGTTTTGCATGTATTTGAATACGCCGCGTCGTAGTTGGACCCAAGCTAAAGATTCCTCTTAAGTCCTGCTCGCTATCTCTAGGAGTCAAGCCAAGCATGTAGCAAGAAAGCGCTGAACCTATAAATTGTCTGAAAAAGAATGCCAGCAAATACGACTACACTTATTCTATACAGGTTACTGATGAAGTAATTACAGCAAGGAGAAAATGCTCATAACAATTAAACAAATAGCGTAGTGAACACATTTATGTTGTGAATATACAAGTGTACACTAAAATGTTGCCAAAATCTGTCATGGGTTTCACACTATAATTGTTTGCGGGTATGCATATACCGCGTCTGTATCCGTGGCAAGATCCGCAGGTAAGTCAGCAACAGCAACTGAATATTGACAAAGAACGCTGATGAGTACTAATGAAAAGTGCTCTCAATGTTACGCTAGGTGTTTCTCAACCTATACGCAGCAGAGTAATAAAGAGATCTTGTTTCAGCATCATCAACTGTACTCAGTTCAGAGATTCCAGTGCGGTATCGCAATATGGGGGGGGGGGGGACAATTTATACCCTTTCTATGCCTTCTAGATCCCATGACTGAACCGGCAATTCTTATCACGGGTGTCAAACGAAAACTTACCGCATCTGCAAGTACATCCCTGAGAGTCACTGACGCACCTGCGGAAATATCCTTCGGGACAAGTGTTGCCCCGAAGATATTCGCAGGGGTTGGAGTTTTCCACTGCAACGAATTACACGAATAGATAATAAATATTAATTGTGCTTTTAAGGGGCAGAGTTTGTGAAGGCCGTGATTATTGATGATGACATTGTTGAATCGTAGTTAGGAATGCCACTTTCGTCTGTCAGAGTACACTCATAGCCACACACCGAAATTTATATATAGTGTGAGTCAGTGTGGCTCGCCTCAATTCTTAAATCAAAACGAGAACCTCAGGAGCACAAATAGAATGATATTTATCAGTGTAATTTTAACACGCACATGGAATTCGCAATTACGTCTGAAATGGTGCATTTATTTTCTTGCGGTCTCATATAGAGGCATGCTAGCAATGCTCTGTCTTGAATACTGCTCCATATAAAGCAAGTAATAACGCAAATGCAACTAAATTAGGTAAATTGAGCATTGCAACGTCATGAAAAAATTCAGAGCATTTCTTCCTAATTTGGCATATTTGGTAAAAATACTAATCTGATAACGTGTTTGAATAATAGCGACTGTTGCCTCAGAATCAGTCCTCAGCCAATAAAAACGTCTCACATATATTGCAAAAACTACACCTTTTTTAACGTATACAAGCCGTACCACTTGCTATGCTATAGAGCGTTATCTTTCCTTGTTTCTGCCTCCCGAACGTATCAACCTTGACCACTTTTGTGACAATGACGATGTCTACTATGCATATCAATACACTGTCCGATATCCTGTCTAGTCTGCCAATTTGATAAACGTGCTGGCTTGATGGCGAACGGCCTTTTTCTTTAACATTACGCTATCCTCTTAAATAGCTTTCCTTCCCCTCTGTCTGCGTGTGGCATAACCTCTGCATAGCCCAAAATTTCCAGTTATGCAAATTCAGGACAAAATATGATAATTTGTTGCAGTTGTTTCCGCATTTTTACGACGCGTCTATCTAATATGTAATTTTATTTTGTCGTTTGAAGAAAGTTATGTCAGCTAAAAATCAAATGTGCTTTTTAAAACTACCATGGCCTTGCGGCCACAAATGTACTCCCATTCAACTGTTCTAGAACAAGCTTACCGTGACATTGTGATAGGGATTTCATGAATATTCATGCCGGCGGAATTGTTTTAGTTATTATGGTCACATAAATGAGAAACACCGTGAGAAACCACACGCCACAACCACACAACCAAACCACACGCCAAACAGAAAAAAATGACTATAATTAGATGTCTGGCGCACAATTGCGCAAGCGAACGGACTTTGTGAAAGTCCATGATGTTCGTCGTTACAAAATGATTCATAGGCGTGTTATGCAATTTTGTGCATGCATCTTTTATAGGCATGACAAACATTTTTTGAATTCTAAGACCAGTACTATTTCTTATGGGTATAAAAGTTTTCAAGCCATATGGGTCCACATTATAGATCGAATGTGGCAAATGCAAAGTTTTGAATTGCATTCGAGTTTTGTGAACGAAGATACATTTGGCATTAAAGGTCGTACAGCAAGTACACGAGCAAGTTCCTTGGAAGCTGAAGCAGGAAAACTGTTGTCCGCTTGGGCACTCTGTGGAACACTCAGAAGCGCCTGCAGTTGAAAACATAGGAATTGTTATTGATAGTACCCTTTAAGTGTAACAAGCATGTTTACCTGATTAAGTTTACTGAAAGCGGGTAAACCACATGCAGCCGATAAGTTTTGCTAGAGCTATGCAACGAACATGGAAAAGTCATCTTTTTTATGTGTTAGAACCATTTCAGATGGGTATTTACATTGTGGTGCTTCGGCTAACGTATACTCAGTCCACATTGCTTGTTAAAGGACATTACATAATTTGGATAATTTGTACAACCTTATATATATATTATTTATGCTTTGCACACCACTAGAATGCTGAATAAGACAGAGAAATGGCATTGTGCACGCTGAAGCGCCATGGTTGCTCCAATTTCACTCAGTTTTATTAAAAAATGAGGACGTATTAGATGTTTGACATTTCTTTCGGCGTGACACACAGGTAAAACATGTTTGCATTTGTGCGAATTGCTGTGCAAAGCAAGCCTATTTAAAATATATAGACTTGAAGTAGGTGCTCTAGTTTCTGCAGCTGTTTCACTTCAAAGGCGTTGCAACAAGTAGCCTAGTCATAATGATAGCTGCAAAATTTGTGCATCATTTCCAGAATAATGCGCCCGCATCTCAACTGCTGTTTGCTACGAGCTTCACCACTGCCTTTATTTTGAATAAACCTTTTTTTTCGTATAACGTGCACATACAGTTTTCATTTGACATGGAGGCTGCCTTACGCAGTCCCGATTTTGAAGCTGAACTATGGGCAGTCCAACGGGCCCGCGACGTGGCGGAGAGGCTAGGCCTTTCTGTCCCGTCGTGTGAGTGGCCCGCTACGTTCCGATGGACCTGAATGCACGTTCCAATCAAACACAATAAAACATTTCCGACCATCCATCCATGGTGCCAAAGTAGCCACTACAAGATTTTAAAGACGATTACGCTACACTTTGAAAAATGCTCGACACAGAAAGAATAAAATAGATACAGCTAACGGAGGCTGAAATTTTATATTTCTTATGTTGCGACTGAGTTTGTTTATGTTCGAAATATGTTTTTTTCTTAAAGTCGCAAGAATTTATGAGTGGGTATACAGCATTCGGATTTGTCGGCGCACCTTATGCAACGATGCATGGGTAGGAAACGTCTATCGACCTCTACAAACTTCAATGAGACTTCATTCATGTAAAACCATGTAATACGCCTCATGGGTGTTTCTTCTTTATATAATCCTGATCAAAACTGATTGCCAGGAAGCGTTACTAAATTTCCTTCGTTCGTAGTGTTGGCGCACTATTTCTTAATATTTTTCTACTTGTATCAACTGTTAGAATATAAGCAGCCTCCTATAGTTCACATAAAAATACAATTAAAATTATGCGTCCCACTTCTGCTTAATATAATGATTTGAGGAAATTGAGACATCAACTGAGGATGACATGCTAGTGTTATGCCATCGTGTCAATCGCTGCAACTATAGACACACGTTGCTCGGTATTGAAGCATATGCAATTGCATGCAGTCTGGTGATAATACGTGTAGTAAGGACACTTGTTCGCAAGTATATCTGTGGATACCCGATATTTATTCCTACACTCCTAGTGGTATCGAAATCTATATGACCGAACTAATAGAAAATACTAGCGCTAATGACTTAAAAAAGACCGAAATATTTTCTCACTATTCTTCTAAGTTTACACAACACTAGCTTTATAAATATTCATCGCTGACGTGGTATTGTGGTGTATAGTGTCGTGCTGTGCATATGACTGGTTTTATGAAGCATAGCGAACAAAATTTTACAGTTCCTTGTGGTTCAAGCGAGGCGAAATATACGTCGTTGTGGAATGTCCTAAGGCTATATTTCGGATATTTGCTGTATTTTTTATGACGCCGTGGATTAGGATTGCTTGGGATGAGCTGTTCGTAGACTGGAAGTTCATACAAGCCTATTTACTATCTGACCCTGCTCTCGACTTCGAGCACTTGCCTGAAGGTGTACTGATAAGGAGCCCAAGCAGAAGGAAACTGTAAGCAAGCAGTGTCCCCTTCATGGTTGTCTGAAAAAGCAAAAAAGCATTTGTTCACTTCCTTTTCGCGGTAAATTTGTTGCCATTGATTCAATGCTTCATTTAATGGAGCTGATAATAACACAGCTAGTCACCACATAATTTGCTGAATTATAAAGTACTTCCGCCCTCCATGCATTCTTCGTACAGAATGCTCTCCCTTGCCTTGAGCAAAACATTAAAATTGTAATATTGTGCAGTCCATTCGAAATATATGCGCTATTAGTTTAGAATAAAGTTTAGAATAATGTACTTTTGGTCTGCTCCACAAAACTTACTGAACGGGAGTCGACAAAAACAGCAATAATACACGAATGCGTGAAACAAACATCAAAAGCAGAGAGTGGCTAGTTTGGCGGGAACGTAAGTGGTTGTACTCACCGGTCTGCGGAATGCGATGACGGCTACTGCCGCGTAAAATGCTCTTGTCAGGGGCGGCACAGGCACTTGGATATATGACATAGCATGTACACAGCCCATATATTTCTTCCTTCCCTCTGCTATCTACAAAGCCTTATCTATATGGTTCCGATAAGTAGCAATCATCCGACCTCGTTATAGAAATAAATGTTCAATTGTTTCTTATCGACTGGAGGTGTTTGTTCTGACATGCCCAAGGCTGATGCCTGTTAATTACATTTTCTTGTTATATAGGCCAATGTTATTACAGATAGATACAGCTTGTGCGTCTGCACATTTATTATCTACTAAGTGGATTCGCCTTGCGAACTCTCCGGCTAGAACTTGTAAAGTGCAATATGGGCCATAAAGTGATTAATCAAAAACTTAATTAGTGCATTTTTGAGTCCATATGCATCTAAATTTTGTTTACAAGTGATGTCTGCCTTTTCAGCTAGACCCGCTCATGGACTAGAATTGTGCCATCTGCTAGAGAAAATTTAAAATAAAATTGTAAGTCTTCGCTGAGACACCTGGTATATGTGGATGAGAAAGTGTACGGTAGCGAATGAAGACCTTTATTTAAGCACATGAGTAGTAAATGGAAACAATGTACATCAACGGATGAAGTTCTTAATGGCTAAATAGTGTTAATTCCAATTGTATATTTCATCCAGAAATATCTTTGCGTTAGAGTGCTGTAACTTGCAACTTTGACAACTTTATTTCGAAACATTCAAACGGAAAGCAGCACGCCCTAGATTCAGTTAGCGGTAATTCAAGGCTAAAAAAAGTAGCAGGAAAATTACTAAAAAGTACAAACGTTTTTTAGTCTGAACTTTAATTTCGCCTTCACATATTTTGTAGAACAATATCGTTCCGTGTGCTTCTGATTGCATCAACATCCTAACAACTTCGGCCATGAAATGTGATGTTCAGGATTATGATTTGCCGATTTTCCTTAAAATCACATGCTGATGAACAGTTAATTAAGGGTAAAGGCAAACGAAGTCTTCGTAACTAACCCCTCAGTCCTATTCGCATACAAATTGTTCGCGTTTTAAGATGGTATGGTTGGCGGACACTCCCTTAAATCTTCGTACTGTCCGAGGTTGACAATTCGGAAACCTAGGCCCTCTAGCCCATATTACCCAACGTATTGTCGAGCTACGAGTGCCCGAAAGGTGAGCACGAGGCTAAGTTAAGCTTCATTTACGTCATGCAAACTGCGAACGCCAGACATGCCTGATATGCTTCTTTCCTAGACACAACAATATCAAAATAAGGCGCTTGCACGGAGTAGCAGGTTGCAAAGGTATAGTCGATGTTAGTGGTACACATGGTTATTACAATTGGTTACATGCCATCTTAGGAGGCAACACCATGCCCTGACCACATCATACTTTGCTGGAGAAGGCACACGTGAGTACCATGGCTACTTCATGTACTGCAGTTTTCTCCCTTAAGTACTCATCACTCACTGAGCGAAATTAGAAAAAAAAAGAGAGTAGCTGCAAATAAATTCGAGAATGTCAATGACATCAAGCTTTTGTCACGCATAAATAATTACATAAAAAGATACCATACATAAAAATAGCAGACCGGATTGGTGTATTTGGCATCGTACTCATTTATGTCAGCGTCATTTTATTTTGTTATTTTTCTCGGTTGAAGCTGCCATCTTGCTTACACGAACGGCAAGAAAAGGAGCTTACGTGTAGGCCGTATAAATGGCAGTGAGGAGGTGGCTGACAGGGACAGTAGAATATTATTCTAATAAATAAAGTACAAGCATGAATAAATTAAATAAATCAAATTATTGGGAAAGAGTTAGGTGACAATTCATTATGTTAGAAAACAGTGCTGTATAGATGTATTTGGCGACTTCATTTCTGTGCAACACGTCTTGCATGTTGTGCTGCATTGGGCATATTATAATGTGTAAATATTTGCTTTCCGAGTGTATTTCATGCTTTTGCACAGGGTCGTAAAATGCGACTACATGCACAATATACTAAACCCTGAGCCGATTGCGATTTTCCTCCACTGAAAGGAGTCCAAGGATTCACCAAAAAATCTGCGTTTGTAATACATTTATTATCGCGCCAGTCTGCGAAATGCCACTTCTTTGCTGCAGCATTTTTGTCGCCATCATCATCATCAGCAGAAGCAGCAGCAGCATCATCCGGCTATATTATGTCCCTGCGCCAGCCGATTCTAACTAGCGCCCGCGAATTTCCCAATTTCCTTGCTCCACCTAGTATTCTGCCGTCCTCGACTGCGCTTCCGTTCTCTCAGCACCCATTCGGTAAACCTAATGGTCCACCGGTTATATCTAACCTACGCATTAGATGATCTACCCAGCTGCATTTTTTTCTTAATGTCAATCAGAATATCGCCTATCCCAGTCTGCTCTCTGATCCTCACCGCCCTCTTCCTGTCTCTTACTGTTATGGCTATCATTATTCGTTCCATCACACTATGCGTGGTCCTTGACTTGTTTTCGAGCTTCTTTGTCAAGCACCAAGTTTCTGCGCCATATGTTAGCACCCGTAGAAGGTATAGATTGTACGCCTTTCTTTTCTAGGATAGTGGTAAGCGTCCAGCAAGGATCTGACAATGCTTGCCGTATGCACTCCAGCCCATTTTTATTCTTCTGTAGGTTTTCTTCTCGTGATCAGGGTCCCTTGCAAGTAGTAACCCTAGGTGTACGTGTGTCTTCACAGATTCTACAGGCTAACTGGCGCTTCTGGACTCTAGTTCCCTTGCCCGGCTATTGATCATTATTTTTGTCTTCTGCATATTAATCTTCAACCCCACTCTTATACTCTCTTTGTTCAGGTCCTCAATGATTTGTTGTAACTCGTCCCCAGTGTTGCTGAACAAGACGATGTCATTTGCAAATCTAAGATTGCTGGGATATTCGCCGTTGATCCTTGCTCCTAAGCGTTCTCAGTTTAATAGCTTGAATATTTCTTCCAAGCATGTAGTGAATAGCATTGTAGAGAATGTGTCTCCTTGCCTGGCCCCTTTCGTTATAGGTACATTTCTACTTTTCGTGTTGAGAGCAATGTTAACTGTGGAATCTTCGTAGGCATTTTCCAAAATACTTAGGTAAGCATCCTGTACACCTTGGTGCCTCCATTACTGCTTGTTTCTCTATTGAAACAAATGTATTTTCGTAATGTATAGAAGCCATATAAAGAGGTTGATCGCACTCTGCAGATTTCTCGTTTACCTGATTGATGATATTAATGTGATTCCTTGTAGAGTAATCCTTCCTGAAGCCAGCCTGTTCTCTTGGTTGACTGAAGTCGAGAGCTGCCCTTATTCTATTGGAAATTATTTTGGTGAATATTTTTTTACAATACTGAAAGTAAGCTAATGGGTCTATCATTGTTCAATTCTTTAACGTCTCCCTTTCTGTGGATTCATATAATCTTTGCATTTTTCCAGTTCTCTGGAACCATTGAAGTCGACAGACAGTTCGTATAAAGGGTGGCAAGCTTTTCAAGCTTGATGTCTCCTCCACCTTTGATTAAACCGACTGTTATTCCATCTTCTGCTGCCACCTTTCCTTGTTTCATGTATTCCTATTCCCGTCTATCTTCGTCCCAAGTTATAGGAGGAGCCTCTGTAACTACTTCGATTCGGGGTATCGTAGCGGGTCTGGGTACTTAACAGGTAAGTATAGAACTCTTTCGCTGCTCTCTTTATATAGCGTCACGTGGAGTGACGTATGAAGAACACAGTAGCAATACTGTGAAAGACGAAACTAACTTTTATTGGGTGAACCTGTGCCCACAAAAACAGGCTACACTTAAAGAACGATGACAACCGCGAACACAGTCGGCGATCGTCAAAATCTCAGCGGGTCAATCGCGTCGGCTTTTACAGATCAGTCGTCGAATGTTCCGACGTAACCACTGGGACCCGCGTGCCTTCCACAAAGTTCTACACGAATCACGTGGCGCATACATGCAATCAGATTACGCAAGGTTCGGCGACAACAGACAGTGGATAGAAGCATCGATAACATTCTAGAAACGTCCGATACATGTAGACGCGTCTTGCACTGAGCGATAACTTTTCTTAGACGTTAAAAGCACTCACCCGTAAAAGATGAACGAGTTCACGTGTCACTTCCCCCCTCTCAAAAGGCATCGTCCCGATGCTACAAACATAACAGGAGAGTGAAAAACAAAAGGTCATTTGTTAAACAAAGTAACAAAACAACAACAAAAAACAAAGCCCAAGGTGACGCCATCCAAATTTCAGCTATGCGACGTCCCCAAAGTTCATTAGCGCTGGTGGAACGGCTTAAGTCGCGCATCATGAACTACTTCAGGTCGTGAGCGACGCTGCAGCGATAGCGAAATGCCGTCTAGCAGGACCTCATAGTCGAGTGCGCCAATACTTCGGATGACCTTGTATGGTCCGAAATAGTGGCGTAAGACCTTCTACCTCAATCGTCGTCGGCGTATAGGGGTCCAAACCCAAACACGGTCGTCGGGCTGGTACTCGACGTAGTGTCGTCGAAGGTTGCAGTGTCGGCTGTCGGTCCTCTGTTGGTTCTTGATCCGCAAGCGGGCGAGCTGTCCGGCTTCTTCGGCGCGCTGGAGATAGTTAGCGACGTCAAGATTCTCTTGGTCGCAGACGTGCGGCCGCATGGCGTCTAGAGCAGTCATCAGATCCCTGCCGTAAACCAGCTTGAACGGCGTAATCTGTGTTTCTTGCACCGCCGTGTTGTAAGCAAAGGTTAAGTACGGCAGGACCGCATCCCACGTCTTGTGCTCGACGTCGAAGTACATTGTTAGCATATCGGCGAGGGTTTCGTTCAGGCGCTCCACGAGACCATTCGTCTGCGGGTGCTAGGCAATTGTCCCCTGTGGCTTGTCTTGAGGTACTGCAGAATGGCTTGAGTGAGCTCTGCTGTAAAGGCCGTTCCTCTGTCGTTTATGAGGACTCCTGGTGCACCATGTCGCAGCAGGATGTTCTCGACGAAAAAGTTCGCCACTTTGGCTGCGCTTCCTTTCGGTAGAGCTTTAGTTTCAGCGAAGCGGGTGACATAGTCGGTCGCCACAGTGATCCACTTATTTTCAGATGTTCACGTTGAAAACGGTCCCAACAAATCCATCCCGATCTGCTGAAAAGGTCGGCAAGGAGGTTTGATCGGCTGTAGTAATCCTGCTGGCCTTGCCGGTGGTGTCTTGCGTCACTGACAGTCTCGGCATGTCTGGACGTAACAGACGACGTCGGCGGTGAGACGCAGCCAGTAATACCTTTCCTGTATCCTCGACAACGTCCCGGAGAATTCGAGGTGCCCAGCGGTTGGATCGTCATGTAGGGCGTGCAATAATTCTGGACGCAGCGCTAACGAAAAACAATAAGGTAGTTGGCGCGAACTGGTGAAAGGCTGTTTTTCACAAGCAGGTTGTTTAGTAGCGTGAACGAAGACAATCCGCGCCTAAATGCTCTAGGGACAACGTCGGTGTTCCCTTCCATATACTCGACGAGGCCTTTAGCTCCGTGTCTGCTCGTTGCTGTTTAGTGAAATCTTCCGCGCTTATTATTCCCAGGAAGGCGTCGTCGTCCTCATCGTCTTGCGATGGGGGATCGATGGGGGCGCGTGATAGGCAGTCGGCGTCAGCGTGTTTTCGTCCTGACTTGTAGATTACCGTGACGTCATATTCTTGCAGTCTGAGGCACCACCGCTCCAGCCGTCCTGAAGGGTCCTTTAAGTTAGCTAGCCAACACAACGCGTGATGGTCGCTGACCACTTTGAATGGCCTGTCATAAAGGTAAGGGCGGAATTTTGATGTAGGCCAAATGATGGCGAGGCACTCCTTTTCAGTCGTAGAATAATTGCCTTCCTCTTTTCACAGCGACCGGCTAGCATAAAATATCACCCGTCCAAGTCCGTCTTTCCTCTGGACTAGGACGGCACCGAGGCCTAAGCTACTGGCGTCAGTGTCGATTTCGGTATCGGCGTCCTCGGCGAAGTGTGCAAGTACCGGCGGCGATTGCATGCGTCGTTTGAGTTCCCAAAATGCGTCGGCCTGCGGCGTTTCCCACTTGAACTCGACATCACATTTGTTTAGATGTGTTAGCGGCTTCGCGATACGTGAAAAGTCCTTGACAAAGTGCCTATAGTAGGCACACATGCCAAGTAATCTACGCGCTGCTTTCGTGTCGATGGGCTGCGGGAACCTTGCGATGACACCTGTCTTCTGCGGGTTGGGGCGGACTCCAGATTTGCTGATGACGTGGCCTAGAAACAGAAGCTCATCGTAAGCAAAGCGGCACTTCTCCGGCTTCAGAGTAAGCCCTGATGACTTGATGGCTTCTAGTACTGTCGCAAGCCGCCCAAGGTGATTATCGAAATTTCCGGCGAATACGACGACGTCACCCAAGAATACAAGACAGGTCTGCCACTTCAATCCCTCTAAAACCGTGCCCATCACGCGCTGGAACGTTGCAGGCGCCGAGCACAGTCCAAAGACACTGTTAAATACACTGTTAAAAAAAACCGTAAAATTACAGGAACATTTGCGGGACCGCAGCCGCACGAACGCCGTAGTTGCCGCGTCCTGTAACGGGCTTCAACGGCTCCGAACCCGTTTCACAACGAAATTTTATTTGGGGACATGATAAGTAGTTATCTGTATTGCAACTAATGTGGTCAGTACCATTATCGTCTGCGATTGCAAGAAGGCTCATCCTATATCCGTTTCGGTAATGCAGCATTAAAGCTTCCACAGAACTAACTTCTTGCTCGGAACTTGCGCGATGATACCACGCCGCGGAAGAACACCGCCCGTCGCACGCACGCCCAATTTCTATCGTGGTTTCAGATTTGCGAGACGGAGCGGTTGTGTCCCGGCGGCAACTTTCATTTACAGCGTTTTTCGCTGCTGTAAGGTGCAACCAGCGGTGTGGACTGTACGGCTCCTCTGTCAAAGGATTGCACGGTAAGTTCGAATGAACTTGAAATCTTTGTTGTGTCGTAAAGCTGTTCATCTGCGAACCACTCGTGCCCGTGCGCCTGCCTTTCTATAATGGCACGCTTCCTTGCTATAGGTTAGTTTTCTAGGCCCCATGCGAGTGATTTTGTGACGTTCAATCGTAGACATACTTTCTGGCCATGCAAGTGAACGGCTTAGCTTGCGCTATCGCCCTGGAAATGAAAATGTGTCACTGAAGCTACAGAACAGGTATTCGGCTTTAAGTCACGAAGAGGACCTTAGTGTTGAAGCAATGAACGACAATATTGTGGGCATCATTAAGGAGTGTGCAATAGAAGTCGGTGGTAACTCCGTTAGACAGGATACCAGTAAGCTATCGCAGGAGACGAAAGATCTGATCAAGAAACGCCAATGTATGAAAGCCTCTAACCCTACAGCTAGAATAGAACTGGCAGAACTTTCGAAGTTAATCAACAAGCGTAAGACAGCGGACATAAGGAAGTATAACATGGATAGAATTGAACAAGCACTCAGGAACGGAGGAAGCCTAAAAGCAGTGAAGAAGAAACTAGGAATTGGCAAGAATCAGATGTATGCGCTAAGAGACAAAGCCGGCAATATCATTACTAATATGGATGAGATAGTTCAAGTGGCTGAGGAGTTCTATAGAGATTTATACAGTACAAGTGGCACCCACGATGATAATGGAAGAGAGAATAATCTAGAGGAATTCGATATCCCAGAAGTAACGCCGGAAGAAGTAAAGAAAGCCTTGGGAGCTATGCAAAGGGGGAAGGCAGCTGGGGAGGATCAGGTAACAGCAGATTTGCTGAAGGATGGTGGGCAGATTGTTCTAGAAAAACTGGCCACCCTGTATACACAATGCCTCAAGACCTCGACCGTACCAGAATCTTGGAAGAACGCTAACATAATCCTAATCCATAAGAAAGGCGACGCCAAAGACTTGAAAAATTATAGACCGATCAGCTTACTGTCCGTTGCCTACAAAGTATTTACTAAGGTAATTGCAAATAGAATCCGGAACACCTTAGACTTCCGTCAACCAAAGGACCAGGCAGGATTCCGTAAAGGCTACTCAACAATAGATCACATTCACACTATCAATCAGGTGATAGAGAAATGTGCGGAATATAACCAACCATTATATATAGCTTTCATTGATTACGAGAAAGCGTTTGATTCAGTCGAAACCTCAGCAGTCATGGAGGCATTACGGAATCAGGGTGTAGATGAGCCATATGTAAAAATACTGGAAGATATCTATAGCGGCTCCACAGCCACCGTAGTCCTCCACAAAGAAAGCAACAAAATCCCTATAAAGAAAGGCGTCAGACAGGGAGATACGATATCTCCAATGCTATTCACAGCATGTTTACAGGAGGTATTCAGAGGCCTGGAGTGGGAAGAATTGGGGATAAAAGTTGATGGAGAATACCTTAGTAACTTGCGCTTCGCTGATGATATTGCCTTGCTTAGTAACTCAGGGGACCAACTGCAATGCATGCTCACTGATCTGGAGAGGCAGAGATGAAGGGTGGGACTAAAAATGAATCTGCAGAAAACTAAAGTAATGTTTAACAGTCTCGGAAGGGAACAGCAGTTTACGATAGGTAGCGAGGCACTGGAAATGGTAAGAGAATATATCTACTTAGGACAAGTAGTGACTGCTGATCCAGATCATGAGAGTGAAATAATCAGAAGAATAAGAATGGGCTGGGGTGCGTTTGGCAGGCATTCGCAGATCATGAACAGCAGGTTGCCATTATCCCTCAAGAGAAAAGTATATAACAGCTGTGTCTTACCAGTACTTACGTACGGAGCAGAAACCTGGAGGCTTACGAAAAGGGTTCTACTTAAATTGAGGACGACGCAACGAGCTATGGAAAGAAGAATGATAGGTGTAACGTTAAGGGATAAGAAAAGAGCAGATTGGGTGAGGGAACAAACGCGCGTTAATGACATCTTAGTTGAAATCAAGAAAAAGAAATGGGCATGGGCAGGACATGTAATGAGGAGGGAAGATAACCGATGGTCATTAAGGGTTACAGACTGGATTCCGAGGGAAGGGAAGCGTAGCAGGGGGCGACAGAAAGTTAGGTGGGCAGATGAGATTAGGAAGTTTGGAGGGTCAACATGGCCACAATTAGTACGTGACCGGGGTAGTTGGAGAAGTATGGGAGAGGCCTTTGCCCTGCAGTGGGCGTAATCAGGCTGATGATGATGATGATGATGATGAATCACGGGCCAGTGCGGCTCAGTACGAGCTACAAACCACGACGGCTTTGCCACGCGCTTGAGCGTAGTAGCTCGTACTGAGCGCGATAGTATGTAGTTGATGTGCCTGTAGCCCTGTGCGGGGGCGATTTACGTAGTGTGTTGTTGCACGAGATTGTATCGGAAATGACGGCGTGCGCATGTCTCCTGCGTATACCTCGCCACTGCTAATAACGCGTGCCAGCGCGGCTAGAGATGCCACCCGCGCCTCACACTTGCGCACCGGCGTTAGATTACGTGCCGCTTCTCAGGACGCGTTCGACTAACGCTGGAAATAAATTCGCAAGTCGCCTTCGGTCATCACAGCCCGATCATATTTCGTTGAGGCATCGCTCACCGTTTCCAACGCTGGCGGCAAACTGGGCGCTAATAAGGCTGCGCTACATCGACAAAGACACCATTTGTAGCCGCGCGCCAGCCGGCACGGATCAGATACCTTGTTGGAATCGCCGCTGCGAAGATGACGCGGTGAATTCCTTTCGTGTGTGGGTCGAACACGCCCTGAGCAGAGGCGCGCCCGACGCGTGTTCTCGATTACGGCGCTCCGGTAGACAGCGCGTATGAAAACGTGTCTGGCATCTCTGGTCACTCGCTCGCATCTTGTTAACGGACCTGAGGTCTGTAATTCTGCGTTCTAGCGAGGCTCGAGGGGCTGCCTAAGTCGCTGTGTGAGACAATATATTTAACAAATGCCCTGCGGAGAAATTGTGGATAATGGGTCACAATTGCAGTGGCAGTAAGTTTACGTGCCAGCATGCGCTAGAGGCAATGATGAGAAAGAGTTCTCATATGTGAGGGCCGCTTAGCGGGTCGACCTGAGTGAACGCCAGTGAGCGTGAGTACATGTGAATTCAAATATGAATGGCGATTAATGTGAATTGAGTGCCTGAGCGAACGCAAGTGAGAGCGATAGTGTAACTTCCCGAGAGCTATTTCAGTGTGATGGTGACTGTTACTGAGTATCCTAATTGAGTGTGAGTAAACTATGTGTAGTGCTGGTTAGACGCTGCAGACGTGTACGTGAATGAGTATCTGTTTCTGAGAGTGTGAGTCACTGTAATCCTTGCTTGAAAAAGTGCGAGTCAATGTCATTTTTCCAACAAGTTTGCATAGCCAGAAGTAGAAGTGGATGTCTGTGAATTAATTTTGTACTTCTCTGAGTAAAAGTGAATGTGCATTGTGAGCATGTCTTTGTGAACTTGTCTTTATTTAAGAAAAACACAGAAATATATATAGTACAATATCATTTTCTGAAAACTGAGAAAACTGACATAGTTTCCTTCATTGCACCCAGCAATTTGCAGGTATAGCTGTACCCTGTGCTTTGAACTAATTTGATGAGAAATAATTTGAATATGCACTCTTATGGAGCATTTTGTGTGAAGCATGTGCATTGAAGTGCTATAAAGCCTTTCAAGTGTTACTTTGGGTGCTTGCTTTCATAGTGCTCGAGTAGGTACATAGTTGAAGGAAAAAACAAGTCAAGAAACACAAAGGACAAGAGGAGAGGTTCACACCACAACGACTCGACTGTCATCTGAGCTTTATTAGAAACGGCGTATTCCCAATCCCAAGATGGTGAACATAATGGACATGGGTGGCATTGCATGTAAGAATATTTTTAGTATGTACATTTATGATGTTGCATAAGACTAAAGATACCGTAAAAATATTAGTTCTACCATCGCACTAGGTTGAAGTCTGGCAAATGGCACAGCGGTTGCAACACAAAAGTCAAGAGGGAAACCCTGGGTTGAACCTCTCCCCCTCCATTTTATAGGTTACCCCAATAATTATGTTCTGCTACTAAATTATGAGCTGCGAGGCAATTGAGAGGTGGCGTGATAATGCAATGCTGCTGCTTGGTGATAGACAGTCATGGGGATCTCGAGAGTTTTGGGGCTTAGTCTATAGGTGTATGTTAAGAAATTAATTCATTATAGATAATATGAAAACAGGATTGATCTGTCAAACTTGATATTTTAAGCCGTAGATATATACAAGAAATTAACAAGAATATATCTGTTTGTAGGACATTGATCTAAACAATTAAGCATAACTAAAGGCTCCCACATTTAAAGCCCTCAAATCCATTTGCCCCCCTTTTTCTCGCTACAAAGAAACTTTCAACCATGGATACAGCAGTTATGTCGTATAAACTAGATGTAGTTTGCCTGCAAGGTTTGAAGGTGGCCTTTGTCTCAATCTCGTCTACATAGAACAGTGACAAGCAGAGCCTCATGTTTCAAGCCAATAAACGCCATGTTTAGTCCGTTAACATTTTATGTGTAGCGAGTAGGGCTGGGCATCGATTGATTAAAAATGTTCGATATTAGCCAGCCACTAATCAACAAAATGGTCCTGCTTGTTGGTGTGCACAAAACCTAAAAAAAGAATATTGCAGATTTATACATTGCATTAGATGGTTGTTTTTCCTCTTACAGACGTGCACCATGCATTTCACACAATTACAGAATAGTTCAGTTGCAGTGGCAAATTTTGCTAGTATTTTCCTACTATAAAGAGCTTCATATGCCACAGCACATTTGAGTTGCACCAGAAAAGTTGGCAATGCGTTGAAATTGCTCGAATGTATATCTGTTTGGGCACTGGCTCTATGCATGAAGTAGTGAGATTGTGCTTAATACACCCTGCAAAGTGTTGTATCATCACCACTGTGGTTTGAAATCAAACGGCACCTGACAAGTTGTCTGTCTTCTAACTTTCAGCGGAATACATATGTATAGCTGCACTTGAAATCCTGCTGTGATAAAAAGATGGTGATTTCAACACAGAAATTAAACTTGCATGTATAAAGGATTGCATGTATACTTTTAAGAGGACACGCTTGACTAATTGATCCCGGATGACTTGCACCGATATACCTGATTCAAATCTAATAATGAAGAAAGCGTTAGCCAATAATATGATAAGGTATCAATAAATCACCTAGCCCACATAGTTAGCAGGCCCAAGCAGGCTTCTCATTGCAGTGCAGAATTATTGTGGGGCTGTTCCTTTTCTAATTTCCTAATTCTTTGACGACATATTTTTGGGGGGAAGGCAAACTCCCAGTGATATCGGTAGAATGAAATAAGCCATCCTGGTTTGTCAAACAAGTGTGTAGCTTGAATTAGGGCTTAACTTTTCGTTGCAAAGGTAAAATATATATGTTGCTGATTGGTTACAAGCATGAACCCAGGTTTTCAATCAACAAGGACGCAGCACCACCATTGCTCATGTAGAGTACCGACAAGGGGCTAACAATATTACATATGTGCAATGCTTTCAACATTACTGCCTTAACCATCATGAAACAGGAACACTAGGGAGAGCAGCTGCTTGCCGCCATGCCAAAGTGACATCCAGTGCAAAATTTTTCTTTAATTAAGTTCGAAACTTCCTGCTGCGCTGACTTCGCGCTGAGCCAGCTGATTGAAAATTCGACGCCCAAGTGATGTCATTTCCCAAAATGAAAGGCAATGCACACTTATTACAGCTAAAGGAATTGGAGTAGTACGCCTACTAAGCAACATAGCTTTTACAGCGAAGCTATATACGGCAAGGCAAAACCAAAATCTGTTCGTCCGTTGGGCGCAGAAACTATCATCAGCAATAGCTCGAGTGCCGTTGTCTTCTTCCACAGCTGGCAGAACTCAGCGCAACTGCACGAACACACTCGTGCGAATTCCTGCGCGTTCGTCATCGTCTTCTTCCGCAGCTGACTTCGTTGTGCAAAAGACTATCAGCATCAGGAATGGCTTAAGCGTTGTCTTCTTTCACAGCTGGCTTCGTTGCCACCCATCATTCCAGAGTAGAATTTCACTTCTGTTGTCCTAATGGGGAGGCCACGTTTACGGGGGTATGGGGATATGAGCCATTCATTGTCTTACGTGACGGACAGATTAACAACAGAGGTGATACGCTGTGTGTGCGTACCTATCGGCAGGATGACCACCAATCAGGACAATAAATATGTTCGTACTTTGGTAAAAATTATTTGACCTATGTGTCGTGCGCTAAACAGCTTCGCTGGTCACCCACCTTCACAGAGTGGAGTGGTTCACAATATTTTTTTCTTGAGCGGTGGATTAACGGTAAGCGCACTTGTGTTTTTGGCGGTGCAGCTGTAATTTTGCAGGGGCAAGAAGCAAGGCATTCAAGTGGACTGCTGCAATTTCACAGTGCAATTAGTTTAAATATCAATGAACATATGTGGTCCAGTTACACAGCTAGTGCCATATTTAATTAAAAAGAAATAAGACATCTATTCCATTCTAACAAGTTGATACAAAAACAACCCATACGGGTTTCTCAATAGTGGAGCTTCGTAGTTCAAGAATTGGCAAGGTGGAGTTCTACACCTACAAAGTGAATTAATCCACCTTCTTTCCACGTTATTGGTTTCCACAAAATTTCTTTGTCAATTGGCGTTGCTTTGAGCTTTTAAAGAGTTCGAGTAAATGCTGCCATCTGCTATCCACCTAGTTAGTTTAAACAGTGAAGTGATTACCCCGGAAACAAAGTAGGTAGTCCTTTTTTTTGAGTCTCAGAAGAGGACGAATTTTTCCTCATGCGCAAAGTTTTACCTTCGAGGAACCTGTCTGGGTGTCCTTTGTAGCAATTTCGCATATTGAGTACATGTCTAATTTCCACTTCAATCTTTACTTCTCCCCCTTTCATGTTTCACAGAATTCCTCTATCAAGTTCCACTCTCGTTTGACCAATTTAAGGCTCTTTTGACTACATTTCTTGTCACCCTAGCATTGCATTCTTATTAAACAAGCAACTATGTATGTGCCTCTTTTTTTAAGATGATTGTGAAGCTATGGAGCAGTGATAAGACCATCAAGAAACTCGCAGTTGTGAGCACGCTTGATGCCGTAAAAAGGAAAGCTGTGGAATTTGGAATGTGTCGCAATGAGGACATAAATGTTTATAAATGTACTTTGAGCTTATGCTTACGACTCTCAATAAATTCTTAATTCCATGGCAAACTAGGAGACACATATCCTGGCGCGGTCATGGAGGGGGACATTGACAGCGTGCCACGACAGCGTAGGTCATCGCTTCTGGCTGGGGCTGCGGTAATTCATGTTTCAGGTTGCACCTCAGGCAATCCAGGCAATCACTGAACCTCATCTTTCACGATGTCAGCGATCGAGGCCATTTGAGGCTGCGACGAAGGCAAGACCTTGCGCAGTTCTTCGCGCACAATGGCCCTGATGGTCTCTTGGAGATCACCGGAACCCAGTGCTTGGAAGCCGCACTGAGGCGTGAGCATTTGACGGTTATATTGCCTAGTGCGCATTTTCTAAAATTTTCTCAATCGTCGTTGCCTCTGTCAAGAACTCAGCTACGGTCTTCGGTGGGTTTCGGATCAGTCCGGCGAAATGCTCTTGCTTTACGCCTCGCATCAAGGAACGCACTTTTTTCTCTTCGGACATTTCCGGGTCAGCATGCCCGAAACGACGGCTCATCTCTTCCGTGAAGATGGCGATGGTCTCATTGGGTAGTTGGCCTCGGGTTTCCAGCAGAACGTCGGCTTTTTCTTTACGGACAACGCTCGTGAACGTCCTCAAGAAGTTACTGCGGAACAGGTCCCATGTTCTAAGGGTGGACTCCCGGTTTTCGAACCAAGTCCTCACGGCATCTTCCAAGGAGAAGTGCACACGTCGTAGCTTATCCTCAGAGGTCCAGTTGTTGAAGGTGGAGATCCTTTCGAAGGTTTCGAGCCAGGTTTCCGCATCCTCTGACGTAGCTCCATGGAAGGTAGGGGGCTCTCTGGGCTGTTGAAATACGATTGGTGACACTGGGGCTGCCATTGTGGTTGCCTTGGCCACAATCTTCATGGTCTTTTCAGGTAGAAGTCCGTGCTCCGGGGGCAGCTGTTGAAGACTGCGGCTTGCTCGATAGGCCGAGACTAGGTTGGTGTTCTCTCTGTGGTCCGGGCTTGGAACACGGCTTGTCGGGGGCATCCGGCACATGAACGAAACGCACTTCCACCAGATGTCACGTGGAGTGACGTATGAAGAACACAGTAGCGATACTGTGAAAAACGAAACTAAGTTTTATTGAGCGGACCTGTGCCCACAAGAACAGGCTACACTGAAATAACGGCGACAATGCGAGCACGGCGAACACAGTCGGCGATCGTAAACATGTCATCAGCGGGTCAAGCCTGTCGGCTATTATAGATAAGCCGTCAAATGTTCCAGAGTAAGCGCTGGGGCCCGCGTGCCTTCTCCAAAGTTCTACACCATTCGCATCGCGCATACAGGCAATCAGATTGCACAAGGTTCGGTGACGACAGACAGCGGATACAATCGTCGATAACATTCTAGTAACTTCCGATACATGTAGACACGTCCTGCGCTGAGCGATAACATTTCTAAGACGTTGAAAGCGCTCACCCGTAAAAGATAAACGAGTTCACGTGTCAATATTCGTAATTGCTGACAATAATATTCTGCTAATCTTTCACTGCATATATCTTGGATTTTTTTATAACAAGTTTTTTCTCACTCATTTTATGCTGCGTCCATTTTGTACTGTGTCCTCAGGCTTCTTGGACTCGTCCACTCCTTCGTTGTCAGCCACATCGCCTACGTAGCCGCCTACCACAACTGGTTTGTCGCGGAAAAGAACAAAATCAACACGCTCATAAGGAAAACGTACAAGATACCCCAGGGCCTCCCGTAATCGAAGAGGACCGAGCTCCTGGTTGAGCTAGGCATATACAACACCGTGCAAGAAATAGCCGAAGCACTACGCATCTCGCAGCCAGAACGCCTGTCGACCACCACGACGGGAAGGTACATTATGAAAACGCTCGGCATAACGCACCAAAACCAGCACGGCCAGAAAATGCAAATCCTCAACAAAATCAGAGACACCAATACGGTGGCAAACATCCGAAGAAACGCGCACCCCGATTACAACCGAGGTAGAAGAAAGGCAAGAGCCAAGGCTTTGCTCCGTTCATTCGGCAGAGAGAGAAATGCGCGCTTTGTCAACGCAGCCGAATATCCGAACGGCCAAAAATACACCACCGTAGTAATAGACGCAAACTCCCAAATCAGAGCCACATGCGGTGTCTGCACCAAACACTCGGAAATAGCGGAAGAAGTAGCGGTCCGGCTGGTCCTCACAGAACAGGAATGCGAAGTCGTACTAAGCGACTCGCAAAGGGCAGTAAAGAATTACCCCAAAGGTAGAATTTCCAAGAAAGCCCTGTGCATTCTGGTCAAAGCGGACAGATCCAAAACCGCGAGATCGAGGATCATATGGTTCCACGCGCGGGTCACCACGGAGGGCGACGGGCTCCCGAACCTAAACGAGACGGCGCACCGGACGGCACGGGACATGACCCGCCGCTCCGAACAGGGCAACGCCTCTCGCACGATAGCGAAAACTCCTCGCCCATACCGGGGCCGGCTCACCAGATACAACGACATAACCAGTCCATATCTAAATGCCAGAAGGATATACCCACCGCCGACTCCCAAACTGAACAGGAGGCAGGCCGTCGCATGGAGACAACTCCAGACGAGCACCTTCCCTATTCCATTCCGTCTGAAACGTATGTTCCCAGATAAGCATCAGGACGACACGTGCAAATTACGCCAGGAAGGACCAGCAACACTCAGACACATGCTGTGGGAGTGCAATGTAGTTATAGGAAGGATGGCAGTTGCTCCGGCGACCCTGTCGCCGAGGGGGGCCCCCACTCTGCGCAGCTCAGACCTCGGAATCCAGACGTGGGTAGTCCAGCAAGCCCGTGAGGGAGCGTTGAGGCAAGGCCTTTACTTTCCCCCGTGGGAGACCGGAGCCCGGGTCGCATTAAACCTTGCCGGACGTACAATAATGTTGCATCTATCCATCCATGCATCAGGCTTTCTTACGTTATTATTTAGAATGTCCCGTACTTTCTCCTTGTTGATCAGTTTTGACAGTTCCGCGAATTCGGTTTGATCTCTTGAATCTTTCAATCTTGGCATTTCTTTATTAGGAGTTTCGTTACTTGGGAGCGCTCACCTTCTCGTTTCCTTGGTGACTTACCTCCTACTTTAAACGCTGCTTTTGAAGCCAGTTTAGTTACGGTTTCGTTCATTAACTCTATGTCATCTTCATCCCACTGTTCTAAGGTTGAATATTTGTTTGCAGGCACCAGCTTAAACAGGTCTGCTTTTATCCTTACTGCGTCTAGGTTTGCCGGTTTCTTCTTGACCATTTTGAGTCTTTCTCTCTTCATGCTGAGGTGAAAACTAGACCTCACTAAGCTGTGATGACTACATTTTACCTTGTCTTTGATCTTGTCTAACACTTCTACATCCTGCACTTTCCTCGGATTAGTAGAAAGTATGAAATCTGTTTAATTTCTTGTATCACCATCAGGGCTTTACCAGGTTCACTTTCTGTTTCTACGCTTCCCGGTTCATTATTCGCAGCTTATTCTGCTGTATTCAATCAAAGGATAATGAAGAATCACATAGGGACAGATGTTGTGAAGTTCGCATAGAGAATTTCATCTCGTCAAAACGCTCGTCGTTGCGTCGCTTTCTTTCTTTTGCATTTGCACAGAGATTTGCTCTCGCTTGCTTCCTGTTGTTTTCCCGTGGGTCTCGATCGTGTATTCGCAACCGCTGTGTTTTGAGTGCGGCGGTAACAGCGTAGGCAATTGCTCCCCCGCGCGGAATGAAGAAACCATGTCAGATGGATTGCAGACGTGCTTGCTGTGGTTTCAAGGAGGCATAAAGCTCATGACTTATAAAGCAAAAAGTGGTAAGGCATGCAGACACAGACACAATAGGAGAGAAGTGGACACCACGAACGCCAACTATCGAATGAAGGAAGTACTGAGGTGGGAAAAAAGGAAAGAAGACACAAAATCCATCTGCGCATGCTCTGGAAAAGTAGCACCGCATATCAATCGGGTACACGTGCCGGTTACGTGTACCAAGGCTTCCTTCAGTTGATAGTCGGCGTTCGTGGTGTCCACTTCTCTCCTCTTCTGTTTGTGTCTGCACGCCTTAACCCTTATTTGCATGATGAATCCTTACCAACTGGCTCAGCTTTCTGTCGTTATAAAACTCATGACTATCTAGCGTCTGGGTCCGAAAATAATTCTTCGAGGCCTGTGGCAGCGAGGCACGCCAGAAAGCAGACGAACTTATCACCGCCGTGCATATCCCTTGGCTTTTCAGGTAAGGTAAGGATTTTTTTCTCATAAGCTCTCGTATGAGTGCTGTCCAAACCTGCAGAAAGGACGAAAGCACCAAGCCATTGACAAGGTCGCATGTTTTACGGGCGACTCAGAACCACAATTTTCTGGCAGCCCGTTCATATACGTATCATAACCTAGCCGCGTTCACGCGCGTCTGCGTACCTGAGTTTCCGGAACCACGATGATAGAACCATGTATAAATATTGCTATATACTGCTAGTTATCGCGATCAGAAAACCCGTGAGTCGCGGATAAATGAAGGGAGTTTGTAAGTATGAAAGACTTACGTAAAGGGCTTAGACTGACACTTCTGACATACGTTGCATATTTTACATAACAAATATATGCACACATTTGCTTCAATTTTCTGTGTTTGTTAAGCATACACCTTTCTTTTCTTTCTACCGAAACGTGCTTGCATACATAACGTAAAATTCTTGAGCAAAAGAAACATAGCAAACTCGCCTATCGCGGATAAATAAAGCGAGTCTTTACGCATGCAATATCCTCTATGGTGGACTTCTATGCTATAAGTGGGCCTGGTCGCCTACAGGGCTATCTGACGGAGCTCTCTTGTTTGCTCGGTTGCCATTGTCAGGAGGTCAAATCCTTGGGGTTTGTTTTTCTTTTTTTATATGAGAAGGCAGTAGACTCGAACTCACCTCCAGGACACTGCACCCACCTGCAGGCTTCTAGTGGCGCCTGACACCGGCAAAAAATTACCGGGGCTATACTAATCCAGGTACAACAAAATTAGGAAGGCCCACTAAGCTTCAACAAAAGACACTGCCTCTGCAGAATAAAAGTTGGCCTCCCTGGTGCAGTATTCGGTCACTATATCCCTGATGACACATTCACTCATGGTAGGTAAACAGCAACCAAAGTACTGTGCTGAAGGCGAGAGGACATCCTTCTAGAATTAAGAAAATTTCACGGATGTCAACTATACAGATGAAAAGAATCTTTAAAAAGTAAAATCATGTCAATATTGTCCATTGCTTGGAAGAGATTAAGCTTCTTGTGCAAGTAGCATTTTTCGGTGATTGTCAGACTCTCGGAGAAAAGAACCTGCATTGTTTCAGAGGGCAAGCGTTTTTGGCGCTTCAGCCGCATAACGAAGATCACAAATAATTTCGAGAACGGAAAAGAATGTAAAACTCCCTAGAATCGCTGGAGTGCCACTGTATATTAAACTAAACACTGAAAACCGTCCATCTTTATCTGGGCAAACGCAAAGTGAAACACCGCTATATGTTGACTTATTTAAAAGTAAAGGGCGCGAGTCTTCATTGATCTGTCAGTCTAGACAAACATTTTAATGCCATCGTGAATACTTCAACGTCTCCCCCCAAATTGCTAGCAGCACGGTGGGCTTTGAGCTGGAAGGGCGGCCGTACCCTGTTGTCCGTTCGGACAACAGGGTTCAGTTGCAGCCGGCTTGGTGTTGGTAATATTGTCAGGACAGCAGGGCTGGCTTGGGGCGTATTCGGGGATTGGGCCCGCTGTTGTAGAAGGAAAAGTGTAAATGAAAGGTGCATGTTTGCGAGAAGAGCAAACACTGCATTTTTTGAAACGATAGCTTTAATTGACTCTTATCCGCAATTTGCGGCCTTCGAGTGATTTTTCTATCTATGTTAGATATCGTGCACTTTCAAACCACGTGTAAGATTGCGGAATTTTATTTTTCTGTTGAGGCTTTGGGATTGCTTCTTGTACTCTACATATATCCTCTAAGGAATATTCAATATCTTGCTTAAAACATCAAAATCAAGCTAATCATTCGCACTTCAAGATAAGGTCTGATAAATGCATGCCGCCTACGAACAATATGATGTATCGGTCTTTAGTCTCCAGTGTAATACTGTATTCTAAATGATTCGTTCAGATCATGTCAAACTTCTAGCTTCTTTTGGCGACCTTACACTGTAAAATTTTTTCGTGAAATATACATTCAAAAATGCACTTACCACATGTGCATAGGCACCTATGGCTACTTCTGCAGCTGGTAAGGCAAGTCGTTCGCCAAGGATAGGAGCAATCTTGGTGCATTTTCACTGTTGCGAAGAAGACATAGTGCCCTGTCAGTCAATTATTTATTTCAATTGGCAAATGCCTTTCAGGAGCACTTAAAGTAATATATCTTGCAAGGACAACCGTTATTTTTGCGATGCTGTTTATCTGAACGCCACGTATATTTCATTTTTACATTGCGTTTCACTTGAGCCCAACTTAAAGGCGAACGAAACGACACTAAATAAAATAGATGTTGCTTTCATGACTTGCAGTGACCCAAAATATTACGCATGAAGATTTACCGAGGTTGTTTAAAAGTAATTGTAGACAACCGAGTTAGCAAACGCCGTGCTGGGAGAACGACGATACACACGTGTACGACAGCGCTAGCCCTGATTTACAGGCGTCGAATATTATACTTGTTCTGTGGAGCGCGATTGGTGATATATGTCGCGACTAAGCAAATATTATGCTTAGTGGGCTGTCGCCAACCTGCTTGGGCTTTCGCCTGCCATTTCCTAAACGATGTTGAAAAGCGCAACAAATTTACGACTTCTTCAGAATAGTGATGTCAAAGAAATTCGATCAGCGGAAGCTTCAATTGTTCATGCGCAGTTTATTTGATGCAGCAGTACACTGTAGGTGCATCGTAACTTCGCAAATAAAATGCACTTGGCTCTCTAGAACCAATGAAATCTTAGGGGTTATTTCCGAATTAGGCACTTGCTTTGCCGCTTTCCACTCAGGCAATAAAATTTGAAGTCCCTGTATATCTCCACTACAGTTTCTACTCTGCTGATGCCAGTTAATACTTCAGCGTGTTCGTTCTTGCTGTACCTATGGATAAGTATCTGGAATTTGTAGCCCCATCTGCCTATATGTATGACTGCTCGACGACGACAACACCACAGGCGATATTTTCTCCATGAAAGGGCAAGAACTAATTTTCTCCACGAGAGGGCACGTTGCCTTCGCCAGCTTTTTTTTCTCGGAAACGAGCGCTTACAGATTGTGGCCATGAAGGCGTATCTTACCGTCCAACTAAAATAATATTCTATAGTCCTAAAGCTCCACAGTCGTCATCATCTTTCACTGTCGCCAGGGCAATTGGGCGCACTTGCGGGAACATCCAGCAAGGGTGTCAACCGGAACAAAATAGAAATTTGTTACGGTTTGGCTACAACACGTCCTTGTTTTGTTCCAATTCAGTTCCGGTTCGCAGAAACAAAATTATAACGGTTCGCGAGCTGGGTCGCTACAGCAAATGGGTGAGCGAACCGGTTCATTATATTACACCTTAAACTCTAACTTGGCGACACGTTGCACTGTGCCTGCGAGCTGCGAACATGCGCACCTCTTCTCAGGTAGAAGAACAGGCGAGAGCGCCACTGAACACGGGAGAGGGCGACTTGAGTTTTGAGATAAAAGATCCCACAGTACCCATCCCACGATGAATATTGACAATAATGTATTTGGCTTTAGACTAATGCAGTAACACACATTATTGGAACTGCACGCACACGAAGCTGCCATCTCGCTGCCGAGCACAACGCTAAATTGTACCACGACACTATAATTTTTCTAATGACTGCACTCCAGTTAAAACTACATTGTATTCGTAGTCTCCTCTCTGCAACTTCGTTGCAATGACTCTCTATCGAGAGTTTGCACTCGACGTGAAGGTAGCCGTTGTCACTTGCAACCCCTCTGTCTCCTTGGCGCATAAATTCCGAGCTATAGGCCAAGAATGGGCACATACCGTGTCCACACGACGTACCCGATTCCTTTATCGCGCACATCCTCAATGGCAGGTATGCGATGACCCAATTAGGTTACTGTCCCAACAGAAGCCGGCTGTCACTTGCCTATTCGACCGCATACCCAGTGGTCTAAGCTACCTGATCGGCAGGACCGCAGACAGCCCATGCCTAATGGTTCAAGCTGTAGACAACTGGGTCACTGGGTGAACGAGGTCATACATAGGTATACCTGACAGTTGGTGAATTTCCCAATGAATGCTACTTGAATTAAAATGGATTGATGAAGCGTAATTGTATGCAGATGCATGCAGTACGTATACAGAGAGCGCCATTTTGGACAGTTCCGTAATTAAAAAGTGAGCGCCATCTCGACACCTGCATCGCTGCTCTGTCTTTCATTCATAATGTTTATTGTAAATAATACTGTGTATTCCTGGACACCGCAACGAATAAGTTAGGAGACTTATAGGGGTGTACATTTAGATATTTGCAAACAAAAATTTTTTGGTGATAGCCAAATCATAAGGCCTTTATATAAATTTCACATTGAAATAAAGGAATATACCATTGAAGAACAATTAAAATTATTAGATAAACATTGTTTTGAATACATCCAAACATTATAACGACATATTCAAAGGCTAATGTGATCAAATGCAAATGAATTAAAGGGGACTGACATTGCGAAAACATTACGTAAACTGCTGGCGAATACAATGTAATAAATCGATCAAAAAATTGCACATACAGAGGATCCAGCGCAACCAGCAAGTTCATCGCTGAAGAAAACCTCGCAGACAAACAGAATTTATTCTACAGGAATAACAAATGTAACAAATAGAAGAAATACAATGAAATTGTCGCTCTTAGAATATTTGCACCATTTATATGTTTGCTTACGTTGTGTTGTACGCATAAATATATGGCCTCGTAAGCAAATGAAGATGCCGGCCTATTATGCGTTATGAAGCCTCGAACAGCAGGATGGCTAACCAAACTACGATTTCTCAGAGCACTGATGTATGCCAGGCGCACCTTATTGATCTCGAAGAAGGCGCCGGACATGGTTCAGTTCTTCTGCTGTAGCTCCAGGAGCATCACTGATACAGATCGCCGTACACGTAGATGTGAAGCATCACCAGTAAACAACCACCACATAAACATTTTTTGCAGTCTCACTGAACACAAGCCAACATCGCATTCGCTCGAAAGCTACAGCGCCGTAACTCAGTCTATGCAGCGCGCACTTTACAAAACTAAAGGCAGTCGAGAGCTTGAATGAGCTCAGAACAGAAACGGTAACGGAACCTACCAAACTCTGAAATCAGCGTCGATCTTGTTTAGGATAGCCGCCGCCAGTTTCATAAGCTCTGGCCATGTGTGTCCTTAGTCACATGGGTATAAGTTAAGCTTCCACGGCATGCGGTACTGTTATCACCCCAGGTACTTAGCGTTTCCCAGCTTGGCTGCCCCCGCTTTTCTTTGAAACCTCTTCCAACCTACCATGAAGAAGCACGCAGAGCGGACCCAGGGACGGGGACGGGCGACGGAAATCTATCGCGAAGTGGCGCCGTCAGATTTATGCTGAATTGTAATTGCTTCTGTTGCCGGTTCTCTGGTGGTATATGACGACTGACAGCGAGAACATTGGCCGTGTATTCTTGTGTCGGCTTTTTTTTTCGTGTGATGCCATTACATGCCGTCTTTATTCCCTCAGAAATTAGGAAACAGAAAATATGGGCCGATCACGATGGCTGTGCGATCTAACACATAATTTCAAAGCGCTAGCTGTGACAATGGAAGTATGCCAGAAAGCACCACGTGACACACACACACCATGCCTTTTAAAGATCGATCCACTTTGACACGGCTGAAGGAAGCGTGCAATCGTGGTCTAATGGTTATATAAATGGGCAGCTGTGCTTGACGACAGAGGTTCGATTCCACCATTGGTAAGGCATTTCCTTTCAGGACATGGTCAGGCTTCACCTAGTTTAAAGATATTTAATCGAAAACTGGATGTGTGTCACAGCACGGCGTAGGTTGGACGATATCGGAAGTTAGTAAGAGATAGAGGGTACGGAAACGTCACCTTGATCATAGTACATACAGTGAGAACTATTCGGCTTCTTCACTTTACAAACGCATCACTTCTAAGACGATATTGCTTTATAAGTAATAAGTGAACTTTAATAAATTGTTTCACTGCAACATACGAACACAGGAGCCCCAGCACAAACGACCGATATTGAAACTATTGCGTAAAACGTAAAATATAAACGTAATACTGCCAAACGTAAAATGTTGTTTTGCATTTTCATATCGATAGTGCGGATCTGCGAGTAAATTGCATTTGTTCTTTTAAAATTAAATCCTAAACAGGCATTCGCAAACAGCAAGCCTAAAGGCCGAGCGCTACTAACGGTCCCAATCTTAACATTTCTGAGCACATTGATGCAGCCTCAAAACGATAAGTAACATTGAAGATGCAGGAATCTCGCACTGGCCTTTCCTGTATCGAATAAGTTGTATTACTTCCCGTCAGGATGCAATACACATCTAAAGAATACGAAAAATGAGAATGAGTGACACAATTATGGCACTTTAGATTACGAACGAATTCGGCTTCCCAGTTAAGGCTCACAAAATATGTAAAAAAAGAGGAAGCAAAGGCCTATGGGAAGAAAAATTTATTCACGGCTCTGGTCTTGCACGACATATGCAGCTTTCATGGCGGCATTATCATAAAAAAACGCATTTCAATAAATATTCCAATAATACGGGAATCCCCCACGTCGTTTTTCTAACTATGCGGCCTAATTTTTTTCAAGCAGTATTGTTATTCGCTCGTGGAAACATTCCGCAGAAATTAAGTGTAGCCATAAGAAGACTGGCGATTTGGAGGCACTGAAGACCGTCAGCAAGCTAAGACCAGGTAACGCTGTAGGCGGGCGTGTTAGAGATGTAGAGGTGCGAATAAAATAATAGCACAGATCACCTACATCGCAGTTCATCTGGCACTGGAGTGAGCATTCTTTCAGAGCAGTTCATATGAGCATTTACACAAACTAAACCAGCATCAGTCTTATGACCCATAACCATGCACGCTCAAAGTTCATTTCATAAATTTTGTGCCGGAGTAGATGCAGCTTCAAACATTTCTGTGCGCAAAGTATATTTGAATGCTAATGTCAGGTTTGTATTGAGGAAACAATACCTCTGAGGTCTCGTTCATATTAGCAGGTAATGAATAAACCATTACAGTGCGATAGACGAAGTAGTAAATGCTAAATTGAGGTGCCGCAGTGTACACTTTTGATCTCTTTTAGGCATTATGTGCTGCTTGGCTAAAGTAAACACAATTTTAACGCGATAGCACTAAGGGCAGCGTGTCGCGGAAAATCCGGTGTCGGCGTCGGGAGTGTTGTCCGTGAGCGACAATTTCCGTATATATATTTACGTTCATGTAAATGCCACGCCTTGCTATTCGACATGCTGAATATGCGCGTCACAATTTCCACGCCATTCTATCCGTAAACTTGCTCATACCTTGTCTTACTTTCGTGACAAATTTATTCCTCGGAACTGTGAGAATGACAGCCGTAAACAAATGGTACAAATACAAAACGCCGACAGTGCACGCCTTTTATGTTAAATCATCTCAGACCTAAACATTACAAGCCCCCAACAATAACAGCGACTTCAAAATGTTGTAATTTTGTTGGCACGGCTGCACACTACCTCCAATGTCGGCCCACGCAAGAGGCGGCGTTTCTACCGGAAAGCTCTCCTGCGTGCATAGCATTAGCTGCCAGCGTTTCTCGGTAAACGTTACGGTTACATAAGGTGCAGTTGCGGGGAAGTGTGAGACGCTGTCAAAGATCTTTTAATGCTATCGTGCTCCACTCCTAATGGCGAAGCTTAGGTGTCCTCCAAGTTTCTTTTTTTTTGTTGACTGAATGAATGAAATACATTAGTATTGTTGTAACAATTTAGGTCAAACGCTACAAGATCTTAGCTCTTGTTGTACACGGCGAAGAAAAACAACAGCTCAGACATAGCGACAGAACCGTCAGTCTCGACTACAATTTATCTTCCCCGTGTACCCAGGCAGCAACTACACAATGCTGCAGCCTAGTAGATATATAGTTCTGTTACTGAGTTCGAAGTCACGGGTGTGATCCTTGCCCTGGAGGACGCATTAGCACGCTGGCGACATGCGAAAACGCTCCTGTACTATATATTTAGGAGCAAGGTAAGTAATTCTAAGTGATCCAAAGTAATCCTAAGCCTTCCAATACGGCGTGCTTCAAACCAAATTGTGCATTTGGTACGCAAAACCATTATAGATGGCTTTATTTTTATTACGCTGCAACTTTTCTTTCGGAAATCACATATCAACTAGACCACATTGTCCTGAATAAGCTGGAACGCATGAATAATTGCAAGGATCTGCAGCTTTTGTTATTACTTCACCCTTCGTTAAATTTATGCCGCACTCTCCTTTATGCTACGTTGAGTACAAGCGACAAGGAATTTTAGGATACCGAGGCATGTGCCTGCGTAACGCACTTTCAGGGCCAGTACTCTTCATTCTGAGGTAATAACCGAAACGTGCCAGTAACGATCACACACACAGACTTTACGAACTTAGCCTTTCCGCCGCTGCATTCATGTATCAACGATCGCCGATAACTGAAGAATACAATGGTATGTCACAAGCCGATCTCGACAAAAAGATTGAGTTATAGCATTTGTCTAAAAGCCAATTGCAACGAAATTTCTGACCGCGCATAAACAAACGCCTCCGAATTTACGTTTGAAAGGTGAGATGGTGTTTCACAAAAAGCTTGAAAAAGTAGTTGTTTTCTTTTATGCCGAAAATACAAAATGAAAAATTTCCGCAATTAACTTTCGCCGGAAGTGGAGCCGTACTCAGTAAGTACGGCTCGACGGCATGACCTCTAAAAGTACAGGGCGCCGGGGACTGCCCACCAAGCGCTGACAATGTTCCGAGACGACGAATACTACTCACACCAACTGCCAGGTGAATGGGTCCTCTGGTAATGTGCTGTACAATTGCTGCTAATAAAAAACTTAGGCGATTACCAGCCACGCTGCTTTGCCAGTGTTACTTGCATTGTATATAAGACTCGTTCATTACCTACTGAGGTAAATTGAAATTTCGTTGCATTTGGCCTTAAATAAGTCTACCGCAGTGCTTGAAGTTCCAGTGGCTCGATCATTGCTACGAGATAATTCCTTAGTCAAAAACCTCTTCAATGGTAGCTCTGGAATGCACCTACAACGAAAGCTTAATGAAGGGATATTTGAATGGCACACTAAATAGAGGCGTACTTGTGCTTGCAGCAGTCAGGATCACAATCGGTTTTTATTGAGATGATTAGAAGGATTACAAGATGTTAATATACAGAAGGAGGTCCCGAAGTCAAAGACTGCAATGGGACCTCCTTTACAAAGTAAACGTAATAAAACGAAAATTACAACGGTTTCAACAAATCGTTAACAGGAAAGAATTACAGGTTTTATTATGAACAGCATGATTCAAGAGTTACATGTGTATAAATGTCAAGGAAGAAAGTACTGTAACATAATTTCGTTGACAACTAATAAAGTAACAGAGAGGCTGACGTCACAAACACAGAATAGTTTGCTCACTCGAATTTATATGTAAGGCAGAGACATAAACTTAATGGTATGGCAATGAAAATGAAATGAAGGCACACTGAAAGAATGGTTGTGAGTAGCCAATATAATAGCAGTGTATGCATATTATTGGCTAAGGATTATAATGTTATTTGTCCACAACGAAGCTAAGGAAACAAGTCGCCGTTTATAATTCTTGATTTTTGGAAACGCAGGGCAAGCTTAGACAGTTTCGATAAAATATATATGCACTATTGAAAACACAGAATATTGAAGCCTTAAAACCCGTGAATTCGTCATGACCGCCTTTTGTAGTTAGTGTCTCGCTTGGAAAGAAAGTACAGCCCCAACCACCGTGCTCAATCTACTCACTGGCAGCACGTAGACAAGTATAAATAAATCACTAGGTAGCTAAGCCGAAGCTATACTTTCTGAAGGAAAGAAATGCGAATGGTAAATTATTGTAGCACTTACCGCATGTGCAAGCACACGAGCTTCCTTTATTTAAACACGTGGCTTTTTCTCCGCAGGCGCAACTGAGTTTCGGACATGGGATCATTCCTAAAAGAAGGGGGAAAATGAACATTACTCTATTTAGAGCTAAAAGCTTTCTGTTCATTGTTTTCTATGAAAGTTATTTACACTTCTGAAATGCTCACCTCTTAAGAAAAATTTCGCGTGCCCTTCACACCCAAATACGAAACGCGCTATAGTGTACACACGCTGCATAAGTGGAACGATTAGCGCATTGAACTTTTATTTTTGTCGTCAACAACGGACATTATTAGATCGTTTCCCAGATGTATTCCCTGCAAGTGCGGTACAGGTATGAGTCGGCGTTGCCATTTTGCCAGTGCCTAGGAGCCTTAGCGAGAAAGTAGATTGCCAGGAACCCACATTCGCCAGGTGGCCGGTGAGAACAGTAGTTGACTTTTTATAGTTTAGAGTGACGTATTACAGCCTCAACTGTCGATCGCCAAAGCAGAGCGTCTAGAGCCTGACACCGCAACCTAACTTCGCGGCTGTACATTTTTACAGGAAATGTTTGGTGGAAGTTGGTCGTGAATTTCTGATTAGATAAATTAACAAAACGAAGGACAACGTTGAAAAATTAAGAGAAAAATAATATCCGAGCACACCTAAGTACTTCTTAAGAGTTGTTGATGCAAAAGTGCCATTGTGCGATTAAACGGCTCGGGCTGCTAAGCACGAGGTGGCGGGAACGAATCCCGGCCACAGAGCCGCGTTTCAATAGGGGCGAAATGCGACAGCACCCATGTACTTAGATGGGCGTGCACGTTAAAGAACCCCAGGTGGCCCGAATTTTCGGAGTGCCCCACAACACCGTGCGTCCTAATCACATCGTGGTGCTTGCACGTAAAAGCCCACAATTACATAAATTGAACGCCGCTGAGCGCTCTCTCCATTTATGAAGCTCTCGGGGGCCAGTAAACGCGTTTAAAAAGTTGCCCTGGTTTATCGCACTGGCTAATGCACTCGGCGTTTGAACGTGGGGTGAGAGGTTCGAAACTCACAACCGCCAACTTGCTTCCTCTGGAATTTATTCTTTTTTACACATTATTTCTGTAGTGCGGTTACGTAGGCGAGGTTATAACGCAGGTGAGAGCTTGCGCGGAGAAGGAACGCGCGGATAAGAGAGGCTTCTAAACGTGGCGTCGCGGCGATGTTCTCTGCCCTTACGCAGCACCTGGCATGGCAGCATGTGTTTCCTTTCGTCCGCGTTGCTCCATCGAGGCGCGCACGTGACGTAGCGTCGCAGCCAATGAAAATTTATCTACCGTTTTGCTGCTACAGACGCCAACGTTGTTTTTAAATTACCTGTTCGAAGTTTTTTTCATCAAAAGACAAGTGTCTCTACTTGTTTACCATGCGAATTCTCATTTTATAGGCTAATTAGTTTGCGAAACAGCCAATTTACACATTACGAAACCGTAAACGCAACGCGCCACCTACAGAACATTCTATGAACTTACTGGCTTCAATATATTATTACGGGTTTGACTGATTATAACTGATTGAGCATGGTTAAACTGTGAGCAGTCGATTGAGCCGCTGTGTTGCATAGATACGTTCTCCACTTTTCATGTAAACACCACTTGAACAGCTAAGTTAAGTAGCGTCATACGATGTATTTTTAAACGCAAATTGTTACAATGTACGCCTCATCGTCATGCCTATACATGGTCTTCTTGCTGATTTCATGATGTCTTCATTCTCTATTGATTCAATGTTGAGTTATAATAAAATGTGATATATGGTATATTTTGACTTTATCGGTAACGGTCACTTATCCCGGTGTTTTTGTTTCACAGTTTTCGTGCTTTTTTTGGGTGGTATAGATGTTAGTTTCTAATAGAAAAATTGTGGAACTTCCACGTACTGCGGAAATCTTTGTCACGCGAAATATTTTGCGGGCAGCTGGCTATGAAAGCACTTTTTCGGGTACCGCAAAACGTTACCGATTTGACAAATGTGTTTCTGTGAATTAAGCATTTGTGTGTGTGACGGCAGTAGCGTGAACTAGAATTAACGCATGAGTGCATGTGTGTGACCACGGCAGCAAGACGTTGGCAAGAACCGCAAAAGTAGCGCGATTTGTACCAGCGACCAAATTTCTGTGAACGAGCTGCAGGGAAGTGCGAGGTTGGCAAGAAACGCACGAAATAAATGCTCACTGACGTCAGCACCTGGTATTAGATTAACGAATCAAGCGGATAACTTAACCGCGAAACTGCCGCACAACACTAAGCATGTGTTCTTTTATAGCAATTCCGACGAGTAGCGTGGTGCGCTGCTTGCTTTCGCCAGGTCACGATGACGCTTCCATAGTGAAAGTCGAAGCAGCGTTGTTGTAGTTGGACACTGCGTGCACTGAGAAAGAGCAGGCCTCGATGTTTTATTAAGTGGCCCGATGATGACGAGAAGGGCCGTGAAAGCCTGACACGAACTTTGGGAGGAACGAGGAGCAGCGCTTTGCTGTACGGTTTTCGGAAATCAGTGCTCGTGGGAAACTTGCTTTTCAATCGCTGTCCGGGGTTTCGCTACCGAGGGGTAAAAATGTTAAGGCGTTGCGGCGACCATCATCACATCAGCAGCACAACAATATGAACAATCAGCCCAAGTTACAGGGCAACTTGGTCCGCTGGGTCGGCGTAAATTCTAGTCGCGGTAATAATGAGGCGCAGTGAATGCATGCACCCATGTTACATATTCGTGTAATTTTTGTCATGCATGTCATGGCTTGACATAAAGACATACCATGATATTGATACATTGGAATCATGGCGATCGTATTCTGACTTGCACGTCAGGATATTCCATTTTTGTCAGCATGCCTCTCATGACACACAAATTTAGAATATATCCAGGTAAATAAATGCGTGTCTTGTTATTGAATACAACACAGTTATGTCAGCTTATGTACATTTGTGTCCTTACATGCATGTCATGGTATATTTGTCATGCCACATAGTGAGTCATGTCATGTTCATTGTTTAAGAAGGTATGTATCAGAATATCTATGACACGATTCAAATCACTAGACATGCATCACATGAATGACGTAAATGAATGTCATGACGCGATTGTCGCGAATTATATGACTGGCATGCGGTGCTGGTGTCTTGCTGGTTTCTTTGACAGGATATCTATCAGTATATGTGTGAAAAGCCATGCTTGTATCAAATGAAAAGAATTGCATGACATAAGGTACACATCCATTTCTTTTCCTTATTTTGACGTGATCACGTATGTCAGGTGTTATTCAATTCGTGGTGTTTGTGTCATAATACGCATGCCAGTCATGTGATTGCATCTATGGCAGCAAATTTAAATCAAAACATTCACACAAATCACGTCATTAATGCCCACATATACGCAAAGGCAAAGAAACGAGCACCATGGTATCATGTATCTCATGCCAATTATGTCACGACACTCATGCCGCGCCAAATATGCCATGTCATTGATGTCATTTATGCTAAGTATCCATAGAGGTCACACTTTCCGGTATATTTTGATATATACCTACTGGAAGAAATGACTATGGCCACACTACGACCTAAGATGCTAGGCATCTATAAAGACACACTGGAAGCGCCTGAATTTCGCAAAGAATACCTCGCAATAAAATTATGTCTCTCCACCTTGAATGAACATACTTCTCTCTCCAATTTCGCCAGTACAATTATTTGTTGACGTTTTCGCTCATTTCCTTCATGCTCTGCCTGTTGCCCCACTATGGTTTTCCCCATCTAACTACTTACTAAATAGATTTGAACCCCTACAGAACAACAAAAAATACTTGTGTTTTGTTTTGAGTGATCCCCACGCAAACCCACGTATTCATAAACTCTGTAGAACTCTAATACGGCGTCCCTCCAGAACGGTACACAGTAGCTTCAAGCCCTTAGCCCCAATTCAGTACCTAGCACATTGAGTAAGTTGTTTCTGCAATATAACGCGCAAAATGTGAACAAAGGGGACGCATGCTCTTACTTCTTTTGTCTTTTTTCACGGGCTGCGTTCCATAATTTAAACCCACAGATAAGTACGCTGTGCACATGATCATCTGGTTCTAATGAAACCACAGGACTCTTAACCTATGCCTTCTTTCTTCCACTCGATCACTTCTGCGTAGCAATGCTCTGTCACATGATGATGAGTGGTTGAGCTGTAACTTTTGGTTTAATTAAAAAAAAACTATAATTTGCGCAAAAATACAGCATCGGCCTTCCAGGCGCTGAACTCCATGCCAGAGATTTCCCAAGTGCACTTTGGAGTTTCATATTCACTGTCTCGGAAACCCTTGTAAGACACCTTGGGACACGTACGACTCACCCGGGAATTCTTCATTAGTTGATTCATCTGGGTAACCTGGGGTAAAAAGAGCACTATCATTAGAGGTAGCTCCAAGAATGCTCGTTTTAAGGAATCAGTAAAATTGCATTCAACAGCACTGCTTGCCCCCATATGGCAAATCTCTGGGTTCTCAATGTTTTCCCGGGGATCAAAAATAGGACATGGCTAAGTTCTTTTGAATGTACAAAAGGAGGATATCGCGTCTTTCTTTATCAGATATATCTGTGAATTCCCCGCAATATAGGGTAATACCATCTGAGTTGTTTTTAAAGAAAGTATAGTAAACCTAATGGTTTTCGGTGGGCTTCTTAGTTTTCATACATCGACAAATATTGATTCCTACTGTTCTCACAGAGGCTCATTTTGTTTGTGACAACAGTTTTTTTTGCGTGTCATTAGACATTTTAACAACGGTTTTCTGAAACTGAGGACTTTATCGTCAAATAACCGAGTAGGGTAACTTTACTGAATGACTTACTCATGCCTGTTCCAAAGGTACATGGTGAAGGGTGCGGTGCAGGTTGACCTGAAATTGAATGTGTACCTCGTGAATAAACATAGCTCACGAAAGTCGAACAGCCCTCTCAATGTACCCTCCCTCTCATACCAGTCAGCGCCAGTGCTGTCCCTCCCCGTGCAGTTAGCTATGTTTCTATCCGCATTTATTATTTAGGAACGATGAGACCTCTGTTCAAAATACGATATTCTATTCAAAAGCTCTGCGTATTACGTATAAGTAACGCAAACATGGTGTTTACAAAAGGATACAAGGTGTTGAGCGTAACCTGAACCAAACTTTGAGAGCGCATCTTAATTGAATGACAGAAATAGGATTTGGTTTGGTGACGTCTTAAATTACCGAGTTTATTTGGTAAAGTATGGTCAGTTTACTTATTAGTTACCTTTAACTATACAGAATAAGAAACAACAGTTGTAGGCCATAGGCCGCGCTTGAAAATTTGTAGAACAGGCTTGTAAACCAATATATGAGATGTTTTTTGGATGCTATCTCGTATGAAGTGCTTTTTGCCCGGGCTTTGAGGAAAGCCAGCTAAACACAGAAAATGCGTTCCTGCAAGAGCGCGCTTGCGTGTCTTGGTTTCAGAGCGCTCAGTAATTTTTTTTTTTCGAAAAACAAGTTATGGCTGTTCTCCTTCATCTCTTCCAGGCCGACCATGCTTCATGGAGTCCTCGCCGCAATCCGGCGACACTTTGCACTGAGGGAGGCGAACTTACACATAGATAGATTTGTCAGGACAAACTCGCATACATCGGCTAGTGACGGCCGAATCGGCTCGCTCGCTTCCTCCCCGTTTTCACCTCTGCACACTCTTTTATATACTGCTGCGAATTTGGATGATAACCCTTATTTTGGGTCCCGCGCTCACATTCTACCAATCAGTGTTCTTATAAAGGGGCGGGACTATCAACGACATAATGTGACCCCCCCCCCCCCCCCCCCCCCTCTTCTAGGCTGGTTTGTGGAACACGCAGACCAATATCACTTAAACGAACGCCCTATGCACTTCTTGCTCGACGTTAACACCCCTCAGTGCAACCGGCCCGGTGCAAATGTATGTCCCGCGGAAGACACCAATCGCCCAGCCAGCCACTAATTCCGGACATACCGCTGAATCGTACCTATATACGCGACTTGGCCGCCCGGTCTCCCGTGTCATACGCATGCTCGACAGCGTAAACACTGTGTATCTCCCGCACCGCGATGGGAACGTCGCAACCCCTGGCAGTGCCTGTGTATGTGCTGGCCCACAAGTATGCGCCTACATGCCGTTGAGGTCAGTGCTCGCGGTGAGGCGGCCCGGCACTTCTGGTTACATGCGCTTGGGCGTAAAGTGTCCATATATCTTGGGCACCGCACGAGAAACGCGCCATCCGCAGCGGTCCCTGTCTCGAAGAATGACGCTGTACTCAGAACGCAATCGAGCATCGGCTGCGAAAGAAAACACCCTGCGCGAGCGTCATGCATGTGTCCCCAGGGTTCCAACGTGGTTGCGCTCAGTGCGTGTGAACCTGTTGTGTCAGTCAACTTACCTAAGCTGAACCCGCATTGACATCGTAAAATCCGTGTTTGGCAGCCACCTATTTCCTAAAAAGTAGGACCTTAACTAATTTTGAGTGCCATAAGAATGCTCTTGAAAGGACCGCGGTCTATCGCTTTTCTTTTTTTGCACTAGTGGAATGCAGGCTTTGTTCTTCGTACCACTGAGCATTTTTAAGACGAATACCTTTCTAGGCTAAGGGTGAAGCTTGTGTCAGGAGACCTGACCGCTGGAGGGTCCGCCCAAGCATCATCACACCATATGAAGACGGGTGAAAGAAAGAAAAATGATTGATAGTAACATTTAGTGAATGATAACGTTATAATGGAGATTAGTAGAGGTTAATAATGCTAGTAATGACTAATAACGACTACTAATGACTGTAATGAGTACTAATGACTTCGAAATGACTAATATGTCTAACGACTGCTTGTATTGACCACAATTGATTAGAAATAACTAGAAATATCTAGTAATGAGTAGTAATGACTGAAATGACTACTAACGACTAGGACATGACCAATATGTCTAACGATGGCTTGAAATCACCACAATTGATTAGAAATAACTGAAAATACTTAATAGTGAGCAGTAATGACTAATAATGACTGAAATGACTTGTAATGGCTGCTAATGACTACCAAATGAGCAATATGTCTAAAGACAACTTGTAATGATTACAATTGATTAGAAATTACCTAAAATGCTTGTAATGACAAGTAATAACTGATAATTACTGAAATGACTTGTAATGGCAACTAATGGCTATGATATGACAAACATGTCTAACGACGGCTTGTTATGGCCTCAATTGATTGTAAATGACTAAAATACTTAGTAGTGAGCCGTAATGACTAAAAGAACGAAGAGAAGGAGAAGAGGTAATGAAAAAGAGGCGAATGATAAGAGGAGGAATAGTAGGCTTTTGCCCTTTGCATCTTAAGAGAGATATTAAGAAACCCTGTAATTTTCTTTTTTTTCCCAGTCATATTGTGGCGCTACAGTCTGTGCTTCAGGCGGCCGCATTTGAATGTTTTGAGTAAGCCTTCGGCTACTGAAGGGATCATCGACTGTGGGCAGCCAGCATTTGCGAGGCGCCCCACATGGACCCAAATATTACAGGGTCTCCTAAGATCTCTCTTAAGAGGTGGACGGCGAAAGCCTATTCTTCCTCCTCTTATCATTCGGTTCTTTCTCTTTGCATTTTCTCTTTCTCTTCTTTCATTTAGTCATCCCTGCTCACTACTAAGCTTCTTTAGTCATTTGTAATCAATTGTGGTCATTACAAGTCGTCGTTAGTTATATTGGTCGTTTCGTAGTCATTAGTAGCCATTACAAGTCATTGGTAGTCGTTTTAGTCATTACTACAGGTTACTAGATATTTCTAGTCCTTTCTAATAAATTTTGGTTATTACAAGCCATCGTTAGATATATTGGTCATTTCGGAGGCATAAGTAGTCATGTCAAGTCCACTACTCATTACTAGTCATTACTAGTCATTATTAACATCTAACAATCTCTATTATAACGTTATCATTCACTAACTGTTACTATCAATCATTTTTAATTCTTTAATCTGTTAATAATCGGTCTTCACATGGCGTGATGACGCTTCGGCAAACACTCCGGCGGTCGGGTCTGCTGGCACTAAATTCAGCATTATTTTAGAACGGCTTTCACCTTAAAAGCTGATTTGACACTGTTACGGTTCACGGTGTGTGGCAACGAATGGAACGGATGTCAAGCGCCTGACGCTCGAAGTGCCTAATCGTCACGCGCGTCAACATGAAAGGCATCTCCTTCGGGTGTGTACAACAGGATGATGCACCAGTGCAAATCCTACTCTCTTTTGTCGTATATTCACCTCCTCTGCACCAGGAAGTGGTTTCTCTCCAAATTCCTATGTGTGAGCTGACCAGTGTTCTGACAGCAACTGGGCACCTCGTCGTGACAAGTACCAGTTAAGATGTTTTTGGCAATTTAGACTGTGCAAAATAACTCTACGGCGCCCCAATGTAAGCAGCTTAAGTACAGTAATAGCGCATGCGTGTGATTACAATGGAAGCGGTAAGAGTTCTGCCGTTTGATTTATCCATAGTGCTCAGTTCTGTCGATATGACAGACATCCCCTTGCGGAAGCTTGTCTTGCGTCATTTTCTGTTTCGCTTTAGGAAGCGTCGTTTACTAAAGCGATTGCTTATGTGGCAGGCTAGGCTAAACAAATTAGATGTCCGTGGCCTTTAAGAAACCCTTTTATTGGTTTATTTTACCGAGATGCCACAACCCCAAAAAGGCGTTTCGGTCAGTCGCGTAAGACTAAAGGAATTTATGCTCTCGTGTGCCCCCGTCCATCATCATTGAACTCTGAGACGTTTCTGCGTCAGAAAAGCATCAGAAAATTAGGCCAACGAAATGCACAAATGAACAGCTTCGTTAAAAAAAATTTCCCAGTAGTAGTTTTGAAGAGCGCAAGTAGCGCGTGCGTTAATCATGCAATGTATTATTCCAGCAAAGAAAGTACAATCACAATAACCTAAGCTCAATGTAAAGCAATGCAAAAACCCGTGCCAAGAAAAAGCACACTGGTCGATGAGGTGCACTCTCCACCATCTTCAAACAACGAAATGAGTTTCCACTAAGCCGCCAAATAAAAGATAAAGTTGAAAGATTCGGATGGCCGAAAATACACTTAAAGTATACCGCAGTGTGAATTACAACATGCATGTAAACATGGAGTCAAAGTTGTTGAATTACACGTGATCTTACTTATCTACTCATTCTGCGTCCTATATCTATGTGCGTGCCAAATGTAAAATGCTTCTATATAACTTTAAGCAATCGTGTCAGATGAAATATACTTGCATGTTGGAGAAAGGATAATCGCCACAGCTGCAAAGTTGCTCAAGGCATCCAGGTTAAGTTTCATGGTCACCTGTGGATTAGCACAACAAAATTATTAAATGCATTAAGGAGAAACGTTTCAGGGTATTCCAGAAATTGAGTCATATCAGAAACAGCTCATTTCGAAGGCAACGCTTGAAGGAATAGATTGAGTATTTTGAACAATGCAGTTTGTTAAGCACAAGCGAGGGTCTGCGCCTAGGCAACAAGGGTGCAATTCACGTAGTGTTCGAGATCCAAAACAGTAAAAGTTAACACTCGTACGAGATATTTATGGTTACTGGCGTTCTCCATTGTCTCTTCGGTATTTGTCTCTCTATGCACATTCCGTTGTAATTTCTTTACTCTGGCATTTCATCGCAGAGCACCATAACCCACATTCTACTCGCAGTAACAGCCTTCTAATGAGAGTCTAAATAAAAAAAAAACATACAAACGCCACTGCACCTGCATTCGGACTGCGTTAGAAAGTGGCCAGAAAGTTCGCAAATGGCATTTCACAAATACCGTGAATTCCTTAAACATAAAGTCATATAAACCATATACATGCCTAGCCGCAAATGCACTGCAAACTAAATCCACAGTTTGAGAAGCTTAACGCGCATTCTTAATCAAAAAAGAACGCAACATTGTGCACGTAATAGGATAGTACAAAGATAGCAGTATTACTTTTGTAGAATGCGGGTGCCGGATGCAACCAAATGTAACAATAATTCCGCCTATACTTTTAAAGCGAAGCTGTAAGGGCTAGTTCCCCCAGGATCACGTTAATGTGTCGACAGAAAACTATCATCATCAGGAATTGCGGCAGCGTCGTCGTCTTCTTCCACAGCTGACTCGTTGGCTCCCCTTGACGCTACCGCGTCAACGGACTCGTGTCACTGCTTCCGCGTTCGTTGTTCTCATTCATTCATTAATTAACATTTAGGCAGCAAAAAGACGTAAACATTTTCACAACAAAGTTGTTAAGAGCGAGTTTTCGAGGATAGTGTCCGAAACTCTCCACACGGTGGCTGATGCCGATGATTGTGCAATACTGGATCGACCCACGGTGGAGGTGAAGCAGGCGTTAAACATTTCCCACACGTGGTCGTATCCCGAAGACAGTGCAATACCGGGTAGACCCGCCGCGGAGGTGACGCAGGCGTTAAGCATGTCCCATACAAGCGCCAATCGCGTGATAGTGCAATACCGAGCCAAGCCGCAGCGAAGGTGAAGAAGGCGTAATACGTGGGCCGATACCGAAGATAGTGCAATGCTGGGCCGACCCACGGCTGAAGTGGAGCAGGCGTTAAACACATCCCATACGTGGGCGTATCCCGAAGACATTGCAACACCGGGAGAGGCCCGTGGCCTAGGTGACGCAGGCGTTAAGCACTTCCCATACGTGGGCCGATCCCGAATATATTGCAATACCGAGCCGAGCCGCGGCGGAGGTGAAGCAGGCGTTAAGCACTCCCCATACGTGGGCCGATACCGAAGATAGTGCAATTGCGGGCCGACCAGCAGTGGAGGTGACGTAGGCGATAAGCACATCCCATACGTGGGCCGATACCGAAGATAGTGCAATGCCGGGTGGACGAGCGGTGGAGGTGACGCAGGCGTTAAGCACTTCCCATACGTGGGCCGATACCGAAGATAGTGCAATGGCGGGCCGACCAGCAGTGGAGGCGACGCAGGTGATAAGCACATCCCATACGTGGGCCGATACCGAAGATAGTGCAATGCCGGGTGGACGAGTGGTGGAGGTGACGCAGGCGATAAGCACATCCCATACGTGGACCGATACCGAAGATAGTGCAATTCCGGGCCGACCAGCAGTGGAGGTGACGCAGGCGTTAAGCACTTCCCATACGTGGGCCGATACCGAAGATAGTGCAATTGCGGGCCGACCAGCAGTTGTGGTGACGCAGGCGATAAGCACATCCCATATGTGGGCCGATACCGAAGATAGTGCAATACCGAGCCGAGCCACGGCGGAGGTGAAGCAGGCGTTAGCACTCCACACATGTGGGCCCATCCCAAAGATAGTGCAATACCGGACCGACCTGCGACAGAGGTGAAGTAGGCGTAAAGCACTCCCTATACCTGTGCCGATCATGAAGATTGTGCAAGGCTGGGCGAACGTGCGGTGGACGTGTAGTTAGCCATTAAGGGGCCTACGTACATAGCTTCGCTGGTCATACTTCTTCACTAAGTGGAAGGACACTGAGTTTTCTGTTTCATCGCTATTGGTCCAAGGTTTTCTGGCGGCGCCCACATCACCTACTTGCCACACGTCGTCGCCAAACACCCAAAAATTCACTACGTGAACGTGATGTGTATGAATAAAACATGCAATAATACACCAAACAAAACTTTAATTTCGTTTGCTATAGCCAAAGACAGCCTGATTTCGAAATGGATAAAAGATCGCTGAGCACCGACCACTCAATACAAATGTAATTATTATATAATATATGGTGTTACAACATATATAATTAATATATGATTTTCCATGACACACTAGAGAGAAAAAAGAACATTTGCAAATTATATCAAGGAAATTTAGCTTTGTGCGAGTTCAATAATATGCTCGCGCACGGGGACACAAATGTGTTTCCTGATCGAAATACAAAATATATTGTTTGAATGTCAATAATAATTCTCAATTCAATAAAAACGGAACCCATCTTCTGCATGAATATTGGTGTTCTTGAAATAGGTAGTATGCTCTTTCACGCACTAGCTTGAACGAAAATACACGCGTAGCATGAGCGTGTCTATGTTCAGCTCCTCACCTAATTCGCACCGCAAAAATAACATCTGCGTTGGAATAGCCGAGTGTTTAACATATTTTTCTGGGGTACTCCGCAATTAAAAGCTATCAAGCCGCACTCGAAGTTCTTGACCGGCGTTGTTTCATCCTGTATAATTTACTCAGCATAATTTATTCTCCTAAGTCTGGTGTGGGATCATATAGCAAACAGAATCAAGGTCGCGGGTTTCCATGAATTCGGTTACTGTATTGCTGAGGCCACGGAATTCAATCCAATTTTGAATTTTTTTTTATTACTATACATATATACATATACATATATATGCGAAATTTTGTGTGTGCAACAAATTTTCAATCACGAGAGGAACCATGCACATCAGTAGAAATAGGTGACTTCGTATGAGTACCAAAAATAAATGGCTAAACCGTAAAGATAGCTATTTTTGAAAAGAGGTCAGTCCACTGCTTTGATCATTCATCTGCTTACACATAAAATTCTTAGTTTAATAAATATTGAGTCACTTTATCCGACATGCTCTGCACACAATAGGTTGTTACACCCGTGAAAATTACCGGCACCGCCTGCATCCATATAGTACGCAATAGGCGGGCACTATCTTCGGAATGCTATCGGACCATAGCATTATCGTACTAGACATTTGCAGCCTGCATAAGCATTACCATTCCTGAATAAATGTTATAGATAATTCCAGACTTAATATTTTATTCACTACTTGCACCTCTAAACGGCATTGGTCGATTTCTCAGTAATTCTAGTATGCATTGTTTTTTTGAGACACTCGTTATTCGTTGCGCAAAGTGAACATAAAGCGTGTGGACAAAGGAATACCTATAAAGAGATGAAATCTGGTGCGCAGCATATGTGTTTTGACCTCTATGAACCAAGATTTATAGGAAGCGAACGGAATGCCACTTTACGTTTTGGCTCGGAAAACATACTGAAACTCATATTCAACCTAATTGGTAAATGAGCCTCGGCAACATCACCAGGTAAAAGACAAAATATATTTTTCGAGAGCTAGGTAAGGCCCCTTTATCTGTGACCTGGCGCTTCCTGTAAGAATCAGCAGCCACTGCAAGATAAACGGCGCAGAAAGGCTAAAGCAACAAACGACATAGGTATATAAAGATGGAGCGCTGATTTATGCGTACGTGTCACTGCTGTGTCTGTCTTTTTGCGTTGTTTACTTGCGGTACGTAGCAGGAACTTATCCCAGCAGAACTGTTTGTCCATCGAAGCAGATTCCCGACTACCTACAATCACAGGTGCGCGATGCTGCGCACAAGGTAAGCTATAAAAATTGAACAAAATTTCACTTTGGCTCCCTGCAACAAGTTCTCATTATTTAGGATGTCTTATTGTGCTAGATGAATATATTCGAGCAGCCAGAGAGTATGACGTGCTTTTCATTGTATATAGATGCTGGATCTTAAAACTCATTGTTCGTGCCCCTGCTGCAAAGGTCTTAAAAAAGTTCAAGTATAAAAGAAAAAAACATATTTTTTTCACGCAAACCCATATTCAAATTTTCTAGATTTATATATCCCGTACTTTCCCCTGACGCCCCCTGTCTCAGAGGAAGAACATCCAGTGGCTTGGTCTTCAGATTGAAGACAACTTGCGCTTGAAATGCGCAAACAACAAACGGCAAGCGGCAAGAAAACATTCCCTGAAAATTGCTACACCTTGCCCTCCTAGTCTGATCCCGTGGACGTCGAAACGCCCATAAATTATCATGCAACCTGAAGGTTTTAAAGTGGCAAAGAAGGTTTTGAAATAACCTGCTCATAAATTGGTAGTATACTTCAAAGCCCTGTACGTATATTATATTTGTTTTGTCCGCTTTAGATGTATTGTTGGGCGCCATTGAACAATTTTTAACATGGTCTTATTTTATTCCTTAAAGACGGAGTTACAAATTTTGTACTTGAAAATATTCTGGAAATTCCTACATCAGCGTATGACATCCCACTTTTTTTTCTCTGATGTCCCGTTTGACACGGCGTCCCTACGGTAAGAGTTTGCTGCACGAGAGTCTGTTGCCATCGTGACTCCTGTGCCAACGCGGAAGCCACCCACGCAGGGACGACAAACAATGTGGCGTATCGTGTCGCCCAGGAGACGCAATTCCTTAAACACCCCCCGAGGCCTCTGCGAGGATATTCCGCATCGCTACATCGGCCAGTTTACCATCATAGAACAAACGTCTGCTTTGAATTCCTGCATTGCTCCGGTCCATTCTGCAAAGTGAAAACAAACTGTTGTCTTTTATACGCCGAAAACAGCCACACAAGAGAGATCGCTCCGCAACAAATTAAAATATGTCTTCCAACGTTCTGTTTATTATTGTCTTGAAATTTCCGCTGTAATAAATGTAGCTTCAAAATATGTATTCAATAAACGTAAAAGTTGACATCAATACAAGTGGCACTGCATGCTTTTCCAAGCCCCTGCTGACAACAAAAAGTTTTCTTCCACCCTCGTAAAAAACTTAGTTTTAAAAAAAAAACTTTCCCGGTATCGGTGTTACCCTGACAACTGTACGAGATCACACTTTATCTAGCACGAAAATAAACACAGTTGGACTAATTAGTCGTTCGTGTTGGGGGCTAGTGTCACTACTGCAAAGGCTGGCACTCCAGTCGGTGCGATATACCACAAGGGTCACGTCAGCGCAGCCGCCACGTCAGCAGCGTTCGGAACAATTAAGCGTGCTGAGAGCGAAAATTTTACGAACGCCAGAAACGCTTTCAGCCCGCTTTTCTTCGCATGCCAACTATGATAAATATTCAGAAGGCAAAATAATTTACAATATAAACATAAGAAAAGGAAGCGAAGGGCTATTTACTGCGTGTCCCGGTAGGCGTCAATAGCGGCATCGTGAATGCTCGAACTGCTGTGCAAGCGGTTGCAAAACAATGAGTCATTTTATCCTCTCAGATGCTCATATGTTTTGAGCTAAAGCCCGTCACAGTGCATAAGGAGTTGTGCGCGTTATACTCGGTGCTGGCAGAGGCACCTCTAGCGTTGGCGAAGATGTCTCTGCTAAAAGAGCTCCTATCGCCTTCGTGACCATTTCCTATGTAGGACGGCCTGATGTGTGTTCCTTATCCTGCCATGTTTAGTTTCTGAGTAGTGTTTTGAGCTATATAATTACTACATGATAGGTCCTCGTATCCACATCTAAGTGGTACCTAGCTTAACGTGTTAAACGGTCGCCGAAGGAGCATTACTGCACTTTTTAGCGATTCATTCAGTGGTCACTTTGCCTCGATTGTAACTGCGATTATATTATGAATATAAATGGTCAGATTATAAAGTATTTTGTGACACGAAGAACTTCTCGATGGCTATATTAGTTTGAGAGCCACCTTTCAGGTCCAAATACACGTGTGAAGACGTGTCTCGAAGACGGCCAAAGGCGACAACGAGACGGTGCGATTACACGACAAGCGCACGCACGCAACTAGCCATTCCGTCCCAAAAATATCAAAGACAGATATAAGCAGAACATAAAACAGTAAACAGGGATGCTTCGCCGTTTCACCCGAAAAGCGAAGCATCGATTGCAATTGCGAATTAGGAGACAGGTATACGAAGCGAGCCTGTTAGCTTTATCCGCCGTACAAACTTACTTACAAAATAAACAAGCCCGGTGCCACAAGCACACCGGTAAAAATGTATACTTCTTGCTCGATAAGCTCGATCGAATACATCTCGCTCGAAAACTCACTTGCAGGTGGTTGAGCTTTCTGATATCGTCACATTTTCAATGGTGCTCGTTATTTCATATAATGACAGCGAATGTTCGGACGCTTTGTCGTAGGTACCGCTGAAGATGACAAAATTTCGCTGTCGCAGGGCACCAGCATAAAGAAGGATTGACGAAACCGGCGATGTAGTCTGGCTGCGAATTTGCAGCGTGGGCGAAAAACACAGCAATGACCCCCAAAATTTAGGGCTAACGAGTAAGTGGGCGCAGCCGCGGCCGAATCATTTTCAGATATGCGATCTAGGCCCAAGAACCGCGATATGCACTCCAAGTTAAACAATGGCAATGTAGCTGGAGCGCATGGGATTCGTCTTCACAAGAATATAAATGAAACGTGCAAAACACCCACGCAGCGGAGGTGGGGTGAAATATAAAAGCCTTTAATATTAACGTGCCCCCGACATTATCTATCATAGGTGAATATCCCTAGTGTACTTCTTGAGATAATCCAAGAGGATCTTCTCTTCCATGGCCAGAAAGAACAATTTAGCCTGCTCAGAACGGCCAGACATAATTCACGCAGAATGTTTCTCGATTAAGGCAACATCTTGCTGATCTTCGAAGTGGGGATGGTTAAACTCGACGTCAATCATTGGCTAAGGAGAAACGGTAATTAGGTTGCCGATTTGAGTGATAATACGCACGCCAACCTTCACTCAGTGACCCTTGATGATTGCGTTATACGGCAAAGTTGGGCCTTTGATGCCGATGGCGTTTGCGTAATTTTTTTTCATCAATATTCGACACCAAGGACGCCGCTACTCATTATTACGCTTCAGCGCCGCGGTGACAGTGGTCTTGGAAGCCCCATTTAGGGCTTCATTGTTCCCTTAAGGTAACCCACGACTAAGGCCCTTCACGCGAGACTGAGGCAAGACTTCACTTGTCATACCGTCCGATTTGTGACCTATTTGCGTTATTAGGTTACCAAGGACTCCAGGTCAAAAGTATGGAGAGAAAATATGAAATAGAAATCTATAGCTTTATGCAGGCTGGAGCGGCTGTCGCTGAGTGGGCAAAGCAGTTCATAGAAGCTATATAGTTCAGGCAAGGGCCAAATTTTGTGTACCTGCCTGTGACAATAGAGGGTTATATCTTCTCCTTCGGTTTCTTTTCATTTACATTAGCCGGGTTTGCGTGTAGCGGGTTGCCGGAATCCTGGACGGTGGTAGCTGAGCTCTTGCCATCTTTTCTCACTTCTTCTCAACTACAATGCATTTGAAAAATTCTTACGGTGCGTTAGCGTCCTTATCAAACGAAAGTAAAAAAATGCTTAGTGTTCAATGATAATGTGGCTACTCACCCTACACATCAGCAGTTAATATAATTATAGTGAGTGTAGCGTCCGCGTTGTGTGTTATCATGTTAGATTCCAAGTCATGAGGGACGATGTAACCTAAAGCTATTAGAAAGTGAGATATCTACACAGTTCTCTCTTTAGGTTCAGCTGCCCTCTGTGAAGTCTGGTTTTAGGGATAGTAGATGGAAAGTAAATATGTTCGCAATAAAGAATTATAAAAGGCGAAAGGAGGTTCAATGTGGGAGATAAAATGGAGGCAACAAACATCTGCGGAGCACTAAAACAAATTCTCATAAATAATTTCAAAACTTTCATCCTGGGAACTGTTTGTCGGTTTAAATATGAAGATAGCTAGGGCATTACGCAAAATTATAAAAACAGCTTGGCGGCGCAACCCAACCCGCCGTTTCAAAGGGGAGGCTCGTAGGATCCATCCACCCATCTATTCTAAACAGTTTCTTTTACATTTCTGCAGTGATCCCTTCACGATTCTTTTTGACATTTTCGGGCTACCCTCTCTTCGCCTGTCGGTTAGGTTACCTCACCAAAACCGCGAGAACTTGCCATCTGCTATGATGGGAACACACTGGTTATGTTTGATCCGAGCAAACAATAAAAAAATAATAATTTCCGATTCTAGACGTCTTTTTTAAAGCGAAGCTGTTGAGGTCCTCTATCGTGTCCGCGTATAGAAAAAAAAAATCACGAAGATAGTGCGATGCCGGGTCGACTCAGGGAGGAGGTGACGCATACGCTAAGCACTCCCCATGCGTGGGCCCATCCCGAAAATTGTGCGGTGCCGGGTGGACCTGCGGTGTAGGTTACACAGGTGCTAAGCTCTCCTCATACGTGGGCCGATCCGAAGTTAGTGAAATGCCGGGCCGATCAGCGGTGGGGGTGAAGCAGGCGTTAAGCTTGGGTCAATCCCGAAGATAGTGCCTGGCCGGGCCGACCCACGGCGGACGTGCAGTTCGCCGTTAAGGGGCCCACATAATGCGAGTGATTGCACATGTTGCAATAATTTTTGTTACTAAAATTCTGTTCACTTGTGCGAGATGTATGTACGTTTTGTGTGTTCATTTGTACTGATTATAACTGTTTTATTTATTTATTTTATTTGAAAATACTGCGAGCTGCTTTTTTGGCAGCCAAAGCAGGAGTGGTACATAGAAAATAAAAAGGGATACTGTACAAGCAAAGAAAATGTCAAAATAAAATTCGAACACAGCAAGCTCACACACAGTGCAACACAGATCATACTTGTACGCTACTGCGCAGAACAATATCTCTGAAACTATGACAGGAGTTGAATAAAAATTCGGTACGAAAGGAATTGCGTGCTTAGCTCACAACTGAGAAATAGCCGTTAAGAAAGAGTCGACAGTACGCTTGTTCGTTACCTCTTGTGGAAGCCTGTTCCATTCTCTTATCGTTCTAGGAAAAAATGAAAATTGATAAGCGATAGTTCTAGCCTGGGGTACAATAAGGGTAAGTTCGTGCTTTCCGCGGGTACTTCTACACGTGTTAAACTGTAAGTATTTGTCAAAATTCATTTTAGTTTGGCCATTCACTATCGTGTAAAGCATCTTCAGACGGTGTAGCTTACGGCGTTCCTCCAGTGTTGGAAGAACAGACCTTGAACGGAGATCAGATAGTGACACTTGTCTTCCGTAGGCATTAAAAATAAAGCTGAGTGCTCTTTTTTGTACTTTTTCCAGCTTATCTGTATCAGTCTTAGTGTGCGGGTCCCAAACGACATCACCATATTCAAGTAGAGGACGCACCAGTGAAGTATAACCAACTAGTTTTGTCTTGCTTGTACAGTGCTTCAGACGTTGCCGAAGTAACCATAGTCTTCTTGAGGCTGACGAAACTATATTTTTAATGTGCGCACTCCATCTTAAATGGCGAGATATTTCAATCCCTAGATATTTAAACGTATCGGCAAGAGTAATGCCAACGTCGTTAATTTTGTATGCATGCGATAGTGGACTCTTCTTTTTTGTTACGGTCATTTGCGAGCACTTAGGGATATTTAGGCTCATTTTCCAGGTCTGGCACCAGTTAGAAATTGATGTTAGAGAATTACTTAAGAGTAATTGATCATCTTTAGTTTGAATGGCATGATAAATAACACAGTCATCCGCGAAAAATCGGCATTGTACAGCAGTGTCAAGTGAGAGATCATTCAGATAAACAAGAAAAAGTAATGGTCCAAGGACGGACCCTTGAGGTACGCCCGAAAGGACTGGAAGCATTGATGATTTAGAGTCACCTATTTGAACATATTGTTGGCGTTGCGTTAGGTAAGAGTCAAGCCACCTCAGAATACGCTCATTTGTAAAGAGATGCTTTAGTTTTAATATCGTTTTGGAATGCGACACGCGGTCAAAGGCTTTTTCAAAGTCTAGAAAGATTATGTCGACCTGGCCACTGTTATCAAGAACTGCAAACAAATCATTAGTAATGTGGAGTAACTGTCACTGTGGAAAGGCCACGCCTGAATCCGTGCTGACTGTTCATGAAAAAATTGTTGCCTTCGAGAAAACTGCTTAAATGCTTGAAAAGAAAATGTTCCAATACCTTGCTAGCTGTGCACAACAACGACACCGGGCGATAGTTAGTTACTGTGAGCTTATCGCCAGTCTTGTGTATTGGTATAATTTTGCCAATTTTCCAGTCAGAAGGAACTTCTCCTTTCTCCAAACGTTTGCTAAAAATAATATAAAGATACTTGGCACACCACTCCGCGTATCTAAACAAAAATGCATTTGGGATTTCGTCGGGTCCCGAAGATTTCCTAATGTCTAAGCTAAGCAATGCTGAAAAAATACCTTCTTCTGTGATTATTAGTTCTGGAAGTTCATACATAGTTGCGTGGCTGAAATCTATATTGTTATCGGCACTGCGCAGAAAAACGGACGAAAAATAGTCGTTGTATGCCGTTGCTATACAAGTTGGGTCAGTGACGTCCTTATCGTGTATTTTGAATATATGAACTGGTTCCTTCTTTTGCGTCAAGTGAAGCCAAAACTTTCTCGGATCGCTGGAAAGGAAGTTGTGCATTTTGACGTTAAAAAAAGTGAATCTGGACGATTTTATTTTCGAACGCAAGTCCGATCGCAGCTCAGCCAAGGTGCCGCTATCTCTCTGGTTTTTAGACGATAGTCGTTTTACGCGCCTCTTTATATGAATAATTTCGCGCGTTATCCAGGGGCTTCGACGTTTGCTCTTATGTCGTTTCGGGATATATTTATTCATGCAATGACGCACCGCACATTTGAAGTGCAGCCACAAACTATTAACAGTTGTAAAGTTTCTGTGACACTGTAAAAAGAAATCATAGCCTTGTTCTAAGAAATCTAATATGCTGACATCATCCGCATTATTAAAATCATAGTAGGGCTTTGGCTTGCTGCGCTCAGCTTCACGCCACAGTTGGTTTTTAAAAAGGACAGAGAAATGGTCCGATATACCGGGCACGATATCGACAGTATAACCTAGTTGACTGACGTTTTCGGATATGAAGACGAGGTCGAGAATCGAACTTGATACGGCAGTCTGGCGCGTCGGGGTATGCACTACCTGGCGTAGATCGAAGGCATATGCGATGTCTAGCAACAGATCTGCGTGTTGGCATGTTGACGTAGCACACATCAAGTCCCAGTCTATATTAGGCATGTTGAAGTCGCCACTCATTATAACGCAACTGTAGCGCTTTTTCTTGTCGTACAGAAAGTCGTGTAGTGCCTCCAGCATAGAAATGTCAGCATTGGGTGGCCTATGGACAGCTCCGATAAGTGCGTTTTGGCCGGAAAGTTTCGCAGCTATCCACACCATTTCAATCTGCGTATTGTGTGGAACCAGCGTATACTGAGTGCCTTTTTTCATCAGAAGTGCCACACCTCCCCCTCTTGAACAGCGATCACGACGGATAATTTCATGCGTTACAGGTACAACATCTGCATCATATATGCTATCGCGCAGCCGAGCCTCTGTTACCACGGTGATGTCAGGATCGTAAGCAATAAGTAAACCTTCCAGATCGTCGCTTTTATTTAAAATGCTTCTAGCGTTGACATTCATTAAGGAAAAGGCTCTTTGCTTGTGAAAAACTATAGGCTGCGGTGGGGGGTTGTTTGGATTGCACTGTTGGTTGCAGTCATCCCAAGAGCGTGGTCATTGCCTAGTAGCCTGAACAAGTTCGTTCCGCGCCTCATTCCAAAAGTAAAGGGTTCCATTGATTCTAACCTTGTCGAAAACAAGGGTGACTTTATCCCCATTGGACCTGTTTTCTTTGGTACTTGCCCAAAGCTTCTTGCGGATAGACTGTACCCTAGGCGAAAAGTCCTCCGAAATACTGAATTCCGTATCTCGCAATTTACCATAGTTTTTCAAAATCCTAAATTTCTCTCTCCCATCAACAAGTTTGAGAATAACTGGACGACACTTATTCTCTGTTGGCTTACCGATTCTGTGGATTCGTTCAATGCCCACGTTGGGCAGCTTCAACAGGTCGTCAAAGATATCTTTCGATACTGTCCGCTCAAAAGAGGCAAAATGCTCCCCTTTTGCTTCCTTTACTCCAAAAATGATGAGGTTACTACGTCTGCTTCGGTTCTCGAGGTCGTCAATCTTCAAAAGTAAGCTGTCAACTGTCTCTTGCAAGGCATCAACTTTACTCGTATATTTGGTGACCGTTGAAGCTATGTTATCCAATTTCCTGTCAATGGCGTTCAGTTTGTCAGTAGACTCTTTAAGTTTACTGTTCGTTGTTTGCTTGAGGTCTCGTATGTCGTCGCGTATGATTTTAAGAATGTCTTCAGTAGAAGGACCCGGATTAGATTCAATGTCTCCACAACACGGTAACAAATTAACAAAACAGTGATACATCATCAATGTAAAATCAAAAATGGACCGTGGGCACGGCAGAAGCAAGAGGCATACGTTGTTGCTACGGTAAGAATGAACCAAATGGTCTTGCCTCACCTGCACAATAAACAAGAAGGGATTCATGAGACGCATGGTCTCGGTGCTTCCGCCGTGCCCACTGGTGATCTGTGCAGTGCAGTCCCTTAAGTACACCCATGTAGGAGACGTAGATGAGGTTGGTATCACGTGAACGTCTGGCGTAGCTCTCCAACCGCGCAGGCTCCATAGACAATCGTCGGCACCGTGAAACGATGTGTCAAACCCGGCAACTTGTTGCGCAGTCGTAGTAGCATTAGGTAGATTGTCGGTGTTCAGTTCCTCGGCCGGTACAGGTGAAGAAGTGAAACTGTGTGTTTAGTAACTGTGAGATCTGGGACCTGTCAGGCCTTCGTGCCTTTAGTCCCAGTCTGCCCTCGCTCGGACGAGAAATAAAGTTGATTGATTGATTGATTCATTCATTCATTGATTCATTCATTCGTTCGTTCGTTCGTTCGTTCGTTAGTTCGTTCGTTCATTCATTCATTCATTCATTCATTCATTCATAGCTAGGCTGGTCATGCTTTTTCACAGAATGAAATGGCCTTGAATTTTCTTTTTTCTATTAGCGCCTCGCTATTGGTCCAAAGAGCCCGCGCTGCGCCTACTTCACCTACCTGTCAGATGTCGTCACAATAGCGCAAGAAATCACTACGTGAATGCAACGTGTACGCATAAGAGATGCAATAATACGCCAAATAAAACTTTCATTTCGTCCACTATAGCCCAACACTGAATAATTCCGAAAAGAATAGAAGATAGCTGCCCACGGACCATTTTGGCACTGGCTACCAGGAGCTACAGGACAGATTAAATTTATTTACCTACCATAAATATTTGTGCGTGGCAGTACAACGTTGTTAAGGCATTTGGACACGTACGGAGGTGAATAAGGAAGTTTTTGCATCTATTTTTCTATCCAAGTTAGGGCTGTAAGAAGCGGAGTCAGCATATTCATTCCCAGCGATGGACCTTTCTTGGACTGGCCTGGCATTATCTGCCAGTAGCGCCGCGGCATGGCGATGCTGTCGGTTGTTGGAGATGGTGGTTGTGCTTTCTACATCCACGGCGTACGAGCAACGAAGTCTTATTCGTTTTCTATGGAGAAACGGAAGAACGCCCATCAAAATTCACAGGGAAATGCAGCCCACGTATGAGGAACGGTGTCTGGCTTTGAGAAGTATGTGGAGGCGGCGTTGTGAGTTCGCAAAAGGCCATGAAGAATTGCATGGAAATGAACGTTCGTAAAGACCGCGTGTGTCGCTGACTGACGACAAGGGCCCCTCATTTTGGTGCTGCGATAGGACAAATGTCTGAACCAGTGTGGGGACAACGTGTAAAAATAGTCTAAGGTACTTGGAATAGTACGTGAATCTCCTAGAAAATACCAGCACAGTTCGGTACATCATTTCGTCCGTGCGAGCTGTATCACGGGCGCAGACAATTCTTGAGGCCTCACTCTGATGTCCATAAAACTAGACCTCAATTTAGTGGCCAGTTGTTCTGGCCAGTCACGCTAGTACTTTTTCTTGTGAATTTCATCAGCTACAATCAGCTCCGTAAGCTTGATTATTATTGTGTGAGGCTTGGATTGCCTCTTTCCGTTTCTAAGAAAGGAGTTCATCTCTAGAAAGCTGTAGATAACTGACTTTTCTGCCCTTCATGGTTTCTAACAAACATGGTTTACGTTTTAAGATAGCAAATACCTTGACACAGGAGGCACCCTGAAGCTGTAGGCGCTGCCAGTGCCGTCTCGCTGTAGTGCAATTTGGTTTAGTGCCTCCCTTTAAGGTGAGGAGGAGGCATAAACATTAAATATACAAGTTAGTCGACAGTAGAATCACTCGATGAGGGCAGCGTCCCCAGGGAAGGATGCCGTGTCCCTGGACCGATAGCTTGATCCAGCTCGTCAAACAACTCTGGTCGGCAGGGCTGGAGCTTGTCAACTGGGCCTGCCAATGCTGACTGTTGGTCTGTTGATTGGTGGTAATGATGGGTGGCCTCCACACTCCAGTATCATGTGCTAGAGGGCATTAGCTGCATGGTAGAAAATACAGTTGCAGTTCTAGCTCGTGGAATAGGTGGCGTAGTACAGGGTCATTGCCGTTCTATCACCGGTCTATTTGCCACTCCATCGCTTCCGGATGATCACCACCTCTTAAACTGGAATTTTAAAGTGTTTTCAATCTGAGCTCTCAGTCTTCAATATGTCGTTTCTCCGTCGCTTTCCAACTATTCTGATCAATGTCGTAAGCAATCGTGACAGAACCTACTGGATACCAGCACTACCATGGTTCAGTATTCTTTCAATTAATTCATACCGTACCTTTAGCTGAATTAATTGTGTTTGTGTCACATTCATTTGAAGGAGATTTGTCACCAACAGAAGTGACGAAAGGGGAATACTTCTCTTTTTAGTGCGTCCATATCAGAGTATAACGTAAACACGTGACATATGATATACTAGATTACACGGTATCAGCAGGCCAATTAAGGTTAGCAGAAACCGATCAACAATGCAAAAGTGGCGCCTTCAACTCTGTTCATTGAAATGCTTATGCGAGCTGTCACATCCATCTTCACATGATAAAGCCAATTGGTTTCAACAGGAAATATGCTAGTAGAATTTCTAATAACAATACAGCGTCAGTAAAAATAATAATAATTAAAACAAAAGTACAAAGAAAGAACAGAGGCTTGAAAATAACTAAAGGCCATAACTTTGCCAGGGAAACCGATATATTCCCTATACACGCGCACAGATTTGCTGTATAGAAGCCTGCTGTCATTATAGGAGTAGAGACAAAGATTCAGTCGTGAAGGAATTCACCCGAATGGAATGAGCTTTTGCTAGATGTAGGGCGGTCCTTAAGTGACATTATTAAAGCCGCGAGACATTATATAATAGCCCCGACATTATATGTAATCGATGGATTCTCATGAGCAGTATCTTTGTTCCGCTTCCAAAAAGCCACATGGCTCCCTACTCTTCAGCTTGCAGTTGCATCGGCGGTTGTGTACTGCTTTGGCAATAGAAATAAAGAAAACAGCCTACTCTGATATTGGGAGGTGCAGAAAAATAAGCGCACATTTTTTTTCGGTGCGCTTGCTTTAGCTATCAAAAAGGAGATCACAGTTTCACACGGGATACTTCGGATAATCATCGATTCTCTACAATATACCAGTATTTGGATCGGAGTTGCGCTGCTCTCCTTGGCTCCTTCGTAACTCCGACTGGCTGCTACACCGCCCACGCTCTTCTAAGCTAACCCATTGGTAAGCTCTAGCTATCCCATCTCATTCCCACTTCTACCATGACACTGGCGTCACACATGGCACACATGTACACTTATTTTCGCCTTTGACACTCCCAGTGATAAGGCTATTATAAGTAGTAACCTAAGCTGGAATATCTACGTTTCTAACGTGCGAACCGCATCTTTTCTTACACTGTTCTTTCTATGACTTCCTTCAAAACGCGCGACTTTCTCTGTGACTGAAACCGTGAGCCCTTCCACACTGTGAAGGTGGCTGACCAGCGAAGCTACACGACACAGAGGCGACACATAATTTTTAACACCGGTGGGATCACATTTATTGTCCTGATCAGTGGTCATCGTGACAATAGGTACGCGCACATGTTCTCGTATAACCTCTGCTAATATTATGGTAGTTTCATCATATTGTGCGTATAATCCGGACTCCCGAGGAGCAACGCGCCTACGAAGAGCGACGGCAGGAACAGAGATGAGAATGCAACCGCCACCCCAAGCAAGCCGGAATAAACTGGACGCGTGTACCGCCACCACGGGAGGTCGGAAGGGAACTAGATACGCAAGTGCTTTGAACGCCGACATATAGAGGGCGGTGCGAACGTAGATATGGTCGAATCGGGTCAGCCTTCTGAACTAAAATTCGATTGAAGATTCTGTTCTTACCCGTGCCCTTAGGACCTCTTCGAGTCCCAAGTGTGACAATAGTAGCCCAAGGGCGCGTTAGATGTCCCCTAGCTCACCAACCGGAGTCAACAGGAGTAGGTACAAGTGCCCTAGGGCCATTTGTGCACTATCCCATGTGTAGTGTAGCAAACTGGTTAAGCTAAACTAGTTAACCTTCCTGCAATTCCTCCTCCACTTTTTCTTTCCTTCCTTCCAACACTGGGATCGGCCAATGTTTTTCCTTACGGAGTTAACAAAACCACGGAGCCCTAACCATGAACATCGCTGTAAAATCTAGATTACACTATGAGTATTATTACAAAATCTAAGCTTATGCTCTGCTAGAATATTAAAAGTCTGGCCTTCCAATAAATGTCGGCAATGCTCGATGGCAGCATTGGTGGGAGAAGGTCGCTGCCGAAGACGCTGTAGCGTGTCTCAGTAGGTTGAAGCATTCGAGAGAAATATCCCAGGGGACACCACTTTATCTCAGGGAGTTATAGAAGTACAGGGTTGATGGCCATGCTTGAAGCATCCGCCGTGATTCGAGTCAGACCATCAGATCTTTAATGCATGGGAAACATCGCGTCGGCGGTGGCTTGTCTATCCGTCATGAAACAGGCCACGGCATTCGAAGGCCAGACAGTGGGCAGAGACGGCCAGATAGTTTCGCGAAGAAGGTCGGTGAGAGGTTGCAGGAGCTCTGATCTGTGATGCATGAAACGCTTCGAAAAATGGACAACTGCCAAGAACTCTCGCTACTTCCGAAGTGTTGTTGGCTGTGAAAAATCTTCACTGCTGGAATGTGAGATGACAGAGGAGAGGTCCCAAGGGAAAGATGTGATGGTCTATGAATTCTAGCTCTCAAGCCCAAACACTAATTTCTATGCATTCGTGACGAGACCATGCTTCTGCAGGTGTTGGAATAATGCACGAAGGCGTCACTCGAGGTGTTCTGGACTAGTGCACGCGACAAGAGTGTGATGGATCTAGATGATTACTGTTGAGAGGCCACGCATCACCTCTGCAATGAACCATTGCAAAGATTGAGCGAACTTGCACAGTCGAAATGGCATCCGGTGCTATTCAACCGCGTCAAACGGAATTATGTGGTGATCGTAGGAGTGTCTGCTGTCTCCACGGTTTTCTGATGGTGTGCTTCGCCTAGGTGTACTTTAGAAAAGCTAGTGAAGCCCACCAGATTACACGTAAAGCTCTGGATGTGAGGTAGCAGGCAGCTGTCGTGGACGGTCTGATCGTCGACAGCGCTATAGTACCTGCACTGGCACCAGCCTCCCAGGACCTTTTTTTGGTATTGCTTGCAGTGTCGAGGCCTAAGAGCCAGATAATGCACTGTCAGGCCTCGCCTTAGCATTCCGACATGGAAGGTGTGCTCTAATTTTCACTTGTCCATTTGGAATCGCTCGTTACATAGGAGATTCAGGCGAGCAGCGACAGGTGGGCCATGTGTATAATAAGTCGCAGCATACTTAGGTGGCTGGGGAAGGCTGCAAGGCTTCGCGAGATCCAGAAACTGCCAGGAAGTTCTCCAAATGAGAACTCGGGATGAGCGTCTTTATGCTGGAGGACGCGTCGTCGCAGAGCATGCCTGATACGGAGAGGCGGGTCACACTGTTGATAAGGTGATGACGTCGGATGCTAACGTGCAAGTCACAGTATGACGGGAAGCCCAATGCAAATATGGGATGTACAACTTCGGCTGATATGAACACCCACCTAAACGTTCGACGCAGGCCCAAGTCAGCAGTCAATGATCTTGAAGTCATGCGTGGCTATCGACGAATAGTTAGCGCCGCGTAGCGTTGGTTCTGTAGGCCTCAACCGGCCATCCGCGTTGATAGGTGGTAGTACGCTTACTTTTACTTCCGTGATCACGAGGAACCTAGTCCCGCAGATTCAGTCCGTAGTCATGAAAGATGGCCGACTTTTAGAGCTAGGTCACAGGCCTATATCAATAATATTTTAGACATTTCCTGACCAACTGAAAGACGGCGTTTACTTTCTGGCATTGTGCGATAACATCCTGGCACACCAGCAGATCGGAGAGATACTCCAATGACGCAAAGAGTCGTTGCGTGGAGAAGAACAAAACTTTAAATGTGTTTAACCCTTGAACATTCCAACAAATTCGTGCGCTGTAGAGTTTGTAAGTAAATGTGATTGTAACTAGTTCATTTATTGTATCAATGGATTCAATTTCATTTCGCAGGTCATTCATCCGTAACGACGTCATTTGTGACAGTTTTTCGGGCTATAACAAACGTGTTCGAACTGAATTAAAACATAGACACATAATCACACACTGTACTCACAAGAAAACTGCATTCTCACATTCTCTGTATTGTAGCATAAAAACATATGGTCATCTTTCATATGTAGGGTCTGCAAGAGAAACTCTTAGGATTGTTTTTATTCTAGATTAATTGAATTCAGGAATAACAGCTGAAGAAGTGTGGAGAAAGCAATTTTTACTTAAGATGACATAATTTGTATCAAAAACGTACTTTTGCTTACACAAGTCAGTTCGGCAAATGGAATAAATAGCAGTTCACGTAAATTTTACTTCCTATACAGGCGCCGTACAGGCGGCCATCGTGGAAGTCCTTATCTTAAAATATATTTGTGGGGTCCACTCTCATCTTGCCATTAGGGTTGGTCGACTACTCGAGCTGAATCGCTTGCCTTTTCTCGAGCTGGAGTTGCTTGACCGCCGCTGCCGTCGTCAATACTGGTACGGCTGATTTTTTTCCGGACCGTCGATCAAAGTGCGTTTCTACCTAACGAGACATCCAAATTTTGCATTTGTCATCAAATACTTTTCGTATATCAGGAATTTTTTTTTTGAAGGAGAGTGTAGGCACATATCTAGAAGAGCCCATACTGATTACTGTCATGAGCTGCCGAGAAAGTCTAACGCGCCAGAACTGAAGTGCTTCCAAACAGTATCAGTGGTGCAATCCCTGCAAGAAAAAGAGAATATTTCTTGTTGTTATCCTTCTACCTCAAAAGACAGTTATAAAAATAGAGGTTACCCTTTTTCTCATGTGATATTAAACACATACGAAAGACATGCAAGCTTAACTAGTCTTCACAAACACAAAAAGCCGCCAATGTTATAGTTCATCCGCCTATTTACTTCTAGTTAAGAAACATCAAAAATGTGCATGGTCAACCGGCTGCACCAAAGCACAAAAAAAAAACTTATAATTTCAGGAATATCAGTGAAACTAATGCTGATTCTTTAAACGCGAGCCTGAACGTTAGTTTCCGTTTGGAAGGGTGAAAACTGGCGTTAATCTTGAACGGACGGTTCTGGTGAAGAAGCATGTGCACTAATTTGCTGAGTCACAATCATATACAGTATTTATTAGTACACCTTGTCTGCATCGAAGATCGTGTTCAAGATAGAGCTCGCGAAGCGGCGCCATACGCAGCAGCAGCCGGAGTAGAATTTCCCCTTATAAATATTCGCTAACTAAATTAACTAACATAGTGTCAGCGCATGAACACTTCACATCAACACTTCACATTCCACGACCGCGGACACTCGCTCTCAAAACGCGGGCGTTGGGAATCAAGGCAGCAGAAGCGAGCGAAGTGACATTTCGAGGCAAACTGACGGGTAAGAACACAGCGCACGCAAAGTTAGGAGCTGTCGGCCCACCTAGATTGTGGCCCCAAAGCAGATCGCTTTAAAAATAAAGCAAGTGTGACCGCGCACGGCCGAAATACAAAATCCAGCCTCTATTCCCTCCCCAGGTGTGACGGACGCGCCGGAATACGGCGTGTTTTCTACTTTGCGCACGCGTGATTGCGTCGCCATGGTCGGCTCGCCGTCGCACGCTTTCACTCGCACACATAGCGTACACTGTAAACAAGAAAACACCCAGATGGGCGTTTTTTGCTTGTCCTCTAGCGCATTCCCTTTTGTACATCTTTTTGCTCCCATTGAAAGGGCGTACGATAAAACTCCCATTGACGTGGGCATTAATTGGGCACACAACGGGGGTACGTAATACGCCCACTTCACCCCCCCCTCCTATTTGACTGGGAGGTACAATGGGAGTATTGTGAAGGAATTAAAGGCATTTTAGTTTAGGTGCGGCAAGCTCGTAGCGAAATGCATGGTGGCGCGGGTCACACGCTTACGCAGTACCAGACGGAACACCGCAGGCCGATATGTCGAACGCCGGCGATCAAGGCTCAAGGGAACTCGGCCGTCCGTGAGCTGCCACCCGAGCAGGCGTCGCACCTGCTCGGAGCGAACGCCGGCGTCCGACACCTTGGCCTGCGGTGTTCCGTCTGCTGCTGCATAGGCGCGGCGTACCGCCACGAAGCATTTCGCCGCGGGCTCGCCACACGTAGTCCAATCGACGGCACAGGGCCACCGCTGAATCGACCAAGTCACGCGCACACGTGGTCCAATGGCGAATGAACCCGTCACCGCACGTCTTCATTTTTTTTCCCTTTCGCTGATCACAGAGCCCCTCTTTGCAAAGCTTTTATACAGTCGTCCTAGCTTATCGGCAGTGCCTCCGAGGCCAGCAAACGCCTTCGAGAGCAGTTGCTACTTGCTGAAAGGAAAAATGCAGGAGACACACTGACAGTGAAGAAAATTTATTTTACACCAAATGTAAGAAATATAATATGTTCACTTCGGGGCCCAAAAGAAAGCACATTTCTGCCCCAGTAAAACAATTGTCTGGATTTTAAAAAAGAGCACTGTACGTTGTAAGCATGCCAGTTGCTAGTATTCTACATGTCCTAACACAATGAAATTAGTAAATGAAAGAAATGCTAAGAAATCTTATCTCCTTTCATACTGAACTGTAACTACAGAGCCATGTGTTTGAACTGTTACTTTGTACTGACACTCCACACTTTTGCACAGACTATATATTGAGCTCGCTTGACTAAGAGTAAAACTTCATTTGGCCTAGTTGGTACATAATTCTGAACTTAAAACTTACAGCGCAAACACCTAAGACGAACCGCAAAAGGCAGATACGACAGACGCTGGCGCTAACTGACAACTTCTTTATTTCTTCGTCGTCGATGCATATATATGCCCTAGGCCACACAACTGCACAGGCGCACACATTACATTAAAGAGATCTCCCAAATTATCACATATGCAAACGTAGGAACTCAAATTCAGATGGGTGCAGGGACAAAGCTATGTCACTGATGCAATTATCATTTTGCCTTCTTATGTGGTAGGCCTCTAAGGCAAGCCGCGCAAGCTCATTCATGCTTTTGCCAAGAATCGACGTCCCATCAAGTCGTGCCTCACAATTTTTGCAAGAGTTTATATGCGCAACAATGTGCACTCTTCTATCTACATTTTTGTTTACTTTTTGTGCATGTTCCCTGTGCGGTCCCTTAAACATATAAGGTCATCTATCAACTCAAGAAAATTGCTTGCAGGCATAGTGTTCCTTTGGCGTTTTCTGCACCGAACAAGCTTTTAAAGCTATGCTCCCGCACCTGCGGAGAGGGCAGAGGAGGATGCCAAATTCGGCATGATGCTTCATACGTGTTGTGCGCGGTCGGCGTGGTTTATACCATTCACTCTCATGTGGTAAGACATAGCTTGGCTAGATAGGGCATTGCGTCAATGAGCGACTCAGGGAACATGCGCAATAAGTAAACAAAAATGTAGATAGAGGAGCGCACCTTGGTGCGCATATAAACTCTTGCAACAATTGTGAGGCACAACTTGATGGGACGTCGATTCTTGGCAAAAGCAAGAATGAACATGTGCGGCTTGCCTTAGAGGCCTACCACAAGAAAGGGAGGGCGATAATTGCATTAGTAAGATATCTTTGTCCCTGCATCCATCTGAATTTGACTTCCTACGCTTGCATATGTGATAATTTGGCAGATCTCTGTAATGTAATCTGAGTGCCTGCGCGGTAGTGTGGCCTAGGGTTTATATTGCATCGACGACGAAGAAATAAAGAAGTTGTTAGCACCAGTGTGTGTCGTATCTTCCTTTTGTGGTTCGTCTTAGGTGTTTGTGCTGTAAGTTTAAGTTGCTTGACTAAGCCATTCCTAATTAACAGTGGCTGGTATAATGAGGCCGATCAGTGGTATTTTGCATGGACTAGCACACAAATATGATAAATGTCAAAGTACTAAATTAAGAAATTGGGACTCATCACAAACGAGCTACATAATTTAGTGCTGGATTTCTGAGCAAGCTATTAAAAATTATTGTATTTTACGAACCAGAACCCACCTTCTGATTATGACACATGCCATAGCGAGTAACCCCGAATTAATTTGGACAACCTAGGGTTCTTTAACATGCACCTAAGTACACGGGTGCTTTTGCATTTCGCTCCCACTGAAATGCGGTTTTGTTTAAGACTACATTTACGAAAGTTCCAAACACGATCCCCCCTATATTTTTACAGTGGGTGCTCTTCATATGGAGCCTCAAGGTGCCAGGGAAATTGGTTCCATTTACCAGGCATTATATTTACTGAGAGACATTGCAGAGAGCCAACCAATTATCAGGATGGTGTCCTATTTAAGCGGCAGTTTCGAAGCGATTTTCGTTTATCGAGATTCCACTGTAGTCCATAATAGTGGATGAGTTGTGTTCTGCATGGACACATTAGCATGGCTACCATGTTTAGTTGAATATTGTGCAAGCAGCAACATTTCACTGTACCCAGTGCAATATATAAAGCCAGCAATGTAACATGTTGCAAATGCAGCCACGAACAAGTACCTTCCCTGATCATATCCAATAGCAGCATCTTTAGACGAAATTAGTCATGCTTTCTCCCGTTTAAGTGCCTTGTTTTCAGAAATCAAATCCTCCTTATCACATTGACCTCCAATTGTGTCATTCCCCGAGCTGAGGTCATTTGAGATTGCATTTAATTGCCTTTCAAATAGCATATTGGTCTTATTTAAAAAGCACATGGCATCACAGTGACCACCTAGACATAGAATTCGAGCTGCAACACAGTAGCAAACATTCTGAGGTAGAAGCCCAACTATTCTTTTGAATTTGGATGCATGCTCAAAACACTGCTATGCAATTGCAGACAGGGCTGATAGTGTAGCAACCAGGACAGATTTAACGGACATAAAGGAGCAAAATTGTGTGAGCTTCGAATTATTATTCTCTCTGAGGAACCATGCTGTCCAATTATAAAACGGGGATCAAGATAAAGTAATTAGATAGAAAATCTGCATTTCATTAAGTAAATAAAATACTGTTCATGCTACCTTCCAGGGTGCACACTACATTCCCTTTCCTTGAATGTGAATTTGCTACCTTTCCATGGGTTACCAAATGTATAGGTGTATTGTTGGTCAAGGGTGGTGGAATGGATATAGGTCTCAGGCTAGAGGAAATATTTCGAGAAGGAGACTTGCCAGGTTGAACAACGAATGTCTCAGGCTGGAGCCATTTGGTTCTCTTGCAAAGATGTTGCCTCCAGCTTGAGACTTCCTTTGTTGGACAACTGTTGATGACTAATTTCGCCATCTTTTCATTTACCCTCGTCTTATTCAACCTATTGCTCCACGCAGGAGCTGCACTTTCTTTAAAAAATAAAGATATTAATGAGCTCAAAGGCTTTGTGCATGGCTGCATCCCCAAGTGCAAAAATTTGTTTTCAATGAATGACAGAGTTGGTACCTTTCTTGAGAATTCAATAGGAAGAACCAAAAATTAAGCTAACAGACTGGTTATGACGACAAGTAAACATGAATTGATGTGGAGTGCCATTTCTTCATTTTGCACCAGGCTTGGGGCCAGCCAGACTTCTTCCTAAAATTGAGAAAATTTTTCTAATGAAATACATATTAAGAGTATTTTCTTCATAATCTGAAAATTTAAAAACATGGTTATTTGGTTATTCATATTTAGTTGGGAACAGTGCGAAGGACACTGACGAAGTAAGGGCTTATGCAGTAATGCCACATAGTGCTGGCTGAGAACAGATTCAATTTTAGAACAGACAAACAGTTAAGTACTTTGGAATGCTTCCTAAAAGCCATAAAAAACCAAAGCAGGAAGCAGTTGTACAAAATAATGTATGTGCATGAAAAATGCATCTGATCATCGGTTCGCAGACATGTATGACATTTGCTTGTCAGTTAACAAAACATGTGTTACGCTGAAACATTTCTCCTACAATTTGGCAATTCTGTGGGCTTTCATTATTGCTCGGGTCAGTTGGTTGCTGTTGTTACTGCTACTAGTGTACGGTGAAGTGTAATGTAGATGGGCAAGTGCTACTGACAACTATGAACATTGGCAAATTTTGCTGCACCAGGATAACGCATGCATTGTCCCGCTGCAGCGAAACTTTCCAGTAAACATTCACAGTTGTCTGTAGCACTTTCCCATCTGTCTCGCCTCACACTGTTCCATCTATAGCGCTTCACCATACTGTAATATGCACCACCGACACAAAATTCTACCTTTCTGAAGTTCTTACTGCTACTTCGCACTCGTCACATTCAGGCCGCCAGGCTTACTGAGCCCAATGCATAGACTGGCACCTCCTGTCATGGACTTATTCTGGTGTAATGGCACCACAGAAGCAAACGAAGACAAAGACATGCAGGACACAAGTGCCTAACCTCAAGTCTCGCTTTAACAAGAAAACAGACATCATATACAACACATAGTGACAGGAAGTGATGTCATTAATTCAAAAACAAATTCTTTGTGCAATGTAACTGAGAATGACTGATACATTTGTCCTTTTCGTGCTAATCTGCCAAAGCTTAATTATCTTATGTACATCTGCTCATAATTTCTGGCTACGAGTTTTGATGAACACAGGAACGAACCAATCTATTTTGCAGTGCATCACAATGTGCAAATGAGAGTTATTCCACACAAACTTCATTAGCCGCAATCTCAAATTAATACAATGTGTGTATGCAATGCAAGCATGACTGGATGGGAATGGCTGACTGTACATAACCTCCGTTGCACAGTGCACCGCCTGCAAATTGTGCTGCACGCAACAAATTAATTTGTTTTCCTGGCTTGTCTTTTTTTCTCATCAGAGCAAATCTCTCATCACATGTTTCATACAGAAAAAAAATTTTTGCCCGTAGAAACCAGCTACACAATTACCCATGAAAATTACAAATGCATACGAAACAACTGCAACCACTTTTTTACTTCATCTCATTCATTATATTCCATATTCATGCCTAATTTAGTTGCGCAAATCATTGTTTTCTCAGGCCCTTGTTAGGAGAGTTTTGTGCTGTAATAAAAGGCAGAAGCCAAAAAAAAGGAAAAGGTTGGTTGTGGTTGAAGCACAATATGCATCTAGTGAGCTAGGCCGCAAGCGTTGTGTAGTCTGCTGCCATCATAAGGCCGTGCCTACATTGGACAGATGGGATGCTCTATTAATGCGAAATCAGGGAAATTGAGGGAGTATGAGTCATTCGTGTGAAACAATCCTCCATCACACAATGTTGAATACTGCAAAGAATGTGACTGCGGTCCTGTGTTCCACAAAACTTGCGTTGTAGCCAGGTATTATGACCTGACAACATGCAAGGTAATTGTGGCTTGCAACATTTAAAAAGAATGACGAATGTATCAGTGATCCATTAGTTGCACTGCATAAAGAATTTCTTTTAACAGATATCATCACATCATGTCTCCACCTGTTATTAAATATTGCCTGTTTCCTTATTTTAAAGCTTGAAGTGAGATCCGGTGCTTGTGTCATGTGCGTACATATCTTTGTTTACTTTTTGTGGTGTCATTACACCAGAATTTATATAACCAAATGGCCACACACTGCTTTTGTCACGTTATAGTGGTGCTTGCAAAGCCTCCCAAACAGCAGCCTATTTGGTTAAAACATGCTTTTGTAAATATGCTCTTCCAAATAGAAAAGCTATCAAGAAGGTAACAAGAATCAAGAGCATTAAGTTAAATCCACTGCAATGCTTTACTTTTTTGCCTTTATTCCTTACACCTAAGTGGATAAGAAAGAGTGTGAATGTTACAGAAATGCACTAAATAAGTTGTTGAAATTATGCAAAAATGTTAACGCAACTAAGCATAGATTTATGTGCAATAGACACCAGTCTCAGTTTCTTTCCTTCTGACACAAACATAGTATATCTTATTCCTTTGGCATGAAGGAAAGCATATGTAGACCAGACAAGCTTATATTTGAATGAGAGCCTTCACGATTAAGCACCACTATAATGTGACCATAAGAGTACATACACTGTAAACAGTGCAGATGACAGCCCAAATTTCATAAGTGCAACATGTTAGCGAAAGCAGCAACCATTAACCCAGAAACTAATCAAATCCCACAAAATAACAACAAGAAAAAAAAAGAATAATGTGTCAGCGCAGCACCTGTTCTCAGAAGTTACAGAAAAGTGGTATGCTTGTTAACAAACCTGAAACCACGGCACATTTGTATCTGACCACCCCCTGCCTCTTTATGTGCTTTCGTGCCTTTGACAAGGCATTACTGGATATTTATTTGCTTGTCTGTTGCAAAAACACATCAATTATTAGTCAGTGCACAGTGCACCATGCCATTTATCTATGTGGACTCACTTTGTGTCCTTAGCACTGCTCTCACCTATTCAGAACTAAGGATTGCAAAAAGACTTGTTCTACTTAAATCTACATGCCTTAAGATGTGGGTTCTGCAGTTGAAATAGGGTAATTATAAGTAAAATGCATGACATGTTCTGATGAACTTTGTTTTCATAATCTAATTGTTTATTTGGGCACATAACCAGTCAGATCATTTGTACTAAAACAAGAAAACAAATTCAACACACTGGTTTATACTGGTTGGTGCTCTATTGACTTTAGTACACACATTGAACAAACGACAGGCAGTGAGAAATACCAACAACCACTAACTTCCACACGGCATTATTGGTCACATGTGCACAATATAGCTACAAAAACCCAAATGAAAGTAGACAAAGAAAAAAGTACATTTTAACAGAAAAAGAACAAGACAAAAAGACTTCTTTTGGTAGCTAAGTCACAATCAAGGTGTAAATGACAGCTATAGTTTGGCAAGCACACATGTAGTTACTTTGCTCAGTTCCTCGATATCCCAATTTCTTGTTTGACAGCAACACCAACGGGACATCTACGCATATCTATTGCACATGCCATTTTTGCTCGCTCCAAAATCCTTTCATGGTTATTCATTTAGTGCCTGCTTCGCCTGTACTGGCATTGCAGGGGGGGTATACATTCTGTGTAATGTAACTTACATTCAAATCAAGCACACAAAGCAGGGAGGGAATTATCTTTGAAAACTATGCAAACAATTGCAGGCTGAAAAACCTTGCAGTCCCTTTGGTCCAAGGAAAAAACAATGTGAGGCATCACCTATAAGTAAAAGGAAATTAATAAACCTTTTTAGTGTAATCTCTTTCTTGTGAGGTATGATGATAGCCTGATATGAATTTCTCTATCTCTACATGTTTGCAACAGTATATGCTTGAAATAATTTTAACTGAAGAGATTTCCCAGTCTTTTAAATCCTGCCATTGCAGCTTACCCTTACTCTCAGTAATACAAAGCCTTTTAGTATGACTTCCTATTACAAATCTAACTGCCATATTTTGAACATTTTCAAGCAGACCAGCTGACTCAATATTATGGGGATTCTAGCAAACATGTACTTATTTGATTAGTGAATGCACATAAGCAAAATACAGCTGTTCTTTGAGGTTTTCGGGAAGCCAACAAAATGTGTATGGGTGGACACACGACAGCTACTACACCGATAAGCATCGTGGCCAACCAAAATTAAGTTTATTCCTATATGGGCGGGCATGGCGGAGTGTGAGCAGACAATGGTCGGCTTTTTCTGGAGTCATATACAAAGGAACCCCAACATAACGAATGCACTAAAATCAGCAATTTGGTTTGTTGTACTCAGATTCGACCGTTTAGTCAAATAAGTACATTTGCAAATGGATTGTTTTCCCACGGAAAGGGCCGCAGTCAGAAAACACAAATCTCAATGAGAAAAAAATTTTGAATTTGAGAGTCAGCAACCAAAGATACGGTTTCACGGTGTGTTAACGATACCTTCACATAGGTAGCCTGAAGCAAACCCAGCCTTGCTTTCGCATCCACCCTGTCCTCTTTGATACTGCCACACACAGTGGAACGACACTATCATGAAAAGTGCTGGCAGTGGAGGCGAATGCTTTGTCTGTCTCAAACTTCAATGCATCTCTGAAACTACAGATTATGCAACCCCGTGTACTAAACACGTGGGAAGACTGTGCACATAATACCACGCCATATCAGCACGTCTAGTCTTTCCACACGCAGCAGATCACCTCTAGAACAGGGTGTGCAGGCTGCAGATGTGCTCAGCTGCGCTCACAGCCATGGCGCTAGAAAAGAAGACGCACGGACTGGGCCCTTCTGAGGGCCCCCTTAAAAGCTCAGTTTGTCATTTTTTGTTTCTGTAATAGGCTAGTGATAAAAGTGAATTTGCTTCATGCCTATTAAGAAATGTTGTACACATGGTAGAAAAATTATGAAAGTAGAACATTTTATTACTTTTCACCCCTCTCAGTTGGAATATCGTACAAATGCATAAGCAGCCATTTTTGCCTTGTTTCATCTAAGATGTTTTTTTCATGCTGAAAGAAAGGCATGTGTTTAAATAATAAGCTTGGTTGCAACATGTAAAGGAATTGTGTAATGTCACAAGGGTTCCTGAAATCAAAATATATTTGTGATTTATTTGCGACTGGAACACTCAAAAGAAAAACGACCTTTTAAACAGACTAAAACAAAGCCACAGCACATGCACCCATACTAAGCCAGGGACTGTATCAAGCTGATATGAGAAGACTTTCAAGCAAGAATCTTTCCAGGTTTGGTAAAATTCTTAAAACAATGGTTAATACCTGGCCCCACGCCTTAAATCTAGAAGGAATAAAGTTTTTAAGCTACTCTGTGTTCTTTCTTGAACCCAACAAATGTGCCTAGAAAAATGGGTCAAGTCTACATCTTGTCACATCTGTGGCAAGGTGTGAACAAAAAACTCGCTTTAGCTGGCTGCAGTGCTCCCTGCGATGAATATTCAGGCAGAAAATTGTTACCCCAGTGTGACTGTGCACCCAAGAAAACAAAATGTGGTAGACTACATCAATGCAAACGGAAAAATCTTTAGTCCATGCTTGCTGGCAACCTGTGTCTGTATTGGCCTCTAGGAGAATTGTGGCCCCCACGTGCTGGAATATTTCCGTGGCATAGAGAACGTTGTGTGACACCAGCTATCAAGTGCTACCATCAAGTAGCTACCAGCTACCAGCTATCAAGCTATCAAAAGAGCTATAGGCAATTTTGCTGCAATAACAGTACTGTTTTTATAGCATTCGTTGTGGGGAGTGCGGCTTGCCCCTTTTGCCGGAGTTCTTGCTGAACGGCGATTTATTATCAGTTTGTTATATGTGGAACTTGAACAGCTTATATTTTTGTCTCCTCAATCCACACTTCTGCTGCACTTTTGCCAGCATCTCTACACAGGGTGTCTTGACTGGGGTCATACCAAGTAAGCACGCTACAAGCCTTGTGTGCATCGTTTTCATGACTCTTTCGATGACCAAATTTCATTTTCAGTGACTTCATCAACTAAGTATCTAGCGGCAGCTTGAACATGGGTACTCATGAGAACTCGCACCAGGCTTGGTCAAATACGTCCAGCACTGCAGCACTGAGTAGTGAACCATGCTGTAAGAGTTGGCAACTAAATTGCCACCTTGTGATTGAAACTTTTCATCCTTACAATCAAGGCTTCAATTGCCCAGCCAGCGAGCTGCAGCAAAGGTGTGAACTATAGTCATAGTCATCTGATGTCACATTCTATGTCATAGCGATAGCAGGTGATCCCTCCAGTGGTGGCCCTCAAGGCCAACAGGCATCCCTTTCTATGCACGTGCTTGTGTAGGACTGGGGAGATGGTGCCAGTTTGTTCTTCAGCATTAACACTGTTCACGCTGTATCAGGAACACATTTTCTTACTCAGTGCAATAGCCCTTGAACCTACATAATTGCCAATGAGTCCTTTGTCGACCAACCTTTCTTTTGCCATGTCATTTGCTTCTGCCTTGATGTCACAGCAACTTCAGCTATATGAAGCAATGATGGTGTTTGAGTACCCACACAGCCTTGCAGCTTTCCAACCTGAACATTGCTTCATTAAAAGCTGACATGATTTGGTCTCAGCAGACAGATCAGAGTTAAAAAGAAGCCTTAAACTTCTTTCAAAGTCATTCTAACCTTGTCAATAATCCCGTGCCTTTTGATGTGTTATTCAGCATTGTCCAAAGCAAGTCGGCTCTTAAAAATCAAAATAACAACTTTGTGAGGCCACCTACTAGGCTACCACTGTCTCTTCAGCCAGCCTGAAGTGTCTTGCAGCCATAAAAGCTGGAGTGCACAAAAAACGACAAAGAAAAGTGTGGCAGACAAAATGCTCATGGAAATCCATATGTTTATGGACTGTTACACTGACTGAAAAAAATGGTGGCTTCCCAATACAGTCTTGATGTACGTAGCTGTTTCAGTCACGAAGAAACAGCCAGTTGCGCAGTCCTGCACAAGCGCAGTGTACAGATGCCCATGGATTAAAATTTGTTGTGTGTGCATGTGGTACAGTGTACCACATTTCATGTTCCTGAGGCTGCAGTACACTGGGAAGACTGGTTGCAACTTCAATAGTAGGCCCTTAGAGTATTGCAGCCCTTTGTTCATATTTTGCTGCAGATTGTATCAAATGCGAATGCAAACTGTTTTGCAGGACACGTCAGTTCAGTTCAAGCAATTAGACAGAGTAACCCAAGAAATAGTTTAAGCCTCAAAAAGGTCTTAATACAGTTTCTAGTTTAGTACAGGTTTTCGCCTGATGTTTTGGCTTCTTCTACGGTATAATGCTGTTGCTTGCTAGGTACTGGTGGTGTGATGTGCACACTCTCTTGTGTTGCTATAACGACAACTTGTAAAAAAGATTTTCCTTCCTAACAAACATTTGGATACAGTGCCTGTGAGCTCATCTTTTAACCTGTTTTTCATTTGATCTGTGCATTTACATTGAACGTAAACTAGAAAATATCAGTACTGAGAATCACAAAAGAACACACCTGTGTAACGATTCCGCCGAGATCGTTGGAGTGGTCCAGCCACAGGATGCAATGCAGGTAGAAAGGCCTCCTGAGTTAAAGCAAAATAACAATCGTTGTAAGATGCGAATAGAAAATTTTATTCTGTGAGGCTTTCGGCATGTATACTAATTACCACATTTGTATGTAAAATAGTTTTGCATAATAGCTGAGCAAGGTTAACGTCTCGCCCTGTGACTGTCAGCCAATGCTACTCATGGCAATGGTGGCAAATATGGCACATCCTTTCAAATGGAACTTTTGTGGGTTACAGGAATTTAAAAGAACTTAGGTTTACATAATACATAACACCTGTAGTTAGAAGGATGTCTTGCATGCAGCACCAATGCCACAAGTGGCACTGCTTAACACTTCCAGGGCCAGACTTAGTACATAAACAATACAAATGTGCAACAAAGTGAACAGGTGGTTAGCTGCTGCTATAACTCCAAGATTGCATGCATCATGTAGATGTGACTGCAGCTCCCATCAGGAGCGAGTTGCCCTTTAGTGCACTTCACTTCTCTTCCTCTTTTGTCTTCATTGCATGTTGGTGCCATATGGTAATAATGAACAAAAATTAAGCACTTCAGTTCCCATTCTTGTTTTACTACATGCTGTAAAGTCATCTAAGTGCACTTAATACTCTTAAGAATGTACTTTAGCCATTTTGTCAATATTTTTCGCTTGGCTTCACTACACCTTAATGTAGTGCAAATTCTAGACAATGCTTACAAAAAAACCTACTCCACACAATAACACCTCCAATTAAGAGTACACAGTCTATGGCTTCGACATGTGTACATACATACTTTATACATGGTTACAATGAAAATATAAGTGGCTGTTCTAATATGCACACTTAGCATACTGCATAACAGTCACCTGGTTCCAAAATGGCTTTTTGTTATCACACATAGGACGGCCACAACTATAAATTTATTTCTGGCAGTAACTTAAGCCACGGCCAAAACCTTCATAGTGCAATCAATGAAAATTTTCGAATTTAGAGCAGTTAGGCATAAACAGGGCAAGTAGTTATAAAGTGTTAAATAATGAACTGTTATGGAATATGGCGGTAGAAGGCCATGCGCCTGAAACATAGGTACTGTTTATCATATAAGCACATTCTTATATTTTTGCTTACTTCCCTAGGGATTGCATCAAACAGTTTGCTTGTGTAAATTTTGCTACGTGGCTGTATCGTATTAGCCCTTATCTTTTCACATTTGGCTTACTGCAGCTTTATGCACATGCATAAAGCTACTACTGCTACCACTCTACTGCTACACTACTACCTACTACCTACACTACTACCTTCAGCTGAAGGCCAAGCACTATGCTGTCCAACATACATGCATTTAACAACACCGAACAGTAGACAGAGAATGAGCAACTCTTTTAAAAAGTGCAGTTCTTTGGAGACACATTGATATATATCTGGAAAACAGATTTTTGCTAAAATTATAACTTAATATAATTGGTACTGAGCATAATGCATCTTGCAATAAACTTGCATTTACCGGACACCACTATACACACTGCGACCTCTGCAGCTTCTCCACAATCTGGCACAATGTGCTCAAGCTGCCTGTAAACCTTGGAAGGGGTCTATGATAGTTTAAGAAGCTTAGCAAACATGAGAAGGACCTAAAATGAAGGTCAGAGAAGCAAAGCAAATTTTTAACCATTCCTCTCTATGTTGCTATGAATGTCAAGGTTCCAGCAAATGATGTATTTGAACTGTATTTTTAATCGTGCAATACTAGAGAGCACATTTTTGCAATAATAATGTGACAGAGAAGAATGACAGAAACTAACTTAATGAATATTTTTCTAAACTTTCATGAGGTTTTCGTCATTATGCTGATGCACACACCTGCATACCTCTACTGTGAAGTCTTGTTTCAGTTTATTTTATAGTAATTTACGCCATACACTTGTCCTGAAATACATCACGTTGGGCTCCTTCAGTATTCTTTTCTTACTGGAAACACACATGCCTATACAGGGCAAGCACTCAATACATGCAAGACTGCCACGGGAATGGCCACTCGAGGTCGACTGTTAGTACAGCGCAAAAGACGAGGACTGAAGGAAGAACACAACACAGGCACTGTCACACAGAAACATACTCAAGGCACTTTGCAAGATTCTCAGGCTTCTTTCATGCTCTAAAAACACATTATGTAGCACATATTGAGCCACAGATAGCTGTACTGGGAAATTTTCACGTTGCTCTACAATTTTATAATTGAGACTTTTTATCTAATTACATTTGAGAAGTTAATTAATTGATTAAGACTAAGACAACATTACATAGGTTCTGTGCAGCTAGGTGGCATATTCATATTTTTAAAAGTTTGCTAAAGTTACGTGGGATAACCTGCATACCTCCTATGGAACAGGTGTCACACCAATCACTCTAAGTAATGCCGCTAAACTAGCCATTGCGCTCAAAACATACAGGGTAAAAAAGCAAACTCTAGGTAAGAGCATACCAAGGCCTCTATTGCTGAAAAGGGAAACTGATGGGAGGCGCCCGATCTCCGGCCATGAAGCTGCTTCATCCTCACAGTTGGCAATGAAACGACCGCAGCCGCAGTCCTGAAATAAAAATGAAAAATTTGACACTACAATGATCACACAGAACACAAAAAAGCTGGTCACAAGCTTATCTTGGAGAACATCTGCTGCTACATTAGGTTTTGTATATTCGTCAGCTTATTGTTAAACTAAGCTTGCCAATATTTTATATCTTAATGGCTTTGCTCTTTACAAACCAATACCTTTGCCCAACTCATGCACATATGCACTACTTAAGCTATGAGATGTTTACTGATCCCTTACAATGAATGGCTTCTAAGACAAATTATTTCACACAAAAGGATGCATAACTTATGAGTGTTACTGACATTGAATACCAAGGTAGTACCTTTTTTTTATAGACAATGGCAGACTTGAAGCACATTTTTCTCACAGATACAGGTTACAGGTTGATCGGTCTGCCTTTTTTTTTTCACCAGCAACAGAAATTTTGTTATTAATACTCGTGCAATATAGGATGACGCTGTGATGTGTGATATGATCCTGAGTTGAAAAGCGCAACTTCTTTGTGTGAATTTGGCACCTAGAATTCAATACTAAATATCTGTACCCAATACGCAGTGGCACAGCAGCAAAGTAATTAAACATTAAACAAGTTCAGGTATCCAGAGCACAGCGCCAGCTGTTGAATAACAACATAGCACAAGCATCGACTATATAGATATAGCGTAGTAAGTGCACCGCAGGCGTAGTGGCGACCTCAGCAAAGAACACAGGCATGGAGCGACGCGCCCGTATGACCTATCACCGGCAATGCTATCGCGTAAATTGATATATCTCGTCACGGCACGGGCACCGTTTTCTGCCCGCCGAGGTGCCGCCGCCACTGGTACTCACGTGCTCCGGCCGCCGAGGTTCAAGTGACGGCGTATCCAGTAATCTGAACCCAAGCAGGACACCTGTTACCGCCAAGCAGTACGCTAACAATAAAGAGGTTCTTATACTCTGACCGGCAGCTCATGCGGCGTTCACCCGTAGTGCCGTTGGAAGCTCACCACACGCTTTTAATACCACAAACGCGCCGCCGACATTTCACGCCCGTAGATCAAAGTCGACCGGCGCAGGCTCTACATGCTACGTGCCGCAGTCGTGCACTGCCTGCACAATCAACGACGTAGGTGCGAAGAGACACAGACGATAGAAAGGAGCGTACTGGCAAATCTGCACAATGCGCGCTAACTGGGCGACCTACTGCACACAATCGCACGAGCTAGGGGATTGGCGCCACGTACGCGCCAGCTAGCAGATACCGCGCACAAAGAAGCGCCGCCGGTTCTCGCTCAAATGATCGTTGTACAAACACACGCGCACCGCAGTAAACCCTTAACGAGCCGCCACATTTTCAGGCCGCGGTTAGGCGGCGAAGCTTAGCTCACCTCGCACTGCACGTAACTATTATGGTAGTGGCTTGCGCTTCGGAGATCATGTCGAATGCTCACATCCGCCCAATTAAAGACGCGGCAAAGTCCCTCATTATATAAAATCCTAATTTTTAAGTACACTCGCTTGACTCTGAGCACTCAAGTCGATTCGATTACGACAAAGCTCGAAGAAACACAGTGATCGTGCAAAATGGTTCTGGACGGCCAACTGTCGCGCCATGTTGTACCGAGACCTTCAATAAGTCATATCAGCGCGTCTCCTCACTTAGAACACATGCACACTCATAGAACATGTAATAATCGTTCAAAGTCACTTACCGTGGAGTCTTGGGGGTTCAAAGCAGTGAGAAACATCAACCACGGAAGAAGAATGTGCCGTCGCTGGCAAATGGCTGCTCGATCGCAGCTTTCAACGCACGCGCGCGCGCTCCGAAGGCTGGTGTTCCTCCGCGCGTAGTTCCGACTTCGACGTCCTCTGCAGCACCAAGGCGCGGCTACTCCGAACAGAAAAACAGCGCCGACACACATTGCGCGGGATATTTCGAATCTGACTGCAGAAATAATCCTACTGAAATTGTCGCTGCGGCTGACTGCCTTGTTGGTCATGGCTGAGTTATTCTTTTCTCTGTTTGGCTCGTCTCAATTTCCCCTACGCCACCGTTATTCCTTGAAAACCCCCATTTTACAACCGCAATGCCCCATCAAATGGGGTCGGGGGTACAATAATGGTTCTAGCTTATTTTACTTCTTCTCGTGGGAGTACTCATTTTAAGCTAGGGGGGAAAAATGGCATATCAACTGTTAAAACGCCCATATGGGCTCATTTGTGTTTACAGTGTACGGCGCACGAGGAGGATGTTATCCCAGTACGTCTGCATCGCACACCACACCCGTAGGAAGTGCCACAGGAGGTGAACTCGGCGCGTTTCTGCCTACGCTCGTCCTCCGCGATGCTTCGCTACGTTTGTCCTTCCTGCTTTCACTTTCCTCTAGGTGGCGTTCGCCGCGCACTCTCGCTCCTTCGTACTTTCCCCGGCACGCGATTTTCTTCTCCTCCAAGCGCCTTCCTCGTCCGCTTGCTTCACGGCTTCACACGGACACCGCCAATTCGAGGAGCTGTACAGTTACACTGGCGCGTAAAATAGTTGTTTTTTATGGCAGAAGCCTTTCTAATTAGGCTTGCTTAAACACATTTTTACGAAAACATGTTGAATCATTGGTTATATCTGTGCAAGCGTATCATCCATGTACCTTACTTCGGTATCCTGGTGAAAAAAAAACGAATCGATTACTTATTCATCCATACTTCTCCTTCACAGATGGTACTGCTGTTGCGCCAAGCAAGATTCAATCTTAGCTAAATTAAGCCTCTCGCTCGGCGCTTAAAGAGGTATAAATTGGCAGCACATTTGTCGATCTGAGGGAGAATCATCACGTTTACGAGAGCTTACTCAATTATAGTAAAATATTTTATCAAACTCAAGCCTGTGCTAAGTCATAAACCTGCAAGAAGTGATAAAACCTGCAAGTGTGGATATTTTTGCCATGATTATATGCTTTCTTGGTTAAGGCGCCTCCGCAATTTACACGTAGGGTCCAAAAATAGCGGGAAGTTGCAAGAGACCAAAAGACCACAGAAGAGTTGACGACGTAGGAGCGAATCCACGCCTACCATATTTACCAGGGTGGGCTCACTGCAAATAGGCAGCAAGCATGATTGCAGAATTGGACTGTAGGACCCCTACTGGTAAGGACATTTGTTAAGCATGTAAGGTTTATAATGCGCGAATAGATATCGTGCGCCTATTTTAAAATTGTTGTGTAGAAAAGAGAGACGATTGCTCGATAATGCATGTTTAGCGTGAGCAAATGGTACGGTAGTCACACCACGCATGACGCAATCGGAGCTAAATATAGCACCGAATGTGGGGTAGAGGAGAGCGTAGCTCAGTAGTATTTTTGTACGTCCGGACAAGAATGGTCGCGTTTCAGAAAGTTTACCGCGTCTAGTTGCGTAATTTATCAGACTAATTCTGGTGCTCATTCCGGTGCTCACTTAGATGGCCTAAAAGTGAGAAATTTCTTGCAAAAGTTTCGCGTTTGTACGGCTATCGCTCACCGGCATTCGACATGCAGTGTCGAGAAAGGGCGGGAGGACACTCGGCCAACATGACAAAGGAATCTCCAGCGCCTGATAGAGAAATATCCCACGCATAGCCGCGCAATGCGGTCGTGTTTACAGGGCGTGCAAGCCTAGGGGAGTGAGAAAAGCGCAGGAGCTCCCCAAATACTTACGAGTGCGGCGAGTTCAGGCGGTGTAGGGCATTCCCGGGCCCCCACGAGAGGAGGAGTCATTTCCTTACCCTAGAGCGTAAACCTTCCCGGCAAATCAAAGCGGCCTACGGTGAATATTTGGGCGTGAGCCCGATTTGAACATTAGACCGTAAGACCACCACTAGCTGCAACGTTGGTTAGGCATACCGGCTGTCTAAAGCTTGAATAAATACCACTTGTGTACTTTGTTGTATCATCTCTGTAACTAAATGCCATAACATAAGAAGCCAACAAACACTGACGCCAGGGACAACAGAGGAGAAATTACTTGTGCTTATTAACTCAAATGAAGAAACGGTAATTTAATGGAAATGAAAGCTGGTGGCGCCACCGCCAAGCTTTGTGAGTAGTGGCACTGGCTAACACTCCCAGGGTTCTTGTAGGAAACACAAATACCCAAGAAACTGGACGGGCAAACGGAGGCGCGGTAACTCAATTGGTAGGGCATCGTACACGTAATGCGCAGGTTGTGGGATCGTTTCTCACGTGCGGCAAGTTGTTTTTTTTCATTCACTTTCAGTTCCATTAATTTATCATTTCTTTATTTCTAATATTAGGCACAAGTAATTTCCCTTATGTTGTCCTTGGTGTGCGTGTTCATTGGCTTCTTATGATATGACTAATAAAAATCGGGTACCTTGGTTAACCCCCTTTCGTCTCGTTAGTTTCATGCAGCACGAACAGTGCGCTTTACGAATCCCTCGTAGGTGAGTCCCCGATACCATATGTCCGATCTTTAGCTTTTACTGCCGCCCCTTGAAAGTTTGTTGCTCGCAGGCCCAACGATGCAATCTCCATCTCGGTTTCCTCTATCGTCAACGAATAAGCCTAGACACTCATCTGCATGCTGCATCATGAACAACTTCATTTCTCTTCCATAGATCGATTTGCCACGAGGACTTCCAAGTATTCAAATAGAATAGAACAGAAAGGGAATATTCAAACATTCGGAGCACATTTGTAACCAAACAACAACAAAATCGTACGTCGCAGTTATATAAGAATGGGTCACCCTCGCCCTTCTCTCTCGATTGCTCTGCTCCATTCCTCCCATTGGCTTATGACTGAGAAAAAACGCTTTTTGTGCGGAACAGTGCTTGATAAATGTGGCAGCAAGAACTTCAGGGATTCTCACTTTAAATTTTATTTTACACCGGCACATCTTCCTTGCTGCTTTGGCTTCGAATTGTACCTACCAGACCACTGATTACTCAGGTTTTGCTGTCGAAAAAGGCAATTTTTGTTCAGCCACACTTCCATACATGACGAAGCGGTCATGTATGGAAGCATTTTCTGGGGCGAGTTTCATCAACTGCGTAGCTGTGGCGCTGTCTAAGATGTTTGAGCGGCCCTTCTGCTCCAACCGTCATGGTCCTCCTCCCTCGCCTTTTTCTATAAAAACGGATCCAAGCTAAAGAAATCCATCCGGTTAAATATAATCGGACTTTTGCGAAAACGGCGTGATTGCTATGAAGGGTAGCAAGAATCACAGTGTCCTCACCACAATAGCAGAAGCATCCATGATTATATAATTTGCACTTCAGTTTAAGCATATTTCCGCAAATATGTGATTGCATCAAAGTGCAGGGGTCCTCCTGTTTAACTAGAACAAAACAGAAATAAAATTACATTAGGAGAACACAAACACAGCAAAGTACCTTCTATATTGCGCTGTGCTGTGACCTCGTGGTCCCTAGCTGCACTAGGGACCTCGTGAACAAGGTTGCGTTACGATAAAAAAAAAAAAGCTTCTGTAGACCTTATGTACAAGTGCGACCCTATGTAAAGCGTAGTTATCCCGAGGTACATAATTAAATATCGCAAGGACAATTGCGTTGAGCGGAAAGATTTTTGTTTTCATTTCATGCAGCTGGTTGTGTTAGTCATTCTTTCTGCCTCATACAGATGGCAAGTTCAAAGTCATTCAAAGTTTAGCTTTATGGCCCGACGCTATTTCCAGGGCATTGTCGATATACAAACGACCGTTAGGCGGTCAAATAATGTCAAAAGTCGACGATGTCACGACGACAAAAGCACCATTTGTGCAAAGCAACACGCTTGTAAAATTTCCCTTCTCTTAGAGCAGCCAAATGTAAGTACAGGTTAAAATATTTCATACCCTGCGTGCCACATTGGCACATACTAGCTGTAGGCTCTTGGCCAGAAAAATACACATATACATTTGCCTTAGAATGAGGTCCGGTTAAATAGAGAAAAATTAAAAGCTGGTAAAAATTATGCATTCTTTATAAGCAAGTGTGTGTACATTGGAGATAGAAAAGAGGCGAGATTGTATGCACAAATGTAATATTACGATTCATTGTTTGAATATGCGCAACAACGGTGCGCTTGTGGCACTGGCACTACCTGCTTTCTTCAACTTCGCTGACCCCGGGGTGAGTGTTTCTTGCTATATCAAAAACATATTACAAGCGCGCACACTCAAAGAGGTGGATTTATTTTTTTACTTATTTATATACTTAAATTGGTGAGTTAGTTAGTTAGTTAGTTAGTTAGTTAGTTAGTTAGTTAGTTAGTTAGTTAGTTAGTTGGTTAGTTAGTTAGTTAGTTAGTTAGTTAGTTAGTTAGTTAGTTAGTTAGTTAGTTAGTTAGTTACACGTACATGCTGCAAGCTGTAGTGGGACACGGGATAATAGAGGGTAGAGGAAGAGGACGTCCGCCTAGTGATAGCGGAACCTCGGCTGGCGCACAAGGTTGGTTACGTCGTGTCCCAATAAACCGTCTGTTCACAGAGTGTAGCTCGCCGCAGAATGGTGAAGGTGCCGGGTACATGACACCGACGAACCACGTGAACTTTCTGGTCTCTTGCCGACAACGTTCATAATGACCCAGAACGGCGGGCCAGACCCAGCGTCAGTTACAACCGCGCAAAGGTCAACCCCAGCTGCACCCCCTCACCAGCACATGAAACCAGGCTCTTTCGCGGTAAGACCGGCAGGAGACATGGACGAGAGGCTTACACACTACAACCGGATGAGAACACATTACTGGAACTCGGTCACGAAGCTTAACAACGTCGTCTTATTTTAGTGAGAAACCGTACTCATGTAGTTTAAGAATCACGAACCATCCTTAAGTACGCGCGCAAATTTGGTTGACGAATAGGAAAATGTTTTGGCGACTCTGGTGGCCAAAAAGAAATGTGCAGAGCGAACACTTTCCCAAAAAGCTCAAACTCTGGGAGTGACATGCACTACCTATATTGAGGAAGTACTTGAGTTGTGCAAATTCTTACACCCGCGGATGCCTTAGGAAGACCGAGCCAGACTGGCAAACATGACAACTGTTTCTAGCGTCGTTACGAGTCCGGCCATCCACCTTGCTTCGACCATGCGGGAAGTAGTACACGAAGAACTGCCGAGACACAATGAATTAGTGTGCAACACAGTTCAACCGGCGGCTACGTAACCAGTATATACCTCAGCGCCCGCAGCACCATGCGTTACTTTTCCATCGTCTGTGTGTCACGGACGTCGATGTGGCTGGGACTACGCGGCCACATCCGGAGAAGTTTCGTCAGAACAGCGATATGGGCAATGCTTTGAGCAGAGCCGTGGTGCATAAAAGCAGACGGGCCTGGTTCAGCGTACTGATGGGCTGTACCAATTTCTACGCCCTCCACTGGCTGAGTGCTTGGAGTGGCGCTTCGCCGAGGGCCTTCTTCCTCTGCCCTCTCTTACCCCGTGTCCCATTACAGCTCGTGGCACATACGCAAATCATGCGAAATTCGCATGCTTGTAACGTACAACACACACACACACACACACACACACACACACGCACACGCACACGCACACGCACACGCACACACAGACAGACAGACAGACAGACAGACAGACAGACAGCCAGACAGACAGACAGACAGACAGACAGACAGACAGACAGACAGACAGACAGACAGACAGCCAGACAGACAGACAGACAGACAGACAGACAGACAGACAGACAGACAGACAGACAGACAGACAGACAGACAGACAGACAGACAGACAGACAGACAGACAGACAGACAGACAGACAGACACACACACACACACACACACACACACACACACACACACACACACACACACACACACACACACACACACGTTTAGACATACAGAAGCCATGTGGGAGACGCTAGTGCAGTCGAGATGCTTACTGGTCTTGTGAGCGTGCGCACACGCACGCACGCGCACACGCACACGCACGCACGCGCGTTTAGGCATACAGAAGCCATGTGGGAGACGCTAGTGCAGTCGAGATGCTTACTGGTCTTGTGAGCGCGCGCACACGCACGCACGCGCACACGCACACGCACGCACGCGCGTTTAGGCATACAGAAGCCATGTGGGAGACGCTAGTGCAGTCGAGATGCTTACTGGTCTTGTGATTGCCAGCGTGTACATCAGACCAAACATGTTGCGTCGTGACGCGGAAACTTCCTGGCGAAAATCATAAATACCTTAAACCCAAATACAACGCCGCAATTCACGTGTAGTGACTTCAACATCGATGTGGCAAAAAGCGTGACAAATGGATGGAGAGTTTCATGCTAGATCGCTACTCGTTCAAACTGAAGACACTACAGCGACCTACGGCTCAACACCGCTCCTGCATTGATCTCATGTTTGCAAGCAGTCTGTGTCACGTAACGATGGCAGAGCCTCTGACCGTCTTCCATAGCGATAACAAGGCAATACTGTGCAAGTGTACAGTCGTCCGTGAAATTGTGAGTGAATGCGTGTAGTCAACGGCTACATGACCTAAAATAAAGTCTATACAACTTAACAAAATGTATCATCATCGACTTCAACGTTCAAAAGATAGAACCCTAAACAATGAATAAATTGACATATGCAAAGCATCAGTTCGCTCAGAGTTTTTCAGGATCGGTGCGTGGTCGTTGGCTTGAGACTTCGACTTTTATTCAGTTTGCATTAAGGGAAAGCTCCAGTTTTCCCAGGGCTTCGCGTTTTGCCCAACAGGTTAGGTCGATAGAAGGACCTTCTCTAAGGACGGCAACAAATTTTTGCGACACAGGTCCTTAGTACGCATCTGCGAAAACGGATAATCTGAAAAATTTTGGCAGCCTGTTTCCCTCTTCTAACACGTAAAAACGAAAGCCTTCTGAAGACGTGGTAATGCATTAAATTGTGCGATCGGAGGGGGTCAGATTTCTTGCAAGGCTTAACGAGCCGCAGAGTGAAGTGCACGTATGGCGCTGTAGGTCAACCTCCTCAACGACGCATGCGAGCACCTGTCGCACTAACTAAAGCTTCTTTTAATCTTTCTTTGTTATTCTGTTCTTCCTTTCGTTCTTTCGTTGTTTCTTTCGTTTCTTAAATCATGTTGTTTTTTCTGGTTAGGAGGGTATGAGCCACTGCTGATGGTGGTAATTTCTGTCTCAATGGCCCGTTTTTCGGGTATGAGCCACTTCGACGAGCCATTTAATGCTCTCGCTCTTAAACTACGAAGATACGAAACGAACATTTGACAGAAGCAAGGTAAAAGAATACTCAGGCTAAAGAGATTGCATGTTATACAGGGATACACATCACAGCGTTCACCTAGTCGCACCTCTCATCACGGCCTGTGCTCGCGGTGATGAATGCACCTACCGAGATGCGTGTTAGGGGTTCTAAATGTCTGGCGTGAAGAAGCAATGTCATCCATGTACTAAATGGCGGTTTCGAAAGCAGCGCTCCGCTCTAGTCATTCTTTTTTTTTTTGTGCTAGGGCTTTATCTGCTTAGAATTACCATTCATCAGTAATTTGGACTTTCCGAGACCATTACCTCATTATGACTGGGTCAAATGCCGGTAGCGTTTAAAATGGTGTTGTTTAAGAGGTAAGTAAAGTTCTTATTGAAATTAATGAAAGCAAATTATTTCACAAAGATTTAAGCTGAGATTCTGCATCGCTGTCGAACATTGCCGTATGAGGATACTAAAGGACCTAAGTTACGTGGAAAAATCTTTTGTCATGTCATATCACGGCTTTTGTCATTTATATCACGGCCATTACTGTAGTGGACTTGGCCTTGTGCCTACTGCATGTTTACGCTGCAAGAAATGTGAGGTGTCCCTTATACCAGCAGGAACTGGAAGAAAAGGTGGGAAACCATCATCAAACGATGGGTAGTCACTGGAATGGCTCTTTTCACTTAAGCTTTCAAGAGAATCTTCTCGTACAGGTCATTTCACAAGTTGGGACGCATACAAGCGTTTGCCATTTTCAAGCGTGAAAGTATGGCGACCTGTCCTACGGCAAATATTGAATGGACCTGAGTACTTAGGACCAGACTTTCATCATTTCAGTGACGTGATAAGTCACTATTACAGCCTTGTTGGGGTAGTTGGGGACTACGGAAAATGTCCTGAATGCAATATTTCCTGCTGCAAATAATTCTTGAGTCGGAGACTCGAAAGCTACAAGGAAAAAACCTTGAGATGTTCTTCGTACGTGGAGCTGTTCATCAGACACACTGTAGCTCCTGTGTTCACGAGCATTTTGAGCGAAGTACTCGCAATGAGGACTTCGGCGTGAATTATTGCCGGACGGGAATTCGGTGCCTGAATTGTAAACATAGCCCAGACTTTAGTCGCTGATTCTTTTTCAGCCATGGAGAAAACAAGCTGTGCTCGAGCAGAGGACTGTCGATGCGTTCGGTTCCTCGAGTGGCAAACTGTAGCGTAATGTCCCACTTTTCCGCACGCAAGGCAGGTAACATGCTGGGCCGGACAGCCTCGATCGAATGCTATGTGGTGACGTGGACCACATCGGTAGCAATAGACTGCGATGTCTCGACTGGCTGCAGGGAGTTCGGGCTGGGCGCCATGTTGGGCGGCCTGCCCAGATCGCAACTTTCGGCCAAGCCGTTGGGCGCCATCTTGAACCCGCCGGGTGGAGGGAGAAGGGCGGTGTGAAGCGTTATCTTGCGCACCTAGCCGAGCGAGGTGATGGTTGTTGACGCCATCTTGGCGTTGCGTCAAGTCGTGATGGACAGGTGAACCGTTGAAAACTTTGAGCTCGTTGTGAACTTGCTCTGCACTTCGTCCAATATCCTTCGTAGATTAAACTTTCTCGTATTCTTGCTGATGCGACATCTTACAAGATTTGATCCCGAAGGGACTCGTCGGGCCAAGCTCCTAACGCACAAGCAGGATCTAGCCTTTGTAATGAGCTGACGAAGTCCTGGAAGGCTGACCCGGGTCCTTGTTTTCAGTCCCTGAAGATAACACGATGTACCAGGGGATTTCTGCTTTCTTCATAATGTTGGTCGAAGACGCGAAGGATATCTTCGAATGTTGCAGCTGTCAGGTCCATTTGCGACGCCAGGTCGTAGTAGAGACGCTGCCACTCAAAGCTTAAATTACCGAGTAAGATCGCCTTATTCCTCTCATCTTGTAGTGGCTCACCACCGGTTGCCTGGAGAATTGTGCAGAAGGAACTTCTCCAAGTCGACCATGGTACTGCAGGAGTGCAGTGTAATGCAAGGAAAGGCGGCTCGGGAGGTGGGAACGCCACGCTGGGCACCGAGAACAAAGGTGAGGGAGTTGAGGCTGACGGAGCAGAAGTTGAAGTAGTCGTAGCGTCTTGCATGCTGGAAGCCCTATAGGGGCAGTAGTAGAATGGCACAGGCAAGAAGCAAGCAGAATAAGTTTGCCTTCAGTTTATAGTAGATTTAAACGGGGGGCCTAATGGCCGTGGTGCGAAGCGCCCTAGAAGAGAAACCGGACTGATCAAGTCGGGGATCAGACAGATAATGAGTTTGTTCCGATTAAGGGAAAGGGAACACAGCAGGGTACACTTACGGCGTTAGGGGCGGAATGGCGCTTGCGGTCATAACCAATACGAAACATAAACAGAATTTCGAAACAGGATATCACAGGTGCCTAGAAGAAAATGCACTTACCGCACGTACAGTTGCAGTGAGGGCAACGGCTGCAAGGAAGGCATTTTGTGCAATTAGCCATGCAGGAAAACTTAAAACCAGCGTCACAGTTCCTCGAACAAGGTGCTCCTGGTCAGAAAAAAAAGCGAGTGGCGCAATCTGTTGTAAGAGCCTTCAACACATAAATTAGGATAACATTTGCGCATATCATTACGAAATAGAAACATTGAGACTACAAAGCGAAGGCTAATCTAACTGCTTGTCATTCACAAGTAATACTAACATGCACACTATGAGAGTGTTGTTTCCTTATCAAGACAGTTATATTTATTTTATTATGGTGAAGACTAGGTCGGTACACACTGGTAGCTGCATTAATACCATCATCATCATCAGCAGCAGCAGGAGCAGCCTGTTACGCCCACTGCAGGGCAAAGGCATCTCCCGTAATTCTCCAAATACCCCGGTCATTTACTGATTGTGGCCATGTTGTTCCTGCCAACTTCTCGATCTCATCCGCCCACCTAACTTTCTGCCACCCCCTGCTACCCTTCAATTCTCTTGCAATCCATTCCGCAACCCTAATGACAATCCCTCCTAATTACATGTCCTGCCCATGCCCATTTCTTTTTCTTGATTTCAACTAAGATATCATTAAATCACGTTTGTTCCCTCACCCAATCTGCACTTTTCTTATCTCTTAACGTCAAACCCATCATTCTTCATTCCATAGCTCGTTGCGTCGTCCTCAATTTAAGTGAAACCCTTTTTGTAAGCCTCCAGCTTTCTGCCCCGTACGTGAGTACTGGTAAGACACAGCTGCTTAACACACTTCGCTTGAGGGATAATCACAACCTGCTGTTCATGATCTCAGAATGCCTGCCAAACGCACCCCAGCCCATTCTTATTGTCCTCATTGTTTCAGTCTCATGATCCGGATCCATGGTCACTACCTGCCCTAAGTTGGTCTACTCCCTTACCACCTCCAGTGCCTCACTACCTATCGTAAACTGCTGTTCTCTTCCGAGAGTGTTAACATTTCTTTAGTTTTCTGCAGATTAATTTTTAGACCCACCCTTCAGCTTTGCCTCTCCATGTGAGTGAGCATGCATTGCAATTGGTCCCTTGAGTTACTAAGCAAGGCAATATTATCAGCGAATCGCAAGCTACTAAGGTATTCCTCATTAACTCTTATCCCCAATTCTTCGCAATCCAGGTCTCTGAATGCATGACATGAAATAAAACTCCACTCCAAGGTGTAAGCTTCAAAATATAAGTAAAATATAGAAGCATCTGAGCATTCAGAAGTCAGGTAAAATAATATTTGAACCGCTTAAAATCATGTACAGTCCTCGAGATTTACAGCCCCCGCACAGTGTCCCAGAAATTTTCTACGCGGGAAATGACTTGAGGCTATGTTACATCAAAAATGAAAATCTGGACGCGGAACCAGAGCATTGGCTCACATTCTACGGACATAAAATTATGTAATGCCGGATAATATATCACCATTCAAAATATCAAAGAGCAGTTCAACCCCATCTACATCATCAAAACGTTCCACAGGGAGCAGTGTTGCGAGCAAAATTTTGATGCGTCTAACAAAAGTAATATGCATACACTCCGTATTCCAGACAATGAATTTGTTACCTATCTGAAACCAGACACCTGCGATGCAGTCAATGCAAGACAGCCTCCATATTATACATTACTAACATCTAGACGAAGACGTGAACGAAAACGGCTTCGAAACTGCTTTGCTTTCGAAAGAGCTGGTGGTACAAAAGGTATTTATAACAGGGACCTTCCGGATGGGTTGTAGTGACACCACTTCCAATAAAAATCACGTGAACGTTGAAGGCTCGTTCCGGTGATTGTGTTGTAAAACATTAATGCTGAAGTGAACATCAGAAATCCTGAGTAAAAGGTTTAATTGATGTCCTCTGATTTGGCGAATCGACAAATCATGGATAATTTGTTTGTTACTACACGTCTACAAGATTAATGTTCTTTCAAGATGCGTTTAAAATATAGGAAGCTGCACTTACTTTCTTGTTTAAAAACAAACACCAAACACTACTGTTTCTCCCACATTTGGGGTCCAAGCCTTCATTCCAACCTGCCGGAAGTCTTGAAGCGTGTTTTTCCTGTTTCATTACGCTAACCGACTAATTACTTGACACAGAAGAGAAGACGGTGCCCTAATTAGTGACATGTTAGGTGCCTTGGCTTAGAAGAACAAATTCAAGCATACGTTTTATTGTCTAAGGCAGATGCGGCAAGCTGTCAGCTTATAATAAAATTTCGCATTCCAAATTTGCGTGTGGAATTAAATTTAACAGCATATACTCCAAATCAGACTTATGGGTAAATGCTAGTTCTAGATAAATTTTTAGTTTGACTATTTAGGTAAAAAATGATGGCGTCATCATAGCTTCTTTATGAAGAGCAAATGTAATCGATGGTTTTACGATAATTCGTGCGATCGGTAGGAGGGTTAATGAAAATAAAAACAGAGAAGCGTCGAACAAATCTGAAACGGTCTAAAGAACTTCAAGACGTTTCGGCTTCAGTACGCAAGACATTTTCACAAAAAAGTGGCTCGAAGAGGCGAGCTTATGTCCCTTGTAGTATGTGACCGAGGCCACTAGCGTACGCAGCTTGAAGATTACCATCATTCCTGTTTAGCGTTTCTCTTTTTAATTTTGAAGTTAGTTCGGATAACAAGCGATTCGAGATGCTGACGGAAACACCAGTTGCTTTCTTTCGCGATTTTGCTCGCCTTGGCCAAGTTAACGTGCTGAATAAAAGTTCAAACGTGCTCTGCAAGTGTGTTGGAGACTATGTTCTTTTTCTAACGTAATTCATATGATGGTTAAGCCGTGCCAGTATTAACACAGTCAAAGTTTGTAAAAGGCATTATACAGGAAGTTCCAGCTAGCTTAAGCGAGAATTCAAGAATAAGCAGATCTGCTCTAAGACGACGGGACCTAATGCATTTTGTGAGCTATCGTATGGAGTAAGCCACACAATTTCTTGTGTTCTGCTTAATTGCATAATTAGTCAATATTATTTAACCACCTTCTGAAGCACGAAGTTGAGCAAAAAATGCCAATCAGGAAGTTCTAGAGCGCTTTGCATCGTCCAATTAAACAGTTTCAAACTTTCTATCTGTTAGGCATTAGTGTTTTCTCGCTTTCTTCAGATACCCGCGAAATAAAAAAAAAGAAAGAAATTAGGAGCACGCGTAAGCTTCGCCTTTAACAGTGGAACGCGATAGTATTCAAAGATCCCTGACTGCTTCTCACACTTCCCGGCAACTGGAGCGTATGTAACCGTAATTTTCCCCTGGAAACGCTTGCTGCGAACGCTATGCGCTACGGCGAGTTTGTGGTGGAATGACGGCCGCTTGCGTAGGCCGTGATGCGGCGGAGGCGAGCGCCAGCTGGAGTTAATGCAAGGAACCAGGCGCGCCGCTTCGTGGTCTCCAAGACACCCATTGCACTGGCGTGCGAAAAATGGCGGACGCTGCGACCGGTTTTTGTGTGTGCAGACGTTTCTTCGAGTTTTCGCGTAACAGAATCATGTTTTCTCGAACAGACAACTTACAGTCAGAGAGCTATCTCGTCTGCAGGTTGTGTGCAGCTCGTAGTTTACAATCTTTCTACGTATTTTAGCTTGAGAAATAAATTAATTAAGCCGATTTCTTGCATCATACGGAAATTCTGGCTATACTTAGTTCGAAAATACTTTTGTCGATGCGATGTCCGACGCGGGACGCTGAGTTTTCTGCGATACAGGCTCCTTGACGCTATCGCGCGAAATGCCGCGTGACTTGCTCGCTTGCGTGTCGTGATTGCAGCGCCCCAAACATTTCTAATACAGAAGAACATAGCATCTTGCAGGGTGTGCTGCAGCTTATGAGGTGACAGTGCAGTCACACAGACGTTGGCTGTGCGATTTACACCCCCGATTCCTTTCCCTCGCAGCGGTTCATGATAGCGATAAGCAGACGCAGCGACAGCTCACCCGGATAAATCCTATGTTTGTTTCAACGCGGATCGTTCGGGAGCGTTGAAATCACGGCGCGGAAGCGGACATGTCAAGTGGTATTTTGTTGTATTTTGCGGGCATGTGCAGTAAGCGGGAAAACATTAATGCCTAGTAGATAAAATGTTAGGAACTGTTTAATCGGATGTTTTCCAAAGCGCTCTACTACTTTATATATGGAATGTTTCCCTTACATGTTTGCTTAATAAGTTGGTTAAGTAATGTTAACTAACTATGCAATGAAGCAGAGTACAAAAAATGGTGCAACTTACTCCATATAATAGTGAGCAAAATGCATTTGGTCAGGTCGTCTTAAAGTGCATCGGCACGCTTTAAAAGACTGGCTAAATTTAGCTGAGACAACTTGTATAAATGCCTGGAAACCTTTCTTTATTGAGCCGGTCTTCACCTGCACCAGCTCATGCTTCAGCTTACGGGCAGGAACGTGAGCCACGTGTACGTCAATCGTCCGCAGAACCCGTGCCAAGACCTCACCGCCTCCTGGCATATAGGTGAGTGAGGCGTGGGCTCGGAGCCGCACCATGCGCGACGAAGCGCCATTGCGTGGGCGCCGTTCCACGCAATGAGTAAAACAAGCAGGGTACCCATAACAGGAAATTTACGACACGCCTTGCACAGTCCAGAGGCATGATCATTTTCTCTGTAGCAAATCCTATGCGCTAATTTTATCAGGGTGGAGACAACTTAGCGTTTGTGAACGGCATGGTGAATAGACTCGTAGTGCAAGTAGCGACCGGTGTACGTCTGTTTCATGAAGACACCAGGAGAAAGGCGGCTGTTTGTTTCTTTTTTTTTCCACCAGCTCTTTACGAAAAAACCAGAGACCAGAGACCCCCGTTTCAGTTCTGTGTGTCTGTGAGAGAGAGAGAAAAATAGAAGACAAGAAAGGCAGGGAGGTTAAGCAGAAGCACGCCCGATTTGCTACCCTGCTGAGGGAAGGGGTATGGGGACGAAAAGAGAGGAGAGAGAGAGAGCACAGTGTCACGCACAGTGGAAGGTTCGCACCGAGGCTACACAGTATTCCCAAGATCTGTCGACTTGAGGCATTTCAAGAGCGCTTTAGTGGCCTTCTCTGCCATCGATGCGAATGGCCAGGTACAAAGGATCTTCATTATGGAAAATGGTCTAGAGTCCAGCTGGTTCAGTTGTAAACAAAATGAATGTCTATATGCTGTTCAGATGTGCCAAGAATGCCTCTACAGCTTCCTTCTTGATTATGCAAAAGCGGTCATCATTATAGTGCAGATCTTTGGGGGGCACTTGAAAGAAGTCAAAGGCCGTGTCTCCACTGACTCCATGGCAAGGTTCGCCGCCGTAACTGATATTCCAATCAATCAATATTTCTTTATTTCGGGCGCATATACAATGTTGTAGGTATGTCCACGAGGCGTGGCAAAAGGAAACACGCATGTTTTCTGACAAGGCCTTCTCCTCGGGATTACACATCAGACAGCATTTTCCCCAAATCAAATACAGTGTGTAATGATATCATACCAAGTAAGTAGAACAAAAGAGAGGTATTATAACACAATGGAAGCACACGCAAATGTACACTTGACATAGAGTATAATGAACTGAATATAGACATCGAGTAACAAGTCAACAAGTCATGTCCGCAGAACCCGTCAATCATCAGTCGCGGTTGCATGCATTTGTTTGTAGACCCCATCCCGAAATACCGCGTGTGTGTTTTCCAGGTCAAACTTGAGTAGCTTGAGAAGATCGGGTGCCACTATTTAAATCATTTAATTTTTTAGTCGCTGTTTCCCTGTTGTCATTTTCGAAAAGCAAGTGTACTTGTTCTTATGAGCTGCGTGCAGCAATGAACTGCGAACGAAACCGGGTGACTTTTACATAGAACACTCACCCTTTACTGGATGCATAGTTGGTCTTTTTCGAGACTGTTCTTCAGTCTGATTTATTTTCCACATTGAACCTGCGATACGAGGGCATATTCAAAGAAATGCCGTGCGAGTTGCACAAATTTACAGGCAGGCACGCAATCAGCTCATTTATGTAAAAGACAGGATTCATCAGTCACAGTTCACAATTCTCAGCTTTGCACGTATCGATAGAGAGATAGAGAGCCAAGCAGAGCCAGGGAGGATAACCGATTCATCCGATTTGCTACCCTGCACACGGCGAAGGAATAAGAGAGGGGATAAAGAAAGGCCGCAGAGTGAGCACTAGTGAAGCGCACACTTGAAGGAAAACATCTACAAACGCTAGCAGAAACCTGTCGGCTTCAATTACTGCAACTGCCTCCGTTGCTTTCTGCGCCAGTAACATGCACGGCCACGGCTGACACATCTTGACTTCAAAAACTGCCATGAATCACGCTTGTTAAAAGTGCCATCCGGATAAGCAGGAGAAATGGGACGCAATGAGGAGGTGAAACGCACGGCAGGTGTTCAATATTTTATTCGATCCGACGCGAGTTGCAGTCGAGGGCGTCAGAGATTAGTATGCGGAACAAGTACCTGAATGTTACCTGAAGTACCTGAAGTAGCTGAATGTTACCTGAAGCAGCAGAAGGTTGATGTGGGCGAGTTGGTTTTGCATACTTGAAGAAAAGAGCGTGATGAAGACGCCGACCAAAAGAGGAACACGTCTTGTCCGTCGTACATGTTCCTCTTTTAGTCCGTGTCTTCGTGGCGCTCTTTTCTTCAAGTACTAATGTTACATTGGAGCCCGTGCTGGGCAAAGACAGTGTGCAAGTGTATAATGATGCACGTACAAGATACTAGGGAGCTAATTCTATCCGATGTGATACTTGCCATCTGTATCTTAAGTTACTTCGACACATTAGCTTGTTTTTCATTATGTTGCCACCAAAGGACCATCGCAAGTTTGCAGATGTATACTTGGAAATTTTGAGTCTCAAGGCCACAGATCTTGTTCCCTTGAAATGTTCTCTATTAACACATCATATTTTTTCAGCGTCTTAACGAAGTACTCTACCGCTATTTCCCAATAACGCACCCATTGCCGAATGTTAAAGTGGGTACATATCTGACTCATAAACTCGACATAGTGTCACCTACAAGAATATAGGTGACAGGAGATGGGATATTACCTATCAAATACGTATCATCTGCCATATATGACCGTATATAGTTCTTTATATGGCTCATTCCTTGTTCAGAACGTCCCTTATATGAGTTTTACGTTTCAAGATTTGGCAGTGTATTCTGAGATACTGTGCACTAATTGCTTGCCCTGCATATTCATTATGCCTTATATGGCGTCTAAGTTTCTAGATCTGGCAGCTTATTCCCATCTGTAACTAAGTATAGAGCACGTTCTTCATGTTCGCTGCAAATTATATATTTTAGAGGTTCCAACTATACTACGTATGACGGTATAGGTATAGTTCTTTGCCTGGCGTGCTTAGCAGGGCATCGTCTTGTCACTTGAGTCCCTTCTTGATTATTAGTTCTACAAAAATCGTAAAATAACGACAAGCACCAACGCAAGACCTCATAAAAAAATACTTCTCAATCCAGGAACATTGCAGGGGAGGGGTTGCTGTAATTTATCTACACTTCAATAATAAAATGCCAAATTTAAGTTCTTTCTCTGGGATACTAATGCTATTGCGTAAGGTCCAGATGCATGGATCACTGTTTTTGACTTAGACTGCTTTTTTACAACATTATACCTTCCTTCTTTTCAGAGTGTTAAATGTTTCAGTCAACTGCGCCCGCGTCTCTCGAACTAATATAGCAAATATTATGGACAGGAAAAATATAGAGTTTCAAAATTTATTCAGGCTAAGTAAGGTGTAATAACTGAAAGTTGCTTTTTATTTATTAATAAAGGGAAAATTATCCCTCCTGCAGAAATGCATATAGAGTGTACGAAATAACAGGAATGCGTTCGGATGTAAAGACATTTTTTTTTTTAACACGCCACCGACCACAAGAATAAGTATTGTTTGTTGCTTGTGCTGCTTTATTTGTTGGCACTTTTTTTTTCTTTAAGGAGGAGCGTTCTGTGCACACCGTACCATGCATGCTTTCGCCTAGGTCGTTTAGTCGGCATTACTCGCACTACGATTCCAACGTAGGCAGCCTATTAGAGACGTGTCATGCTCCAATTAGGCCACAATCACTTTTTTGTTGCCGGCTTTGATACGACAAAACACAGTGCTATTGCGAAAAATGCCAAAATCCGTCTTATACTTTTCGCAGACCAGCGCCAACTATTACTTTAAAATGATAGCTGCATACTCGTGATAATTATTATTTCATTACTATGGCACTAATCCGCATATAACAGGCGCATTTAAAATAAGTTAGAAGAAACCAAGAAATACAAGGCAATATACGACTTGTCACACTGCGTAGCGCAGGTGCGTTAGTGAACAGGCACGCCGCCCTAGATTTCTATCAGTCAATTATAGCATTTCCTTAACCGCTTCGCAAAGGCATAGCTTCACACAGATTTCTAAAAGTGCTTTGGCTTACCGTCAAATTTTCTGTTAATGTGTACAACTGTGGCAGCAACATAGTGGCTATGTGGGATGAAGAACGAACTATGGAAGTACTATAAACATGAAATAGTGAAATTACAAGAAAAACGACATCGCCCTTTAGGGCACCAATGACTACTGTATGAGTCCTTATAAGTGTTTCTGATTCTCTGAAAAGCTCCAATTGCGCAATGGTTATCCCATTACATTGAATTAGCATGAGCTAGGACACATTAGCTTGAGCTGCTACATAACGTTTACTAGATGTACCTCAGCGTATTTGTTGAGAAGTGGGTGGAGATACCTCGTAGACTTTTCCCTCCACTGAAATAGCCTTGGAGATTTGTATGATAATTTGACATTGATATTTTTTACACCCAAATTGGGCCGGATTTAAACAGCCGATTCTATTTAAACACAACTCATGATGACGGTCGACAGCAATGAATTTAGCACAGAATCAATATAGCGACAAAACGCATTGCCAACAACGAAACGAGCTATGTATGCGGCCAGTACTGCAGCAGCGCTTCTTTGTCACACTTTCTTAAGAACGCTCGGCACCACTAAGCTCAGCCGCCGCGGAGCCCGTGCGTAGTTTTGGCGTCGCCTCCAGACCCGCACCTATACGTGCCCCATAGTGTATTCGCACATTCACCCTGGTGTCATTGATCCACGCTGCTGCCTGTGCGGCGACGTTGCCTCCTTGAACCACATCCTCTGGGGCTGCCCGGAAGACCCCCCGCCCGCCGACCTCGTCGCGCCTACCCCTACCGACGAACAATGGGAGGCCCTTCTCTCCAGCACCGACCGAGACATCGAAACACGGGTCCTGGCACGAGCTGAAAACGCCATCGTGAAGCTCAGCCTGGCAGCCTACGTAGCTTAGCCTTCCTTATTTCTTACCCCTTCTAATAATAAAGTTGACACTCACTCATTCAAAAAAAAAAAAAAAGCATGGCACGCGGCTGCTTGCAAACGCCGAGTAACTCGTCATGTGGCAACCAGGCTACCCTCTCGCAATATTTTTTTTCTGGACACGTTGCGCCATCTCATGGCCCTGCTGAGAAGTCTGCGTGTGGCCTCGGAGACGACAAGCGTGGTGCGCCGGTGTCTACAAACGTCGAGAATTGACCCCTCGCTTGCCGCACTCTAAGTTACACATAATCAGGGGCCCAAGTTGGCGAGATATTAATTTGAAAGCGGCACATTTTAAGAGCATTCGTAGCGAAGTTCGCTAAAGCACACCAAGCGCAATTGTAGCTTCGTCTGCTGGTGCGCCGGCTTGCTCTCCATCAGGAACACCTGTGACGTAGGTCTGATTTTGCTGGGCATCGGAGCAGTGTAGGGTATGCTTTGCATCGTTTCCGAGCAGGAGAATCCCAGTGACAGATACCTATTTATCAATGTTGGCGTCAAGGAGTGTACCATCGCAGTCCCTCACCAACCGTGTTCCAAAAGGTGAAGGATGTTCGTTGAAGACTGGCACACTTGTACACGGGCCACATACTCAGTGAGCTAAGTTGGTCCGGTGGTTGGTTTCGATACCTGTTCCGTCAGCGCAGCAGCCCCATGCGCTCACCAATTCGACCATGTACTTCCCAGTGACACAGGTAGACGGGAAAACGGTTAGATGTACATGAGAGATATATGATTAGATATATACTTAGCCCACGGAAAGGGCGTGAAGTACCTCGAGAATCGGAACGCTATAAAAGATGGTGGCACGAAAGAAAAAAACAGCTAGAACACGAGCACTGTTTCATCAGAAAGTTTTTTTTAGCATAGGCCGGAATAGGTTTGCAGTGTTACAAATGCAGCGGGAAACAAAATGAGACTGCCACAAAACTGGGGAACAATGTAAGGGGTCGCTTTAGGGATGAGGTACGGCTACGTGTCCTTTAGGTAGTACAATGCTGCTTGAAAAGATTTATCGATACATGGCAGACATGTGACTTTGCATGCTACTCAGCAGATAACGATTTGTTGTTTTGATTGGTACGCTAAACTATGTCTCATAGTGACTGCAGCTTTCCAAAATGAAAATTACGCCTGTCGTATGAGAACCAGGTGCCTTTCGGGGATGTGGGTCTGGAAGGTTCATGCTAGAGGAAACCACACTCATCAATTTTAATTGCAATCCTGTTGGCACTCGTATACATTCTGAGTTTTCGTTTTGTGCTTACCTTCTTATTTTTTTTTTCAAATATTCAGCAATTATAAATAACTTAGCTTCTTCACGTCACTTCCTAACTTGTTTTCTAGGAGAGGTGCAAGTTTCCTTCCTTTATGATGCGCCTCGCAGGGTTTGTGCCTCATCGGCGAGTTCATTACAACTCTTCGCAGCACATACCACATACAAGTAAATGCGCCACTCATTTCTACTCGGCAAGAGTATATGTCCACTCCAAGACTAACAAGCATTAAGCCTGCCAGTTGTTATAAAGAAAAGATGTCTACACTGCTGCTTACTACATGTGGGTTATTTGGTGGCCCTAATGTTGAACATGAATATCCTTGACTTAGGGTGGTGAATTACTTACCGGAATTTGCCAGAAGTAAAATTGTAACCATGAGCAAACAAACTACACCGTATTCTGACGTCATGTGTACCTGCAAAAAGTCCTAAGTAAGCACCTTTTCGCAACAAATAAAACGCATGCACGCTGCAGGCGGTTCCGCTAACCGTAAAAAGCAGGGAAACAGTAGTGGAGGCAATGTATCAGTAGGCACAAATCCAACAACTATGTCCCTTTCTTCTCAGTACATATAATATAAGGAATCTTTTTAACTCTTTATTTAGAAAATGTAGATATGTCAGAAAAGCAAATGTCCTGGTTCAGGCATAACAATCCACCATTTACGCCTCCAAGCAGTTCGCCATCGCGTTAGAAATCGCAGACATAGCATCAACTCGTACGTTTCGAGTGAATAAATTTGAAATGTGTTTCACTCTTATGCCGTCAGTGGCACGCTTAGATTTTTGCGCCAGTAACGCCAACTATAGTAGAAAAACATTGAGGCTACTCTACTTTCATTTAATTATCAGGAGAGAGTCTTAAATGTTCGAACCTGGTTTTTCTTCAATTTGATATCGCAGCAATTATTCAATCAGTTGATGCCATCAGTACTTACTTGATTCGGAGAGTATGGTTGCTGGGGCTGCACGACAAGTAGTGCAATAATGATGTCCGCGATATTCTTGTAAAGGTAATGCTATCGCCATGCGCGAGAATATAATGTGTTATCGCGAACTCCTTAGCGCCAGAAATAAGGTGCTGCTTTTTGGAGGATTGTATGCGTGGCGAACAAAGGAGGAGTCACAAAGTGGCTAACATGTGCGTTTTTACTTTTGCCAAAAAAACAAACAATAAGCATTTCTGGTAGTGACAGGACAATGAAGCACACGTTACATTGCTAAAAAAATTCAAGTACTTCAGTTGAGTAGGCAAGCGAAGTCGCTGTGCACAATACACAGGGTGCCCCACATAACTTCAGCCAAGAAATTAAAAATGAAAGGCGCGTCAGAAGCGAATTGAACCGAACGCATACTATTCGCAATAGCCTGTAGTAACTCAGACAGCATTTCGTTTTCCCCCGTAACTCCCTAATTAAGTTTAATTGACGAACTTTTTCATTATTGGCTGAGGACCCAAAGTATAATACGCAGTTTTCTAGCGCACCTTCAGAAACTACCGATCGAGTTGTTTCCTTTTAGGACACGTCTCAAGCAGCTCCTTTTTTTTTTCGGGTTGCAAAGAAAGACCGCGAAATATAAAAAAAAGCCACGTGATGGAGCATTTGCGCAGTGGCATTGCGCTGTTCTCAAGCGTGCGTTCGGTGAACAAGGTCGGCTGCATCGGGACTGGCGACGAGCAAGGGCGTTCTTTATCTCATCGGCAGTGCTCGGACAGCAGCATGCATAGTCGCCGTCATCCGACGAAAGCCGGCCATCTTCACTGGACGCACGCTTGAGAACAGAACGATACTGCTGCGCAAGCACTCCGTCATGTGTTTTTTTTTTTTTTTCATATTTCGCGGGCTTTCTTTGTAAACCGGAAATGAGGACTACGTCAGACGTATCTTAATGGAAACAAATGAATCGGTGGTTTCTGAAGGTGCTCTACAAATGTGTTATCATACTTGGGGTCCTCAGCCAATAATCAAAAAGCTAGGCACTTACACTAAATAATTAGTGACTTATGGGGAAAAGAAAAAAAAATATCTGAGTTACTATAGGCAATTGCGAGTAGTATGTGTTCTATTCAATTTGCTTCCGACGCGCCTCTCATTTTTAAATTCTTGGCTCAAGTTATGTGGGACAGCCTGTACAATGTGGCTCCTGGGCAACATCAATGTCCACTACCTCATTCCGCAAGACAACGAAACAACGGCCGGTGTTGTTTATGACATTGACACATCCATTAACGACAACGACCTGCCAATTTTAATCAAACCTGCGACAGATGGTGTTGCCTTACTACAAGCTCGGCGCCTTGGCAAGTCGACCTGTGTAAGGGTCGTGTTTAAAGGTGACTGCCTACCATCACATGTAAAGGTCGGCCACTTTCGTCATGTGGTACGACCTTTCGTACCCAAACCACTTCAGTGCAGATGGTGTCAAAGAATTGGACATGTGAGTGCTGTCTGCCGAAATACAACGATATGCCCACGATGTTCCGAACACCACGACACCGACACTTGCCGTGCAACAGAGCTCAAGGCCCAAATTGTCAAGGATCGCACGCTGCGTCCTCAAAAGACTGTCCACGCCTAAAGAAAGAGCAGAAAATCTTGAGAAAAATGGCCAGAGACGGATCGTCACACAGAGATGCTTCTGAAGCGATAAGGCGACATCGCTCCCGGAAACGAAAGTCTATGAAACCCTCTTCCGGTTCAAGGGAAACGTCTCGTCCGGCAACGCCACCTCCTGTTCCATCTGTCTCCAGTAAGAGCACGAATGTCAACGAAAGAAGTGGCCATGCTTCATCAAGTGATGCGTGGCCGGCACTGCCGAGGACATGTCACGCGCCAGAGCCACAGCAAATGACTCGCCATTTACAGTCAAATGTCACTACAGTTGACCAAATACAAGACAAGGACTCAGAAGTGATTGGCATGCTCAAATCGCTCTCGAATGTCATGCGCCTGCTACTGACAAACATGGACACTCCAGCTGCTCGTAGCGCACTGCAAGTATTGGACGCGCTGACTCCAGTACTTGAAAGCATCGCATAGCACCATGGCCCGCCCCTCGCTGCCCTTCCACAAGGAAGTCAAGAAAGCATCTTTACTGCAGTAGAATGCCCGTGGTCTCAAATCAAGAATTTCAGATTTTAGACATTTTGTCTTCGAAAACCGTTTTCCCATCCTCGTAATTTGCGAACCGAACGTGCAGAATGTTATACGTATTTCTGGCTATGAGGCATTCATGTCCTCTACCTGTGGTGATGTAAGCAAGGTAATTGTATATATTAGATGTGATCTGACTTACGTATTGCACCCAGTTCCGCCTCACGACGACAACCAGTACGTTTGTTTAATCGTGAAAACGAATAAGCTTACGTTCACACTCGTCGCTGTGTACATTGCTCCTTCAAGTGGCTTCGACTCTAAACGACTGCACGACGTGCTATCAGCGACACTCGGCCCTACGATTCTCACAGGAGATTTTCATGCTCACCATCCGCTTTGGGGGAGCCTGAAGATGGACTCCAGGGGAAGGCGAATAGCATCCTTTGCCTTGAATAGCACGACCTTTACTGCCTCAACGATGGTAGTCCGACATATTTACGTGGGCCTACCTACAGCAGCTGCCTAGACTTGACCCTGGTTTCTCGGCTTCTTGAAAGAAACGTGCAATGGTTTACAGACATCGAAACACATGGAAGCGACCATATTCCGACGTACCTGAAGATCAAGGGACTATCGAAATGCTCCTCCATGACGCTCCGGCGAATTGACTGGTCGGCGTTTCGGTCGCACATGGAGGGAGTATGTCAGCAAGGGAACCACTCAAGTCCGGAACACGAAATTCAAAAAGCCATGCAAGAGGCTACGCGTAGTTTCCAGCCTTTCCCGAAATATGCAGAATTTGAAGCAGAACTGCAGCGACTACGAGCAATTCGCCGGTGGGCTGAAAGAAGATACAGGAGAACTAAATCCATCCATGATCTCCGGGAGGCAAGGCGGATGCAAAAGAAGATTCAACGTCACATCGATGCACTACAATCTCAAAGATGGAAACGTTTCTGTGAGTCGTTGGATCCACGTCAACGATTATCTCAGATATGGAGAACCGTGCGTGGGCTTCGCGTATCACCACAACAGCGTGTCCCTTTCAAAGCCCTCGCTTTGCACCAAGGTCGCAGCGAAATTGACATTGCTGAAGAATTTTGCTCAAGACTTTCCAGCTTGCAGTTCCAACGCGCAATTACACCATGTGCTACTCCTGTGCCACGGGATTCCCGCATGCATGTAATTTTTTCGCTGGAGGAGCTTGAAGCGGCACTGGCGACTTGCAGGCGCTCTTCGTCACCTGGCCCGGAGTGGTTACCTATGCGGCGCTCGCCAATCTTGGGCAGAAAGCACGACTCATGCTACTAAACCATTACAACGAGTCTTGGCGCAACGGTTTGGTTCCACGTGACTGGAAATGCAGCCGCTTGGTTCCACTTCTCAAACCTGGTAAATCACCGTTAAACTTGTCATCGTACCGCCCCATCGCTCTGGCCAGCTGCATAGAGAAAATAATGGAACGAATGATTTTGACGCGCCTGGAATGGTACCTGGAAAATTACAACGTGTACCCAGATGCTATGTCTGGCTTCCGGCGAGGGCGCTCATCCATAGATAATGTCATCGATTTGGTTACGTTTGTTCAGCATCAAAAACGCCGGAAACGACTCACTGCTGCATTATTCTTAGACATAAAAGGCGCCTATGATAATATAGCACATTATGCCATTATAAGTGCTCTTATTGAAGCCGGAATCGGTGGCCGCACTTTTCAGTGGCTGTGCAGTTATTTGACCGACAGGCATTTCTTCGTGATGACCGAGGATGGCGCCACGACTCAACACCAAACGTGCCGTGGAGCACCGCAAGGCGGAGTGTTGAGCCCGACGCTATTCAACCTAGTGCTCGTTGGCCTAGTCCGATGCTTGCCCAACACAGTTCAGGTATCAATATATGCCGACGATATCTGCATTTGGGCGTCTGCCGTAACACGACTGCAGGTACGAGCACGGCTACAAAAGGCAGCTACGATAACATCTCTGTACTTGCGAAAACAGAACTTAGAGCTGTCTTCAGAGAAATGCTGCCTTGTTACATTCACTCGGAAGGAAATGCAGCGTTACAGTGTAAAGGTCAATGGGCAAGCAGTAGCAAATGCACGGAAACACCGCTTCTTAGGGGTAATTATTGACCGAGACCTATCATGGAGCCCGCATGTTTCATACCTGAAGAAGAGATTATTGACAATAACACATCTCCTCAAATTTCTCGGCGGAAAGTCATGGGGCACTTCGGTGCGGTCAATGCTGCAGCTGTATAACGCCTTGTTCCTCGGTTTCGCAAGATACAGCCTCCCTGTGATTGGGAACACCTGCAAAACAAACCTGCGTGTACTCCAGGGACTACAAGCTCGAGCCCTAAGGACGTGTCTCGGTCTTCCGAGGTGTGCGTCTACAGCGGCAACGATTGTCATAGCTCGAGATCACCCAATATCAACGCACTTGGCAACCGACGCTCTCAGGGCGCATATTCGGCACGTTGCCCGATTACCTTCTCACCATCTTGCCGCTCTACCCAAGAAAAGGCCACACACAACTTTCAGTCGTTTAATTGATGCCAATCGTACCTCATTGCCATCGAACTACATGCCTGCAGCAAGACTATCCTTACCTTTATGGTGCCTGCACAGACCTGACATACGCCTCACCATCCCAGGAATCATGAAGAAAGCCAACATGCCATCGTTTGCCCTTAAGCAGGCCACGTTAGAACTTTTACATAAGGTGCACAGTGGCCGCGTACACGTTTACATCGACGGTTCAGTAACATCTGCAAGCGCAGCTGCCGCTGTGGTGATACCACGAAGATCCGTCAAGATACAGCTAAAGACGTCACATGTATCATCAACGACAGCTGCTGAACTGGTAGCCCTGCGTGCGGCTCTTCATTTTATTAAGGAGGAACCATCCCACGCATGGTCAATCTTCTGTGATTCCAAGGCAGCCCTACAGAGTGTACTCTCAGCACTGCGCCATGGATCACATGGGCAGCTCGCCGCAGAAATCAGAGAAGTCCACCATCGACTAGTTGACGAAGGACACGATATAATATATCAGTGGTTGCCTAGTCACTGTGGCATACATGGCAATGATCGAGCAGACGCAGCTGCCCGATCTGCCCATGACGGCGTCAACTGCGTTGCCATTCCTCTTTCGAGAGCCGACGCAGCGAAAAAACTTGCCGCACTTGCGCGTGAGCTGACATTAGCCCAGTGGAATTCATCCGATTTCACAAGTGCACGCCTCTATACTCTGGACCCTAATTTACAGCTCCATATTCCGCCCGAGCTTCCACGACGTGACTGCACCCTTCTTATCCGTCTATGGCTTGGAGTAGCATTTTCAAATGCCTACTCTTTCCTTATCGGAATGGCCAACAGCCCACTGTGTGACTTCTGCGGGTGCAACGAAACGATCGAGCATCTTCTTTGTCAGTGCTCTCGTTTTAACCCACAAAGAACTGTCCTCTCAGCCACCTTAGACAAATTGGACAAGCGCCCAATGACAGCAAACAAGATCCTTGGAACCTGGCCTACGCGAACATCAGCGCGATCCGCTATGAAGGCGCTGCTGCGATACTTGAAAGACACGGGACTTTCTGACAAATTGTGACAGTACACTGTGTGGCGCAGGACTGTACGGTGACACTGCGTAAGACTAGGAATGCCTTTGCGGGTTGCGTGACAGTGCCCACAGAAATAGTTCGTGTGTACGTGCGTGTGTGTGCTTAGGTTTTTTTTCCTTTTTTTACCCTTCTTTCTCACCTATTGCATCCCCTTTCCCCTCCCCCAGTACAGGGTAGCCAACCGGAGATAATCTCTGGTTAACCTCCCTGTCTTTCCTTTGCCTTTCTCTCTCTCTCTCTCTGTACAATGTGTACATGCCTGCTGTGAAATCTAATATATGGCGAGCACGAATTGTCAGTCAGCTAACTTTATTTTGAACCTGGCTGAGAGGTCGGGATGCAAATATTCATAGTTTATTTTCGCAGAGAATAAAACTAGTAAATATTCTAGCTGGTGGTGCCGAAAACTACAATATATACATGCATTTGCGAACAGTTTTGAATCCACTACGATTGCCGCTTATTGTTTATTAGGTTGCTATGTTTGTTGCTTCCCCTGCATAACCTTTATTGCTTGATAAATACAGAGATTACTATTTCTCGTTCTCTTCTGCTTCGGAGTGTGAGTGGTGTGAAAGTCGCGCTACTGAATTTCTTTCTGGATACGCTTTGTAACCCGGATGCAAAATAACATGCCGAGAACACCTAGGCACTTCCTACGAGTTGTGAAAGCGAAAGCATTGCTGTTCAAAGGGACGCCGCTGAGCGGTCCCTCGAGTTTGAACTCCTCGCCGATAAGCGAGCGCATTGAGACGCTTGAACAACACCTCCTATATACCACAACACCAGTGCACTTCGATTCTTGACGTCATGCTACTTTTCCCGACTGCCATAGAATCTAATGGAGAGGATACCGAGTACGCCGCGGTGATTTTGGCATCACCGTTTTTGTCACGCAGGGCTTGTCAATGGAAATTTTGGTCCAAGTAGTACAATGTCATTAAGCAGAGTGCCTAGGCCTGCTAAATAGCGGCCGCTGGTTTAGACCAGTGCTTAAAACACTCGGCTGCTAAAGGTGGGGTCGCAGAGTCGTAGATTCAAAGCTCACTACCGCCAACGTGTTATACCTTTTATTGTTTTTCTTTGTTATGCATTTATTTTTATAGCGTTTAGTGAGTCAAAGGTAGAACGTAGGCGCCGCTTTGCGCGGACAAGAATGGCGCGGGTTACACTGGCTTCCGAGAGCAAAGGTGACGTGATGTCGCGGCGATGCCCTCTCCTCTCACGTAACACCCGACGCACCAGCGCGGCAGTTGGTTGTCCCTCTTTCCCGCTTTACTCCGTCAAGGCGCAAGCGTGACGTGGCATCGCAGCCAATGAAAATTTAGATGCCGTTTCGCTGCTACAGACACCGACTTTCTCGCTCGGTCGCGCATTCAGTGCTTTCGCATCAATCTATCTGTCTTGGCTTATTTCGGGCAATGTTTCATACTTTTGCGACGCAGTGCACGGCGCCCGTTGTTGGTCGAGCGGGCGCGCGAATAGTCGCGCTCGATCATGCTAGGTGATAGCTGACGCAGTGGTTGGCTAAGCGTGGACGGGCGGTGGTCGGTACTCCTTTCAGATGTCACAGTCATCGCGCTATGAAGAAATTGGCGCTCACTTTTTCACCGTGCCATACCAGTTCGCGAAAGCGAACCTGTAAATACAGCGCTAGGTCCTCAATTACTAGTTCGGAATTCTGCAGGGTGCCTGCGACTGCACCTAGTCACAGAGGATGCGTCTGAATAGCTCGAGAAGAAACGCTGACCAACTTAATCAACCACGACAGTGCCTCCTTCCAGACACGCAGCGTCTAAACGACGCCTTCTCGAGACGCTTGCTGTGGCGAGAGGACATTGCAAAACAGCTCTCCTGAACACCATGACTATGGTATTCCCCACACCATGGTATGACATCTCTGTGTGGTTTGTACCACTCTGTTAGGCGGCCCTATCATCGGGATCACCCCCCAAGAACAGTTAAAACATTTAGGCAGTAACACAAGATCGCAGATTGTTCCTGAAGAATGATAACCGTATCAAATATTTCACTCTTCGAGGGACGTTTTAGATTTCTAGATTTAATATCGGCTGCGCCCTCCTGTGTTTGGGACTACGTTTCCTTATCAGAGTTGAAATTGTTATGCTTGCTGATCTTTCGTAACAAAAGAGATGTTTTCAGTATTTTTTTTCACACAATATTTAAAATAAATGAAACATTCTACTCACCCAGCATTCATTACGTGGTAACATAAAGATTGTGATGGGCAATAAAATTAATAAAAATTAAATAATTAGAACAAGAAACTAAGCCCTGCCTGCTGCACCTAAGTATTGCAGGTTGCCAAATTAGAAAGGTAAATGAAAATAACCGTAGTCAAATAATATTACGTGGTAACAGTGAGGTGAGGTTTACCGGTCAACAGATGAGCAAACATGTGAACCATCATTCACAACCAGCTACGCCATCCTAAGAAAAGAGCCTTCCAAGACTGACTCTAAGCGATTTTACTTTGAACGCTAACTTAGGGCATTGTCAACAGAGTAACACACCTGTGAGAAAAACTTCATATTTATTCGCGGAACACATTGTAGTCTTCATGCCCTCTATCAGGTTTCACTAACATTTGAAGGTGATAAAAAAGGCTCTTTAATCAGCCTATTTCGCGGAAGGGAGAAGTAATAGAAAGGCAGAGATGTCGGCGCGAGCACGCATGCTCTCGCCGGCTACTACGCAGAGAGGAAGAGGGTAAAGGAACAAGAAAGAGTGATGAAAGACAAAGGTGAGGAAAAAAAGAAGGGATGCATATACACAGCAACACAGAGGTTTCATTAAAGTTTTTAGTCAAGTCACGCTATATACCAGACCAAGTGCACAACGCTTGCAACTGCCAAGATGCTATAGGTCAAAAAGAACAATAGATTTTTTTCCTGATTTCGTTGCAGTTTATGGTGTGTGTTTTGGTCAGATATTGAGTTACTCGTTTTAGTGTAATGCATGCGCATGTACTCAGATGATCTTCACAACGACATATGCAGGGTGTTTAACTTAGCTTGAGCAAAATTTTAAATATATGCAAATAATACGTAGCTGGACTGAACCAATGTAATGTTTGGCATCGCCTGGACGTACTCGGATTGTTTTTTGCGCTCCACCCAATTAGACAATAAGTGTTGTTTATGAATTATCTTCTTAAATATTATTACTAGATGTAAGTGTAACTTATGAAATTCTAGAGCAACATGAAAAACTCCCGATACAACTTTCTTTCTTTCAATAGGTGCTTCATAAATGTGTTTCTCAAAGCGTGTTTTCAAAGAAACCTGCGAACACACGCAAAGTGCCTCGAGCAGCCAGTCGCGCGGCAATTTCGCATGTATTCGCACAACTCTGTTTGTATTTATCTGTTCACGTAGGAACTCGCATAACCTTTCTTATTTGCAATGGCTGCGTTGCTGAACTGTACGTTTTTTACATGTACGTTCTCACTCTCTTTCGTGGTTTAAAAAAGACTGTGTGTGTGCGTGCGTGCTTGTGTGTGTGTGTTTGCGTGTGTGTGTTTGTGCGTGTATGTGTGCGTGTGCGTGTATGCGTTCGGGTGTGTTTATTATTGTTGTATGAACCCGCTCACATTCATTGATTGCTCCATGCATGCCACATGGCAATGTTAACGAACTTCGTTAACCAGCAAACATAAGCGCTGTTTCTGTGCTAAGTTCACAAAGGACTCCTTGATCTTGAAAGTGACGTGGGGATCATTCACTGCTACGAATGTGTCCGTACGTTGCGTGGTCCTTACATATTAGGCAGCTTTAGTTGGGCGTCCGCAACCACTCGCGAACGCAGCGCGCGAGGTCGTGTGTACTTAGGGAAGCACGCCCGCATAAAACGGCTATAGTTGGCAGGACACAGAAGTTTAGAAGAGTATTGCTGACTTGTACGCGCAGGAGCCGGTAATTCGCTACTCAGTGGCACCATATGCCAGCTCCTGAATCTGTGTAGCCAATATCAGCCGCCACGAAGTCGAACCACAAGCTAGAGGCACATCATCGGTCGGAGCAATATCGAAAAATGCGCTCTCGTGGGCATGCGAGCACACGCGAGAGCGTCCCGCAAAGGCCGCACAGCCGGGAGCGGACGCTGTGCAGCTTTTGGAAAGGTGCCTGTGCACGCAAGTGACCGTGCATGTTCTCCGTACTGCGCATGCGCGATGCCGCCTCCACGCGTTTCCTGCGTACGCAGAGCTGTTACGGATACCCCGCTAAAACTGTCCATTCTTAACTGAGTTGGAACGCTTTCATGATCTTCCGAAATAATTAAAAAGCACTGCTACATACGCAAATCCATGCTAAATAAACATTACTGTTTTTGAGCTACAACTTGCCTCGTACCGACGGAAGTCGTAAATTCCAATTTATAATAATGACGACACACAAGAACCTGCTCTTTTTAAAGCAGTCAGTTAAATAGATGAAGTTGCGCTTGCCCCGTCAGTGGCCGTTTAGTGGAATCGCTGTCGCTATGCGTCCTCGAATAAAGGCTACAGACATGACATGGCATGACAAGAACTTTATTTGGGTCCTGCGGTAATGATATCTTGGGGAGCCAAAGCCGAAGGCTCTCGAAAATCCAGTCGGTGGCTCTGCCCACCATGGGGCCGGGCGATGAAGCCCCGCCTCAATGGCGTGGGCCCTCTGGACAGCCTGGAGTTGAATATGCAGATTGCTGCTCTTGAGGGATTCCTGCCATTGTTCTTTTGTGATGGGTGCAGAGGCGTTGAGGGCTGGGCACAACCAGAGCATGTGTCCAAAAGTGCATAATTCATGATCACATTTGGGGCACGACTGCCAGTGGTCAGGATCTATCCTGTTCAGGGACCGAGGAGTAGGATGCGAACGGGTTTGCAGATGTCTGAGTGTGCTAGCCTGAGGTTTGTTCAATTTGGTGTGAGGGGGTGGAAATGTCCTCCTGCGCAGTCTATAACGACAAACAATTTCGTGACAAGTACATAAAGGATCTTTGTGGTTACTGACCTCGTTCCAAGCTTGGCTACTCGCGACAGCGCGGTACGTGAAATCGCGCGCTCTCCGGTGGGCCTGCTCGTTAGGAATACATTCAAGCCGGTTAACTGAGCTATCTAGATGAGCTGGAAACCACGAGATGTGGTATCCTCCTTCGCTGCTCTCTGTAGCTGTTTTAAGTGCTTTTTGTTCACAATACTGTTCACCTGTTCAGACACAGATGGTATATTTTACTAAACCAAGTGCTTGTGAATGACGATTTGTTTTAGGCGCAGATATATAATGGTGACGCAAGCTAATACAGCTATATACGCTTACATGCGGAGACCGGATAGGGTACCAAAGGGAGCCGGAATTGTCGCTGGTCTTGTTTCCTTGCATTAGTTTTTCAACAAATACTTGTATTAATGAAGTATCTTTTGCTGCGTTTAGTTCGTCTATTTGTGCGCGTCCTCTCTTTTTAAGCAATAAAGATGTTGCTTCGCGAATCATCCAGCGCCCTCATTATGGACCTAAACCGTTCTGCGCAGATGGTGCGAATGTACACCGTATTACAGCTAGCAGGTTAGATCCAGGTTTCTTCGGAGACACAGAAAGCAAAACAAGAAAGCACACTTTCTACTGCGATTTCGACAAAGCAGTTTGAGCGCTACTGCCCAACATATTCCTATAGTCGCCTACGTCATAGGTTTTGACACTTATGCTAATTAACCTACAAGACTAGGCTCTCTTTTACAATATTTGTGAAGACGAAAACTTTTGTCGATGAGACGATGAACACGCACGGACGCGGATAATTTGTCGGGGTAGCCATACACAGCTTCGCTGTAGAAAAGGTTACTATAGCTGGCACCATCGCTACCCTAATGGTTATTCAGCAGCACAAAGGGAACTTTCCTCCGGCCAATGCGCTTTGTCCAGTATTTCCCAGTTTTGGTTGTGTTTAGCTAGTGTTTTGAGACTTACAAAAACGCGGAAATTTCATCCGCCTGTGCGCACTACACATGGGTAGAGAACTTAGCAAAGCGATCTATATCTGCGTTGTCAAGGAAGCTTTCGGTGTTTGGTCTTGCTTCAATTCCATGTACAGTCGGCGTCGTGTGACATCGAGTTTAAGGTAAGCGCTACGACTTTCTCTCTCGCCTTATTTCTGTTTGATAAATTTGCCTCTGAATAATGTCAGTGCGATGAAGTGCATGTACGATCAAACTAAACGGCGTTGATTTCATGGCGAGCCAATATCCCAGGGCGAGGGTCGCACTTTCGTTATTCTCGTACCAGCACTCGCTTCTTGTGGACTTTAACCGTCCTAGTGGCACAGGTTTGAGCCGTAATTGGACGAATGTACTCGCTTTTTAATTAAACGCTAAAGTAGGGACAGGGTCGATCACATTAAAGAAAAGTTAGAGAATGCACTCCAACAGCTGAAGGGTAGTCGGAAATAGCAGCAATACCTCTTGCTCAAACATAGGTTATGATTTCTTTTATTACAAAAGTTATCGATATATTCATGTTTTTCTAAACAATTATCTTCATATTGATGTGTTGCGTGTATCGATAGGTAGCCCAAATTTTGGACTTGGAAGCATGATTGTTGCGAATGAGGCAATCAGCTATTCTAGGACGGTCTTGTAGCACGTCTGGCCAAGGAATACACGGGGTTAGCTGTTGGTATTGGTGCTGTAGTTGTAAAAAACACACGCAGTAATTACCGGGAATAAGCGACATAGATGCTTCACATTCGATAAAGAAGTTGACCAGTGAGGCAGGCGGTCGGAATCCGTACTACTCGATTCCACGCCTAACGGTAGCAGGTGGTACGACCCTTCTTTCAGAACTCCTCGGCGTGAGAAATATTTTTTTTTTATCTGCATCATTTGGAAGGGTTGATTTCTCTATGAAATGTCAGAAGAATCAATTGCATAAAAATATGGAAAGGAATGCTCACAAAAATAAAATTTCTTGTTCAATTTTCTAAGGATACCCAGATGCCGGTTTACGCTAATCAGTTTTTTGTTAAATGCGCTTGCAGAACGTTAAGTGATATAATTGCGTCCAAAGAGGCAGCCGTTAATGCAACGGTCATATTACAAGGCAAGCATGCCATCAGCTCTTACATGGGTAGGAATTTGAAGAAACCGGCTGCTTTAGGGTAAGTGGTTGCTCTTTCTGAACAGAGAGTGGTAATGAGAATGGAGAGTGGAAGCTGTGGTACAACACTTTTGTACATATTGAGATAAGCAATTTATTATGTTATTGCTGGCTTCTTATAAATTAAAAAAATATATATATTGAATCTTTCCTTTATTGCACCTGAAAGCAGACATCTAGGAGGCGCTCCTAAAGAATGAATATGTATAAGAAAAAATAATTATCTGGCAGCTGGTTCCACAGATAACAGCGTTAGTGGCGCAATTCCTGCAAAAGAAAGATACATTGTGGTTAGCGTTTTTGTTGTTTTTGTTTTATGTATGTATTTCCACATACAGTAAGTTTATGTCTCTCTGGAATAAGTATGGCCAGCTCTATCGGCAAAGCAGTATATATACTACATTGTTCAGCTCTCTCTTGCGCTAGCTGGCTCTAAGCTTGCCTACTTCTGCTTAATCGCCAGTTAAACAAATTACACTAACGCACAGTCACCCCAAACCAGTGAAAAATTATCCAAACTTGTTTGCCTATCAGAGCCACTAGTTATGACAGTTAAAATACTAGCCCAGTGTTAAGGTTTTTTTTTATGAGTGAAAAGATTATCCTATATTGCAAAAACGTTCCGACAAAACGTACTTTGCACTAATATACTAACTCATGCTCCTATAAAGTGTGCAAGATAAACACAAAAAACTAAATGCTCTAGTACGTGCAGCATACTGCTATTCTGGTATTTTACCGCAGTGAAAGGGCACGTAAGGCCGGCATAACAAAAATATGTGCCATTACGCAATACGGTGTTTGAAAAGCATAAAGTCATTTTTGAAACTGAGACCAGCCAAGTAAACAAGAGACCTCAGAAGGAGGGGAAGGAGGAGACAATGGATTGGGCTAGCACTCGCCATGTCCACTGTCTTCTTCTTTTCTCCTTTCTCATCTCTTTCGTTTTCTTAATTGTGCTGAAATCCATAATTTTGACCATAAGGAATTCGCACAACGGCAAGCCTTTTTTGTCACTTTCGGGGTATTCTTATGTGAAACATTGCTTTGCGACAAAACCTCGAGTAGAAATAGTGATCAGGCTTTAGCAGCAGGCCACTGATATTCAAAATACAATTTTTTACACCCCCATGATGCATTCAGAAGTTTTACTAGTTTCCATCTACTGCCTGTTTTGTCTCCACAAATCAGACACATGTATTTTTGTGAAGCCGAACGCTCACCTTAGCGCTCGTTGTTGGATAGTGCATATTCTCCTCAATTTCTGGCACTGCGGGCAATTTCCCGGCATTGCTCAACAGCAATTCCATAAACGCGCACAAAATTGTAGTAGCCAAAACTGAGTTATATACAACTGTATTGAAACAAAAATACATCTAAAGAGCATATTACATAGTACCAAATTGAATACTACGATATAGCACAGAGAAAGGCATAAATCCTTAAATGCACAGTGAGTGTGCCCTTTATACTGAACAAAAGGTCAAAAATTGATTCTACAGCAAAAAGCTAGTAGGTTGCAGTAGTAGTATTTCCTGTGTTGACATTGGGTGAGATTGATTTTCTATCAGGGTTCTCAATATACTCGCATTCACATAAATGATTTTTTGTTAATGATGTCATATCTGTGGTAATAGGTGGTCAAAATTATGTGGATTTTGTGATCGAAGTGCCTAAAGGTTCGCAGGAACAACGGTGGTTTTCAAAAAACAACAAGGATTGTTATGAAGTCAACGATGTACAGGTACGTAAGCGGTCAACCTAAGAATCTTTATATATACAGACCATGCTTTTCTCACTCTGCGCGCAATACTGATTTTCCAGCTATATCTTGAAAAGTGTACGTGTTCATCTTTCTCTAGCTAACAAATGTTAAACGTAGTCGCCCAGCTCAAGACGTGCCTGCATGATTTGGAACACACGCTAATGTTATTGTTCATTATATCTGCAGTTTGTCCTCGCCGTACTTTGCATTAACAGAGTTCATGCATTACAAGAATTGTGCACCGGTTCCTTGAAACCACACGGTCACCAGCGATTACCCTATAACCTTCCACGAATTATGCATAAAAGTCGACGTGCTTGACCAGCTGATTAGAATTCGTCGATTACCAAATGACTTCATCGCTATATGTTCCGAATGTCACTTACTTCACCCAATAAAAAAAAAGAATTGTTTCGTCATTCACAGCTTTTCTCATGTGTTCATGACGGTCACTACAACGTGACGATATTATAAATTGCCCTACAAGCCCTTTTATCAGCATATTTTGCGACGAACAGTTGTTGTGCTTCGGATCAATAACCGTTGATGCAGGCTTCGTGACACGAAAAGAAATTTCACTTCGCGTGCAGTCAATACAATAACATAGTCATCAGATGTTCAAATATTGCATTTGAAACAAACTTACTAAATTCGCGATTATTCACGTATTTCACGAGGTAACTTCTAAACAATAATTTCATCAGGTGTGTTCTCAAAATTACAGTTTCTTACGCCGTCAGAAGCTACACTACGGAATAGACGGGCGCTGAAATTTTTTCCCACTTATAAACAGCTAAAAATTTCTAAAACATACATTGTACGGGCTTTTAGATTAGCACTTAGGAAAAAACATTGTAAGTTGGGTGAGAATCATCTAATTATTTTTTATAAATACCCGAAATGAATTCTTTCCTCATCTAATTAGACCTTTCTACGCTTTCAGTTAAACGGTAGTTCACCCAACCATACAATGACATCTCCTACTATGAAGTGGGTATTCTTTCAAGTAGAAACTGTCTGTCTTTCATTGGCTTTTATTTCGTAATAGGCAAATTTATAACGCAATTTATTTCACTTGTGAGAAAGATGGCCGTGCAGAAATGACGTGATTACATGAAAAGTGAATGTTAACACGTCTACTCAAAATTAGCAGCTTTCAAAATGCAAGCTACATTGTTGACGGTGAAAAGCTTGAATAAATTAAATGTTTACTGAAAACTCGAGAAGTGCCGCCGCAATTACTTTAGGTAATGCTAAAACGCTATTCATCTTTACCTAAGTGCATAATAATAATCGATCAGAATGACGTTAGTGTGGAATTCCACATTGAAACGTCTTAGTGAAGAGAGGATATAATTAATGTAATTCTAGAGTGAAGCTCTTAGGCACCCGTTCCTGCGTTGTTCCTCAACATTGTTGTACCTCGTAACCGAGTGAACGAGCACGGCGAAAGATCAAGGCGAGCGTGGGAGATGAAAGAAGAAAGCATGAGGAGGGAAGTGGAGGAGGAGGGTAGAGTGAAAGCTTCAGCCAGGAAGCGGAGGATGAAAGTATGCCGAAAGGGTCAGAAGAAAAGCAGAGTGACACACGAGACTACGAGATGACGCCATAGTATTTGTAATCTGATTGTATGCGCGACGGTAATTATGTAGTAGTTTTTGGAAGCCATGCGGTCACTAGCGATTACTCTAAAGCCTATGACGAGTCATGTGTAAAAGCCGACGCGACTGACCCGGGGATTGGATTTTCGACAGCCGCCGACTCTGCTTGCTGGTATCGCTGTGGATGAGTGTGACTTGTTGTGCAACACTTCGCTGCGTTTGCAATGTGTCGCGAAAGGCAGATTGTCAGCGCCAGCCCAAGTCGCGAATTGAAAGCACGTATAGAGCTGTGCTCAAATTCTTCATTAGGGAATATCGTAAGCATCCGTGATTTTTTTAGGTTTAGGACAGAAAAGGCAGTAATAATAGATTGCTGGTGCATTTGTTTTTGCAAGATTAGTTACTTATATAGTTTGCACTAAAACAGCTTCAGTTGTCCCCACTGGTGAAGCATTCACAAAACGTGTATATTTCTGACGCTTACTAACAATATAAAACGCTCACCGCAAGAGCAGACACACCCATTGGCAGTTCTGTTGCATTTGCGTTGAAGTAAGTTTCCGCAAGTATCTCTTTCACGTTCATGAGGACAAGCGCCTGTGCTTGTAACTAGAAGAGAATTGATATAATGACAACGTGAAGAGAGAAACCATAAAACGTGAAAGTAAAATGTTCTAACGGTATGAGACCCAATTCATACAACACATCAGATAGCGTACTTGAATTATCTCTTTCGGCCATTCTTGGCGCCAATACTCACGTAATTTACGAGGCAATGTCAATGACCAATTAGGGATAGCAAAATAAAAATTATATACCGCCAGGAATTACAGTGCGGAACGGAATGTCACTGCTGCGCAGGAATTAGGAAAAAAATTGAATGGAGAGCTGTGCTTACAAGGCCGGCAAAAAAGTAACATCTATTTTATTGTAACGGTAATGACAGTGTTTAGTAGCACAAGAGCAGAGCATGACAACAACTGACATCAAGACACGCGTGGTTCATGCATAGTTGTATAGGGGTTGCATTAAAAAAAATGTGTTGCTGTTTCTAATCACATGGGGCATACTTTTTCTCAGGGCTACACAGCATTCTAGCCGCGATGATATATTGCCTTCTATCGGTTCGTGTGAGTGCGGGTCAGTACTACGCAACTACTCCTGGACAAATACAAAGGTTTCACAATTCCTATAAAGTAAGGATTGCATGTAAACAAAGCTATGGGTATCAATTCCTTGTTATTATATCTTTTGCTTTCATTAGAAAATGTTTGGTTAAAAAAATCAGAACCGCCTGCTTCTTTGCCAAGCATTCATCAAATTTGTCTTTGATGATGTATCACGTTTTTCGTGTGGTAATGGTGGAAGAAGTGTACGAAAACTTCATTTTGGCTCCAAGATGGCTTTCTGCACTATGAGAGATGAAATATATCATTTACACCATGAGAGATGAAATATATCATATTCTTAGTTTCTTTTGTATTTATAAGTATCTGTACCACATCTGGCTGCGTACAGTTAAACAGCCTTAATGTTGCCGCTCCGCAGTTCAAGTTCAAGTTTATTGTTTGATTACAGGTACATATATACAGAATATATAGAGAAAGAGGTCCCACAGTTTTGAACTGCAGACGGACCTCTTGTTTTTAGTTACATAATAATATATAATTGTGTGGTGACGTCCCTAGTAACCACACTTCGTTTATCAATCTATTTTGCGTTGTTCGCAATCTTTTTTGCCAGTAACATTTCATTTGTTGATAACATTGATAATCATAATGAACACCTAACTAAATTTCTTGTAAAAGGTAAAGATAAAGATGAGGAGTCTTCAAAGATAAAGCTGCGAACAGCTACATAAATCTTCACCGCCAAATTGAGCCTCTGCTTTAAAAATAAATTTCCAACAGCTGCAACTCCCTTGTCAATAGTGGTCCAGCAATCTATTTATGGGCAGTATTCGTTCTCTAGGGTTGTCGACGCCCCGTAGTAAATCATGGGCCGACGATTTCAACTGTCTGGTTCAGTTGCGCTATAACGTAAAGCTGTTCAAAACTTTTCCATTCCATTTCTGCTATCCGCCCTCCACGATTGGTCAAAATTCTTTCGGGCAATCCCAGTTCGATTATCTGTCATACGACGTCAGGAAAACCATGAAAACACGTCATATGATATGACTTGTACAGTACACACTTATTATGCATGATTAGAGAAAAAAAATATTATCTCCAATTTTACGCCTTTTTCACCAACAGCCCTCCGGAATCGGTAAAAAGCTTTTGGTTGGTGCCCACTTCGCCTGCCCGTGACGCGGCGTAACAAAACCACAAAAGTTAACCGCGTCAAAGGGACATGTGCACATTCAAGATGCACTAATATGCCGAATAAAACGGAGTTTTTTTTTTCGGGATAGCCGAGGACTGCCCTATTCCGAAATGAAGAGAAGATGACTGCCCACCGATCGCTCTGGCACTAGCTGCTTGGAGCTGACGGGGAAAATTGATTTATTTGCCTATTAGCTAAATTTTCGTCTGGGAGCATAACGTTGCCGAGCCCTTTGGGCTAGTAGACGACATCGCTATGCAAAGTGTATCTTCCCTGAGGGTTTGTTTTAGCTACAATTTTTACCCTTGCTTTGCACGCAGCCACAATTTTTAACATGAGACCGACCGGTAATTAAGAAGTAGGCCAACCGCAAATACCAGCACGACTCTCCTCCTGAGGTTATCTGCTTTCATTGCGCCGGCCCGACTGCGCCGAAATTATTTCCCCTTCTGCATGCTTGTCACGTCTACTCAGCCAATCAGATAATAAAATACGGTCACGTAAGGCGATCCTATTCGCTTTGAAAGGAAGCAAAAGTAACCTCTTACAAACGAGGAATGGGTTTCGCTGGCTTGCTCAAACAATGCTCAAAACAATCAAAACGTTTGGCAGACAGCAGTGGGCTGTGAGAATTTCTTTTACATTGTTGTAGATAATTTGCACATACTAAATTCGTAGCGGGCATATAGCGTTTCTTCTGAATTTTTTGGCAAACAACTCGTGTAAGTTTCATGTTTCACAGTTGACACCTAATGTGTATTGTTTTAGAGACCGTACCAATCTTGAACCATTTTTAAGGGTTCCGAAGATGCCAAGAACGCAGCGTCGAAGGGACGAGGTTGTAGTCTGCATTCAGGTGGGGTGCATCGGAATCTTCAGAGCTGTTACCTTGATGAAAGATGAAACCGGGAGCTACGCGATAGAATGCAGTCAAGCGAGAGTTGTGAACGTTATTTAAGATAGACACGAAGGCGTGTTTTGTAGGCGAGGCATCGTACTTTAAGTGACACGGCATTGCTTACGTGTCAATCGTGAGTCTTGTTACAACGGAGGCTCTGTGCAAGTCTTTTGCGCGAGTAGTCGTAGTTTGCAAACGTTTAGAATGCAGATACGTATTCGTACCACAGTACTGAAGAAAAATAAGCGACAGATTATAAATATTGTTTTTCTCGGAAATTGTCTACATTACACTGTGGCGTTAATTTGCGGTTAAAATATGATGCCAGTAAGCCAACAATCTACAAAACAGGCACGGTCATTCTACTTGAAGGGACACAGCCTATTCGAGATAGGTGCGTCTCGCTGGCGTTTAAAAATGTTAGGGGATACATTGGCACGCGTAAATGCGCTTTCGAGGGGCAAATGATGACCTTTAGAGGCAAATCAATAAAGCTTGACGATGGGTGTCAATGTTAGAACAAAAAAATATGTAGCTGCAGCGTACAGCCTTAATCAACAGCAAGTTTCAACGTTTTGTTGAAGGAGGTTTAAGATAAGGCTGCAAATTAAATGTTGCCATTTGTTTTTAAGTCACTAACCTTGACCGGTAGTGTCACTTTGGCTTTGGCGAGGAAGATGCTTACTGTGTAGACCCGTCAAAACTGAAATGCGACGACATATATCAAAAACTACGTAAGATATTTAGCAGATTAAAAAGAAGCAAGCATTACTTGGCGTTTGTCAAAGTAGTAGTGTTATTTTGTCAGTGCGCAGAAAGTGGAGCACTTTGCTGCATCGACCAAATATTCGAGGCCATGGCATATTTCAGGAGGCACTGTAAGTTTTTTTAGCAAATATTCAGGGACGCGAGAATTATTTGGCTTGTGGCATAGTAGCGAAGTAAAATTGTCTTGCTTCAGGGTGTGTCTACAAGGCTACAAAAGAATGGGATAAATATATCGCCAAGCTCCTACGTTCAGAACACGAAGTCCAAACGGGCATTCCAGAAGAAATGATGCGCTTGGTACACGTGGCTCTTGAGCCGTATCTAGAGGTGTTATCGTATTGAATGTTTGGTTTGCGTTAAATGCCATGGCGGCGTGACCGTGTCGGTTTTTTTGCATTTTCTCTTGCTTTCGGTTGTTGTTTGACGTGTATGTAGGTATTCTCTTTCTACGATAACTGAGATTATCAGTGTTTCACGTGCCTGTTTTTTTATGCTGGTGTCATGACCATTATTTCCATGCTGGCTTAACTGCCACAGATGCAGCACCCATAGACACTAGGGTCAGTTTCCTCTAGTAAATTTTGTGGAAAATTATGTATGCACCACCGTTGTTGCCTGCCTACCTCTTATCTCTTCAAATCATGGTTGGTTTGATCCCCAAAACGAAGGGCCTGACGCACGGCAGGGTGGATGTTGTAACCAATAATGTTTTTTTTAGAGTACCATTCTCAGTCTACATCCTACACATTGTGGTTTGCATTGTGTTTCTAGCCTGTTTACTTCGGCGATTTTCTAATAACATTTCTGCAGGAACTTATGTTGGAAAATTGTCAGGTAATGCATAGGCAGTGTTTCCAGTCACACCGTTGCAGGAGGCGCGCGCGCTGAGTGTTTCAAACAGCTGAATGGCTTTGTAACGGGAAAAGGTTGCGTGCGGTCATGGCCTACAGGCTCATTCACACCGGTGAGTCGATGAGGTCGCGCTACAATTTGAAGCTGGCGACCAAAAAGCGAATGAAGCTGACCAATACTCACACCGCAAGTGCGACCGGCCACTATCCCTGTGCTCACAATCGCATCGCCACGTAAAATAAGTATCATCATGTATTGACGTCATGTTTCTGCGCATCTGATTGGCTCAGCAGTTTTGTGACTGGGACCGCTCAACTTTAAAATCGAGCAAAAAGCGACTAGCCCAAAATGGTCGCTTTTAGAAAAACAGCGACCATTTGCGACTTGTCGCTTAATGACTAACTAGGTGGCGCGACCACTGTCACTAACCGGTGTGAAGGAACCTTGTTCATTCTGCTTTCCGTCACCGACGCATCCGGATGCAGGATGATTCGCACCAATTGCGCGGCGACAATTGTCTTCACGGGAAATGGTAGCCCGTCTTTTTCCTGGCCAAGGACTACAGGATTATTCTGCCCAATGGTTCATCAGGTTCAGCTATCAATCGTGAATTCAGGTTGCAATGCGACGCCACAGGTCGTTTGTATGGGATCAAAGACTTTCGAAAGCCCTTGCACGACGTCGGCGTCATGAACAACCTTGCTGTGATAGCAGCCCACTTCGTGCCCAACATCTGGCTGGTTAACGTGAGAACGCATGAAGTGAAAAATAAATTTATAGAAGCTCCAACCTTGTTCGTTTAAGGACTGTTTTTGCATTGTCATCGATCCCAACAGCGAAGAGGTTCGTATGAGGTGACATTGGATGGTTTTGAATGTCACGAATAATGCCATTTGGAGGGCTTTCAGTCAATGTGGTTAAGTGCAGGAGATTACTAAGGACAGATTAAAAGCGGAGGGCCGCGAACGTGCTGACACTAACAAAGTTTGTGCGACCCTTTTTGAAGAAAGCTACCGCTGTGGACCACATACCGCACAAGGACTATCTCACTGGTGGTACAGTGGTTATGATGACGCCAGGTGGGGCCCCTTTGGGCCTTCGCTGCAAGCGCATTACGTGTTCGTATATCTGTGTCAATGTATGTTGCTTAGCTCCTTCGGTGGTGCCTAGACAGGCGTATGGCTTTTCTGCCATTTGGCACTCATGGGGAGAGCTGCACGGGACAGAGTAACCTGCCCGTGGTCAGTGTACTTGAGTTATCAGAGCGAGTGGTCAGAGCGCGGCCACCGCTCAAGAGCTAGTGTGACACTTGACTGAACGTATTTCTGTTCGTTTCCTATGGAAGAAATGAAACGAAAACTTGCCGAACCGTACCCTTTGTCCGTTCCACCGCCTGGCTAGATCACTTGATGCCAAATTCAAAGCTGTAGTGGACGTTGATGCTGATGTTTAGTAGAACACTATGAAAGCGCGTCCGAGTTGCTCGATTCACCCTGATGGAGCCCCTGCGCTACCGATGAAATCTCGGACTCCACCTACAAGTAGGGGAGCTCGGCACTCATGCCGCTATAGATGGCGCAGTATGCCCCGAGGCTAGCGCGAGGGTGCAGCCCAGCTGAAGTACACGGCTCACACGCGACGCGTTTTGGCGGTGTGTTTTTCAGGTTCATTAAGCGACCTTTAAACCGCATCCCAGCGGATTAAACCTTGAGCATTTCAAGATGTGCTTGATGTGTACATGTAGGGTCCTTGGTTTTAGGGTAAAACCCTAAAACTGCCAATTTTCGCAACCACAACGATTTATTTTTATTCTATGCAAACGCGACTACTCCCTGAGAGAGACCGAGAGAGAGAATATTTTTTTATTGAATTGGGGAAAGGGGATAGCGGATTAGGAGCTCGATGGGTGGCGCCCAAAGTCCAGGGTTCCACCGGCTTCTGCCGCTAGCCGAACGTGACCAAGAAGAGCCTTCTAATACCTCCCCGAAGTTTCCCATTTTGTAAAGAATAAAAACAAATGCACGTCCTAAGAACAAATCACCGGTGCCGACATTTGTTTGAAATGTATTCAAGCTATATTACAATACTTAATATATTAATAATTGAATACGCTATGCGCCTCGTTTTCGCTTAATATCCAAAAGAATGCCTCAGTATATGTATAAAAATATAACATATTCAGCGCCTCCTGGCGTTTAGTGCACGAATGAAGGCTTGCGTTATTTAAGTTCAATCGTTTACGTGAACACGGCAATGAACAATGAATCGCATTTCTCGCACATCGAACGCATGTAAACGATGGTAATGTGCCGAGAAGCGTGGTAGTGAGGAGCTGACGTTCTTCACACTATCCTTGCACGCTTCACCATTCTTGCAATACCGAAGAATTTAACATATACACAACTATATAAAATTATTTGTGAACTGCTTCAATAAAGAATCTCCTAGTCTCAAATTGCATGTGTACCACATCATTCTCATGGACGTGCACCGCCATTATACTCAATAACGACAATACACATCCCCCAAGGATGGATTCTGCATGAATTTGTTTTCGTTTGCGATACGCAGATACACTCTTGCGATACAGCAATAAAAGAGCTTCTATCTGGACAAGTACGAGGACATTACGTTCTTTTTTTATACTTCGCGGGCTCTATTTGGAACGGCTGATCACGATCCACTTTAATAAATGCATAGTTGGACCAATTTCGCTGGGTTTCCCTGTGAGCCGGACAAAATATTATAGAAAAGGATAACTTACATACAAAACAAATATTTGAAATATTGCATGAATAACCTTATGTACTAGCGAACTAATCGCATTTCAAAAAATATTATTAGTAACTCAAGATGTCTACAAGTTCCCGGCACCATTTGTTTCAATTTTCTAGCGTTTATCAGCGTAATTTTGATGAGAATGTGTTGAATTGCTCATTGAGCGAGGAAGCAGGCGTCCTGCGTTTGCAGAAGCCTAAATTTGCATTGGCTGTGGCACCACGGCACGAGAGTGCCTCAACGGTGCAGAGCAGACGACACGGACAATCAGCACGCCAGATGTGGCGCGAGGGGAGAGGGCATCACCGCGACGCTACATCTCCCTCGCTCTCGCTTGTCCGTGCGTTCCATGTCCACGCAAGTGGTCGCTTTCGTTCCAACTGCGCTTTGGTAAGGCCAAATCAAAACGCGTTCGCTTGCTCTTGAGGAGTTCATCAATTCTAATGACCATCCAGCGGCGTTAAACCGGACAACACTGTTTTCGCATTCGCAACTCATAAGAAGTGCTTAGATGTCCTCGGATTTTTTAAAGCTTTGATGTAGTTACGGGAAACGCCCAGTATATTGGTAACTCCAGCAGTACGACAAAAGCTGTAATGACCAAGCGAAATGTTCAGGCCCAACTGAATGTGGCCACTGTGATTGACGTGAATATTGTACATTAATTTACACATTTTTTTTAGTATGATGTTGTACTTGCCTAAAGTTACCAAGAGAAAACTTGTAACCACCAGACGACTGAACATTGGGGACTTTGCCATATGTACCTGAAAAGAAATACAGTTACATTATAATGCCTTTTTAGCGTTAGACTCAAACATCAAACATTTAGGCGGATCAACTAAGAAGTGACCGTCACACGATCACTAAGCCTGACTGTAGATGAAGACATAATTTTAAGCAGTTTTTACTACGAACCTGTTAGCCTATCGGTGATCGGCAGTTTTAGTGTCCACGCCCGTTAGCAAAAATTTGGGCCTATCCCGGCGCTCGGCAAAGTGAAACGAACAGTGCATACATTGTTGGGAATCATGCATACAACATATAGAACAGCATACGTGGCAGTGAAGAACAAGCACAGAGATGCGTCCGAACCACATAATTGATGCTAGGGCGTTCCTGATAAAAAATGCGTAACGTGTCCCTGTAAAAATTACTGTTGCGCAAGCTGGAGCGGCGACCGCAGTTTGTGACGTGGAGAAAGACGTCCCTAGGCTTTCTTATAGAAAATAAGCAGCCTAGCAACTGATTTCAAGGTTGTTACAGCACTGCTCTGGGCGGCCGCGTGCTGTCAAAATTATCATTACATGCATTGCTACTATTATTCTAAATTACATTTACTACCATTACTCTCAAGCAAAAAAGCAGGTCATACTCCAATCAGCAGTTGTAGTTGTGCTTTTCAACAGGTTCGCTGGACATCCACTTTTGCAGGGCCGGGATTGCGAGTGAAAATTCTAAGAATATTTTTCCATTGATACGCAAACTTCGAAGATCTCACTGAAAGCTAATTTACTGAGAGATAGAGAGAGCGAGAGAGAGAGAGAGAGAGAGAGAGAGAGAGAGAGAGTGCGCGGCCTTCGTCCAAAGAGCAGTCATACCACACAGTCGTATGTGCAGCTATTTGTAAATTTCTTAGAATTTTATCTTATTATGCAGTTAGGGGAATACTTGGTTTAAACTGGCACTTCTAATGCTATGTACAGCACGGTTAAAAAGGTGTTACATTACTTACATTCATATAACATCTACCATGGAAATACCTTAAAACTTAGTGTTCTTTTTTCTTTAAAATGCCAGTAATACATTAATCCAATTTCTTGAGGTATGTGTACTTACTTGATTCAGTGTAGACGGACTCGTGGGATTTCTGACAGTACACCTAGTACGCCGAAGATGTCCGTGGTATTGGTACACGTCTAGGAATATCTCAGGGAACGAGGTACCACAACTTGTCAGGAGCTAGAAATATGAACTGCTTGTTAACAGTTGGGCCGCAGAGAATGTGCAGAATTCAAAATGTGACAGGACAATGTAGCATGGATGACATTGTTATGTATAAAAAACATGTTTACTCCGGAAGTGCTTCAAAGGTGCTAACACGTGTTTTTGTACACAATAACTTCATAGCGTGCGTCTGCTTTAAATAAATAAATAAGGCGAGCTCAAAATCCCAGTCTGCTATGGTTGACGCTTTAAAGGCCAAGTGTGATAGGTTGCGCGTTGAAACAAAGAACGATAAGCAACTAAACTTCTGCAGACGTACTCTAAAGAATAACATAAAATGCAACAGATATACGTCTTCGTGCAAGGTCGCGCATGATAGATAGAAATATGCGGAATGCCAGGAGCAAGGCTTGCGCTGAGAGCTGACTCATCAGTTCTAGGTGTTTTCTCCGGTGATGGTGCATGTGGATAGCAAGATGTATCTTTTGCGGTCGGTGACAGTCAGCACTGTTTGTTTTACATGGAGCGGTGCTGCAAAGTCTGCTCGAACTACTTCAAATGGCCTCAAGAAGAAAGGAGGCGATCGAGTGACAGGGGCGCACACTTCACTTTGGTGGATTCGCGCCACCTTTCTTTCACAGAAAACAGGCAATTATAATCCGCTTGTTTTCCTGCCGAGCACGGATAATCTAGAAATGCTGGTGAACTTGAACCATGCTGGCTCGCAACATCTTCTTTCAATGCCCTGCAGTGCACCTCGATGATTACTAACATCGTAAAGTGCTGGTGTCCCGGTCTGATAATGCGATGCTTCTCCCCTTATGTCGTGTAAATTCCGTCAACTCAACCTTCCCGTCGACCTTGTTTACTCTGGCCAATGAAAGGGTGAATTTATTTCACGATGCAACATTTCCATTCGAAACCCCTTTTACGTCCAGAAGGAATGTTTCTCGTTGGGAATCATTAATGAAAACCATTTCGGCGTCCATGAGCTCCGGCTGATATAGTATTCTTAGTCGCTGGACTTCGACATATCACTTGTCGTGTACGCGTCACCATGTGCCTAAATAAGAACGCTTGCGGGGTAATACGTTGGCTCGAAGTTGTGGCCAAGTTTAGCAATCGTGTCGAATTCTTTAGCCTGTGGTGTCCTCTGCTGGCACATCTATCTGGAACTATTCCACTGGCTGCTCAATAAGTCGGAATGATTATGATCATCCGGAAAGTAACGGCAGGTCTCCAGGCAAGCGGCATTTATTGCCTCTTTAGCTGTATTTTTGGCAAATTGGCCTAACTTATTGTGTTGCCCATAGATCCAGCTCAATACTGAGACGTACACTTCTTTATCATTTCATCAGGGACGGCATTTCAGCCATTAACAACTTGTTTATCGCTCAGCGCAAGACGCGCCTGCATGTTAGTAACTTACTGGAATGTTATCGATGGTTCTATGCGTTCTTTTTTGTTACCGATGCTTCTGTAATCTGATTGTACACGCGACGCGAATTTTGCAGTATTTTCTGGAAGCCACGCGGGCACCAGTGATTGCTATGGAAACTTCGATCACTCACGTATAAAAGCCGACGTGCTTGACCGGCAGATCAGATTTTCGACGACCGCTGACATTGTTCAGCGCAATCGCTGTGCTTCGACGGTAACTGTACTCCATTCCATACACAGCAGTCAGCGTTGTGGAGGCTAGAAATACTTCTTGCAGAGGCTTCTTTCACACGAGGTTACAGTTCGGTGTTTTTTGACTGCATCTGTGTGCAACAGTATTTAATATAGGCCGCAATAATCGAATAAAACACGTGTTAATCCTCAGAAACAAACGCGCTGCAGTATACGACTTCTAATGCGTTGTTCTAGATCAATTTTATTTTGGTTGTTCTTTTCAGATTTTTTTTTATTTGCGACCCGTCGCGAGTAGCCTAACGTGCATGCTCAGGCGAGAGCGAACGTTGTTGGCGCACAGCCAAGCATGGACGGAACGCGCTGAGGCGTAACGTTTCCTGTCCAAACTTCTTGCGTAGCTTCCACAGCGTTGGCTGCTATGTGTGGAACTAATTATATATTTCGCGGGCACAGGTTCTCCCAATAAAAGTTTTGAAGCTATAGACAGTTTTGCTGCCGTGCTTTTTCAGTCACTACTACGTAACAATACGATTGTCGAGTGAGAACATTTCACGCAGGGCGGAAACCGTGACTTTCGTGATGGCAGCATATATTTCGTAGGAGCAGCGCTGCTCCTACGACGTCTGCCGTGAGCTCTGCCGGGATTGTTCCTGGCGTGCTCATCCACAACACGATAGCTGCAAAAGGGGTTTGTGTTTGAGTTTCCATGCAACATAATTATGTTTCCTCGTATATTTCAGTTATAATGCGATGTTATCGTGTCTGTAGGTTGTCTGGCAGTTATACTTTACCAATTTCGCGACAAAGTTTACTTTGACAAGTTGAGTTAGTTCAATATTCCCCTGCGCCATGCAGAAGGCCTACCAGAATGACGATGTATGCTGGAGGTCTACAGACACGTGTGCGCGCGTGATGAACGTGTGCGCACTGTTTATTTGTCGTCTATGCGTGAGAAATCTGTCTTTTCCATCTGCCGTACAGCGTGTGCTGCGACCGTAATCGATATTACGGCAAACACTGTCCAAAAACAGTACCGCCACCACTCCTGGAAATGGAGCTTGCGTTTGAGAAAAATAGGCTTCTGGATCGAAGTCACTTCATCTTCGTCCATGTTAGGAAAGAAACGTTTTTAAAAATGAAAGGGAAGAAAACTTGAAATAACTTCAATATTTAGAGACTATAGCTGTTGGGCTCCCTTTCCTGTTTGCTTTTATGACACCAGCCGATTGCTGCTAAACTATAAAATAAAACGATTTTACCCATAAAATAGACAGAGTGCAAGCAAAATACTAATTAAGCTGTTATTATTCACACTTGCCAGAATCACATTGGCCTGTGCAAGATGACACTACCTAGACACTCTTCAGGCTCAGAAAAGGTGTGCTCTCGAGGGTGAATTTGATTTCAAAACACGCTTTTAGCACCCTTACTTCCTCTGAACATTACGGAAACATCGCAATTGTCAGCAGAACACGCTTAGTGTACTCTTACATCATATTTTAGGAGTTAACATGGGGCTTTTCCCTAAACATAACGCTTTCATAAGGAAGGGATGCTACGGCTCTTCTACACTCCAAGCTTGTAAATAGCCATGATGTCTATTTCTCGGCTGTTGGCGCAACGTCTTTGTTGGGTCATATAGTCGTAATAAGCAACGAATGTCAACCTTCTTTTTATGTACATGGCGTTCGCGGTGGTGATGTAGAAAGACGTGGCTTTTTTTTCCCTCCCTGACACTTACTTTTTGCCATTGCCTCTGCTAAAGTTCCTAAGCTCACTCTTGTTTTGCAGATGCACTGTCAATATTGAGCAAATCATCGCGCGTCGGCCAGTCGTAGCTCTCCAGGCTCATGTTAGTTTTGGTTAGTATCAGATTTGGTGCACTACTATCCGCAGTAAGTGTACCGCTGTTCGTTTCAGTACTGGTTGCAATAAAAATTAGCAGGCGCATGCGGAACAGCCAAATACCGTTAAGAGCACTATATTTATTCTGCAGGTGGCACGCACCGTTCATGCAACGGAAACACACGACTTTGTCCACTGCTGTCTTTCCTAGTTCATACATTTTACTGCTAATTTCGCCTAAAGTGTTTTAACTTGGTGCTCATTTACAGATAAACAGAAGCACCGAAGAGGGTGGTGTTCGCCCATCAGAGCCGCTAGACGCGCTACTGCAAGTTTACGCTGCTTTCTTATTTCTTGCAGTTATGTAGACTTCGTAGCTCATGAAAGACCCGTAAGTTGGACTAAAACGCTGAACCCATTGTTTCGTCGAAACTTCAGTATGTTGAGCTTCCTTGAAGGACATGTATGACCTAATCGAATGTCTATAGGTACTTCTACCACTACTTAATAAGTTGCCTGTCGTTGCGACTTTTTAGGTTCGAAAACTTGTAGTTATGGGGAGTGCATGACTTTCACACCGTGATTGATATGCTCTTTCCAGCCCATCAATATGTGACGTGCTGTCAGTGCTTCCAAGTTTCTCGCATGTAGTATTATGGATTATACAATAAATACCACGTAAGAAAAAAAAAGGCTGAGCGGTGGAAAGGTAGCACTTCCAACTAGCTATCTGTAGTATTAAGATTTGAACATAACCTACATGATTTGTTTCATTTGCTTCATTTTTTTGAAATCATCTGGGAAAACAGTTCGCAATTAGTTCCGCGGACGTACAAAATACTAGGGCCGTGATGTAATAAATGATATTGTTGTGAAAATTGAATGCAGTGTGCATTACAGCCAAGCGTAGATCGGTGGAAAGGGTTTAAATGTAAAATATCACCTTTTCAAATGGGGGTATTAGTTTGCCTAAAGATCCTTTTTTAAGGGTGTAAAGAGGTGAGTTATGGGCGCGAAAAAACATTCTTAGGTGTCAGAGTGCCTTAGAGGTCGCTTCTTACTATCGTTGACCACTTTGAACATCTCGCTGCTGCGTAATAAGGAGTGCCAGCGCCGCTGAACTGGCATTAGGATCCCAGATCGCTTATGTAACTATGACATTTTCCCGCAATTCAGCCCGTTCTTCGTATTTGGCTCTAGAGGTACCGTGGAACTATCCTCATCCGGCGGTGATGAGGGACTCGAACCGGCACGTGGTCCAACGGGGGGACAGCAGGAAGCACTTCCATCTTGTCCAAGAAGCGCTCTCCGTTTCCCTCTAGGACTTGCTGTCCAGCGCTTCTCTGGCGGCGGTGGCTGCCATGTCTCTCTTGGCATTCTTATGTGATGTCAGTCAGCTTGGGATTCAGAGTAGCGATGCATGTCTTCAACTCGTGCGCGGCGGGGAAGACATGTGATTACTCCAGACAATCCCGGTGCATTCTTTCTAAATAGTTCTATTGCGCTTTGGTAGGCTCACAATATACCGCGAACTAGCGAGGTGTCTGTGTACCATGTCAAAGAGCAACCAGTATGGCTATCAGGTCATTAACACTTCTGCGATATGTGTTTGACGACATGCAGTTGTTCCTGCTATCTATGTTCTATCTACTTGGTCCAAGTAGCCGCACCTTCTTCCCCTTGAACTGGAATTTCGAGTATTTTGATGTGGCGTGCACGGACATTTTGAAGTTTCGGCCCAGCGAGGTGCAGGTATATTTTCTTTCCTTTTTATTACGGCGAGGAACCATGAAGGACGTATTTTGCCTTTTTTAGAAAAGGATTCGTACACGTTTCTTTCCCATATATTGTCAATGTGTGAAGAGAATTTTACGTTGCCATTGTTGCTCCTTTTGAAATCTTTAGATAGCCACCAGACGCCGCTCATAATCTCCTCACATGTCTCTCACGAAGATCGTAGACTAGACAATTGAGCACTAAGAACTACCTGCATTGCTCATTAATGTCCGTCAATTGCTTGTGCTGCAAATTATGTTGAATGTTCAGTGCTCTTTGAAGATTTTTAATATTCAGAAGTTGCAATCAACGGAGCGTTTCTGGCAATTGCTCTAATGAGGCGCGATCATTATCGTGAAAAATGTAATCTCGTAGTTCTCATAAATCACAAATAAATTTCCTTCTCTTTCTAGGTCCAAGAGGGGCAGATAACATGTAGCAATCGATAACTAAAATGGGAGTAATGATCTATTAGCTACACAGGTCTAAGCGTTCCAGTGGAACATATGTTATAGTTGGGCGTGACTTGAAGTTTGCAAGTGAGCGCCGACGCTTACCACCATCGGCAGTCACCTGCATTATCAAAGCCAACATCACTATCCATAATGGTTAACACTGCTGGGCTCGCTTCTTCGAAAAGGGTATTACTTGTTTTCTCGTAATAAGAACGCACCCTACTAAAACTACCTAACAGAATTACGAAGCAGTCACTGCTACCATCGTGTTCCAGGCTTTGAAAACCCCACTACCAGTCAGCCCTCCTGCGCGCTTGGATAAAAAAAAAAATTGCAGTTTCGCCCGCAAGGCGAAGCACCGACCCCGATTGCGTGAGGAAATTATTAGGAAGCTACACAGAGTAAGCATAGTTGTCTTATCATCCGTATGAACTTGTAAACGTTCGCTTATTATCTAAATTAGCAAGCATGGTGTTAGCGTGCACAGATAAACATGGGCACATCACATGCGATGACTGCGGACACTCGCTTTCATAATGCTGGTGGGAGAAAGCGCGGCCGCAGCAGCGACAGAGTTTACCTTCGTGCTGTCTGTCGCTTCAACGCAAACTGAGCAGCGAGAACAGAGCACGCACGAAGGTATGAGCCGTCGAGGCATCTCGACTCGGCCCCAGCGCAGATCGTTTTGACCGCGTGCGTCCGCTCGGTAAGCATTTACTGCCAGAGTACAACGCCGCCCCCATTCCTTCCACTCACCGCGACGCCATCGGCTCTCCTCGCCCGCTTTCTCTGGCAAACACACAGTATACGCCGCGCCGTGACGGTGTTAAACATATCAAAACGCTCTTAATTTTATATTAATTGATGTCCAAGCACTTGGTTCTTTACTGTATATCATCCCAACCAGATGGCCTTTCGTCATACGCTTGACATATATTAACACATAATGGTGATATTATGAATTACATCATTGCAACCTTACTAGCTATGCACCCTACTTTCCTGTCGTTGTGTAGAGGAAACATGCAATTACATTATAAAACCTAGGTCACGTGAACAAATGGTGCCGTTGTCGCACCCTGCGAAATGCAGTCGGAACTAAAATTTTGCTCGTCGTTCAGAGTGGCATAGCTCCGCAGATCTTTCATCTATCCGAGCTGGAGCGGTCGCCTATGAGAGAACTCACTGAACCCTAGTAGATATAGTTCACCACACTCAGTGCTGTGCTTACAAGGAGCTATAAGGCTTGCAAGAGCGCAGTTTGTACCAGAAATTTGGTGGTTTCTCAGCTATGGTGGCCCCGGGTTCGACTGGTAGAGTTCAGAAATGACAATAAGAGATTCGGGCACGAAGGCAGTCAGAGGCCAATAAGCGCCCACCAACTCAGAGCACCATGGACCCACTACAATTATGAAGCATGTACAATTGGAAGATTGGACAGCTGGACCCACGGTATCTGATTATCAGTGAAGTATATTTGTTTTGTAATGGGTGAAAAAAATGTCTCTTATGTATCTTGATATGTTATTTTTGTACCCCAGAGGGCATGCGCCCTCAGCTGCACTCACAATATACCGCACTGTTGCTGCTTCCTCGATTCAGCATACTCAATATTTTTTCTTAGGTTTCTGGTATTAGAACGATGGCGAACTTGGCTTCAGCCTCGTATTCCTTCAGTGTTGAATCCTTGAGGCAGAATACTGCGCTGTCTTTTAAGTCTAGTTCTTTCTATATTTTTGCACTTTCTTCATTTACCGGTTGCTTTATGCGAAGACGTTGATTAAATCGTGTACGACCTATTCATTCACTACGTGTCTATTCTAATTAACTTTTAATTATTTTTTTATTATAGCACGCACTCTGTAACTGCTGTAATAACGCTTCATTCATTATACATGTAATATCACATGCACTTGTTAAGTGATTGCAACAAAACCCTTTTGTAGTTACTCCAAACTATTATTCGTGATACGTTCAGCAATCTGAGACTAGTGTAATATGCCTATTATATGTACGCCATTTCTGCCAAAAATCCCCGCTGGGATTTGCAGTATGTATGAAATAAACAAATAAAATAGAAATGTCAAGTGCATTATGAGAACCAAAAGCAACAACGCTAAAATCTCTCTTGCATAATAAGACAAATATTATAGTCACTGTATGAGAATTCCTGCATGCAGAACAAGCAATAAAAACATATAAAAGGAGGAACTCGAACAAAAAGTTTATTGTGGACACGGCACATGCATGAAGAGCTTAGAGCAGTACGTGCGCAGGAATAAGCCACGGTTCCTGAGGTATTCAACCACTTGGCGTGGCAACTGTAAATAAAATGTAGAATACCCACAATGTTATTTGAAGGAACAGGTGAAAGTGAAATTTATTTGCCTTGCCAATTGCTTACATTCTAAACGTGTAATATTCGCAAGAAAATGCTTTCGAAAGGCCTAAATCCGTTAAAACGAATGTTCATGTACAGGAAAGTACAACATTGGGCTACATTAGACGTCTTGCAAACAGAACAATATTTTCACGTTTCAAAGGCAAATACGTCATGGCACATCTGTCGCTTTTGCCTAAGCTTAGGGATACCTCAGATTTCTGGGTAAATTACGGCAACGTAAAATGAAATACCACCGCTCTGATGAGCCGTGTAAAGGCGAGTCCCTGTGCTCTTTCAGAACATTGGTGTGACACCCTCCTACTTCCCACCCTTAGTCGGAAACTGTGCTACAGAAGTGGAATAGATTATGCAGGGTGACCTTACAATGGTCAATAAAACGGGTATTGGGATAGTTGTTTCGTAAACAGCTGACTGCGTTGTGGCAGCTTGGGCGGTTTTATATTCCCTAGCATTGAGGCTAATGAAATGAACACTAATGATTCCGCTTTCTAAGAGCACCCTAACGTAAGCACGTTTATTTCGAACGGTACTCGCACGCTATCAGTCTAGATTAAAGCTTCCTTCCAGTACGTTCCTTCTGATTTTCCTAATGTTAAGGGCAAAGCGTCGATTTAAGAGTAAGAGCCTAGTTTTCGTATGGCCTCTCATCCACTGACCTAATGTCAGGAACGTCATTAGGAGCTGTGTTTAAGAAGCTCATTTTGATCATGTGGGTTAATGCTGATAGAGCACCTCGTACCAATCCAGTCGCCTTGACGAGATTGAGTAGAAATTCTGCCCAGGAAGAACCTAGTAGTATTAGTACTTGCGCACGCGATTGAAATGGTATGCTAGGCATATATATATATATATAAATATATATATATATATAATATATACACACATCGACAAACAGGACTACAAAAGTTCTCATTCTATTCAATCGTGGTTTGTAATATATAACATACACCAAACAACACAACATACAAAACTTAGCAAACAGCCCTTCCCATAGCAGTGTATATTATGTGCCATGCGAAAATCAATATTGACTCATAGTTCAGGAAGTTGGGACACCAATATGATGGTAACCGCAACATGGAACAAATAGAACACACACACACCAATAAGCACCAATAAAGAGTAGAGATGCCATGCACGAAGTGTCCACCACATAGCACGAAAAAAGAACATTGGCATTTCTCGAAAATAATTATGAAATGGGTTTTAGTGCTGCTTGGAAAGTGGGCAAATGTCTGTGTAACATGTGGAACTAGCGTAGCCCCGTGTTCTTTCTTTAGCATCTGTCTTGTTAGCCTAGTAATAATCTCTTATTATGCTCGTTACCAACTACCAAACTTTCTGCCTTACCTATGTCAATTTCGAGTGAGCGCTCGTTGCAGGCCCACAGAATGCAAGCGAAAGGAATCTTTGAGAAGCCAGAAGTAGGTGCGTGAAGAAGTCTAGACACTCTAGATATTTTTGTAGGATTCTTATGCTACCGTCAAATTATATCTTTTTTTTTCAGTTCGTTATACAAAAGCAAAAGCGATAGTTCGCCAAAGCTACAATTAGGCTTGTGGGACGACCCGGGCAGTGGTGGCACTGCAAACAATGTCTAAATTTGACATTTTAGTTAACAAAGCTTCGACGCAAACAAAACAGAAAGCAAGTTCTAAAAAGCAAGCACGCGCCGAGGCCACCAGGCCATGCTATTTCGCCGCAGACCCCTGCCATCATATCCGCAGACGAATGGACCCTCTGGCTACTGTCGTTGGCTGCCCAAGCCGAGAATCGTAGCCACAACGCGGCAAGAGGAGAACATCAGCGAAGATTGTCGGTAGCTGATGCTGCTGGCCAAGGCATGGTTAGCATGACCACATAGTGTTCACTATTCTAACATACTTTATCGGTAACTAATATTAGGGGATTACGGGCATGAGATCATCGGTACTCTTCGTAGGTGCAGTGGCATCATTTCTCCATATTTCAGTGCAATTGCGTTTGTGTGCGCGTTTCGGTGCGCCTTGAAGAACTGTAGGCGATCAAAATTATTACTTATTCTACACTTTGATATGTTCAACAATTTTTAATTGCTCTAATATCAGAAATTTTACAACTGTGCATTTAAGAATAATTTACACAAGCCGATCCGCATATTAACCCATTTTAGGACTGCATAGACTTTTTTTTATGACTCTTGAATTTGCAGTGTCATATGAAAAACTGAAGCGCCCAGAAATAGTCTACAGCAAATTTCACTTGTCGAGATTAAGCCGTTTGTGTGAATAACGTATTACGTTTCGTACAACTCGCACTACAATCTGTAATTAAAAGTATGACACATACTTTATAATATTTACCCTCTAGGGTCTCGACATCAAATTATTTGTGTGCACTTCCCTCGTGAATCAAAATTAATGACTTTTTTTGTCTTATATAAGGAAATGAAGTGCTTAGAAGTAGTTCGCAATAATTAACCCTTCTCTACAACAGTTCATTTACTTTTGAAAAGGCAGACTGTCCAACCGACCTTTGAGTGTTTCACTGAAAACTTACATGTCCCCACTTCCCCGCAAAACGAACAGAAGCAGGAAGCATAGAGGGGCCCAGTGGAGGCCGTGAATAAATATTTCGCCGCACCTTTCGCCACAGCATCAAACACCAATGTCATCGGCTGTATTTGGCACGTGCATCAATAAGGGCAGGATTTGTGGACTATCACCTCGAGGTACAGAAATTGGATTTTATTGTGAACTAAATGGGTAAATCTGTATGCAGAAAAGAGGAATAACGATCAGTAATCGAGCTAGCTTTTTTTTCACGAACCGTATTTGGCGATATTCAGGAAGCATTCAACAATAAAAACAGACACGCTTGTCGCCAGTTAGTGCCCATTCCCAGAACTTTTCTCGCATGAGGCGTTGAGACCTTTAAATAGCAGGCAGCGCCAAAGAAGTGAGATAAATGCGCCCCGTTGCTGTTGAGAAGTGTTTTCGCGCCATGGTGACAACTTCCACGCTGACGATCCGATGGCACTGGCTGGTGGCGACTTCAAGTGATCTCACAGCACCGCGCATGACAAAGCCATGATTACTCATCACCGAACGTCGAAGCGGTAGGGAATGCGCAAAACGGATCGCCCAAGGCATTCCAGAAACATCAGGGCAACAGGACTTTGAAGGGGCTATTTTCGGAGGACAACGTCAGGTCCCCGTGCCTCACCTCAATAAGGAAAGAGGCCCAAGCAAGGACAGGCAAATAAGGCCACGTACTGACTTTGTGGAGGAAATGTCTTTGCGAACCCTCCCAGAAATTCTATAGCGTGGTCGCTGGGGCCATCTGCCGTCTTGCCGAATAACTCATACTTAAAAAGATATGCAGATTTTTCTCACGTGTCGGAATCTATGTAAAACGTAACTTTCGTGAAGTGGTTAATTGGGTACTTTAAATTTGCCCATTTAATTAATTTATATATGTGGCGTCTATGAAACAGACGCTGGCCTATGCTCTCGTGTGTTCCTTCTTGGCAATGTGAGAAATGCTATATTCGCGGGCACTTCATGTTTTTCGTATTTACTTTATATGTACCAATCGCTTCTTCGCCAATTCCTCGTTGTGGGTATGTTCTAAGTACGGAAATTGAAATCGCCATTACGACGCTGTGATTATCTGAAATTTGTAGTTAGCATTGATATGGTATGTATCGCCCACTAGTTGGACAATCCCCTGCACTAGGATATGCACCAGTGTTTGTAAACCATCGTCATAACGAACATGTGAGCACGAATATTCGCCGACGTTTCGTTTTCAAATGTGCCATAGTAAGGAAATTATCACATAGTAAACACGGTAACACACGCTTATGCCGACCTCACTTGTTCTTGGCACAAGAGAAGTATGCATGCGGTTGTGGCGCGATGGTTAGAGCACCAGCATGCTGCTCTATTGGCTGAGGGGCCAGCTCTGCCACGGGCGGCAAAAATTTTTTATAGGTGAGGAGGAATATACTTGGCGAAAACCCTAATACTGACCAACCCAGGTGAAACCACGTGACTGCAGGCAACGAAACTTCACAATCAAAGTGAATTACTTGCACGATGGTGGGATCAAACTTGCGTCCTCCAGAACGAATTGCCCGATGACCTATTAGGTCACAATCGCACTCACACATCTATTGTGTCAACGCCAACTAGCTCTTGGTAATGATCGCGGCGTGTAAAGAAAAAGAAGAATCCTGATTTCGTTCGCATCGAACGCAGCTGTCTCGTCTCGTTTCTGTGAAATGGTGCCGTGACCAGGATTGCGGCTACTCCTCTTCCGACTGGCCACGGACTACCAGCACGACGGACTGGCCACAGAAGACGGACGAAGAGGAGGCCCGAAGGCGAACCAGCGGCAGCAAGGCGGGACATAGACAGCAAGGAGCGGCACGGACACAGAGGACGACCAAGACTCAGATGACGGCTCGCCGCTAGAAACTGTCAGTGACCAGCATTTTCTTCAGTTATTCAAGATGAACAGAGAAGTAATATTGAAAGAGCTAAAAATGCTGAGGACACAAATAACAAAGTGAGCGATGTTGAAAAGAAACCGGAGGAAAATCAGGATCCTACAGCGATGTCGCGGATTGCCATCCAGATTAGAGGTATTGCAGACTCGCTAAAGAAAGCAGACGAGCAGATGGAGCAGTTAATAACACCTGAAACAGCTGACTCAGAATGTGCGAAAACAACTGTGTACGAGTTAAAGATAATAAGTGCTCTGCACAGCATCAACGTGTACCTTTCTCGACAAGAAATACGGGAAACAGCGAGGGAGCAACCCAACTTTAATGACGAAGCTAGACAATCGCAGCAAGCAACAATAGTGAAGCTACCAAAGCTAGAAATAATGAAGTTTGACGGCTATAAAATTAAATGGCAGAGATTTTGGCGGCAATTTGAAACAGCTGTACATGAAAGAACCGACTTGAACGAAAATGAGAAATTTACGTACCTCCTGTCCTCACTAACCGGAAAAGCGGCAGCTGCCGTGGAGGGACTACAGTTTTCCGACAGTAACTATGGGAATGCCATTGATCTACTCAAGCAGAACTACAGAAAAGATGAGGTGGTGGTAGAAATGCATATGAAAGAACTAACTTGAATACAGTGGCTAGCTGCAACGAGCACGACGGTTTAAGAAAGCTGTCACAAAAGGTGCAAGTGCACATACGTGGATTGGAATCCTTAGGATTGAAAAGCGAGTTCTATGCATCGATGTTGCTTCCGACCCTGAAAAGAGCTTTGCCAGTGGATCTGTACATTGGATTCCAGTTAAAACAAAGAGAAGTGATCAGTAGATCATCAACACAAGACCAAAAAGTGGCTTTACGTCAAGAAAATATTCTTAGGCGCTTGATGAAATACATAGAAGATCAGGTAGAGTGCAGAGAGGAATTGTCGACCGATAGGAGAGAAAGCTACAGCAACCGAACGGAGAGTAAGCAGCAGGCAAGAACTGTTAATTTTGAAAGTGCAGCTGCAAGGTTTTGCATATTTTGCGAGAATACTACTCATTATACTGATGATTGTAGGAAAGCGATGCCTTATGAAGACAAGAAAACGAAGCTCAATGAGGCAAACAGATGTTTCCGCTGTACCAAGCCTCGCCATACTGCTAAAATATGTAATGCAAACATTAGATGCAAGATATGTCAGAAATGGCATGCGACATCTATGTGCCGAAGCAAATAATGGATGCGTACAGCATCTATTCCTGGTGAAATTAAAAATCAGGAAGAGGAAACATCTACTTGCCAGTTTATGAACCTCTCATCAAGTGCTTTTCTGCAGACTGCAGTTGCACTAGCAGAAGGTAGAAGGCAGTCATGTTATTGTCGTGTTCTGCTGGATACTGGCAACCAAAGATCATTCATACGCAAAAGCCTGTCTGAGTAACTTGGCTGCAAAGTTATAGGAAAAGAAAGGCTCACGATAAGATCATTCGGAGGAGGTCAAAATGAAAGAGTGATGAATTCGGTTGAGGTTAAACTGAAAAGTCCTTACAGTAGGGAAGAAGTGTTATTGGAAGCACGGGAGATAGACATAATTTCAAAAGAAAGATTACCGTTCCGGCCTATATCACTACTAAAGAAGTATGAAGACGACGTATTCAAGCTGGCTGACAGTCTATGGAGAAGCACATCATGCATGGAAATCGGGCTACTTATCGGATCAGACCAGTACTGGCAAGTAATGAAAGGTGGGATCCGAAGACTAGAAGAAAGGTTGACAGCAACAGAGACTATATTCGGCTGGACAGTACAAGGCCAAGCTAAGATATCAGCAACAATAATGGACAAGTCAACCGTAATGGTACTCAACGTCCTCGTGGATAACTCTGAAATAGACAGAACTCGCACATTTCTCGGACATCGAAACTCTAGGCATAAAATGCCCTGAGAAAGAAACCGAGAGAGAAGAGGAAGTGATTCAGCACTTCAAGAGGCACTTAAAATTTGAAGAGAAGCGATATTCTGTCAGACTTCCATGGAAAGAGAACGTGGAAGACTAGCTCGGTGGAAACGAGAATGGCGCATTCGGCCAAGAGAGCTTCCAAGGACATCAGAGGGGACTCACGACAGCTCCACCCGTCGTCACCATTGTAGAAAAGCCCGCCATTCATGCAGTTGAAGGTACGGAGGAAGCCGTGGTATCCAACGTCACATTCATCATCAATCCAGCATCATCAAACATTACTCAAGTAATCCAGCCACCTTCAACAGAACAACCGAAAAGCGAAGTCTTGAATCTCCTTGCGACTGCGCTCAATATCGATGCTGACAACTCCCATCAGGAGGACATCACGGGACAGGAGCCGTCGTCGACGAACACTCTATTTCGCGAAGTGGAGACTATGTACGAGGACACGTCCAGCATGCCCGCGCCATCTAAGTACGCCGAATCACCAAGGCCCCAAACAGTAGTTGAAATAGTCGAGGACTGTTTCCAAGTCGTGGATGACGTAATTAAAACCGAAGTATGCTCGACGCAGCCTGGCTACATCGAGCTACAAGGAGCTAAAACTGTGTAGGGAGAATGGTCCACGTCTGTTTTCAAGTAACGGACGATGTAGTTCAAAGCAAGCCATACACGTCCCCTACGATAACTGTAAGGCGTGAGAGATTGGCCTCATGCGGGCTCTCTACAGTCGAGACAAACTCGAGATTGTCTGCAAATTCTGACCGTCACAGATTGGTAGGCGAGAATAAAAAGTCTCGAAGTGCCAGGAGCCCTTGGGATGTCGAAAGTCCACATCCGCCGGTTCTGTACGTTCAGGGATGTGTCGAATGCCAAATTTCGATTCCTCAGAAGCATGGGTGAAGAGGGGATCGCAACTGTCCGAATACTCTGACTCACGGCGCCTTCCTTCATTTCCAGGCCTCAACGCAAGGGCTGAAGCAGATGTCAACAGGCCTGATGTTGTCGGCCTAGTCAGCAGGCTGGACGTCGTTCGTCTGCGTTGTACCTGTCCCTTACTGGAGCCAGTACCAGTACTTGTTCAAGACACTGTGAACAAAGATTTCACCAGTGCGAAAGCTAACATTCTAAGCGCAGGCGACCCGCTCAGGACAACTGTTGCTGCGTATGTCGTGGAAGAGGACGACGCAAAGAAAAAGAAAAGGCGTAAAAAAGGAAACGCTGCAAAAAGAAAAGAAACGAAAAAAGAAAATGAAGTATAAGAAGAAAAGGTCATTGGAGTATATTCTGGAGTCAACGCAAAGCCGCACTCCTGTCTCTTAAAAACGAAAGGTAGACTCGTTCGGAGACCTTCACAACATCTTCACACACTTGAAAATTGTTTCCACTGATGAGAAGAAAACTTTTCGCGGCAGGAAGCTGTTGAAACTCATGGGAGCGGACAAGACGAGAAAGAAGAAGGCGGCGGGCTCCGAAGGCGCGCGCTACAAGAAGCAATAAAGAAAAAGAAGAATCTTGATTTCGTTGCCTTTGTGTCCATACTGCCAAGAAACAGAATCACTAGATCATTATTTTTTGGTATGTCGACGATACAAATTGTTAAGAAAAAGACATCTAGAACTTCCGCTCGCAAAATTAGGGTTAATGTTATCACCAGAAATCATACTATCTTTCGGTGCGTCAGTTATAGGGGTCAGCCACAGGGACGTATTTGATGCAGTTTGCAGTTACATACAGTCAACAAAACGAATAACTTTTTAACTTTTGTCTTGTAATTTGTTCGTCTTTGTATGTTTTTATCTCTCTTTCGTCATATATATATATTTTTTTTTCGCATCGAATAAGTAAGCTCGTCGAATCATCGAATAAGCTCAACCTGGGCTCGTCCTTCCATGCCTTCGTCAGGTCTTTCTTGAGCAAACGATGCGCCATCCTCAAGGCTGGAGATTTGGAATCAGAGAAAATGTAGCTGAGCAGAAGTAACACCCCCCAGGGGTCAGTCATCTCACCGCTCCTCTTCAACATCGCAATGGTCTACCTCTCAAGGTATCTAGGCAAGTTCCAGGGCATCGGTCACACGATCTACGCGGACGACATCACTGTCTGGTGCGTGGGTGGCAGTGACGGACAAGTCGAAGCCGCTCTCCAGGAAGCTGTCGACACTACAGAGCGCTTTCTAACCGACAAGGGACTCCGGTGCTCCCCAAAGAAATCGGAGCTCCTTCTCTACAGCCCAAGTAGAAAGGGCCGCAAGCCACAGAACTGGAAACCCCCCACTGAAATTGACATCAATCTCTACACCAATTGCGGAGATCCCATTCTCAAAGGCGCGTCCATTCGAATCTTGGGAATGACACTCGAAGGGGCGGGCACGAATAGCATCACCATTCACAAGCTAGCAAGAAAGACGGATAGCGTCATCGGTCCAATCAGGCGGGTAGCTAACAGAAGGCGAGGCCTGAGCTAAGAGAATCTGTTAAGGCTAGTCCACGCTTTCTTGTTGTGCCATTTTACGTACGTAGCGGCCATGCACGTGTGGAAGAGGGCCGAGCGAGACAAGCTAAATGCCATGATAAGGAGGGGGATCAAGAGCGCGCTCGGACTACCAAACTACACACGCACCGACCGACTCCTGCAGTTGGGTATTCATAATACCCTGGAAGAGATTGCAGAAGCACAAGAAAGGGCGCAGATTCTAAGGCTCTCCGGCACCAGGGCGGGCAGACGACTCCTAACTGAGATGGGCGTCCCCCCGGCCACTGTCGAAGACGCCTACCAGGACCTTCCGAAAGAGCAGAAAGATAACATCATCATATCGCCCGCCCCGCGAAATATGCATCCCCAGCGCAACGTAGAAAGAAGGAGGGCCAGAGCGGTGGCGCTCCTACGCCGCGCAACAGAACTCCCTGGCGGCAGCTGCTTCGTTGACGCGGCCCAGTATGGCAACAGCAACAATTTCGCGGTAGTGTCAATGAACCACAGGGGTTCAACCATTAACGCCGCTTCGGTACGAAGCACGTCGTCACGTGCGGCCGAACAAGTGGCCATTGCCTTGGCCCTCCTGGACGACGGACATGCCAATATCTTTAGCGACTCCAGGGCAGCCATTCGTGCCTCCAGCGTTGGCGCCGTGTGTAAGGAAGCCTGTCGCATCCTTGACGGCAAAAGCGTCGCCACCCACACTCTCACGTGGTTCCCCGCTCACATGGGATCCATCATGGGAGGCCCCACAAACCTCAACGAGCTGGCCCACTCCAAGGCGCGAGGTCTCGCTTTCCGCGGCCATGGAGAACTCCAACGCCGGCCCGCCGTGGTGGAGAACAGAGATCAACCGACCACATACAACGAAATTGCGCAGCACTTCTATCTCGGCAGGAGAGACTTTCCCCTTCCACACAAGAAGTTAAATAGAGCGCAGGCATTGACCCTCAGATTATTGCAAACAGGCTCATATCCCAACCCGGCTTTATTCCACAAAATTTATCCCGACACCTATGCCACTAGTTCTTGCAGGCACTGCAATGACATCGCTAGCCTAGACCATATGCTCTGGCGTTGCCCCTCGTTACGAGGCACAGAATAAAGCAATGAGGACAAGTGGTTCTCCGCTATCAAGAGCCCCGATGCCGGGGCGCAACTATGGGCTGTCCAGAGGGCCCACGATGCGGCAGTCGGGCAAGGCCTCACTGTCCCAACGTGGGAGCGGCCCGCAGCGCGCTGAGTCGCGTACCTCAGGACCTTATTAAAGTTTTGCATCCATCCATCCATCCATCGAATAAGTAGCACTTCAAAAGAATAGGTGAACGTTTCAGCACTCAATTCTTGGCCAATCCCCCAGTGTGGGTATGAGCCATAACATGAGGCCATCATCATCATCATCATCATCATCAGCAGCAGCAGCATCATCATCATCATCATCAGCATCATCATCATCATCATCGTTCGCATCGAACGCAGCTGTCTCGTCTCGTTTCCCCGAAAGGACTTATTGAATAGGAAAACATACCAAGTGACACATACCTACTGACTAAAATTGGTGTCAATGAACTTTGGGAAAGAGCACCACATACTCAGTGTCAAATGAGCAGTTACAAAATGTAGCATAAAGAGGTTCATCGATCCATAAATAGATGAATAGACATACCGATTTACCGATAACTTCGAGAAGTTACAAAAAAATGGCAACAACTACATAATTATTCATAGGTTTGCACAATCCTGAAGCCTCGAATTCGAAGTGTTGGCTTTTACAGAAATAAAACAAGTTACTCACCGCAACTGCATTTACAGTCATTCTGGCCATTTAAGCAATGTACTACATAGGGAAACTGACACTTCGTTGTGAATATTTCTTCGCAAGGTTTTCTCACTGGTGCTGAAAGGAAGAAGAACTGTACAAGTTTCGCACTGAGGAAATTTAATTAAAGGAGAAATGTACCTATAGACTTTTATGCGTTGCATATTGCAATCACTCAGTTCAGCCTTTGGGCGCGGCCGTGCAGCCACCATTGGGGGTATGAGCCACCATAGTGGCTCATACCCCTACACTAGAGTTTTATGCGTTGCATATTGCAATCACTCAGTTCAGCCCTTGGGCGCGGCCGGGCAGCCACCATTGACCTTTAGCGCAACCACGTGACGTGACGTCACGACAGCCGGAGGAAAAGCTGGGCCCCAACACAATATGCAACGCATTCTTGGCTTAACCAAGCTAAGCCTGGCCATTTTTTATCGCAAGTAAGATAAAAACGGTGGAACAAATGGCGCCATAGCTACATCTATAATGCTAACATATTATCTGTATTACGAGATGCCTTCAATAAATAACGCATTTCTATTTATGTAGGAGAAACGTTGTAATGCATTGAATAATTATAGCGTGCATAGTTTGTCTATCGCCTGATATGGCCAATAATGTTATAAATATTATGATCAATATGAACTCATTTCCTGAGGCGGCAGTTTCCACTTCCTGTGAAGAACATTTAACTTGAGCTATTTCGATCACAGATGGCTAGAACGTTCGCCAGTGGCCCAATCCAATGTACACACTAATAAATTGGCAACAGAAATGCCGGTGCTAGGGATAGTTAAATACAGGGGTTGTCGCAAATATGAGCACTAATATTCCTATCTTTTCTCTTCGACCCTATCCCCCTTCCATTTGCTCCTAAAATAATTTTATAACTCTAAATTTAAAAGCTACTCTCTGGGCTTTCATTTGGAACTCAAGGAGCGACGGTTTCCAAAGTTATCTTAGTAGCTGGATCACGTTTACGATATCGTACCCCTTACGGGCCTAAGTGTTTTGCCTAATACATGGCGACAAACGAAGGAAAACTCACGATCGCAAAGACAAGTGCCAGAGAAGAACACCATGAATGAATAGTAATTACTGCGCATTGGGCGATCTTGGTATTCCATGATCTAGTGTTAAGACCACAGGTTCGCAAAGTAAACAGAATTTGCTCAGACTTAATCACAAATTGTATTGTTAGCTTATGGCCTCACGTGGTCTCAGATTCACCACACTTCTACTGCTCAACCGGGCTCACTTGGACTCATACTAAAAAAAATATTTTCAACAAAAGTCACCCGGATTCAGATTCGCCATTTGTTATACTGAGCCGGACCTCACGCAGAATTATACCCACCAAAATTCTACCCAGCCGGGGTCACCGCACCTCACTCACAAGAATCAGCCTCAGTCAGGCCTACATTGCCTACAGACTCTAGTACTCTCGCGCTTTCTCTTGAATTAAGCACCTCAATGAATGAAAGACCTTCATACGAGACTAATATGTAGTACAGGTACGCGTAGTACAGGTAAGCTGTAGGCGGGGCTGATTGGCTGCCATTTTAAGAACGTTTGGGTATTAACAACCAATGAAACAACAGGAAACGGAGCGTCATTTTTTATAACAGTCACTAAGTTGTGATTGCATAACCGTTAAGCAAATTATGCCAAAGGCTAGTCTTCAAGTGAAGCTTCACTGGTGTCATTGGCCACTTTTTTTGCATGCATGCATCACTCAAAACAACGCCTGCGCAAACAGCTTCAGCAACTAATGAGGCGTTTATTCGCTACATAGCGGACATCTTAACCACTGTAGGTGTGTTCGCTTGTCTATGACAGAAGCCGAACAGATGTGAAAAGTCATTGATGGAATCGTCAACGACTAGGGAAGAATACTTCTAAACAACAAGCTTAATGCTACTGTTGATGTTATCAATCGCTGCTTAAGGTTTAACGACCTGCGCTTTATAACGCCGCATGCGGTTTTATAACGCCGCATGCTTCAGAGTGAGTGCAGCCTTTTTGGTCATCCCCACCACTCCGAAGCTTGGGCTCCTGCGTTGTCTGTTTGAGCAGTTTGATTGCCCTGATATTCTTTTAAATTCGCAAGCACTTTTATGGCGACGCAACGAGGAAACGTGTCCATTACATAAGACGACTAACTATAAAGAAAATAACGAATGAAACATTGTTTCTATGAAGGCCTTGGTAAAATATTTTGTAATGTTGGAAGAAAAGCCATCTCTGGAATCATATGTAGAGCCGACTTGGTGCATCGTAATTAATTAATTAAATATGGGGTTTTACGTGCCAAAACCACTTTCTGATTATGAGGCACGCCGTAGTGGAGGACTCCGGAAATTTCGACCACCTGGGGTTCTTTAACGTGCACCTAAACCTAAGTACACGGGTGTTTTCGCATTTCGCCCCCATCGAAATGCGGCCGCTGGGGCCGGGATTCGATCCCGCGACCTCGTGCTCAGCAGCCCAACACCATAGCCACTGAGCAACCACGGCGGGTCTTGGTGCATCGTAGACGTGACGAAAATTTTGATCTTTCGAAAATTTAATGCCGAACAAGCCGCATACCCGTTGCGCTTCTGTGGTCATGGGATGCGCACTTCCTTGAGGCGTTCCTTCACCGACCAAAATGCCATAGATATCTGAAGGCTCACACGCTTCACGTCGCGCCACACAGACAGATAAGCAGTCAATGACTTGATAAGGATGATGAGAGGTAATATGGGTCTCATCACGCTTAATAGTTGTTCGACGCGGTTGGATAAGGTGCTAAAGAGTCATAAGAGCTTATATTGGTCGGATAAATTCTGATATTGTTAATAAGCACCGATAACGGTTGATAAGGGTCGGATCAAGTCCGATAAGGTTGATAAGGACATTGAAGGATTGGTAATGATCGGATCAATTGCGTAAGTTTGATACCGACCGGTAACGCTTTATAAGGATCTGATTGAGTCTGACAATGTTGGTAACAACTGATCAGGGATGATAAGGGTCAGATCAAGTTTCACAACATTGATAAGAACACTAGGCTGCATGTAGATGAACAAGTGGCGCAATGCTTACGCATGCTCAAACAACTCCCAGAGAAGCTTCTGCGTCAATTTTTTTTTACTTCCTTCTATCAGAAGCTGTGCAGCCGGTCTCACTTTAGCAGCGAATATTTGGCACGTAATTCACGTTCATGCATCTGAAGCTGTTCCATTTGTGTGCAAGCCACCACCCGATACCACCTCTTCTGCCCTATACCTGTATGGAGGTAACTTCACCTGTCATCCAAGCTAAGGTTACCACACAGGCACTACCGCCGATTTTCTCGCCGTCACTGGCAGTTGCGCCAATACATCTAGATGCTTGTTAGTTACCTTTCGGGTGAATAGGTACCTTGAAGTTTACAATGGCACACTTTTTACACTATCCTAAAATATTGTACTTCTTAGCGGAGACACCATCACGCCTCTCTTTGAATCGCAATTGCAAGTTACTCCTTTGTTCTTTCTTAAGCTGCAAGCGGACTTTTTACACCCTCTGAAATCTTTACACAGGAGGAATGTTCTCCGTAGCCTGTTGAACGTTTTGATAGTTGAAGGAAATAAGTGGCGCCAAACAAATGTTGTGCAGAGGAACATATACACCATTACGGGTGTCAACTACCAACTAAGTTGTTCCCGTCCTCTTGTGTGTACTCCTTCAACCACGCCTGTATTGAGCCATTTACTTTTCTTCAAGTACGACGCACCAACTAGCCCTAACCAAGATTAGACTTGAGCAGGTTTAGATGTTCATGACGGCTTCACAAGAATACTCATCTGCAACAATCTCCAATCTTTCTTGATCCTTCTTTGTAGCAAGTGTGTTAACCGAATCTAGAGCTTTGGCACTTTTGTGCTTTTTAGATTTCTCTATCGAGAAATGTAATGTCAGCAGTCGTATTTCATAACGTCTTTCGCATCACCATGGATTGTGGCTATCGTCTGAGCAACAGAGGACGATGCTTTCCTTCCTGAAATCCCGAACTCACACATTTGCTTCTGTTTCATGGATGCTAACTGAAAGTGATGACATGGGCTACAAGTGTTGTACAGGGTAGTGCGTACATCAGTCTTTATGAAACAAGGTTAAGAATATTTGCGAAAGTGACACATTTTACTACTGAAAGGTTGTGTACGTTCTCAAAAGGCGTCTGTGCTAGAGTCGCGTCACGTTGCAAGAGCAGCCAACCGTGCCTATACCTCAAGAAAAGAAAGCTTCCATGGCGCTATACATAATGAGACTTTTCAACGTTGTCTTTAGCTGTGGCATTCTTACCACATGCGCACGTGCAATAGGTAGCATTATGGAAGCAGGCAGGCCGATTGCCACCGTAGCAGCCAGCTGATGAGCAGGATGGCCCTTCTGAAGATATAAAAATATGGAAAAAAAATAAAGAATCGAAAAGGCGAAGGTTCAGAAGTAATTTATTGAATAACTGAACAAGTAACTTAGCGCATTAAAGACCAGAGACACGACAAAGGTGGACAAAGACAAGCGCTACTCGGAACTGTTTATTGGAAGGAAATAATTGTGCCTATATATTCTTTTGTCATGCATGCGCATACCAAGCAATCAGAGTGGGCACATCTACAACAAAGGCAGTTGCGCTTGAAGTAAAACTGACAAGAGCATATATGTGTACGGTTCGTTCCTTCCACTAAACATTTGTGAGTAGCGCTTGTCTTTTTCTGCCTTTCTTGTGTCTATGGTTCTATTGCGCTCAGATACCAGTTAAGTTATTGAAAATCAACTAGCACAACAATCAACTCTTCTAATTTATTGCAACCCCATAAGAACAGAATAAATGCAAGACAGGGGCAAGACATTTACACTCGGTGCGGCAAAAGAGATAAAAGGGTCGAAAATTGCTCACTTGAAGACTCTGAAGTAAGGAAAAAAAAGTTTTGGTAGAACACATCTCATTATGAATGACAAGGTCAGTACTCATACACTAAAGAAATGTAGTGACACCGCATTGCCAAATCTAAACGCGCAATTTTAAGGCGTCTGTAGAGCCTGGCTCGTCATAAAGTCTTCAAATATTGACACGCTCTGCCATCCAGCGGCACCATGATGGAACCCGCTAGGTTTCTGAATATGCCTGAACGGTTGCCTGAATATGTTCAATGCGGGTTCAATATCGCCCAAACCGGGGAGATTATGAAAGATTTGTTATGTCATTGAAGACAACAAATACGAAGCGGCGCATAACCAGTGAGCAAAGTTGCCGTCAAAGAGGTTCATTCAAGAGCTACACACACCAAGTGGCAGGTACGCTGTGACTCAAGTCGGGACCAGAGGTGTTAATTGAAGAGAGACTCATAACCGATTGCACGTACCGAGTGAACTAAGTTCATCGCGAAACACGTTCATTGAAAAGTGTCGCACACAGAACGGCCCATACCTAGCGATGCGTGTTGGCGAGTACTAGGTTTATTAAAGTATAACGCATAGCCGGTTGCACATGTCTAGTGAACCAGACTGGCACTGTGGGCTTCTGAGTACAAGTGAACCTTGGCCACTTCATTTGACAGGAAGCTTTAGCTCGGGCCCAACTCCGACGCGTTCTATTCGAGTATATGTAAAACGCAAAAACGTTTTTTGAGATAACCATTGGACCAATTTTGATGAAATTTATTCCATTTCAGAGAGAAATTAAAATTATAGTGACTGTTGCAAGCAGAATTTTGATTTAGGTTGTGAATGTTTGAAAAAACATTTTCAAATATTCGAAAGCTTGAAAAAAATAGAAGCAGAAAATTTACAAATTAATAGCTCTGCATTAAGAACAGATATCGCGGTTCTGTAAAGAGCACCCATTAGACCATTCCAGGCGGACAAATTAGATATGTCAGTATACATCTTACGTGAATTGGTTGCGCTGTGTACAAGGGTTGTGCAATAGCTTTATTTTCATATTATCAAATTTTTCGAGATTCATCAGTAACATATCAATTTTGTGCGCTTTAGATGTACTATTAGATTCAATTCACAGAAATGTGATATAATTCTTCATTGCCGAGTTACAGAGTTGTAAACTTGAGGGTTTCTTTTTCGGAAAATTTGCGATTTTGCCAAGTTTTAATAAGCAATTGACAGCATAAATCAAAAATTCGAAACCCACAGTCTCTAGATTATAAGTTTTTCTCTGGAATGCAGCAAATCTCGTCAATTTTCACGCAGTGGTTGCAGAGAAAAACGAATTTTTCTTTTACGTGTATTTAGATAGGAGCAATCGAGCAAAAGCTTCCTCTTAAGTCGTCGCGAGCGGCTCAAGTGAGATTTAACTCACCGTCAATTCCTCTTCCTTTCTAGCCTTTCTTCGCACCAGCTAACGTGGTTTACCAACCCGGCGCCAGAAGTAAGATGCAACTCAGGTGCAGCTCCCCCCCCCCCCCCAACCCCTGCCGAAAAGAGGGCATGGCCATTTCACAAGTCATTCAGGTGAGTATGCTGATGAGAGCAGCAGGTCTGATCCACTCAAAATCGACTGTGTCCTCACGCCCAACGCATACTATAGTAAAGTGTTATCGTCAGCCTTTGACGACAGCGAATGAACCCTCATAGCCAGGTTCAAGAGTAGGACGAGGCGCGCGATTACGGACGCAAACATGGGATGACGTTAGCAGGATTGGTAGCAGGAAAACATCACGTCGACTCACGTGAGCAGAATTTCGCGAAGGACGCAACGTTTTCGTAAAAGCCCGCTGACGCTGGATGAAAAAAAGCTACCTCAGGAACAGCTGGCGCATAAATACAGCGACTAGATCACCCAAGCGTAAGGTGCTGCCGCAAACCATCTTCGCTACTCAGTAGGAGAGCTCTGATCGGAGCGGAGATCGAAAGCCAAGCAGCACTACTGACAGTTGTGAAACCCAATTGCCCGCGTGAGGCTAAGCAGTATCCGCTGCTTTGAACTGTCGGTGTAGCCTCTCGACCGTGCCGTTGGATGACACTGATTATCAGCTGTGCGGGTGCGCACACAGTCCAGCATAGGTTTTAGGAATGTGAAAAGGGCAGAAATGAACTTTCCGCCATGTGAACGGATGAAGGCCACCGGGTGTGCCCTTGAGGACATGTAAGTAAGAACGTATAAGCACTGGATGGGGGCAAAGGTCCGACGATGTCCAGATGAATGGTACCGAAGCGTAAATCGGGGAGCGGGAATTCTCCCTGAGGAGGCTTTGTGCGTTGTTGCACCTTGAAACAAGCAAGAACACAGCAACGCAATTCGGAGCGAACGCGAGCTCAGACGTAACGCTCGGTCTTCCGTAGCACGTATGCCTCGGGAGCAGAGCGAGTGCATCGATTGAAAAATAGCATGACCAAAAACAGAAGGGATATAGATGCGAGCACGGCTAGCGGAACATGGCGCCAAAGCGTGAAGCTATGGTCTAGGTAGGCGACCTGCTCCACGCGGAGTGATAGAGAAGACCGGAGACGCGGAAACTTGGTGTCGGATACTTGTCACTGCGCGTGCGGACAGGGAGATATCACAAAACGATGCGACTCGGAACGTCAGCTGCACTGTTGAGGCTGCCTTTGGCATAGCGTATGTCAGCCGCGACAAGTTCGACAAGGGAAGCTAGAGGACGGATCTGTCGAGGACAGTGGTTGGCGGTGAAGGAACGTGAAGCTGAAGTGAGATGCCTGTGGTGGGTAAGCATGAAAATTGATCTACCTTGGACGAAGTACCTGAAGTCTTTCTGTGCAATTTAGGCGACGAGCAGCTACGATCCCAAACTGCTAAATGTGTAGAGCAACTTTTGAGACAAGAAGGAGATGGGGACCCGTACACTAATAAGCTACTAATCAAGTGCGGCCCCCAAGGTTTCTTATGCAGCGTCCAACATAAGTCTAGAAGGAGTAGTCCGCGAGGAGTGGTTTAGGACTGTGGCTTGGGCAGTGTGGCGCTAACGACGAAAAAGTGCCAAGGCAGTGGGACGACTTGGCTTTTCGAAGTGGAAAGGAGCTGTACCTTGTCAGGCAGTGGAGGGACGCCTTGCTTGGTGTTGTGATGTCCTATAAAATCGATCTCCGATACCCCAAACTGACATTTCTTATCATTGATGACGATATCGTAAGCACGCAGACGAGCAAACGATTGACGGAGATGCGCTTTGTGCGTTCCGGCATCCTTACTAGTGAAGAGGAGTTGATCAATGTAGGAAAAGCAACACAATGTACCGTGTAACTTCATCTATAAGACTGTGGGATGTTTGGGCCTCACTATTCAAACAAAAAGGCATACGCAAGAGCTGAAAGAGGCCAAACGAGGTATTATAGCAGTTCGGGGTGCTTTAAATTGTTCAATAGGGGTCTGGTGATTAGCCTTTGTGAGATCTGCCTTGCAATAAATCGTGGTCCCAGGAAAAAGGCAGTGCAGTCCTGAATGTTGGGTAGAAGGTAGCCGTCAGGAACAGTCGCTGCGTTCATCGCGCGGTAGTCATAACAGAGCCATCAATCTTTGTTTCCTTTAGGCATCATGGGGAGCGTTGACAAGCACGAGCTTCATGATCGATGGGTAATTCTATTTACAACATACATATAGGCTTGATCTCTTTGTGAGCAACACGGAGCTTGTCAGGACCAAGTCGGCACGGGCGGCAGTGCCCACAGGGGCCTGTAGGGATAATTCAGTGCGTCATGGTATGTTTAGGGGGCTTGTCAATTGGGGCCTGTGTAATGATTTCAGGAAACTCAGTGAGAAGCGCAGTGATACTGGAGGTCGCTTGCTCTGATTGCGGAAAGAATTTTACCACTGCACTCAGTAATGAATTCCTCAATCGCTGTGCTGTTGGCCTCGATTTTCCACACCTGACCACCCGGAAGCAGCTGGGTGGTGGAGCAGCGCGACAGGGCGTTCCAAAACATGTTATTGCAAGTGATCAGTGAATATCGTCCACAATGCGATTAGTGTGTGCTCTTCTAGTTGTGGACCTACAGAGAAGTCCGACACGAAAATATGGGTGTGTCCTGTTCTGTATAACGTGTCTTACAAATTCGTATGAGAAATGTTGTACCCGCGTAGGTCGCAGACAGATCATCTGTGTACATGAGTAAACTAAAAAGACAGTCAGGGATAACCGCTGAGGCGGCCCATTTGACTACTCCAAACAAGCATAGGGCCTACGCTACTCAGTATAATCTGCACCCAAAAGAAAGGATGTTCTACCGAGCGAACGAGGTGCTTGAGTTTCTAGTAAGCGCTACGGTAATGTGTACGCAAAGTGCCTAGGGCCATGCACGATCAAGGAAAAATGCATAAAACACCCTTATTGCGTCAATACTCCTGAAGGAAGGCATATGGTGGCATTTGAAAACCGCCTGAAGCCTTATTTGCACCACGTAGCTGGCATAGGCGAAATATTTTGCGACGACTGCGAGTCTCGCGAGGTGGAGTGCATGGCGCTACCAGGCAAGGTTCCCACCAGGGCATTCATTTTACCTACGGACCTTATGTAACAGTTGGAGCTGCCTTCGAGAGGGTTAGTGAACGCGCTGTTTGAGACACGTGTCCCTTTTTACACGCAAAATAGGGATAGTGCGGGTGAGCGAGCACCAGTAAAACTGGTTGAGGCGGCAACGCCGAAGTGCTGCCACCTCTATCGCATTCCTGTAGCCTTGGAGAGCGAGGTCTCAAAAGAAATGTCGGAGCTACTAGAGCTAGGAATAATATATAGGTACGAAAGCGTCTTTGCTCATCGCCTGGCGAACAGGGAAGAAGGCGGTCTTCCATCGTGCGCAAGGCACTGGGGGAGGGTAGGTGTTGTGCTTTGTAGGCTGCTGTGTATGGCGGGGCTGAGCGCTGCTGCGCGCACCCTACTTTAAAAGCCATATACGATGGGTACAGAGCCTAGGCGCAACGAGAGAGGTTAGCTTCGTGTCCGCTTAGTTCTCGTTGAAGCGCCAGGTAGCCCGAAGCGCAATTCATTCGCCGCTCCTGCCACCCTTCCTCACGCCAGCGCTCGGACTGCCACTTTTCGAGGCCATGGATTCAAATTTGTTCAGGTTTGCCTGAGTGGTCAAGCACCATGCTTGTTAATTTAGCTAGTAATTGAATGCTTACAAGTTTATACGGCCGATCCTGGCTATCCTTACCTCGTATAACTGTACAATAATGCTATCGCGTTGCCATTTGGCTGAAACTGCGACACTTCTTTCATCTACTTTTATTTCCCTTTAGCTTATATTTTTCTACGGTTCAATTAAAAACTACAAATACCTTCCTCGATGCTTACGTTGGCGTCGTTATCTCTTGGCTTTCTTTATTGTGATTAACAGAAGTCGCGCCCATCGGTACCTGTTGCTCTCGTTCATTTCATAGCGAAGGTCCTGAATCCTGCAATTTGATACCCTGAAGTAGAATAAGATGGTTTACTGAACAATTGCTGGCTCATGAAGTTCACACGCTAGGTGGCGCTGTCGGTCATAGGGCTCGTATGCGACCACCAAAATTGCCTAAGTGGCCGTCGCCCGCACTCCGAGGGGTAGACACGCACATAAACACCCGAGATGGCACACATTGAAACAGCCGGTGTCATAGCGCAATTTCTTGAGCATTGCATGCATCCTGCAGAAATTGTATTTTCGGCTCCTCCCAGCAGCAAGTTCTTTTTATTGGCCAATTCCAGTTCTATAGGATTTTATTTTTTATTCCTGCGCTTCAAATAAGCACTTCAAATAACTGTTCTTTTGCTTTTCCTTGCTTTATTACTCATTGGCTTGGTTCTGAACAACAAAAATAGGTGCCCATTCGTTTTCCTTTTTTTCGATGTATTAGGATGTCATTTATTGGTGATAGGTGTCGAGTTCAGGACGGATATATCTTAAGAAGCGTTGTCGGTTCACCACAATTTTTGGTGATGTTATGGATAGCAGTAAATTACAGTGCTAAGGAAACGTACTTACAGTTGTGCTCGTGAGATGTCATACTTGTACGGGCCATGTGGCCTTGTTTTCTTTAGATAAGCGAAGAAAGAACAGCGATAGTCGAAAATATGTGCGGTTTATTAGTTAAAAGACTACTACTGAAATATTAAACGTGTCAGTGAAATTGCAGTCCTGTTTCCATTGAATATCCTGATACCGGATGCTTAATTTTATAGATGACCCAAAGAAGAAATATTAGTTGCATATCTGTTGCTACATGCCTTTCGATAGTAGCTGAGATGAATGTGGTAAATGATATCTACAATGAAGACAATGCGCATTGTGGACATTGATAACCAATGTATATTGCTAAAGACTCATGATCAAAAACACCTTCCGTTGTGACTGCCCTGATTTTCCTAGGCATTCCCGATGGCCTCTAGGTTGTCTTCCCTTGTTTTTTCATTGTTTTACTGCAACTGCTTGCGTCAATTATCCCGCTTTAATTTGCCCGCAATTTAGTGTAGTAAACTAAAAGAATATTCTTGCATTTTCCATCTGGACCTCTTTTGAACATATCAAGCGCGGACATATCTTTATATTAAACTTAACGACCGAAGCCTCCGAGTGTTGATCGCGATCGCCTTATCATTGGCAACCCACGTATTTTTTTCATATAAACTGATATTCTAGATGCATCGATACTACGCCAGCTACGCATTACACTTCATCACCACGGCTATTATGAAGAAGTAGGCATTTCATCAAAGTTCACGGCAACCAGAACTCGCAAAACATGTTTCACATAGTCACTACTGCAAGTAACCTAGGCTTCATGTCACCTGGCAGTCTGAATTATGTCGTGGTAGATTGTATATTGTCAGAAACTCAGACACTATCACAATTTCCTACAACGAATACTAACGATTCTATATTCGCCAGCTCAAGAAGCTCGTATTTGGAAATAGGCACTGTATCAAACTCGAAAAAAAAATATATCTCATTGCTTTAATGCCAATGTATTCCTTTACCAATGTAATATATGGGAAAGGTTGTTTAACCGGCACTCCTTATAATCAATAAACAAATATTTTTCTATTCAGCAATAACGGGTGCCACTTACCTAGTGTAGGTGGATTTTTGTAACCAAGCACGCAGCACTGGAAACCAAGGAAGAGAAAACCCAGGGCCAGGTAAAATGAACACATGGTTAGCTGCAAAGAACCATGCCATAAGCAGATGCGAGTAAAAGCGCTCTTTTAAACATGTCGTACAATTTATAAAAATCGAACTGCAATATTTTATCCCTTGCCTGCGGCTGTGTCACTAGCGATGTAGCTAGTATTTTTGCGCGTTTGATTCAATAAATAAAAAAATTCTGCTATGGAATGTACCAACATTAAGAGTTCCTAAAATAAATGGTACAATTTACCGAGCCACGAATCAAGAGGAAAGCTGGATAGGTACCACTTGGCAAAATTTACGAACAAAATCCCAACGCTGAATAACGCACCTCTGGAAGTCGCCAGTCGCAAAAATTGTAATTGGTGTTTTGCCGGGAGCAGTTATTCATTAGATTTAGGCACGCCAAACCAGTGAAATATTCCTCCAAAGTCATGTGCGCTATGTACGAGCGCTCAAATAAATCGAAAATGTCACACAAACTAGCACTGCTAAATACTGCAGCCCGACTTAACAGCACTATTGCTATATAAAACCCTATATGTTCACTCGAACTTTCATTGTTAAGTGGCAAGTTGACAAGAAAAGGACATATATTTAAACACATTCGAAGGAACAGGTACGTCTCCAGCGAACAGAAGAAAAAAGAAGGAAATAAACTGACGGGTAGTGGTTTGGCTTAACGCACCATGTCGAACCACATATGCGACGAGGATTAGTTGCACCAAGATAGCTGCGTTTTATTCAGCATATTCAATTTCGTAGGTGTGGCTAGTCGCCGAGATATTACAGAGGAGGTTGTCGTAAGGGAGACCATTACTACCGTATGCGGGAAAATGAAGCGGTGATAGCGCAATTAGGAAACACGTGGCACTTATTCAATGCCATAAAAGGCGAAACAACAAGAGCGTAACTAGGTATATTAGTTTCAAAAATAAGCATCGATACACTAACAAAGAAAACACAAGCAGTGTCCTCTGAAAAAAACATAATAATGCGATGCAAATGTAGTATCCGTTGGAAGGTTGTTCTATTGAGAAGACAGCTGCCGAATGCATGACAAAATCTGCGCTACTTCACTGCTGTGCGCACACCCAAGCGATACCGAGAGTGTAATATTTAAAGTATGAAAAATGTTAGCTAGGTAGAATTCAATTCATATGTGTCAAAAGAAACATACGGGAGAACTTTCTGAGCAGCGCATAAACACACAGATCCGTTTCATAGATGTCTTAAAACAACGGTGTGCTGGTATCGCAAAAGTCGTTTAAAGAAATGTTTCTCAGAATAAAAAAAAATTTACGAATTACCATTCTTAACATATTGGCTCCGAGATCAGGCTATAGGTGGCAGCACTGTTTGGGTGATAGAGCGGATGGCTGGTCGGTGGTGCAAATGGAAATGCACACGGCGGTGCCTCGCTGTGAGCGATTGGGACAATGTTTACAGCGAAGCTGTCAACCTTTAGTTGATCGGCATTTTGATCGGCATCGGCAAAATATGGGCAGAACCCGGTGGAAGTGCAGGGCCCGCCGCAGTGGCTAGTACCTTCTTAAGGAAGAGGATTCAAGCAGTCAGCAAAGTGGAGCGAACAATGCATACATTCTTTGCAATCACGCATATTACACACAAAACAGCAACGGTTTCAATAAAAAAAACAAGCACAGAACAATCCTCGAAAGCACATAATTGATGACAAGGCGCTCCACATAACACTGCTAACCACGTAGCTCTGCCCGCATACGTTCCCGGTCAAGATTACTGTTGCGCAAGCGACCACACCGACGGCAGCTTGCGGCGTGGCAAGAGACATCCCTGGGCTCTCATATATAAAAGAACCAGCCTACCAACTCATTGCAGTATTCTAGCAGCAACGCTATGGGAGCAGCATGCTGTCAAAATTACCATTACTCCCATTACTGCCATTTCTCTAAAGCAATAAAGCACTACATACCTACCTCAGCATTTGTAGTAGTGGTTTTCAACAGCTTCGCTTGACATCCACTTTCGCAGGGGTGGGATGGAGAGTAACCTTTTTTCTTCGCAAGAGAATGTGCTGACTTCAGCAAACTGATGATATATTGCCTGCCTGTGCCAGATTTTTAAATAAAACGCACTGAACAATCTAAAATTACGTAAAAAGGATTGCAAAACGCAGTTCATGTTCCTTTATGTCCATCGTGCATTTCGTTGGGGTTGGCTTGCGATCGGTCTATTCTTTCGGCGTTGCGGTTGGACAACTAAACTGTCTCCTATACTTGAACTGGCTACAGAAATGCCTGTAGAAGGTACAATAAAGTTTTACCTTCAAGTTATTGTGATTCTACTTCACTGTGTGTGCGCATGCCTAAGTATACCGTTTACTTCTTTTTCGATTCTCTGTCAAATACAAGATAGTTAGGTTCAATTATGTAGGCCACACAGGGGACAGTGCAAGTACAGGATCGCCACGTTACTTGAGCACGTTTCATATGATTTGCGCTGTAATAGCCAAATCGTATCATTTGAGCACAATGATTTTTTGCTTTGTTTGCATGGCATGTATGAGAACGATGCCAACAATTTTCACTTGTAGGAACCAACCTTATTATCATTTTTTTTATTTGGGAAGTAATATGGCCGTTAATTCATCAAGCTAACACTGCGCTAAAGACCACATTATATTACGCGGCAGCAACTTAGTTTTACGACGCCCTGTGTCTAGCGACTGCAATACCACACGTTGTTCTGTAGTAATAAAATTTTTCTTCTTTTTTGCATCAGATAATCAATCTACCAAAGCGAGAAAATTCACGAGGCAAAATGATTTTTCCGTAGCGGGATACTCAATAAAAACAACACCTCAGGAACAGCTAAGGAAGGTAACGTAACCACGACAGTCATGCACTTATACGCCTAAGATGAACTGTATCGAGCGAGGATAAAAGCGCCTAATATTTTCTTTTTCGTATTGCCCAGTGATGTTGCCTCGTTCATGTTTCGTGCTATGGCGAGCATTGGAGAGACATCAACACGTAACTACAGAGAATCGCTAAATCACTGCGTTTACGTAACCATGCGACCACTCCATTTCTTTAAAACAACTACAATTGTTTTTGGAATCACAGTGCAGTAATAAAATGTGAATGATTGGGACGAACGAATGGGCGTAATAATCACACTTCGCTCGCCAGGCACGTGGAGTCACTAATTTTGGTGCAGCGTAGAGAGTACAGCGCAAAGCCAAATGAGCCTCTATGTTCTCGTACATCGTCAGAAAATGCCTGTAACCATTCGCGACTGCACTACAACTACGGAACAGTCGTTAAAAGATATATGGACGGAACAGTCTTTAAAGGTTTTGGCCACTAGATCTTGCGCCAAAAACTTACGGAAGCACTTAAACGTCCTTTTGTCCATCGAATGCGAAAGTAGTATGACTCTTCCACGCGATACTTTTCACTTCGTCAAGTGCTCGAATTTGGCAAAATCGATCTTGAGGGTGGTTTGAGGGCCAGGTTTTGAGTGTGGGTCATCTCAATTTCGAGTGTCGGTCACCCACATTGTGCGGATGGGTCAAGTCGGTTTTGAACGTGGATCAATCCTGGCTGTTGGCCGTGGGATTACGCACTTCGAGCCGCAGCAGTTGCAGTGCCGAGAACACGATATCATCACTTGGTCAGGGGTTTTTTGGTATCGTGAGATGTTAACGCCGGACGCTCGCCGGATTTTGCACTTCATGCGGCATATCACCTGGGAGCATGAGAATGGAGTCCGGCTGTATACACCCGTCAGCATTGGCAGTACGGTGTGTCACTGCATTGTTTCGATGCTAGTCGCATTAACGTTCACACAAATCGTGAGGTGGGTCTTTACAGGTTTTTAATGACACGCGAAATCCAGCTTTCTTCCTTCAAATGTAACCAAAAAATTATAATGAAAGCTGCGCTACATACAATTTGGCTACCGCTTTTGAAGAGAATGTTACCGCTTTTGAAGAGAATATTTCATTTAAAAGCGCTATTCTACGGTTATTGTTTTATTTGTCCGCAGTGAAGTTTGCCTAAATTGATCCCCACGATAGAACAAATCCGTTTTGTTCATGTCGGACGGCGCATCGCGTGACTAAATGTCTTGAATGGTTGTTGTCGGCATCTCATGCGTGCTGCATACGTTCGTAAAATGCCGAGCTCTTTATCATATCAGAATAGCGGCTGTCGAGTGCCGTATATTTAGCGAAGAATGTTTCCTGTGCCTGGCAACGCACGGCGGCAAACCTCAGGCGTGATCTTCTTTCTCGCATTTGGCCCAGCAATTTCTGAATGGCTGAGTAGTGCGAGAGATATCTGGGGATTTGAGCTTCTCGGTGTCCTCCTTTCCCTAAGCGCTATAGTACTACTACGGAGGAAACACTTTGCTCTTTTAGTCCCTGCACGACAGTGGATAACTGCGCGATGGGGGGAAGAGGGGAAGTGCTAAGTACTTACCGTAGTCTTATGAATATTGACACTGTGTTATTTCGTTTGATTGAAAAATATTGTTTGGCCGGTTCTTCTTTGTAGAGATCTACTCCGTAAAGCTCAGTCAACACGATGAAGAGCGATCAGGACTAAGCAGAGGAGGATTCTTCAGAATAGAATTAGAAATGGCGAACGACACCCGTCTCTGATATATTGCTCAGTTAATCACTTTATGAACGCTACATTTTAGCGAAGCTGTCGAAGCGAATTTGAGTGACATTCTTCGTTGACCCAACGTCATGACCGGGCATACCATTCAGCCGTTACCAAGTGCAAGGTGAGCCAGGGAAAGATCTTGCCCGGAGGAGGAGGAAAGAGAAAAGTAGAAGGCAGGGAGGTTAACCAGAATAATGTCCGGTTGGCTACCCTACACCGGGGGAATGGGAAAGGGGAAAACAAAGATCACAGGGAGAGAGAGGAGGGAAGGAAAGAAGGAAATTGCGGCGAGTTCGCTGACGCGTGTGGTCTAACAGAAATCGCGTTAATAGTCACAGATGGTCGCACAAACCCGTCGTCCTTAAGAAACACAAAAGCGCCTTCACCGCTTTATGGGCCGACGGGCGATGGGGGCGGTGTTCTAGCAGCACCTGCACAGAAAGCGGCCGATTGTCCAGTTTTTGGAAAGCTTTGGCAAGTTCTTGTCTCTCTGAGGCATATCTTGGACAGTGGCACAGCAGGTGGTCGATGTTTTCTTCGGTGCCACAGACCTCGCAAGCTGCACTGTCAGTCATTCCAATTAATGTAGAGTATGCCTTGTCCGGGATGTCACAAGGGCCAACCTCGTTGAAGTGGTACTGGAAGAAGCTGCATTGAGTTGCGAAGAACTTCTGCCGACGAGATCCGTTAAGGTCGACCTGCAGCTGCAGGAGCTTCTGGACTTGGTGCTGGAGCCTTCGCACCGACGCGGCCTTAAAGGGGCCCTGAACCACTTTTTATAGAAGTGTACAAAGACAATTGAAGTGAAATATAGGCAAGTTCAGAACCACTTTGCCGCAAAAAGTACTTCAATGCGTTCAGCACAAGCGGAGTTATCGGCAAACAAACGCGGTCTCAGCTGTGCTCCCCTTCCTCCTCCAATGCCTTGCACTGCGAAGGCTACGGGGGAGGCGTCACCGTGGCGCGCAATTAAAATTTCCGATTTGGTGTCTATGCCGCGCTAAACGTAAGCCAAACGCGGCTGTCCTCAGAGAGCCGCAGTGCATTTAGCCACTGGACTCGTGGCAGCTCCTCGCGGCGGCCGCGGTGTAGCCGAGCGCAGCTACCAATAGAAACTGCGGATTGGAGTGTGCTTTATGACGAAATAAAGCACACAGAAAGGAGCGAGGATCATGGGGTTTTCGAAACGAGAGCGTTTGAGAAAGAGGTGATTTCGCGCTCCGCTTGCGAGCTCCACGGACCGCGTACGACAGCAGAACTTGGCCGAGACGTTCACAACAGCACATGCTACCCGCGGACTATGTTATTTTACCAAGCCCGAGGGGTGGTTCAGGGTGCCTTTAGGGTTCAGGGCCCCTTTATGAAGAAGTTTTAGCTCGGATGCGCCTATCTAAATACATGCAAAAGGAGAAGTCGTTTTTCTCAGCAACCACTGCACCGAATTTCGCGAGATTTGTTACATTTGAAAGAAAAACGTAAAATACAGTGACTGCTGTTTCGAATTTTCGATTTAGGCCCTAAATTCTTTATGCGAAACTGGGAAAAATGGAAAATTTTCTGGAAATGAAACTATCAAGTTTACACTCTTTAACTCAGCAAGCGATAAAGAAATAACAGTTCTGTTCATTGCATCTGATAGGTAATCTAAAGTGGACAAAATTGATACGTTACACATGAATATAAAAAATTGATTAATAATGAAATACAGCTTTTGCAGAACCTTTGTACACCAACGTAACAAATTCACATAAAATATAAATTGACATCCCGAATTTGTCCGCTTTGAATGATCTAATGGATGCCTTTTACAGAACCGCAATATCTGTTTTTGATGCACAGCTAATAATTTATCAACTTCGCGCGTCTATTTTTTTTTTCAAACTTTCGAATTTTTGAAAATCTCTTTCATATAATTCCGGTCCTAAATCAAAATTCCGCTTCCAACTGTGACTATAATTTAACTTTCTCTCTCAAATAAAACACCTTTCATTAAAATCGGTCCAAGGGCCCTCTCAGACAAGTGTTTTTGCGTTTTACTTGTATTTGAATAGGCGGAGTTGGAGTTGGGCCCGAGCTAAGGCTTCCTCTTAAGAGGAAGCTTTAGCTTGGGCCCAACTATTCAAATACATGTGTACGCGTCAACAGAGTTGGGACCAGTACTTGTTAAAATGCCGATAAGGTTACGACGAAGAGGCAGCAGTTACAACTGGTTGCCAAGCATAGATGCCATTTACTTGTAGTAAAAATCTTTGATCCTGAAAAATGCTTGAGCAAAATTTATAGAAATTAATTTTGTTGCATTTTCTCTACGCTCACATATTTACCTACGATGACGTCAAGGCAATCCAATGCCAAGTGATCACGTCAAGTGCTTTTGTCTAGAATGACATAAATGTTCATGCGGGAAAGACATTGCGTTTTTTTTTCACTGTTCTATTAGGGCAAGAACAAAAGCACGGGGTAACCATTTGCCCATACCCATTTTGTGAACTCGGAAAAATGCAAGTGTTCAGTTTGAATTCTTTATCTTTCACCTTACTGAGACATCCATATTCCACTTTTTTTCAATGTGCACTGGCTACAGTGTCATATTTCGTCATGCACAGACATGAACGTAATTTGACGAGTAGGCATTGTTGCCAGGTGCAAAAGTGGGATCTGCGCAGAAATATATCGAGTTTCTTTTGTTTAGCACGTACCCAAGGATACTTCAGGGGCACACAAGCAGTGCCTCATTGCCAGTTCTTGCCTATTTCACGGCAGAAAAGAACACAATAAAACGGTGGTACACTTCATAATAAAATTTTCTAAAATGCGTTATCTCAATATTATCAGGAACGCTTTCACGAAGGTTAACTCATACAAAGGTAGTTATAAATAAAGCTGTGAGTTTATAGGTGACGGTGCTCCCTGAAGGGACCACGTTGTTATGATGGTGGTAAATTCTAGATCGTGCGAGGAGAGGTTGCTTAACTAAATGTTAAGAAAGGTGATTGTTGTTGTAGGAAAGTGTATGAGAATCAATGTGTCATGCGGTTTCACACGTAATAGTAAGGTCGAGAGCCTTATTGTGTAAGTTTTCTTTAAATCTGATTGTGTGGTCAAAGTATTTGTATGAGACGAGCGAGTGGTACAATTTCTCTCTACTTCTAGTTTGTTTCTAATCGCGTGGCCATTGTGGTCCGTGATGGATTATGCATATTCAAGTGATGGACAGATGTAAGTGTAGTAGATAATAGCGCTATGAAGAAGCCTCGGCGTGGGGTGTCAGGAATCGTTTACTGTCGCGTTCCAATCATAATGCTACATATGTGTGCAGAAATATATTTGTAAGTTGACGACTCGGCAGGCATATCCTTAATATACCAGTGTGGGCAAGAAATGGGGTTCGACAAACGAGCGCTGATTTGTAATAAAAATGTTTATTGCCAATTATTGTACGCAGTCGCAGTCTTGCGCACAATAACTTTGCCTGCCATCCAGTCATCCGGTGGTCAACAATGCTGCAGAGTGAAAAAAACAAACACGCCTGTCACAACACAGGAAGGATTTTTTTAAAATTCGATATATCCTTGATCACATGGCTGAGAAGATAAGGGGAAAAAGCCGCTGCACTACACTTCGTCAGAGCTCTCGCCTCTCAAATCTAGTGATTCAGCAGCATTCAACAGAGTTGAAACACAGTTTTGAAGAAATGGCGGTGATCCTTCTCCCGCCGGATGACGCCAGATATTTAGAGTTCCTGATGACGCCATGAATTCCGGCAGTAGTAATAAAGAAATGATGTCCATGCGTAAGTAATCAGCGAAGGGCAGTAAATGTTGTTCTACGGTACCTATGAGACGAGAAAAGATCTCTATATTTGGATATTTAAGGAAATCCTGCCCATTCTACGTCTACCTAGTGTGGTTCCGTTGTAAGAAGTGTTTAGATGCTTTTCTTGAATAGTTGGATACTTCAAAATTGCTGAATGGCATAACTGAACGAGAACGCATAAATAAAGACAGAAAACATTAGCTATTCCTTCAGCTCTGAACTCACTCACTACGAAAGTACACATTCTTCTAGAAGCCGCCGTGGTTGCTCAGTGGCTATGAAGTTGGGCTGCTGATCACGAGATCGCGGGATCGAATCCTGGCCGCAGCGGCCGCATTTCCATGGGTGCGCAATGCGAAAACACCTGTGTACTTGGATTTAGGTGCCAGTTAAAAAACGCCAGGTGGTCGAAATTTCCGGAGTCCCCCACTACGGCGTGTCTCATAATCAGAAAGGGGTTTTGGCACGTTAAACCCCATAACTTACTTTTAACCATGGAGCACATGGAGCACATGCACTTTACTCAATGCTTTCTGAAACGTTGTTCGCACAATTTATGAGGCAAGTTCATGGAGGACACACAGAGATTGGAACAGCAGCGACTTCAGCTGCTCGCAGATTTGCAAGCGGAATAGAAAAATGCAAGCGGCGTGCTCACTGTAACCAGGAAAATAATAAAATTCCAGTTGAACGAAGTCAAAATCTGGAAAGTACAAGGCTAAGGAAGATATTTGCACAAAATAATTATATCCACGCTGCTGCCGTTTTAAAGAAATAATCATGCCTCAATGCTGCAGAATTCTTGCAAATCCGAATGTGCAACTTCGAAGAAGTTAAAAGTTTTTATAACGTTTATAATAAAAACATGAACTCATTTGCTATCTACATCATCTAGACTCCTGACGAGTGATACACCGTGCTAATTTATTTATTTTCATCGAGCAAGAAACAAAGAAAGAATAATTTTGATTAAATCAAACTGTTTCCTACAAATGGCGGGATGATAGCATTCTTGGTATAGCTATACGACGGGTAAAATTGTTGCGCAGCTGCAAATAAGGGTTTGTAGCAACTACTATGAAAACATAAGTTTCGTTGCATTTAACGTAATCATGCTTCTACAAGAGGGTACACACGGACAAAGCATGTATGAATAAGCCGAACATTATTCTGTATAGGTGAGATAATGAGATAAATTTAATATATTTCTATTAGTGAAGTAAATTTGGGTAAACCTCTCGGAAAATACAAAATACTAAGAGTTATGGGAACAATGAATCCATACTGTTAATTTCCTTATGTTAAGGGTAATGGTAGATATATTCTGCTGAGTTGTCATGCATATATTTGGTTCATGCATTCGATTTGAGTTCTTATCTCACTTTAGAATTCCTTGCTATCTGAACCCACATACTGTGTTCTTTTTATGTAGGCAAACAAGCTTGCTTACCGCAACGACACATTCTTTGACCAGCTTTATTCTCGCATTGGACAAAATGTGGTGGTTTACACAGCGCTTTCCACGGGTCTGAGCAGCTCATTTGGTGCAGCACTGTAAGTGGCAAAAAAACATAATTCCCGCAGATCACATAAGTCGTTCTATCTTGATGCCTACAGTCAGAAATTGTTCGAGCATAAATGTTTTTCTCTACTAGACTCGTTTGACTTATCTTCTTATCTTCTCTCAGGGTGTTCGATTGCCTTCTGTTTAAGATTATTTATTTGATATTTGCATTCTTAGCCTACATCAGCTAAATTGTATTGGTCTATCTTTATATATATGCCTTTTGTCGCATCATTTTTACCACGAAAAATAATTTTAAATGTGTCCTGTTCTTACCAGATTCCAGGCCACGCCACACGGGGGCCTTAGCCCGATGCTTACACGCGGCACCATGAATGCCCACGGGATAGTGAGATAATTATATACAGAGTTGCTACTTCACACGTCCGCCGCTAGAAGGCACAACGCATCCGCAGAGAAACACGTGAAAGAATCCCGGCTGTAGCACACGCTTCTCACATGAAACGCATCACGCGTTTCGGTGGGGGCCATACCGTATTTCGCTGCTTTGTTTGAATGCTAATCGCAATAATGTCGACAGTTGTCCTGAGATTGTGCATGTCGAAACTTTAAGCCGTCAAAATCGGTGAACTGCGGCTACAAATATTTAGAAACTGCCCTGCCTCTACGCAACGGTAGATCATGCTCACCTCAAGCTCATTGCTTATCTTCAGAACTGTCGCTTTCATTACCAATATGTAGCCTTACCCTACTTGCACGAAGAAAACATCGCAATAATAACGTATCCTTTCCACAGCGCGTGGCTTAAGCTGCAAGACTCAGTTCCCTTATATGATACTGTAGCCGGTAGAAGGTGTGGTTACATCTGCCATTCTTCCTTCACTTATGTGCAAAACCTACTGTAAATAACACATTGAGCACGTAGCAAAAGGAACTAGCCTGTGTTCTTTTATAGTTAATAAAGCGCGAAGGGACACACACGACAAAAGAACACAAGATAAAGATGTGTTTTCATCAATCACACTTCTCTCTTCGTGCTTTCGTGACCTTGAATGAACAATTTTTAATTTACCAGTAAGAATGTAAGCATCGGAGATACAGGTGTTCCTCTCCAGAGTGTTGTTTCGTGGTTCAGTATGGTCGACTAATCATTTAAGTTCAACTCCAAGCCTAGCCCACAGCTTAATCTTGAGCGCTGAAACGTGTACAGCTCAATTTAACTAAACTTATCGCGCATGATAAATAGGCGCAGGCGCGGAATGTGTTCTTTCTGTAGTGGATGCTGCGCAGCATTCGCAAGCTTACATATAATATTGTAATTGGCAAAGGAAATAAACGCGTGAAACTATCTAAGTTGTCGGTTATATATCATGTACAGAACAACGCTGTCCTAAAGGAATGTGCATACCGAAAGTCGGAAAGAGTTCCGAAGCAGTAGGGAAAGAACGAGCACGTCCTTGGCTTACAACAGAGAGAATTTAAGCACTGTTCGCTTCACTTGGCTGACTGCTTGTAGCCTCTGCCTTACGGGGCTATGAGCCATTGCATTTTCTGCTTGCTTACGGGAGTATGAATACTTACGAGGGTGTGAGCCATTGATGATGATAGTTTTTGTTCACGGAGAGCAAAAATGCTCGGAACCCTAACCATATGCAGATATGCTGTAAAACTTGCCCGTCCTTCCTAGCTTACCGTGTTGAGCCTCCAGTGAGCCGTCCCCTCCGACCCTCTCACTCATCTGCATGCATTGACGCATCGTCTCTGAAGACTGCGCTCGATCTAACCTTAGAATAAGTACTCTGAAATGCTTACCACACTTGCACTGGCATTGAGGGTACGTCATAAAGCAGCACACCTTGCTGGTGGTGACGTTGCATGGAGTCGACGGCGAGGAACATGAGCGTTGAACAGGACCTGCTGTGATTACATAGATGCGAAAATACAAGAAACAATTTCGTTTTCTAGGATACTCTCACTCACGTATAAGCAACCGTAAGAACGTTTAGCGTATTTCCTTCTGCACTCTCTCTATTGGTGAAAAAAACTAGGAAAAGGTATTTACTCATACGGTTCGAAAAGTCTTAACACATGGCACCACGTGTTATGTTAGGGTTAGATTTAACAGCATCATTAATATAGAACAATCATATGCCCAGTAAGACCAATTGTTGTAATAAAGCAATAATGCACAATTATCTCCACCGCAAGAAAAGGGGGAAACAATAGTGCAACTCACCCTGTGCCTTTCCTGTTCCTGTTGGCCCACTGGAAGTCGCACTTGGTGGCAGGCTTTGCAGTTGTGGTCCTTGAACTGTGGCAAAAGATCAGACAGACAATGCTGTCTTTTAGGTATATCTCAAAAACTAAGCGTTCCAGCGTTTCTGGTGCATTTCGGACCATGTCATTTCTGCATGCCATCATTGATAGGGGCATTCGATAATGGTAATCGTTGCGAAAGCTTGGCCAGGCATTTACTAAGTAGTACTGTACGGGTGCTCGGAAAAACACACTTGCACTCGTACCATTAAATGCAAGAAGTGGGCGCTCTGCGAGATACTGAATGAGATAAACTGGGCCATAGAAAGAAATAGAAAAAGTACTAACTGAATACTGCACTATTTTCTTCCGGAACATCTGTGAAAATTTGCGCGTTTTGCCGCGTACGTTTCAGGTGCGAAGGTTTAAGCACCATTCAAAAGGCAGACGCATAACTGAAAAGATTTTTACGGCGAACAGTGGTCACGTTGGCTGCGCCAGGCTTTAGAACCATGTTGTTGATCTAACAAAAGGTTGTAATTCTTTCTTGATTAATCAGGGGTGACTGTTGCCACTTGCTATATTTCATAACTAGAGCCCTCAATGTGCAAGGTATTGTTCATGTAAACGTTGGCATATGTCAACTTGGGGATGCAACTACGGGAGTTCCAGACTCTTGGAAGGCCACCCATCTATTGGGAAGTTAGCGGCATGGGCCGCTAGACTCTTTTTTATCAGGTTAACTATCAAAAACGTCTATTCTTGAAAGTTTTCCATGATGCATCCCCTCGCATGGCAAACGTCAAATTTTACACAGTGGCTTCTCTATTTCTACGCTGACTCAAACCTAGCTTTCTACATGGTCCAAAATTTATTTGCCGGTTGTACCTTATCACGCATATACTACAAACTTGCGCTCCATTTTCGAAATTACCAATGAACACGTACTTTCCAAATTCATATTCAGAAATCATGAATCAATTGACGTGGGATGAATAAAATTATTAGGGATTCGAAAGATCTCCTAAACTTTTACGGATGTACCACACAACGTCGAGAACACCCACCATGGCAGCTTAGTGGCTATGACGTTGTGCTGCTCAGCCGCAGTTGTCAGCTACAATCCCAGCCTGGCGGCTACATATTAATAGGGTCTATATGCAACAGCGCTATTATACTTCAATTAAGACGCGCGTTACTAAATCGTAGGCGGTAAAAATAATTTTGGAATACTCCACTACGGGGTTCCTCAAAGAACCTCGTTTTAACTCGCAAAACCACACCGTTTGATATTTTCATGTTGATATAATTAGTTACCTGTTAATTAATTAATTAGTTACCTGTTAATTAATTATGGTGCCCCGTTATTTTACGTCGCTTAAGCATATTTGGGGTAGATAGCTTGCCCATGCTGCGAGAAATAACTAAAGCTGAATTTTACTGAGTAGGTACAAATTACTGAATGCTGCCACTATTTCTCTTAATATGCCATCAAGCGTGAATGTATATGTGTTTATCACGATAAAGGCAAGGTGGAATGACGATTGGACCCGAAGAGCCTGGAGTGGGTCGAAGGCTCCTTCTGGGGACCGTGCAGTGCGGGTTAGCCAATGATGCCGCTTACTTTATCGCTCCATGCAACCACCGCTAACCCAACTTTTCAGTAGTCTCTAATCACTGTAAATTGTTTAGGCTGACAATGGTGTCATATAATATAGCAGCAACCATATAGCAGATGTCGAAGAAATAAGTTGTTGCCTAGATTCCCACGTGTTTCCTTTTTCATTTTTATTATCTGCATAACAATATTGTCACTCATATGACTCGCCAAACACGCAACAGAGTTCTTATGCACACGTTTACTCTTGGTGATGATCGACGTACGTAATTTATAAAGGTTTTCAAATTTAACTACTACGACTTAGAAACAACGTGAAACGGTCCATGAGAAACACGCGGCAGATATTGCAGTGTAGTTTGGGACCACATATATTCGCGGGAACGCGAAATATGTTTAAGCAGTTGCGTGTTCCGGTCTCTTAGAAATTGCTAATTGTAGCGACTAGTGAGCATTGAACATCTTCATTTATATCTTCGAAATCTGAGAACAATGTACTTACCACAGCGACATATTCGTTGGGCAGGGTTCTTGTCGCAACTTATTACCTGAGGCGCCTTACACTGATCTCCCCACGTGACTGAGCAGCTGATCTGATGCGGCACTGTAACAAAGTACAAAAGAAAAAAGATATTTAGCACTGACATAGTTTCTAATTATATTGGCCCTTCTGCACTTAAGCCAGTCGTCATAAAGTTTTTGTGAAGCTCCGCACTCTTTTCAAAGAGTGATTTTGTTGTGCAGCCTTGTTGTGCAACCATCAATATTGCCCTAAATACACCAGCGCACTCCTGCAATCAAAAATTTCAAACTAGCGTAGCTTCATCTAACCATTACTTCCGGGTCATACAATTCTATCTGCTCATTTCAGAATTTGTCTCTTTCCTAAATGATAGGCAGTGAGAGCTTGTAACGACGAGACAAACTTTGCAATATGCAAGCTGTTTTTTGTACGTGTAGTGCATGCAGCGGGAGTGCGAGTGCCAAAAATTAATTTTGAGAAGCTTGTATAGTTGTATAGAAAAGACCAGTGTCCATGTGCCGCGTTCTTAGAATATTCTTTGCACTGAATGCTGACCTGCGCTGTACGATGCACTGAGCGCTGAAATGCAAGCCTCAGCTGCCTCGTCCCAAGCGCAAGCGTAGTTGTGCGAGGGACAATAATGATTATTTAACAGAATCATAAGAAAACCTGATTAACTTTACTGCACCTAAATTTTGAAAAGCTCGAGGTACTTGCAGTATTGCAATGCTGACACAACGATTCATGCACAAAGAATTTAGCACGGCTTTCGTGCAATATTTCAGGTCATTTTGCACGATACTTACCTGCACTCATACAAATATTGAATTTTTCGACAATATCACTAGTATTTCAAATGCTTTAGACTTTGAGTTGGAGATCGAGAATTCATTCAGCACTACGTACATTCCAAGTGCTATTCAGATACAAGATTTCCACTTTCTAATGCTTGTACATCCATTCACTTAGATTTACGGAACCAACGACAGTTCAAGGCTCACCAATGTGATAAAATTCTTACCACATTTGCAGCGGCATTCAGGGTAGTTCAGCAAGCAGCACATCTTTGTGGCCCTCACGTCGCATGGAGTTGAAGGCAAGGAACATGAGCGACGATTCATTCCTCCTGTGTTAGCAGTCGGGATGTAAATCCAAGAACCTCAGACGTTACCTCAAATGTTTAATGGACGTAAAAAACTACCGTAGGAAAAATGGAACAAAAATATTTTATCTGTACCCTCTAAGCGGGGAGCAATACTAGTATAAGGAGTTGATACGGTGGTCTAAGCCATATGAGTAGGGGGAGGCCTAACAGGCTTTACTGCAGATTGTCTCATTGTTCAGTGACAAAAGATTATTAGAATATATTTTAACGCAGAGTGAACCTACTAGCTATAACAAAACAAGCCTGAGAATTCGGTTGTCATAATATAGGGGAGGCGAAAATTAATGCACTTGCCCTGTGCGATTCCTGTTCCTGTTTGGCCTCCGGAACTACTGCTTGGTGGTAGGCGTTGAAGTTGTGGTCCTTGGACTGTAGTATAGAATGTTGAGACACCGTTACTAGAGCGAAGCTGTTTGTGGCTTGGCTTCTGTGCATACTTGTGTTGCCTTAACAACAACTATCATCATTAGCTATGGCTCAGCCTTCGCGTAAAGCAGATGCTATATATATATATATATATATATATATATATATATATATATATATATATACCTTACAGGCCTCAAAGTGAGGCATGGAGCAAGACGGGCAGTACATATAAAATGCATAGAATACAAGACATCTATAAACCGCATCTGTGTACAACCTACAACTGCACGTGCAACCGATATATATATATATATATATATATATATATATATATATACATATATGTGTGTGTGTGTGTGTGTGTGTGTGTGTGTGTGTGTGTGTATGTGTTGCCAAATTGCTGTAAGAAAACTGCGCTTTTAGACGTCCCAACTGAGGCAATCTTGTGCCACTCTGATGAACAGCCCCACTTGCCGCCACCACTCATCCACGAAAATGTACGCTTGTCTTCTTCCTTGACCTTCGCATGTGAAGATGAAGACTGTCAGACATGTGGATAGGTACATCACTTGTGCTATGCAGGTTGTGTATACCATCCCATTCTCTTGTGGTAAAAAGTACGTGCAACAAACGAAGCGATGTGTGAATGCTCGAGTTCGTGAGCATGAGCTATCTGATCAAGGGGTCATCATCTCACCTTATCTCCCGGAGCATTGCAAGTCGTGTGGTTGTAGCCACGAATTAAAAAGATAGTGTCATTTTTAAACACGCAAGCCAATCGACAAGGGAAATCGCCGAGGCTCACAATATAAAGATTAGGGACAAAGCGTGTATCAGCGAACCGTCTATCGCTCTGCCTGACAAGGAACTGCGTTACCTATGTCAATTTCGAATATGCGTAAGGTTGTCACAGTTACCTCGATACATCTCTGTGTCTCGTGCATGTCATGGTTATCAACTGGCACCTATATAAATGTTATACATATCTTCAATAAAATATCACTGTAGAGTCAGCGCCGGGTCGTCGTTTTATACCTTCTTGTGTCCTTGTCTTGTATTGCTCTGTAACGAACCTTACTAAGAAAAATTATGACGCGACCTTGTGGAAGAACGCCTTATGTTCATTGGTCTCCCTCGCACCGCGACGTTCCACTCTTTCTCCTAGTCACGTAACCTAGATGTACAAGCCAGACCGAACCGGTTCCAAAGCGAACCGTTACAGAATACGGCCACTGGCTTTTCTTCTCTTGTTTGATTTTTTATAAAGGCATTACAAATGAAAACTGAAGTGTGCGATGAAGTTCTTTGGTATTCCAGTTCCTTCTGAGCTTCGGTGCAAATAAAGCATTTTGTAAAGTGAATAGACATACCAGGCATATTTATCACAAGTGTGACGGCGCTTATCTCGAAACAGGTGCTATCTTTACTGCTTGTTCCGTGAAGTTAGGCTTTGTCAAATTACTTGGTATTCTTTCATGCCTTCTAAACCTTCGCTAAATCAATTAGAAGGTGATCGGTGAAATTTTAGTGGACATCGATTTATACATCATTAGGTTGTAAAGGTGGTACCAGCCTTTTCGAATGATATATACAGCCCAATGATTAGAATTGCCTGTATACGGCATAGGCTATTTAAAGCAAATAACTTTACGATAAACCGAAGAGAAAAGGTTATTCGAACTGTATTATCGAAACATTCCTCAGAAATGCCACAAAGGCCCCTTTTCCTGATAGATGAAGCTTGTTGAGTCAAAAAAGGCGCTATAACTAAAGAAGACTGGCGCCGTCACTTTGAAGTTTTCGCACCGGCCAGCTGTGAGCTCATGAAGTTCGGTGGTGCCGGGTAAGGCTTAGCTGGGCTTCTGTTGATAAAGATCGAGTGCATTCTATTTTAAAGGACCCATGCACAGTACCATACCAGTTTCGAGAAAATTTGCTACCGCATATTGATTGAAATACGCGAACACGATTTGAAATCAGGCATGTCACACACATCACGGTTTCCCGGCAGAGGGCAAAACATATTGAGCTTAGCCCTTCATTTCTTTTTCTTGTGATATTTCAACTCTTATTGAATCCTAAGTAAAGCTGTATTTTGATAGAATACCTTATGAGTTGAAACTGTTTCACTATTGCTTTTAGCGTACCTGTATCGTTAGGACATACACACGAAGTATAAGCGTATAGGGTCCAAAAGGAATGGGCTTACCACATCGGCAAATTCGCTGTCCAGCTGCCTTCTCGCAGTCTAGGAGAAGGGGTGGCTTACACTTATCTCCCCACAAGAGTGAGCAGTTTGTGGCAAACGGAGCTGAAAAAAATGTTTAATTCATGCCATTTGCTCTGAAATTTGGGGGTTTATACCTATAACTGCACCTATACATAACGTTATAAATGTGTGTTTTCGCCATGACCTTGTTTTAAAATAGCCATTACATATTTTAACCTGCAGTCACCGGTTATATAAAGTCCTCATAAACCCAGTAAACTAAAGCAATGGAAGTTCAACGTAGTCTCAGCTCACTGGTTCCTGAGTGTTGTTTGTGTCTCTCTGTATGTGTTGGAACTGCCTCATTGAAATTACATTCTTCAATTTTACATGTTGAAACCTCGGTATATTTACAAAGCGCATCATAGTCAAAAACTAAAGAATAATTTACACTACCTGGCACATTTAATGAGCTCCTAAATACGTGAGGATAATTGTTTTTCACTCCCATCGAAATAGATATAAGGCTACTATGGCGGGAAATTGCCACTATACTAAACATTATTCAGTGGTGCATTCTTCGTCGATACAAATGTTGCGATATGAATCTTTTCTTTTTCTTCATCTGCAGCATGCTACAGAGTGTTCGCTGTCCGTTCTATTAGGAGGCAGCATTAGATAGCATGTAACTCCAATGCCGCTTTCTCAAATACACGTAAAATGCATAAACGCTTTTCAGAGACAACCCCTTGGCCTATTTGATGAAATTTGTTACATTGCAATTAAGAAAAAAGCTAAATGCTTGTGACAACTGCGAGCGAAGTTCTCATTTAGAGTTTACATATTGTACAGATACTTATGAAAATTTGCAAGCTTGAATGAAACCGAACCACGATGATACAAATCCGTGAATCTGCACCGAAAAGAGATATCGCAGTTCTGTAAAGGTCATCCGTTAAAACATTTGAACAGGCATATTTTATATAATAATTGATAATTTACGTATTTTGTTACAATGTTAACATGGGTTTAGCGAAAGTCCTACTCATATAATAGCGGTGCAGTTAGTAGCCTTGTCATCATCATCGTCATCATCAGCAGCGTGTTTTATGTCGCCTGCCGGACGATCTCCAAGCTACTTGCGATCTCCAATTACCCGCCTTACTCTGAGGCATTTCCACATGTGCCTCCAAATTTTCTAATTAAATCCCTCCATCTAGTTTCCTGCCGTCCTCCACGAACCCATTCTGCAACTGTAATCGTTTACCGGGAATATACCCTACGCATTACATGGCCTGCACACCTCCATTCTTTAATGTTAATGTAATCCAGAATATCGGCTATTCCGGTTTGGCCTCTGATCAACACTTCTGCATTCCTGGCTCTTCATGTTACGCCTAGAATATTTCGTTCAATCGGTATTTGCGTAGTCCTCAACTTGTTCTCCTGTGTCTTTGTGAACTTCCAAAGTTCTGCCCCACATGTTAACACCGGCATAGAATTCAGTGAATGTACACTGATCTTTTCAGTGACGGTGGTAAGCTCCCAGCCAGGATCTGACAATGTATGCCGAGTGCGTTCCAACCCGTATTTGTTTTTCTGTAAATTATCGTCTCATAATCAGAGTCCCCTGCAATTTGTTGACCTAGATAAGCGTACTCCTGTACTGAATCTAGAGATTGACTGGCGATTCTAAATTCATGTTTCCTTGCCAGGCTATTGCACATTACTTTCGTCTTGTGCATATTCTTCTTCAACTTCACTCTTACACTCTCCCAGTTAAGGTTCACAATTATTCACTGTAATTCGTCCGCAGTGTTGCTGTTGCCGTAGTGAAACAATGTCCCCTGAAACCCGAAGGTTGCTGAGATGTTCGCCGTTGATCCTAACTCCTAAGCGTGACCTGTTTAGTAACATAAATACTTCTAAGCACGCATTGGGTAATGTTTATTTTCTTGTGAAGAACCAGAGTAGCTGTGCAATCTTTGTAGATATTTCTCAAGATATTCATATATGCCTTCTGCAAGCGTTGATTGAAGAATGCATGTATGACTTCTGGTATATATACCGATTGAACTTGTCGTAATACATGAAAGCCATATAGAGAGGTTTATTGTACTCTGCAGATTTATCAGTTATCTGATTGATGACAAAGATGCGATCCATTGTAGAATATTCCTTCCTGAAGTCAGTCTGTTTATTGGTTGATTTAATTGTAGCCCTGATTCCATTGGAAATTATCTTGGCATATATTTTATGCATTACTGAAAGCAAACTAATAGGCCAATACTTCTTCGTTTCTTTAACGTATACATTATTATCGGTTAGCACAATTTTGGCATTCTTAAAGCTCTCTCGTACACATGAAGCCATGAGAAATTCTATCTAAAGGGCCGCAGGCATTTGAAGCATTATATCTTCTCCATATTTGAAGAAATCGGGTTTTATGTCATTTCGTCCTGCCACTTTTCACCGGATATTGTTTATGCAAGGCCCTTCTTAAATCATCACTAGTTATAGAAGGAGCCTCTGCATGCTGTTCATCACTAGCTTTAGAAGTACTCACTGTTGAGCGTGTTGATAATCCATAATTAAGGAAGAATGGAACAAATGAGTAGGGATGAGACAGAAAACACAGACGAGGTTACACTAGCAACAATTGGCGGACTGCATTGTTGCTAGTCTGCGCTCGTCCGTCTTCTCTATCTCGTCCCTGTTTGTTTGCTCCGTTCTTCCTTGTCTACGTTGAAAGAAGGTAGCGTTGGTGCTCTGGGTACTGTACAGGTCCGTATAGAATTCTTCTCCTGCTTTTACAATACCGTTGAAATTGCTGATGACATTACCTTGCTTATCTTTCAGCGCATATATCTTGACTTACCTTGTGCCAAGTTTTCTTCTCACTGATTCAATGCTGCGGCCCTTTTTAACTGCTTCCGCAATCTTTACCGCATCACAATTTCTATTATCCTTTAATTTTTCTTTTTCATCAAGTTTTGACAATTCAGAGAATTCGATTTCATTTTTTGATTTGGGTTGCAAACTTACTTGTTTCCTTGGTGCCTTAGTTCCCCCTTCAATACCTGCTTCTGAAATGAGCCTACTTATGGTTTCATTCGTTACCTCTATGTGATTATCTTCCTGTTCTAAAGCTGTATATTTGTTTGAAAGCATTAGCCTGAATTCGTCAGCGTTTACCCTTACTCTGTCTAGGTCGGCCTGTATCTTCCAGATTTATATTACCCTTTGTCTCTTCAAGTTAAGGGAAATTGTAGACTTCACTAGCCTATGATCACTGCCCTTTGCCCTAGCGCTTATACGTCGTACACTAGGCTGTGATAGGCAAAGATTATGAAAACTATTTCATTTCTTGTTTCTTTAATAGCGCCTGTCAAGGTCCACTTCCTATTAGATAGTTTCCTGAAGAAAGTATTTATTATTCAGAGCCTATTATTTTCCGCGAATTCTACCGATATCTATCTTCCAGTGTTCCTAGAATTGATGCTGTAGTTGCCAATTTATTGTTCCACAGCCCACTTTCCCCGGCTGCTTTTATTGAAGGTATTCAGGACTACAGTATACCGACTTTGCACCGTTCTCATCTATAATTCAACATGTTCAAAAAACTTTTCTTCGTCATTATGACTGCATGATTTAGCGTGCGTTTGTACTAGTTTCATAGTATACCTCCTATTCAGCTTTACTACGACGACTGCTACCATCTTATTATAGCTGTAGAATTTGCCAGTTTTGCCCGCTTTGTCTTGAATTAGAATTCGTATCCCGTGTGCCCTGTTATCTAGAATCATGTAACATAGGACGTGGTCGTTAGTCAGCATTGTGTAAGCCTGACCAGTCCTTCTAACCTCACTGAGGCTAATAAAATTCCAAGCAATGCCTGATAATTCCTGAAAGAGTCCCGCTACTGCAGCCTTACCCCAGAGCATTCGCTTGTTAGACGTTGCCAGGTTTACTTTCTAGTTGCGGGCTGCGCGTATCCTGATATTTAGCACCCTCTGTCGCCTCGCACGTCTCATCGCCACCTTGGTCAGGTGCTGCGCGGCGGGTCGGGACTGAGGGCGATGCGTACATTGCAAGAGTCACGAGGGAGGCAGTGGGCTCATAGTACACCAGTTAGGCCAATACCTATTTTGGTGAGGGAGAGTCTTTATTAAAGCTTCTAGGAAAATACACTGCGATTACTTTCCTTATTAGCTTCGGTTTCAGTTGCAGTTTTAAAGCCTCTCCTAAATGCAGGCGTCGAGAACTCTAGCCGGATAGGATAGTACCTAAATTTAGCATGGAGCAGGTATAAAACGGCTCTTTGAGCGCCTCTCATTCTCGAATTCTGCCAAGCATTTGGGCTGCCGTCTAGGCCACAAAAGTACAAACAGCCTTCTGATTACGCTACGTTGGCTTTTAACTCATTTCTAGTCTCATTTTCTCCTCAAGTTATCCCAACAGATAGGCAGCGCCCTCTTGCTTCCAGTAGATCTGGGGTAAGGTTTACCCGAGAGATCACAAAATCTAACTAGGAGGACTCACACGCAGTGAAAGAAAACAAAAACTGCGGCGTGCGCTGCGATGGGCCGCACCACACGCAAACAAATTATGGAGAAATTCAACTGGAGTTCTCCAAGTATGTATAAGCATTGTACCAATACTGAAGTCTACGCAGCCCGTTTTCGTAATCAGTCTTATCACAATCGATCCTATTCTTGTAAGCCCTTATTGGTTCTTATCAACCTTGTGGGACTGGATCCGACCCCTTATCTTAACCATTTCGTTTTAGAGCGCAGCTCTTTGGCGTCCGTTCCTGGGTTTCGCGTCGTCGTCGGCGTTGTCGTCGGCCTCGTAACCAGCTCCGCCCCCCTTTCATCCCCCCAGCGCTAGCAGCGACCGACTGATACCGCTGGATGCCGCTGACGCCGCTAGAGAGTCAAGATAACGTGACTGCATGGAACACCGTCGCCGCCATGCAGAAAGAGGAGGAAAGGGTCCCCCCCCCTGTTCTTGTGTGGCGGATAAGGTGCTCTTCAGTTGCCGACGCGCCGGTTATTTCACGTAGGCCCCGGCACGTCGACGAATACGTGACCACCTTCCCACGGCTAGACCTGGTTCTTAGCGCTGCGGAAGCGAGGGTATCATATTGTTTGTGTCGGCATCGGCGGGGTTGTCCCTGAAACCAACTCCGCAGCTGGGGTTGACTCACTATCGGCGTCAGCGGCATCAGTCAGTCGCTGCTATCTCTTCCCTCCTCCCTTTATCGTGTTGTCCGCTTGCTGCGCGCGCTTCTGCCCCCATCGTTTGCCGCTGGGTGTACACGCCGCCCCCCTCCCCCCTCTTCCTGCGAGTCTCCGGTTGTCAAAGCGCCGGCTCGAACTTAATTCCTTTCTTCGCTCCTCCTCCAATGCAACCCCTGTGCGGTGGCAATCAGAGAGCCAGATCGGTGGCGGCGGATGTGTATATGTGCACCGCCCGAGCCGAAATTGCCGCTGCCGTTCGCCCTGTGCGGTGGCAATCAGAGAGCCAGATCGGTGGCGGCGGATCTGTATATGTGCACCGCCCGAGCCGAAATTGCCGCTGCCGTTCGCCACTGCGAAATTATCTTGCTGGTAGTAGCTGCCTACGTCGCCCCTACCGCACTCACGAAAGACGTCGTGCACTTCCTGCAACTCGCATTAACCGTCCATCGATCCACACCGATGTTAGTAGTGGGGGACTTTAATGTTGACATAAAGACAAACAGCAATTTCCTAACACTTATGCGGGAGAACGTCCCGTTCCTCTCGCTCGTAACGCGTCCCACGGCTGTGACAACCTCGCGAGGCACTTGTATAGATCTCGTCTTTGAGAATCAAGCATTGGTGTACCAAGTCGAACATATATCAGTCTATTTCTCCGACCACAAAGCTTCCTTCATGACTGTCAAGAACTGTTAGTGGAGTCTTTGTTAAAGGAATACGTGTGAAAAATAAAAAAAAAATTCTGTGATAGCGCATACATGTGTTGCTCGATTTCTTTGCCTCAATCTATCGAAAAGGTGAAAGCTTATTTGCTGCGCTCAAATTTCGCATTAGGAAGTAACGTAATCGTCGGTAATTTTTATCAGCCTTATCAGAAATGACCCGACCATTATAAGCCCTCATCGCTCTTTAGACCTCATCCGCGCCTAACCATTATAAAACGTGACTCAACCCTTGTAGCTCTTAATCACTCCTAATCGTCATCATCAATTCATTGACTGCTTATCAACCTGTGTGGCTCGACGGGAAACGCATGAACCCTCAGAGATCAGTGTCATTTTCATTGGTGAAGGAACGCTCAAACGGAAGCCCGATGTCGCGAACAACAAAACTCATCGGGGATTTGGTGAGTTGTATTGTTTAGTGGCAAAGACATCACAATTTTGTAAATAGACTCTAATCATAGGTCAGTTTTGTTCAGTTTTGACGTACTACTCGATGCTTTTCACAGAATTGTGACGCCATCGTTCATTGCTGAGTTGGAGAGTTGTAAACTTAGTAATTTTGTTTTCTGAAGATGTGCAATTTTCAACAATTTTGTAAGACAGCCACTTCACGGCTTAAATTGAAAGTTCGCTTGAAATAGACACTGGAGCTTACCATTTTCTTTTTTAATGCAGCAAAATTAATTAGGTTAGCGTTGTGGTTGCCGACAAAAACGATTTATCATTTTGCATGTATTTGAATAGGAGCCCACAAGCTAAATCTTCCTGTTGAGTCATGTTCCAAATGGCGGGTGGTACTGCGCTAAAATTTCATAGATGTTCCAGGTTCATATATTTCGCATACTCACTTCCTCCATCATGCGAACTATAGTGAAAAGAGCACTAACAATATGGTAAGCTTGGCGAATCAGCGTGGATATTCAATAAGGAAACCGCAGAAGTCAGTGCCAATTGAAGAATGCTTCGCCTTGACTTTGTTGCTCCCCTTTTCCCTCCCAAAAAAGAAGAATTCAAAGATGAAAAAGAGACCTACTGGATGCAGCTGTTCGCTGGCGATGCGTTACGTTGCAACACCAAATCATGTGCCCAGTCGCTGTTTAATCTCGGAGCAATTGAAAACGCTTCTGAGATTGCACTGTTACGAGAACCTATAAAACATCATAAACACATACAACAGCAAACGGTGTCCTCAATCTAGACGAAGCGCTATAGATTTTCATCATCATCATCATATGTACTTTATTTCTCGTCCGAGCGAGGGGAGACTGGGACTAAAGGCACGCAGACCTGACAGAGGTCCCAAACCCCACGGTTACAACAGCGGATAAAATCAGTACAAATGAATACACATATACCGTACATAGATATTTCACACAAGAGATCATAAATTCATGAACAAAAATGATTACAATATTTGTTCGTTAGAACCAGTAAGCCTCATAACGATTAGCACAGTATGCGCTCTTTGTTAGATCATACATGTCTACACACAGAGGCAATAAAATGAAAAATGTTAATAATTAGTGAAAGCAATGTCATCGGCGAGTAATAATGCATTAAGCTGTTTTTTATAGGTACTTTCTGAAGCACTGAAGTTTAACAATTCTCCTACCTTGTTTACTATTTCTGTCGACTGATATATGAAAGTGTGTTTACCATAATTTGTTCTTGTTTTCGGTAAGTGTCTGGTATTCCGGCGCAGTGCATAACGAGGTATTTCATCGTTGTCTATTTTGGTGAATAATTTTTGCTTGTGTATGGTCATCAGAAGTTTCATATAATATATTCTGTCTGCTCGAAGAAGGGAGTAGCGTTGTAATAATGGAGCTGTTTGAAGGTCTACAAAACGGCCATGGTAATTGCAGTATATACGAAGGATTCGTTTCTGTAAGAGAAATAATTTGTTGTAGTTTGTTTTTGAAGTAGTACCCTAAACCAGGACCCCGTAGCAAAGTTTAGAGTAAATGAGAGTATTGTATAACTGTTGTTTGAGCCAAAGCGGTATCGGCTGGGTTATCCTGTTAATGATACCGACAGATTTAGAAAGGTCATTGCATAGCATCCTTATATTCGAACTCCAAAATAAATGTTCGTCAAACCAAACGCCTAAGAATTTTTGTTCTTGGACATGATTAATTGCTATACCATTGTAATTAATGTTAATGTCATTAGGTACGGTCTTGTTACGAGCCCTGAATAAAATGTATGTTGTTTGTGCAGTATTTAATTCAAGACTATTTGCACTCAACCACACTGATAAGCGATTTAGATACGCATTGACAAGTGTATTCTTTTACTAGCACTAATGATTGGAAAATGATTCCATCGAACGTCATAGATGATGCACAGCCTGCCTCTACCTCTTGAAATTTTGTACACCACCAAGTAGGATAGATTTCTAAAGCAGTAGAGCTGCAACGAAAACGTCCTGCATTGCCACTGACCTGCATGCACAGAGATTACATCAATAAATACACAAACACTTATTTGCATTTAGTGCATGACGTGCTCACAGCAGGCTTGCAGTTATTCAGCGGAAGTCTGTACTTGTCTGTCGAATTCTATAAACCGCACGGGAATGTTCGCGTGCCGCCTCCAGGACCTAATTCTCTAAACAGTTCAGTTTTGAAGCTCTTTTCAGTGAACCTGTCCTGTGCCCTTGCCATAAATAGGCATTGCTTTCCCAGAGAGAGTAAGACCTTTATAGCTACTACAGCTGTAATAGAACATCCTTCGGTGTCCCTTGCTTCCATTTAGTCACATTAAGTTTGGTAGGTGCACTCGGCGAATAAACCTTACAAAGGAAATTGTCACCTTTCACTATGAGATGCAGCAACTCTACGCCACGGGCTCCTTATAGCTTCAAGCCCTAAATATATAGTGTAACGAAGGAGAGTAGCCGCCTGCGCCACAGCACCATCGCCACCGGCATGAGCTCGTGCTTGCTGTCTTTCGACGAACGCTTGTGACAGCTACCCGTTCGCGCCCCTGCTAATAAATCTCTTAGCAAGTGGTGGAGGTGCTGGGTTTCGACCACCCTGGAACTTCGGAGTCGCACTCTACCCCCCATCCTGCCCGACGACGCACGCACTCCTCCAGCTCCTCCAACGGCGCCGGCCACCTTGGTTTGTGCCGGTGCCTTGCGTCAGCGAGATCCCCCTATCTTCTCCGGCACAGATGACAAAGACGTTGAAGATTGGATCTCGTCCTATGAGCGAGTGAGTGCCCATAACCAGTGGGACGACGTTACCAAGTTGAGAAACGTCGCATTTTATCTTACGGACGTTGCGAAACTATGGTCTCTAAACCATGAAGCCGACCTCACTTCGTGGTTGGTCTTCAAGACCAACTTTACCCAAGTTTTCGGTCGGCCTGCAGTAAGAAAGCTTCGTGCAGAACAACGTTTGCGCACGCGAGCCCAAGAGGCCGGAGAAAACTTCACAAGCTACATTGAGGACATTGTCGACCTTTGCAAACGGGTGAATGCGTCGATGTCAGAGGAGGAGAAGATAAAACATATAATGAAGGGTATTCAGGACGACGCATTTCAAATGTTATTATCGAAGAGTCCTCACAGTGTCGCTGAAGTGATAGAATTGTGCCAGAGTTACGACGAGTTGCGCAGGCAACGGCTTCACACCCGACGTCCCACCCCACCCGCCGACTCCCTATCAAGCCTTGGAGTCGACGACAACCATGCTGCTCTCTTCGTAAAAATCCAGGAATTCGTTCGCGCAGAGGTCGCCCGCCAGCTATCTTTGATATCTTCTGTCCAGGAACCACCCCCTGCTTTGCATCCTACGATCCGCGACTTCATTCAAGAACAAGTCTCTCAAGCCGTTCCTCCAGCCGTTGAGCAGACACCAGTCACGGCTCCTCTCACTTACGCTGAAGCAGTTTCCCGATCTCGTCCACAAACGTCCCTGCCGCCCTCTATGCATCGACCACCGACATTTTTGCCGCCATCTATGCCGCTTCACGAACGCCGGCATTTTCCTCCTATGCCGCTTCCTGACCGACAGCATTTTGCGAATCCTCAATCGCGACTCGAACCTTACCCCCCCCCCCCCCCCCCAGTGGCGCACCTTCGATGACCGCCCAATATGTTTTGCTTGCGGTAATGCTGGTCACGTGGCGCGCCATTGTCGTCGTGGCATGCTTCCTCTTCAGAACATCCGGCGAGCGCCACCTTTCCCCGCTCCGTTTTCCTCTTCGCCTTCCAGCCTTCCTACCTCTTCCTTTTCCCCTGACCGCCCAACCGCCTCTACTCGCCGCTCACCATCTCCCCGTCGTCGCTCGCTTTCTCCGATGCGGCGTCGTCCCGTGTCCACCGAGCAGGAAAACTGATGGCCGCAGTTCCCGAGGCACGAACTGCGTCCACGTCGCAATGCCCAAGTCCTCGTCCCTCTCCAGCCAACGTCATTGAAGTCTCTGTCGAAGGAATCACCGTCCTGGCACTTGTAGATACAGGAGCCGCCGTATCCGTAATTTCCGCCGAACTCTGCCGCACACTACGAAAGGTTTTGACGCCTCTCTCCGACTTCTCCCTTCGAACCGCGAACGCTCAAAATATAACGCCTCTCGCTGCCTGTACTGCTCGCGTCTTCATTCAAGGTCTACTGTATACCGTCGAATTCGTCGTGCTGCCCACTTGTTCCCATGACATCATATTAGGCTGGGACTTCCTTGCAAATAATAACGCCGTTATTGACTGTTGTCACGCCGAACTCGAACTTTCTGCACTTCCCGACGTCGAGCCTATCGAAAACGACCCTTCCAGTGTTAAACTGTTTGTGTCCGAAGACAATTCCGTCCCTCCACGCTCTTCCCTGCTTGTGCCTGTGTCGTGCGCCGCTATTTCTGATGCCACTGTTCTCTTTACGCCCTCTGAGCTGTTCATTCGCCGCCGATGTTCTCCGCTGCCCTTTGCTCTCCTTACTCTTCGCAATGGCGTCACGAAAATGGTCGTCGACAATCCCACAGCCTGCCCTTTAGCTTTATCTCATGGTGAATGCCTAGGCCTTGTTCAACCGGTCGACACCTTTGACACTCCTGCCGGCGTCTTTGACACTCCTGCCGTTTCTACTTCTGCGGGCCTTGGCGCACTTACTTGTGACTCTGCGATTGATCAGTCACTCCTCGACGCTTTCCACTGCTCCATCGACGATGGCACGTCATCTTCAGAACGAAGCCAGCTTATTGCTCTCCTACAGAGGTTCAGCGCTTCTTTCGACAGCCATGCTTCCGGTTTGGGCCGCACATCGACCGTTTTTCACCAGATAGATACCGGCAGTCATGCACCTTTGCGGCAGCGCCCTTACCGAGTTTCCGCCTCTGAGCGCCGTGTCATTGACCACCAGGTTGCTGACATGCTCAAGCGTGGCGTTGTGCAGCCTTCCAACAGTCCCTGGGCATCACCGGTCGTCCTCGTTAAGAAAAAGGATGGCTCTATTCGATTCTGCGTCGACTACCGACGTCTGAACAAGATAACGCGCAAGGACGTTTACCCGTTACCGCGCATCGACGACGCCCTCGACTGTTTGCAGGGAGCTGAGTTCTTTTCTTCGCTGGATTTACGTTCCGGATACTGGCAAGTCCCCTTGGCACCATCTGATCGACCTAAAACAGCATTTGTAACACCTGATGGATTGTACGAATTCATCGTAATGCCTTTCGGCCTGTGCAACGCCCCAGCCACTTTTGAGAGAATGATGGATAATATTTTACGCGGCCTCAAATGGAACACATGTTTATGCTACCTGGATGACGTAGTTGTCTTTTCTGCTGATTTCCGAACCCATCTCAGCCGTCTCGAGCAAGTTCTCAAATGCCTCACTGACGCGGGACTTCAACTTAACTTAAAAAAATGTCGTTTCGGTGCCAGAAAGCTCACTATTCTTGGCCATGTTGTATCACGAGACGGCGTTCTTCCGGATCCAGCCAAGCTCCGCGCTGTCACCGACTTTCCGCAACCAAAGAAGTTAAAGGAGCTTCAAAGTTTCCTTGGTTTATGCTCATACTTCCGACGTTTCATTCGAAATTTCGCTTCCATAAGTGCACCCCTGACAGCCCTTCTAAGTGGCGACAAAGAACTTTCCGCTTGGTCACCCGCCTGTGATGACGCCTTCACGAAATTACGCCACCTGCTAACCTCGCCACCTGTCCTCCGCCACTTCGATCCTGCAGCGCCCACAGAGGTCCACACCGATGCCAGCGGCGTCGGACTTGGCGCCGTACTCGCACAACGAAAAGCGGGCTTTGATGAATATGTCGTTGCCTACGCGAGCCGAACTCTCACAAAGGCCGAGGCTAATTACTCTGTTACAGAGAAAGAGTGTTTAGCCATTATTTGGGCACTTGGCAAATTCCGTCCTTATTTGTATGGCCACGCTTTCGATGTCGTCACTGACCATCACGCCCTTTGTTGGCTGTCTACCCTTAAAGACCCATCTGGCCGACTTGCTCGCTGGGCCCTTAAGCTACAGGAGTACGACATCCGCGTCCTCTACCGTTCCGGCCGCAAACACACGCACGCTGACGCCCTTTCTCGCTCACCGGTCTCCGCTGACTGCGCTTGCCTATCCACCCTTGAGCCCACAGTTCCATCTCATGCACTGCGCAACATGCCGTCGGAGCAGCGCAAGGATCCCTGGATCAGTGCTCTCATCAGCGTCCTTTCTGATCCATCCACCTCTTCACCATCTCGCGCTCTTCGCCGCCAGGCTACTCACTTCTGCATTCGCGACGGCCTTCTTTATCGTCGTAATTACCTCTCTGACGGTCGCAAGTGGCTTCTCGTGATACCCCGCCATCTCCGTGACCTTATCTGCGACGCTTTCCACGCAGACCCTCAGTGCGCACATGCCGGCCTCTTCAAGACCTATGCTCGGCTACGCATCCGATTTTATTGGCGCGGCATGTATAACTACGTCAGAAAGTTCATTCGCTCCTGTGCTCAGTGCCAACGCCGAAAATTACCTCCCGGACAAGTCTACCCGTCACAACCCCTTCCCTGCCCTCGTCGGCCCTTTGATCGTGTTGGTATAGACATCTACGGACCGCTACCCTCTACTCCAGCAGGCAACCGCTGGATTATTGTTGCAGTGGATCACTTGACCCGCTATGCTGAAACAGCTGCTCTGCCGACTGCCACCGCCCGCGACGTTGCATCGTTTCTGTTACGACATTTCGTTCTTCGCCACGGTGCCCCTCGCGAACTTCTGAGCGATAGAGGCCGCGCCTTTCTTTCCGAGGCTTTGAAGGCACTACTCGACGAATGCCGAATCGTTCACCGCACCAGTACAGCGTACCATCCGCAAACTAACGGCATGACCGAGCGCTTCAACCGAACTCTTGGCGATATGCTCTCCATGTACGTCGCCTCTGATCATTCAAACTGGGACCAAGTTCTCCCTTTCGTGACGTATGCGTACAATACTGCGACCCAAGCAACTACTGGTTTTTCCCCTTACTTTCTCCTATACGGACGAGAACCTTCTACTACTCTCGATACCATTCTGTCATATACACCTGACGCCTCCGAAAGTACTCCGCTATCTGAAGCTGCTCGTCATGCCGAGGAATGCCGCCAGCTTGCCCGCTCTTTTTCCACCGAGGACCAGTGGCAGCAGCAATCCCGTCAACCTGCCGGCCGTTCTGCACCAACTTTTTTGCCTGGCTCTCTCGTATGGCTTCGGGTACCCGCTACTACACCCGGCCTCTCCTCAAAACTTGTCGCAAAGTACCTAGGACCCTACCGCGTTCTCGAGCAAACGTCCTCCGTCAATTACATCGTAGAGCCCCTCACGCCATCGACGGACCTACGCCATCGCGGCCGCGAACTTGTCCACGTCTCTCGCATTAAGCCGTACTACGACCCAATCGTAGTCTCTTCGCCTTAAGCCGCCAGGATGGCGCCTTTTTCTGCGGAGGGCGATTGTAACGAAGAAGAGTCTTTTTGCGAGGTTACGACTACTTGAAATGTTTTAAATTTCTACTTTTCAATTCAAATTTTAATTCTTTCTAATAAGCTCACCTGGAATACTGCTATTCACTTATCGGATGCATTTTTGCCGACAGACGGAGCTTCAGTAAATAAAATTTAGAGATATGCAGGCAGTAAGTGCTTTGAATGCTTACCACATGTGCAGTGGCACTCGGGGTACTTGAGCAGGCAGCACAATTTGGTGGTCTTGACATCACATGCAGTTGGCGGCAAAGAACATGAAGGACGACCGGATCCCACTGTGTTTGAAATGGCGGCAAAAACACCGCAATATCAATTATTTTTCGTGGAATGTTTCTGTTAACGTAAACTATTAACGTTAAAACATTGAACGGCTCTTGTTTTACCGCTGTGAGAACGGAAAACAAGAATAGCCTAAACTTTCCACCCATATCACCACGACGGAGAAGACGATTTATTGCATTTAATATGAAGGCATATAGACTCATACCATTTTATTAACAGACATAATTAGATGCAATACGTTTACATCTTGGAATTGGACAACAGTGAAAAGATATTTGCAGAGAAAAGAGGATAAAAATAGTGCTTGCCCTGTGCGTTCTGTGTTCCGGTTCGTCCTCCGGAACTAAGACTTACTGGTGGGCCTTGCAGGGGTCCTAGAATCGGTGACATGAACGGGTTGGACAAGGGTAATGTTGTACGTGGAGTTCTAGAAGTTGAAGTATGATGGCCAACAAACTCTTCTCAAACATACATCATCAAATGTTCACCAACGAGGGTATTGTGTAACGCACTTGTTGCAATTCAGAGCTAGGAAGAACTCTTGTTCACTTATCCTGTTAAACAGAAAAGGCTGACTACAGCTAAAACATAGAAATATAGAAAATATTAACCATAGTTAATCATCCTCGGTAATGTCAATAAGAGCAGCATCAATGGCAGGTTTCAATAAACCTTTTTACCCGTATTTTCCCGCAGTAATTTTTCTTTCCAGTTGCTCCTTTCGTACTTGTTGCTTAAGTAGGGCGGCCAATACCGTTAACTGCAGTCACTTTTTATAGCGTATTCTTTGGCGAGGTCCCCATCCCTGTCGCACAAAAGGTGTAATGCCCAGCATCTGCACAAATAATGCGTAAATTGCAAAGCTAAGACATATATGATAGTGTAAATGTAGATGATTGGTAGCTTTTAAGCGGTAAGGAACAATTTAAAGCAAAAGAAATGAAAAGAGGATACGAACAGATATACCTAAACTTGAAATTTGGACATGGGCCAAATTAAAAGTTGCAGTGGGACAACTTGAAATTTGAACGTGTGCTAACCGAAATTTAGGGGCAGGTTAGGTTGAAATCTCGGGGTGACCGAATTGGAATTAGGGGTTGCTTAGCTTGCAATCATGGGGTGGGCCAAAATAAATCGGGGTTGGTGCCAGAAAGGGACGATGTGGGCGAACTTGAACTTGGGAGCGGTTCAACCTAAACTTGGGCATGCACCAACTTTAGGGATTGGCCAACTCGAAATTTTGGTCTGGGCCAACATGAGATTTTGGGATGACCCAATGTCCAACTGAACGCTGGTGAGCGTCCTTCGAGTTACGAACACCTTGCGGACAAGCGAGCGCGTTGCGACGCTTGGCGCGTTTTCACAGCGCCTTACGAAGGCGCAGTGAAAACGCAGGCGAGAACTTTCGTGGGCTGCGAGTGCATGCGTAACACAGGATTGACGATAGGGATCATAGAAGAGAAGGACGCTTGATTCTGCAACCCGTGAGGGAGCACGGCGAAGCGTCGATACAGGATTGCGAGAGCGACAGCGATGGTGACACGGCTTCGCGGCGCTGCACTCTCCCCTCACGCAATGCCTGACATGCTACTGCGGCCGCTTGTGTTCCGAACGCTTGGCTCCGTCGATGCGGGCTCGTGCCCGGCGTTCCGGCTCCGTTGGTACGATTGCATTGAAGAGGTCGGATGCGGCGAGAAAATCTGACAATTATCTGCTAAGGCCTGAGCATTCTTTGCCACCGGAACGGCCATGGGTAGACGCGCATAAGCTAGGAAAAGCGAGTAAGCAAAAGTAAAAAAAAATTATGGGGTTTTACGTGCCAAAACCACTTTCTGATTATGAGGCACGCCGTAGTGGAGGACTCCGGAAATTTCGACCACCTGGGGTTCTTTAACGTGCACCTAAATCTAAGTACAGAGTAAGCAAAACTAAGCAAACACGAAGTCGCAGCAGAACCGAACAATGCTTATGCATTAGCAGACAATTCGCAGAATTTCTGTAGCTTTTTCTCTAAGTTAAGCACATAAGTCTTAATAACGCGTATATGTTTATAGCGTAGTTTGCATAACACGTGGGGGACAAGAATAATGCTACGGAGAGGCAGAAGTTTTTGTGTTAGCTACAACTACATGAAGCGAGCAGGCAATCAAACCGCAAAAGCATTGTCTAGTTAAGCATAGCTTTTAACCCGAGTGCTGAGAAATAGCACTATATAATAATAATAATAATAATAATAATAATAATAATAATAATAATAATAATAATAATAATAAACACTTCCTGCACCGCGCATCTCTGCTGACATGCGGTGCACAACGTCCAAAGTGTGGATGCAATCAATTGCAAGAAATCGCCTAGTTCTTTAAGTGCCTTTGACATGTACGCTACGGGAAATGTATTAGAAAAAATTTCCGCTTCTTATTGAACTTCGTCATCGGCGCTACAGTTGTAGAAGTGTTCCATATTACAGTTGGCACGCAAACAAGGCAAAAAGCGACACATTCTAATCAACAGAGACCCATGTAAAATAACAGCCAACACAGTATTGATTACTTGCTTACCTGAAGTTTCCGCTTTCATGGCCGGACTTGGTGGCTTGTTCTGGCCTCGAGCGGCTGTGTAATAAAGCACGACAGAAGCAGTCCAAGTAGCAAGATAAGAATGACACTCCTTGGTACCAGAATATTCGTCCCTTTCAGACACTTTGCACAAAGTTGTGCAATCGAAGTCAGTGTATAACGAGCATCAGGGACCGGGCGGCCGTCGTAAGGCACGCTGGCATGCGGCGCCGCAAACAGCAGCAGTAGGTGCACTGGCATGTGACGCAGACGACTGGGCGAAGGCGCATACGGCGTTTCCAGTGATGTTGCACTGCGACTCGTAAGTTCTGACCACCCGAAGACACATTGTTAGGCCTCTGCTTTTGAGATAGGTCGCCGCTTGTACGAGGCAGGTGGCACTCGTGATATCACGTAGCATGCACAGTAGAAATCGAGAGCAAATTGCAAAGACGTGAAACTTTAACGGTTATTCAGGGGATGCTATGATGTGCACCTTATCACTGCCCTGCCTTTATTCATTTTGATTGGGGAAGCAGCCCCAAAATCAAGGACAGATGGGGCCGTAGATCTCCCTTTTTGTTTTATTGCACTACTTCGCCGATCACACGTGTGTAAGCATGGAACCATTGGAACGACAGAAAGCTGAGCTAGTTGGTAAGGATTCATTATGCAAGAAAGAAGTGAGGCGTGCAGACAGGACACAAGAGTTGAGAAGCGGACAACACGAACGCCGTACGTGTTGTCCACTTCTCCACTCTTGTGTCCTGTCTGCAGGCCTCACTTGTTTTTTTGTATAATAGAACCATTATCTGTCTTTGTGTTTTTTTTATTTTTATCGTGCAATGCTCTCACGATTTTTTTGTCCTAAAAAGTAGCCCGACTTCCAGTCCTGGTCTGTTTTCCAATGAGTGGAGAGAAAGAAAACCGGTGGCGGCGACTTGGCGGCGCCTTCCGGCTTTCTGTGTGCTCTTCATCAACGACATTTGAGCACACAGGGACGTGTGCCAGACGCCGCTAGAGCTAGAATGCGCGAGGAAAGAAAGTGTAGCCTAAAGTAGCAAGACTGAGGCGCTAGGAGCATGGCGAAATGACGACTACAACGCCGTGTATTCATTCGCCTTGGGTACTCAAGCTTCGGAGCTATCACACACGGGAAAGTAAACGCACAGTTTACATGTAACAACGACATCTTTGTAAAGGAAGGCCCCTCTACTAATGCTAAAGCCACTAGACACAAGCAACACAACGCTACAAATGTACGTATCGCGGCGTAAGAAACGTGCGTAGGCAGGCTTTCGGCTTTCCCACTTGATGACGCCGTGACAAACAATGATGGAACTAAATGGCCCCCCGAGAGACGGTCAACTTTAAACAGCTGCTCGTGCACCGAAAACGCAACGTCTTTGTTCGTGTTTGATTCCACGTAGCATATCAACTACGCAAACAGCAGACACTATGGAACATAATCAACCAACGTAGGTGGATGTTGCGCCTGCTGCGCCCGGCCCGGTCTTCACATGCCGTTCCATTAGCAGTGGCGTGTGGCATGAATGCGCCACTTACGCAAACTCGACCAGTATCCGGTGCCTACAGCGATGATGAAAGCTATGTTTAAAGGTGTGACAAAAGCTTTGCACCAATTCTGATTAGACCGGGGGTGGAATCTCGTACATTCTCAATGAAGTGCTTCTATATATGTGGTTGAACTGCAGACGGATGCATGTTTCTTCACCATGAGAGCATGTCTTGATATAGTGGGGGTTCACCTATATTGTTTTCTCACAATGTTTAACACCAGGAACGAGATTGAAGTGGCTATATTGGTTCTTTTAGCGTATGCACACCATGTACCAGTTGACGTTTTCATATCTGACATTCGCGTAGAAAGTTCCCGCGTCGACTCGACTTCTGCTACAAGTGAAAAAGAAAAAACATACAAAACATTGAAGTATTAAAAACTCTGAGCTAGTTCTGCGGCCACTTGCTTTTCCTGACTTCCAAAGTGAATGAAATGTGGGTGAACTTAATTGATCATGGACCGAAATCACCTAAAAGCACAGTTATCATGCAAAGTGGGCCAGTGACGTCTTTTTCGTCAACTTCATTTCTAGTGGTAGGTACCATTTTTCTGTGGTATGAAAATCCTTACATGGTTATTACGCTGTCTCCCTCTAAAGACCAGTGTTACTCGTGGCAGTGCTATTAAAATAGCTTGCCTATTCAATACCACCAAGGCGAGCGATTATACTTTCGCGTGAGGTGAGCGCAGGACAATTATGAAGCGAATATTGTCAATGTACTACTGATCCCGGGAATTTATGTTGGTTTTATTTCAGTATGAAATGCAAAACTCCCGGCGACATAGAGCTAGTTTACGTGGACGAAGAAGAGCAGCCGCAAGCGAGACTGTAGTTTTTTGGGGCACAAATTCCCCATTGCAGATTGTTTCCGAGTACAAGTACTTGGGTGTATTCCTCATACCGTCCATATGTTGGCATAGGCACGTTGATTTCATTGCAGCAAAGGCATGCAAAGTGTTAGGATTTCTACGGCGCAATACAAAACTCCTTCCCCAGCAGGCTCGTGATCTTCTGTACAAAAGCTATGTTAGACCCATTTTAGAATATGGATGTACCGTATACGACCCTCCTACGTGTACCGACCGAGATAAACTTGAACATTAAAATGGGACACCTAAGAAAAGAGAAGGCAGGCATTACGCTTGAAACTTTTTCACAATATATTTTATGGCGAAATTGGAATAGACCGTAATAAGTATATTCTTCAGCCACATTATATATCCAGACAAATAAATGACGAGCTCAAGGTTAGGGAATACAGTTGTAGAACTAAGCTTTTCAAAAGCACTTTTTTCCCCAAAACCATTTTAGAATGCACACAGCTCCAACTGCGTCCCTATCTTTGCTTTTTGATACTGACTATAGCGGACGACTGTACAATCACCGCATTTTCATCTTGTCAATATCTTTAAGGAATTTGAACGCCAAGACATATTTCTACGTTTCTAATAAAGTGTCTTAACCTTGAACACTCGTTGTGACGTCATTAGTAAATATAAATAACAAAAACATTTTACTCTTTTTTGAATACCTACACAGGGCTTAGCTACCACTGGTATTATCTCAAGGTTTTTGTGAGCAAATACCTTCTCTTCTCTTTCTCTGATAGCATTGATCATTGAAAAAATTTTTTTGATGTTCTTGTTTTTTTTTGTCATCCTACAATTCAATATGGTCTACGCATTTGATCGTACGATTTCTGTCTTCTTTATTGTGCTTCTCAGAAGGTGACAAGCTAGGAACATAAAAGCGTAATAACTTAATCCACGTTCTGAATTATGACAAATTTCAAGTAACTTGCCACATGAATTTTGCGACAGAAGCTTTTTAGCTGTCCAGTTATATTACAGAGTAAACCCCGCAATGGAGGAGTCAAAATGTAAAGAAATCAACAGCCATCACCTGGGGATATGACCAAATGTCACATGTGTAGTAAGAGATTATGTGGTCCTTTTCGCATACTTACGTTTCGGACTGTTTTGATAGGTTATAACAGGTGTAGCAAAACCAATCAGTACGATACTGATGAACAGTAAACGTCTTGTGATTGTGTTCTGCAGAGAACAAGAGAAGCACTTATTCGCATTTGGTTAGCTGTAATGTTAGAGCCAATAGGGTCTCTCGAAGCGCAGTAGTCTAAACTGAAGCATGCATTTTAAGTCAGTTTGCAAGAGCACCACACACTAATTATTGCCACACCACAAGACGCCGTGATGCTTCTCTTATTTTGATTTAGACACCCTAAGTTGTAACATAACAAGCTCGGGAAGACTGTTTCACAGATAACCGTCTAAGTCTCTATTCTGGCATTGAAAAATTAAATTAGGTCAAATTTCTTGGATATCACACTTAAACTTACACATTTATATCATCCAGCGTTTGTTAAAGCCGAAATTATAGCATTTACACGCCTATAAAAACTCCTTCTCGCATATCATAGAATTTTTTAAATATATGGCAGCACTGCTGTGTTAGCGTTTTATATAATGTATAATGTATAATATATAATATATGTTGTATTAGTGTTTTCTATAAAGAAATCATTGTCACTCCCATCTCTTGAACCACGAAGAACGGTAGCTCCGCTTTGCATACTGCACAATATCACTCACACTAAAAGAGCAACTTCATTACCATCTTCCCTACCATTTCACACATCCAGTAGCTTATGTAGCCTACACACTTTCACGCCTGTTTTTGGCCGCACAAATGGATCTTATAAATCTGCGTTACCTCAGGCAATAGCATCTTGGAACGAATTTCCAAACCATATTGTTGAAAAGAAATAACCTGGAAACTTTTAGAGAAACAGTTAAAGCGATTATTCTCTAGCGTACTCATGCGCACATGTTTCATTTGTCCCCTGTGACTTACCTGTCGTCATCCTTGTTTCTTGCCTACTATGTATATGCATACATGTTTGCAGCTCTTTGCCAAGAGTTTCACTGAGCCATGCGCGTTCCTGATTGCCCACAGTGTTGTTATTGCTCCTCGTTTGCTTGATGTTAAACGGCATATTTTTTGCAGTTTTTTATTTGTTGTTATATGTACGCCTCTTTGCGCTATTTGGTGTTTTTCTTATCCCCCTCGCCCAGTACTTTAGTGGGAGCCTGTGAGGTATGTGTGTATATATAAATAATCTTCCACATGGTTCTACCAAATATTTTGCAAGCGTCAAAAAAGAAGCTTGAATAAATGGGAAATTATCACTGTTAAATGAATAGAAAAAGCTGCCCAAGGCAATGACAGTTCAATTGTGCTTATATTCTGATTTCATTCCTGGTTTTAATATAAGGCCTCTGTAAGTAGTACTGCAGACAGAGGAAAACCAGCGAACATTTGCTTTAAAAAAAAAAAAAACTAATTAACCCCGCTATCCCCCAAAACACACCGCGATCGCAGCGTCAGAAGAAGCAAGAAAACATTGATTTTCCTAAACAAAGAGAAATTCTGCTCTGGATTAGTTGATTTGCATTTATTTCATCTATGAAAGTTAATGGCGGCGACCAACCAACAACGTATCTTCTATCAACTTCTTTCCCTCGAGTATGCATCAGACCCCAATAAAAAGCCGCAAGAATCTAATAAGTTAATAGAGGTTAGCAAGATAGACACAAAAATCACCTATAGCTATTACCAGTTGGTTCCTGGGGACTTAGGCGATCTCTGTTGTTTACAAGTGGGAGAATTTTGATTGTGTCGCAGTGGCACACATTCATAGAGCGTGTTGTCCTGGAAAGCGCCCATGTCCATTGAATAATGCAGATTTTCAGTTATACAGAAGGGCAAGTTAAACATTGTGACACAAATGCTGTGGCGCAATATGCATCAGCATATGCTCAGTGGCCTAACCTGTCTAGTCGTCAAAACAGCAACCGCTATCCCGTTGTCGATTTCGGAACGCAGCAAGTGGTACCTAAATAATATCTCAAGTTATCTGCTCAGGAAGATAGCTACAGCCAGCACCTAGATGTGGGGAAGAGGAAACAAAGCTTCGCTTTAAAATGTGTCGCTTAGTATCAGTTCACAGTCAAAGCGTCGGCCCTGTTCAAATGACTCATACCGAGCTGTCAGTGCTGTGCACCGTGTTCGCCACGGCGTAGTGATAAAAACGGAGTCGATATTTACTGATGCTGCAGCCCGTGTAAGTAGTAAATTATAGTTTGGTGCATACATTGGATACCGTCCTCGACACTCTACGACCGAAAGAGCTCAACATAATTATCGCCCTCAAAATCGTTACGACTTGGGTGAAACGAAAACACAAGGGGATACTTCTTACCTGTGAAAGATTCATTTCAGTGTGCAGGTTACTTCTTCAACGCCGAAGAAGCGGTCACAAGGGTTTGTTCCAGCTCCTGTTCAACTTTTGCAACGGCCAGCATGTGCAGCTTTCACATGTAATTGTAAATGAGTGAAAATTGTTGAAATCAAAAGAAATATCTGTTTCAAGAAACCTTGTAATAACTTACTCTGAAACCTATAATAATTCGGTTTATGTGCACGTTCAGCTCCGAGAGTGCTATCTGCTACCAAACAGAAACATTCTGCAATGCTTCCATACAACGCCTCAATCTAAATATTTTTATTCTTGGAACAAACCGTGCCAAAGGCGTCAAGGGACATATTGTTCTTGTGAAAACTCAGGTGGTGTGACGCAGCTCTTGTTCGCTCTTTTTTCGCTTCTCTTAAGTTCTGTTTGCCGCGCAGACTTTTGCTAGTGCGGAAGTGAATAGAAATCCTTGTCGGCATATTTTCGAGGCAAAATGGCGAAAACATTAGGTGCGAAAGAAGGACAACTTCTTCGTACATTGATCAGAGAATGCCTTTGGAAAACTCTCCAGTACATTGTTGGAAGATACAGCCTCTATCTCCTGTGCATCTGGGCCACAAATATATCCCGACATCCCCTTAGTTTCTTTATTTCGAAATCTATGTGATTTTATTAAATCCTCGGTGCGATTAGCATCTCGAAAAAAATACTACCATATACTTTCAAGCTCACGAATTCCAAGATTCCACATATAATTCAGCACAACAGATTTAGCTCATCATGTGAGCATGATATGCAAGAGTTCGAACGAAAGACAGTTGATGGAAACATGCGTTCTCTAGTGGACAGTGCGTCTAGTCAGCGAGCAGAAGTATGCCTTTCTTAAGCACCAAAAGCGATCTATGTCTTGTGTGCATTTCCTACGAGTGTTCCCACGAAAATTGCAAAATATAATGACGTTGTACCTATTAATGTGAGCTTTTCACTATTATGTGCTGCAATCGCAATTTATGGCTGCAACCCCAAGGAAGGTCAAGGAAAATCAGGGTGATACCGCTTATGCCATAGGCCTTATGTGTCCCCGTGATCTCGTGCTGTTGTTTCGATGCTGAAGACGCTCAATGACAGTGTTTGACGTCAATTCTCGCGCAAATTTTCCTTCCTATTTAATGAAGCCAGTAGCGGAAAGGGGCGTGGGCAATAAATAGTTATCCCACCCGCCATACCTGTGCGCGCTCACTTCTTTCCGGCGCCTGATTTGACTGCTGCTCAGTATTCAGGGCGCGCTGAAATGCAAGTAAAAACGTCTAAGCCGCGTTCGTGATAAAGTACACCTCACGTAGATTATTCGAAACGTGTTTACGTTTGTGTGCGGTGTGCTTTAGCCACAGAATTGATAAGTAATAGATAAGATAGGTCGGCTTCTACCGCGACTGCAAATCAATTGCAACATTCACAGAGCGAAACGAATGAATATGCCAGACGCGTTCATTTAAGGCTCAATAGGACGAGTATGTTCCGCTTTGTTCTGAGATAAGGAACATCAGTGACGAATGCAATTTTCGCTGCACACGTCCCACTTGTATCTATTTTTTATTTAACAGCGAAGCTGTTTGTGGACATAGTTCCGTATATTTTTTGTGTCCGTCTAGAAATCTGTGTGTGCAAAAACTCAGCTCCCGAATACGATGCAAGATCGCTTCATTCTTTGCAAAAGCTGACACATCTCATCACTTGGATATGCATTTTCAGTAGATTAGTTATCAATAGGCACACTTTTCAAGATCAGTGGACCCTCAGGTACATAATTTTTTTCGCTTGCTTACAGGGGCTATGAGCCGTTGCTTTACGGGGCATCATGGAGCCATTCATTTTCTTACGTCATGGACAAATTTCGCACTGGGTGGGAGGAGGGAAAGAGATAAGAAGAAGGCAGGGAGGTTAACCAGAATCACGTCCGGTTGGCTACCCTACACCGGGGGAATGGGAACGGGGGAAACAAAGATAACAGGGAGATAGAGGAGGGAAGGAAGGAAGGACATTGCAGTGAGTTCGCTGACGTGTGTGGCCTTACAGAAATTGCATTAATAGTCACAGATGGTTGCACAAGCCCGTCGTCCTTAAGAAGCACAAAAGTGCCTTCACCGCTTTATGGGCCGACAGGCGATGGGGCCGGTGTTCCAGCAGCACCTGCACAGAAAGCGGCCGATTGTCCAGTTTTTGAAAAGCTTTGGCATGTTCTTGTCTCTCAGGGGTGTATCGTGGACAGTGGCACAGCAGGTGGTCGATGTTTTCTTCCGTGCCACAGACCTCGCATGCTCCACTGTCAGTCACTCCAATTAATGTAGAGTATGCCTTCGTGCTGGGTAAGCGTGGAAATGCTTATACATATTACAACAGAGGTGACTGGAGAAAGTGTGTGCGTACCTATCGTCATGATGAGAACGGATTAGGGATCTCACCTTTGTTCAAAATTCTGTGTCACCTCTGTGTCGTGCGTTAGACAGCTTCGCTAGTCATCCACTTTCTTAGAGTGAAATATCTGATGATATTTACGGTGAAAGGTTTAGATCTCTGTGTTTGAAGGTCGCGTTTTGAGGTAAAGAAAATCGGAGCATTCGTGCCACTATTCATGCACTCGTAGTCTTCGTCCACAACGCTACCGCGTCGATAACGCTGACCGCGCAAAAAAGGCACAGTTAATTGGACTGCCCGTGCCACTGGTCTTGCGTTCGTCGTCGTCTTCCCCATTGCTGCCATGCTGCCAACAATGTCGCTAATCATCCCAAAAAAGGCCAACTTAATAAATATTGTTAATTAGGCAACTGGAACCCAATACCTTTGGTGGGAATCGAACCCACTACCTTTTGGGTTAATTAACGCGAAGTTGATTAAGACGCGGTAAATTAATATATCGTTAATTAAGGCCCTCGAACTCACCACCTTTGTTGTGAGTCGAACCCCCGATCTTTGATTTCAATTAGGGTTGAATTCATTAGCGCAATATTAATTAAGGTAGGTAAAATTAGGGCATCCAACCCCGGATCTTTAGTGGGAGAAAACAAATCTTAAGAAGTCCCAACGCATTCGAATGAGAATGTCAAGTAATTTGATGAATATGTCTTGAGCACGCAGGCTTTCGCCTTCACCCTCTTCGACGTATGCTAAAGTGATCGTCAATGCTTTTTTTAATACCTGTGCTGTTCATTTTCGCGTGACGAACGCTCTGGGCATCCTATAAAACTGAAAGGGCAAGTCTCCAGCGGACGAAATTCAGAATTGCATGCCTATTCAACACAGCAATGCAATATTCGTAGCAATTGAATTGCAAAATGGTAGACGGGCTTGGCGAAGCAGGTATTTATTTAGTAAAATTTGAGAACTCTTCGGCTGACCAACCTTACAAAAGTAAGTTTGAGAAGAGCCCAGTTACAAATATTCTGTTGATTTCTTTTTACACCCGTGTGCAAGTATTTCCGTGTCAGAAACCCGACTCGTCATTCTTCTTTATACCCACCGTGGTTGCTCAGTGGCTATGGTGTTGGGCCGCTGAGCACAAGGTCGCGGGTTCGGATCCCGACCACGGCGGCCGCATTTCGATGGGGGCGAAATGCGAATAACGCCCGTGTACTTAGATTTAGGTGCACATTAAAGAATTCCAGGTGGTCGAAATTTCCGGAGTCCTCCACTACGGCGGGCATCATAATCAGAAAGTGATTTTGGCACGCAAAACCCATAATTTAATTTTAATTCTTCTTTGTCAGCACTGCGGTTCCCCGGTTAGTATCCAAACGTTTTCTTCACTGCACACTTCTACATAAGTAAGTAGTATTCTCTTAGCATGTACTTTGGCTAAATAATGAAGGAGCAATCACAGGTGCAATAAATAACGAGGTCGAAAGTCGATAACGGCTGACAGAAGTTATTCGTTGTGAAATCAGCTTCACAATATTGTGATACATGAAATTCAATTAGCAATTGTGCGGACGAATAGCAAATACGGATAGCACTTTATAAGTTATAGGGATGCTCTGAGAACATTCGCGCCGCGGTGGGCACGTCGCTTCCGCCGTTGTCACGCTGTCCTCTGGCTACGCATGCGCGAAAGGAGCGTGGAGTGTTGTAGCAGCTCTACGAGACGTGGATTTCTTTAGCTGCAAAAGCAACGAAGGGCTGTGGATGCACTCTGAACGCGACGCTGAATCACGTCGTTGGCAGAGTGAGGGCAGCGTTTTCGCAGTCCGCTGCTGGCATGAGCTTGGTGCAGACGCACGCTACAAGCACTCCGGCATTTTAGCTGTTGGTCTGTTTTCTGTGTGCTCTGGTTGCAGTATTACATGTAAAACTTATGTTATGCACTATTTACATGTACTATGACACACACCGACGCTGTTCTGGTGATCTCAGATCGAGCACCCCATTAATGTGACTCGTGCAAAGCCATTGGCGGTGCGCATAACGTCAGTGTGATGATACGTTTGGTAGCTACACAAAATCACAGACTTTTGGGGTGCGAGGGCTTACCGCATCCCTGGTTTCTTCTGCCAGCTTCCTCACAACAGACGTGTGAGGAACTGCTGAGAACGCCAGATTAAAGACTACAACAAGCCCTCGTTGTCTGAGCCGACAGGCTCGCTCCACGTGAGGGGCCATTCTAGGAGTCGGGCCTGCCAGAGCTTACCTGAGCAGAATTTTAATAAAGTTGTTATCACCGCCTTGGTAGCTCCCAGCGCGCCATTCCTTCGGCCCAAGAAGAATTGCCACGCTTGCTTCGTCACGCATAAATGTCACACCCGCGTTCATTGGGAACCCCCTCCGAGGAGCTGAAGTGCCACACTTATTCTTGCTATGCCTATCATGGCTTCGCCCTTCGGGTAAAAGTGTAATTTCTAAGGACACACAACTTTAGCGAGGTAAGCAGACTACAAGCTGCGTTACGTGCGCACCCACTAATCTTTGCACGCATTAGCACATTTATATAGACTGACAACTAACTCTTTCTAAGGTTAAGGTCCCAGCTATGCATCGTCCTGACGTTAGAAAAAGTAGGTGTATCGCTCACCAGAAGGATCTCCAAGTTACTGTGACAAGCACTCTACAGTTGCCTAGCTTGATCACCGAGATAAAACAATCCTTCTCCGACTACAGGCTTTAACATTAAAGTATTATTCTTATCGCGCCCAGAAAGCAGTGTATTGGGATAATTGTTCAGTGATGAAAAATAGGATATTTGTCACTGCTCTCTCTTTTCCTCTTACGGCCACGGCATAGTCATCGCCGTCAATAAACCACAAAAGGAGAGGCAAGAACAAGCCTCCGTCCATGATCGGAGAATTTAATGTTGATCTTCCCAAATCATAAGACATGAAACTTCGCCAATTCATACAAGTCACATGTGGCCTCAAGTGGATATTTAGTCTCAGAATAACCATTAATTACTTTGTTGCCACGTCCAACTGTGGGTGTGCAGTCGAGCACGTTTTGTCTCGCCAGTTAGATTACGCACATGTGTACAGATACACTACACGACGTACCGCTCGAACATCACCATCTAGCCGGCTTCCCTACGTGATCCTTTAGAAGAGCATGTGCATGAACATATTGAAATGTATGCAATGTTGGCGCCACCTTTTACCTCGATCATTCCTCTGTCCGACTCTTCGAATCTGCATGCTCTAAAGTTAGCCACCTGGGAAGGGTAGTCTATATTGTGTTACCTTTGTATGATATTCACTTTCCTAAACTTAAATAAATGGCACAATCTATATAAATAAGCACACCAGTTTGAGCACAGAAATTGAGAGAGAGGTATTCAACTCAAGATTTCTGCATTTCTAGAAAGATAAGGCAGTTTTACCATTAATAAGTGCAGCTTGCGAACTTGAGTTACCCAGCATGAATGAGGAAAAGAGACATTAAAGCAGCCTGCAAACTTCGTTTTCTTTAGAAGCCAACATGGCCCTGGATATGCTTGCTTTACACCGATAGCTATAGCCTGATTCCCCTTGTTGTCATTTTGTCGGCCAGAGTCCGCTGGCGTCTATCGCTGTAATTTGAAAATATTGCCTATGTTTATGAAACGTTTGTTGCTGAAGCTGCCGCAACGAATGCTTCTTGAAATGTTGGCTATATATTATCATGTCTGGATCTCTGGAGAACTGCTGGTCACGCGTAAACTTCATCGTGCCCCCCGATTCTTCTTCGTTTTGTACTGTAATATTCGTACAGAACATTCTTACAGCAATGAAAGGCGATGAAAGGCGATGAAAAAGTACCAGTGCAGAAAAAAACACTAAAAATGCTATGATCCCTACGCACTCTGAAAAGCTGCTGCACGCGAAGCTTTCATGAGCAGGTGATGGAAAATGCCACACTAAGACAGCACGCGAGCATATTATTCGATTGGCGAACGCGTTCCTCAGCCACCGCAGATGACGGTACAGATCAAGCTGAATCTTTATTCACCCTTAAAACGTGTTTGATCGCAATACTTGCCATGCTTGACCACGTAGGCCACCGCGACACAGTACTAAGTGAAACGCGGAGCAAATATTGGCGAATAATGCTTCGCGTAGCTCTAATTCCCATCATCAGCTAGAACATGAACCCGTTCACATTTTTTTTTTTGTAAATTCTGTTTATACGATATGGCCACCCCGCCAATCGGCTCGGTGCGCCGGCTTGCACGAAGGACATATTTAAGCATGGTCTGTTGGAATTTTTGGCATTCCTGTGGGTACTAAGGCTTAGAGCATTGGGATTTTGGCTGTAGGAACCAGGTTCGAGACCAGTCATCGCACATTTAATTCCTTTTCTATTGAACGGCACGTTCCACTCAGCCTCAGTCTGCACATACAGAGCACGCTCGAAGTAAATTGATTGCGGTTAGAAACGGACAACGCAGCGGAAGAAAATGCAAATTCTGCGCTTTACAAGCTGAAAAATAATAAAAGTTAGTGGCCGCTTCAACTTTGTCCTGAAGAGTGGAACGCTATCGCGTTCATCAGCCCATGTCTCTAACGCAATTACGTTAGTACTCACTAGGTTATTAGACCAACTCGCGGCCTATAAGAGAGACCTAAAACGGCAGCTGGAGGTCTGATTTACTGTCTTCTGTTTGCTGTCACTTTCCCCGAAATTTATTTTGCGCCACATTTAGTATACAAGGGAAATCTAAACACCAACTTGCCCAAGAATAAGTCATTTTGGGGTTTGTATTTGACTTTCCGCGTTATAGAATTATGTTTTCTCGCATTTCCGAATTACAACCAGATGCTATCATGTCTGTAGGTTGAGTGTACGTCATGCTTAATGGATTTCTAGGCGCATTTTTCTTTTAAAAATTCAATTTCAGTTACGCCTATGCCCCACGCGGAGGGCCTGCGGGGTTCGAGATGCGTGGTTCAGGATGATTTTTGTGTAACGAACAACACCGCCGACGCCGACACCGGATTTTCTGCGGCAGGGGACCCTTAACGCTACCGCGGTAATACAGTTATGGTACGACCATTCACCAGAGGTTCCTTCTGCGAGGAATGGCATTATTTGTGAACAAGCACACTTATTAGGGTTTATCGACCTTGGAGATTTCGTAAACGAAATTAATTCGACTCTGTCACAAGCTGTACAAATTTGGCGTGTATAACTCATAACCCTTTTCTAAGCGGTAATTATTCCACCGCAAACGTTATTCAGTAAAGAGGCTGGCAGGAGCTGAACACCTTGTTTGCATATGAAATTTTAACCTACCATAAATTCATGTTTCTGGACAATAGCGAATTCAAGTTTGGCAATATAGTTAAACAAAACTGCTGCCACTTTCTTCAGCTCTCAGAGAAAACAAGGAGAGAGATACGTTGCAGGTAACATTTCGACAGCCCTAACACTGCATGACTTAATATATCGGCGATCGCTGGGCATGCATGTCTGTGTTGAACTAGGCAATAACTTTGTTTCCTATCATGCGAAAGAGCTCAGTGTGCGTTCCTGTCTATTTACCAATCGGCATAGCCACCTGTGCGACTTACACACTACTGTACGAAAGATTAATCGCGCATTGTCTGAATGCTTGGTACACATCCTATATATAGGTAAATGCCGCTACAAGCCATGAAGTAATGGTTTCGTAGCTGTGAAGTTCCGCATCGTTTGGGACTAAAAAAATGTGCCAAGAGCTCTAAATTTCTCAAGAATGAGCACCTCCTCGTGATAACAATCAAAAAAAGAACCTTGAGATCTCAAATGAAAAAACAGTAATATTGTAATTTCAATTCAAAGTTAGCACACAGCTCTCTCTTCTGATAAAAAAAAAAGACAACCCGATTATTAAACTGCGTAGTTGTGGCAGATTCCGAGGACCACATGTCAATAACGCATGATGCAAAAAAAAAAGGGAGAGTTCGAATTTCAAACTAAGAACAAATATCTTGCTGATACACGGCTCAATCTCAAGTTTTGTTTCGGTACGCAAATATTGTTAGTCTAAATCTGCGGTGCGTAATGGAAGGTCATATTTCAACTGTGGTAGCTATTCGCGCATAGAGCTCCTAGAAACATTTCTCGAAGCGATTAAAAGATCCTATATTTGATTAAGCTGGTCATGTGTTCACCCAGTTTCGATGATGTAAAACTTTTATGCAAAATCATTAAATGGACTACATCTATGTCAGGCATATGTGTCTTGCCTGGCGCAATTTGGCTATTATTTTCTGAATATGTTAGAATGGAAAAATGGAAAGCAGCAACGCTAGTTTACTTTCTACTTGAAACTGTTTACAACATTCTGGTGTTTACCTGCCTGCTGAAGGATATAATAAAAACAGGTTCATTAACGTTTGACATAGATTGGACTGTCTAACTAAAATCTTAACGCTCGTGTAGGCAGTAAACCGATGAATAATAGAAAAGAAGGTCGTCACCATTATAAAAAAAGAGCTACACAACCATTCATCCCATTACGTCCACGTCTTGACTAAATGACTAAAATGAAGAACATCGGGAGCACTATCATTGTGGGCGTCTATGCTGGCGTCACGGCTTCATAAGGGATAGTAAACAAATTTCAATTAGTTTGTGTTGCACGCTGCATTTGTGGTGCCGCGCCTACGCTATCACGAAAATCAACCTATTACCTGTATGTTATCACCAATACAACAACGGAATATAGCTTAGTGAAAGGAGTCATTATATTGCACCGGCGTACTTACGCTCAGAATTGAGCAGCGACATGGCAGCTAAATACAAATGTGTACCTTACATCTATATGACTAATACAACATCACCGATGTGGAGCATCACGTATAATTTAGTTTCTTTTTTTTTGCGTTTTCAATGGGAGGTGCCGTTGTAGCCCTTGTCAAAAGTCTTTCACCAACTACATTATCCTCGGCGCGTCCTCTATTTTGGGTCCGTACAAGGTTTCACGCTTGTCAACATCATTGTCATGCACGATTTTTGTGTGGCACGGACGCTGCTTTCTTGATCGTAGCTCCAAAAAATTGCACCAAATGCATCAACATCTTTGTAAGAGCGGTTTATTAGCGATAAAACCACAATGTAGTACTCGTATACTCCAATACTGGTCGTTCTGGCCTTCAAAATTCTTGCTCAAACAGCACTGCTCAGAGGGTCTGTGTAGACCTCGACAGCCGCCGTGGTTGCTCAGTGGCTATGGTGTTGGGCTGCTGAGCACGAGGTCGAGGGATCGAATCCCGGCCACGGCGGCCGCATTTCGAAGGGGGCGAAATGCGAAAACACTCTTGTACTTAGATTTAGGTGCACGTTAAAGAACCCCAGCTGGTCGAAATTTCCGGAATCCTCCCCTACGGTGTGCCTCAAAATCAGAAAGTGGTTTTGGCACGTAAATCCCCATAATTTAATTTATTGTATATAGTGACACATGACAATGTCCAACACTGCTTGTCGTTGTTTAGCATGTTCGGTTTCTAAATGCACATTGTTTTAGTTCCATGGGTTCAAAGTATGGTGAAGCTTAATTTTTCTTCACGATGTGACAATGGTGAAGCTGAAGATGAAGAGGTGAAATGACGACAGGAATATTTGCTGTTCTTTGTCGTCACTGACAGCAACTGTCGACGTCCGTTTAACAGAATGGGCGGATGGTTATGACAAACGTGATCTATATGGACACTCCAGGCGCATTTTTACCATCGCCGTTATCTTGCGTGTAAAGTGCAAGGGGGATAGCACCATCGCCGCGAGTGGTATGCGATGTAAGCTCGAGAGGGAAGCCGAGGATTGCGGCTTACAGGAGCGAGGTTGCGTCACGCGATAAGCTGTGGGAGGGATAGGAGGGGGGACGGCAGCGTTGTTCTCCGGTCGCAAATGCGTATTTCGCGACTAGCGTGCAAGGGTAACTGGGGATCGCGGCTCAATTTCGCTCGCGATAGGGAGGAGAGCGGGAAGGCAGTGTGGAAGACAGAGGGAGGGTCTTCGATTCCTCCGACAAGCGCGTACTTTCCACTGCCGCGTGCGGTCGCACGCAACGTATCTCGAAAGGGACCTGCAGACGGCTCCTACCTTAATGCGTGTTGGTTTCTCGCCACTGTTGCATTGAAGCTAAGTGACGATGGTCACTTCGCTTGCTGCTGCGGTCGCGCTTGCTCACACCAGCGTTTTGACAGCGAGTGTCTGCGCTGATTGAGTGTGATGTGTTCATGTTTGCTTGTGCGCGCTGGCACCATGCTTGTTAATTCATTTGGTGGGCGAATGTTTCCAAGGTTTGCGGCCGATTAATCTACTATCATTACTTCGTATTCCCGTCTGTTATTTAGCTATCGTGATCTATGCTTCGCCTTTAAACTGCGACTTCTTTAGCACATTGCTGGCACTCACAGTAAAATAAAATTAAAACCTGGGGTTTACCGCGCCATAACCAGAACGTTATGATGAGATTCGCCGTATTCAGATACTGCTATGGCGTACTGCAGGACAACTATATGGGCTATAGCGTTCCTTTAATTTTTGGTTTAATTAACCTCCCTGTATCTTAAGGCCAGCTACATTTTATTTATAGCACAAAAAGGAAATTATACGACCTTTGGAGCTTTATTCTAAAGACGGGCGAATTATACAATGTTTCTTCTCATGCTACCTTTCTCCACTTTGCGGGCTTCCCCAGCAGCGTTTTACAATAGCTCTGGTCTGTTTGTCGCGACACATGCATTTACGTAAAGCTTTTTTTCTAGGTGAGTTTCTTCTAGCTGTCTACTGAAAATGTCCTAAATGCTTGTAAATACTTATTGTACGGGATATCTTATTGTGCCGCTTTCTTCAACTGTTGCTTGTGGATCATTTATATGTTTTTTGACCTAGCTGTTAGCAGAAAGCTGCGTTACTAAAAGAATGAAGATTAGGAAGAAGGAGGCTTTCTATAAAAAAACTATAAAGACCAACAGCACTTTCAAAGCAGTCGCAAACGAAAACACGCCCTAAATATGACTCAACAGTTTTACAGGCAGCAGAGTCGTTGGCCATTTCTCTGCAACCTCACCTTCATCGGCCACATCAGCTAGCTTGTGGACCGTCGCTGGTTTCATGCCAAGGAACAAAATTTTCAAATCCCCAGTAATACGAGAAGGAGCTGTAAAGGTTTAGGGAAAACTTTATTGTCTGAGCTGTTTCAACGAACGCTTCTTAAAATGGTTGACAAATTGTATCTGAGCGATGTCTGAAGAAGTGTGGGCCACCTTCCTTCGTCATGCGTCCCGATTTCTGTTCCTTTTGTACTGTAATGCATGTAAAGAAACGTTATTATTAAAACCCTCGCGACCACAATAATGGCCTATGTGGCACTTTCGTTGCCTATGGCACGCAGAAAATAGCGTCACATAGTAGTGAAGGTGAAGAAAGCAGCATAACTGAGAATGACAAAGCTAGCCTTTTATTGGACGAACCTGTGCCCTCAGAAACAGGCTACGTTCAAAGAATCGCGATAGTGCTAGAGACAGTCGGCGATCGTCGAAAATTTGATCTGCCACTCAAGCGAGTTCCCTTTTATGCGTGAGTCATCGAATGTTCCAGAATAATCGCTGGTGCCCCCGTCTCTGCGAGAAATTTTTGCCCACTTCGCATTGCACATCTAATCAGATTACACAATCTTCAGTGGCAACTGACAACAAGTAGAAACATCGATAACATTCGAGAAACTTCCGATACATGCGGGTGCATCCTGCGCTGAGCGATCACATTTGTTAGACGGTGAAAAACGGTTACCCCGAAAAGATAAAACGGTACTTGTGTCAATAGGGAAGATCGCGTTGGATGCGCATGTCAATACGACGTTGCGAACATATTCAAGCACTGATATGATGAACTCGGAGGTGTCGAAAAGATGACCGTTGAATACGCCCATGAAAAAGCAGAGAGAACAGTGAAAATAAAAAAATTGTTCCGTTCGAATCACATGTATTGGTATAGAGGAATAAAACAACAGAGTAAGCAAAAGATTAAAAAAAAGTTGCCAAATATCAATAACGTATAAATCGAGAAAGCTGGTACTGCAAAGTAGAACGCAAAACGACTAAAAAAAGCCACATATTATAAAACAGCGCGATGAATAGAAGACGGAGGGAAAGACCGGATTCCCCGCTCTGGTCCTATCGGTCCTATCTTGCGTGATTTGGTTGCACTAGTTTTTACATCATTTAATGTAAAACAAATAACCCAGGTCTATCTTAAACTGTACATGCAGCGCATCAAAAATTCCATCAATATGCTCTACGAAGACGCTTGAACGTATATAGAATAAATGCTTCGATGCACTCAGGCAGGCAACGTGCAACACGTGTAATAGTAAAAGCAATCATGCATGATGAGCAAACTTCTTGAACATTTGGCTGAAACATACATCATAAACAATTATTCTTTATTCATTACTTAGTAATAAAGACACGCCTGTTCTTATTTTACAAAGTATAAACAATCAGGCTACCAGTAGTTCTGTGCACAGTAGTATGTACTTCAGTTGCTTAAAATATACTGTGGGTGGTGTTGCGAAGAGGTCGGATCTGCTGTCCTCGCGTGGGTGGCTGGAGCATTCGCGGCGGCATCTCTCGATCAAGCAAAAAAAAACGCAGTATGAGGTTCCACCTGACAGCGTTTCCGGCACTGTGCCACAAATGATTTTGTCTGTCTGCTACAACCCGTCCCAAATGGCGATAAACAAGATATATCGACCATGAAGCACCACCGGAGGTTATCGCACGAGAATATAGCCTTTGAATACAACTTGCTTTTGCTCTAACTCTGCCATGGCCTTTTAAAAATAATAAAGACGTCAGCAATCTCGCAGTGATGGCATAACTTCGCTCAATGTTCTGCTACCACAAGGGATAGGGTGAAATATTGTTACTTGCCTTTCTTCAGTTACGTCACCTTCAGTCTTGCCGGCGTTGGCACAGAGTTGCTATTGGTCTTGTTCATATTTTGTGAAGCCTTCAGTAGATCAGCTATAATTATGGACAATGGAAAACTGTGTAGAATGAACTTATTCTTTTAAAGTGGACTGTATAATAAACAGTACTATTGTAGCAGATCACCGGTCACTATTTTAGCACAGACATTCCCATAGTATTATCACACTGAAATTTCAAAAGGCGCCAATCTTCAGAGCTAGTTCATCTATCCTTAAGCGGGAGAGAAGAATTTTCTATTACTCTATTGTGGATAACGAGAAATACATTCATTTTGCTATCTTAATGAAAATTTTTTGTCTATGACATATATTGTGCAACATGTGGGTATTGTTCTGGTAAGGGGAGAGCAGTATTTGTTTTCTCAGAACGTAGCGAATTTAATGCCAAAATAAATCATTTCTAAAGAATATTATGTTTGTTGACACAGTTATTGTCACCAATATGTCAGAAAATGGAAATGCTAGAAATGTTACAGAACCCGCCGTGGTAGCTCAGTGGCTATGGTGTTGGGCTGCTGAGCAAGAGATCGTGGGATCAAATCCCGGCCACGGCGGCAGCATTTATTTAGATGGGGGCGAAATGCGAAAACACCCGTGTACTTAGATTTAGGTGTACGTTAAAGAACCCCACGTGGTCGAACTTTTCGCAGCCCTCCAATACGGTGTGCCTCATAATCGGAAAGTGGTTTTGGCACGTAAAACCCCATAATTTAATTTAATATAAATGTTACAGAAGTAGCAAGCAGGTAGCGTAATAATAAAACAGCACCAAAGGCTACAACGTTACATTAACGCCGGTAAATGTGGTGACCGCTTACCGCATGGTGTATTAGATATGATACAAAAAATATATATTTTTCACCTCTTAGAGTAAAATAATTTGGCGCACTTCAGATATCTTCTGGACAATAGGCAGCGCCCAATATATAGTTCGCCGTGGCTTATATGGTCTTAAAACAGGTTATTTTTGGATAGCTTGCCCACGCTGTACAATCCACATGGACAAACTTGAACAGAAGACAGGATTCAGGACTTGCTTGGAAATCGTATACACTAGATATTTAAAAATGTATTAACAACCCGTAAAAGTTCGTCTACATTACCAGATAATATACAGCAGCCGAATATAAATCCCAACTATAACGACTATTCGGTGCTGTCAGTTCAAAACAAGTGAAGCATGTCGGACTCGACGAACAGCTATTCAATACCTTCTACTCCTTCAGAATTGGACATCCTTGTTGCTTTGTCTTTAGGCTAGCGGATGAAAAGGTTCACGGCAACTTGACATGGGTTGGCGCGCCAGGAATGAACTACCCACTTGCTGACTTCCTCACAAGATGCCCTACGCATGGGTGTAATTTTCTGTTTTATATGGGAAACTGTCGGTACGAGCCGCAATTATTCCTCCTTCAAAGCGATGATGATTGCTTTGTTTGCTTCAATGCGATCAAAAATGAGCCAAAGTTTGCTCTTGTTTTCAACCAAAAATGATATCACGTACAGTCAGCAGGCGTAGATGGCGCGAAACCCGGCTTAAATTTAACTTTAAGCTTACATAGTCGGTTAAATGTAGTCCCGAAAATACTGCACATGGACTTCCAGTCCCGTCATGCTATAAAAACGTAGCAACTATCTCTGTGGAAGGTCTGTTAGGATTTTTTTTTTCTTTTACGAATGTGTGCGAGTACGTCGCCACGAGCCTCAAAAAGAAGTTCATAAACAAACACGTTATTTCTACAAAGATTGCACCGATTATTGCCTTACAATATGCTGTTACGCACAATGGTGTTTGCTATTCGCCAGCGTACTTCAATGTTTTGAACCAGAAATATAATCTGGTTATTCTCTTAGGCAAGAAAGAATCGCGTTATTTTATGTGATGCAGCACGAAGTTGCTGGTTGTTTTGTGGGGAAAGAAGATCCTTGTTTTCCATAGAGGAGCCACATTTAGAGCCAGCATAATAATCTCTTTACAGGCTACACTGCTTCGTAGCACCATTAATCATAAATATCTCTTCAAATGATAATGCTAGCTGTCCTACATAAAGATAGTGTGGGGCCTGCTGTGTTGCGAGAGTTAATGACAACAGCAAGATCGATTAACTCAGGGATAAAGAGGAATTCGTTCCAATTGCAACGAAATGTGTGGAGGACAAAATTTTCGTGATATGCACCATAAAATGTGCTTTGAAAATGCACTGTCGTTTTACTTACCACTTTAAAACACTGTTTTATGCATTTGAGAACAACCCTAAATAGACCGCCAATGTAGTTATTCGGAAGGTTCGGGAATTATTATCTCAAAGCTTTACGCAACCTAATCCTAGAGTTTTGTAACATATACGATTGTGCTTCCTGGCCACCTTCAAACTACAGTTAACTAGGACGAGCACAATACTGATTTATGTGATAGTTACATTACCAGTTGTAGCACAGTAGTACTGGTACCGCAAACTGAAAGGGCACATGCTGTACCATTTTATCCGGGTATCGTGGTATCGCATTGCTTATGCAATGTAGTGCATATGTACTCTTCACTACTTGGCACTTAAACACTATGCCTACAGATCAGGCTTTGTGCACTGGGGTAATTATTAGAACGGAGTAAAGGTGCTGCGTATAGAAACATTATAGCAGAAAGTATGCGTGCGGAAACATTATCACTGGCGCTAAAAAGAATATAATTTACATGAAAAAGTTTTCTTTGTTATCATATTGTGGTATGAAAAGTGCCCGATAAAATAGAAGTACAACTTACAATGGAAATTGTACGTGAAATCTCTGATTAAAGATGGGCGCGAGCCAACGCAACAAAAATCACGAAGTAGGCGGTAACCTAATTACAAGCAAGTCCTAGAGTAAGCATTCTATTATTGCAGACGGGTGTTACAATGCGCAGCCTGACGCAAACATTGTTTCCTGTTTTTACATGATATCATCCTGCTTTGCTTTGTCTACAGGGTGCCATACGAAATCCGACTGCTGCCCAATCAGTGACGATCCACACACGAATCTAATTTACTCAGAGCTTGGTATATATATACATATACATATATATATATATATATATATATATATATATATATATATATATACCTCCCAGTGTATATATATACACTGGGAGGTGCCGCGGTTCTTACGGATGTCATTCGGGAAGAAATCGGCAAAGTGGTTCATCCCTCGCCGCCAACACGACCCGAACCTCCCACGTTCTCGTACGCGGATGCTCTTCGGGCTTGCGCGCCGTCGACGGGCCGTTTTTCGCAGCCGCCTGTTGGGATTTCTCGACGCTCCCCAAGTCCGATCCACCACACGAATCCGCAAGCACCCTTTCATCCTGGTCCGCGCAAATCTACAGTATGGCGCGCCCCCGACAACAGTCCGTTGTGCTATCACTGCGGGGAGGCTGGTCACATGTATCGCGATTGCCAGTACCGACGGATTGGTCTGCGGGGATACCATCCGGACGCCCGTTGCCCGTGCTATGGCGAACGCCCGCACGAAATCGAGCAATACTTAGAAAGTAACCGGCTTCCTCCTGCCCAACAGCGAAGACAGTCACGGTCGCCTTCACCTCGTCGGTACGCGTCACCTAACCGTGCTCGACCCGCCTTTGATTCCGCTGGAGTCAACGGTGGAAGCCCGCGCCGGGGAAACTGAAAACGGCGACCTCCGGGGGTGAGGCCGCTGTCATGCGAACCGTCAAAAATCCTCCTCCGACGCCATCCCCTCGCGACGTACCGCTGACGCCTTCATTCGAAACTGCAAAAAGAACTTCTGCTGCTATTACTGCTTCAATCGACGGTTATCCGGTAACTGCACTTGTAGATACGGGAGCTGACTACTCGGTTATGAGTGCCTCACTGGCGACTCGGCTACGCAAGGTGCTGACAGCGTGGGACGGCCCACATCTGATTACGGCTGGAGGACACCTCGTGTAACCCATTGGACGATGCACCGCCAGACTTGCAATTTCTACTTCGACTTTCGTAGCGTCTTTCCTTGTGCTGCCCAAGTGTTCTCGGCTAGTTATACTGGGCATGGATTTTCTCCAGGAATATGGGGCGATCATTAACCTTCGTGACTTGTTCGTGACTTTTTCTAACTATGTTTCGTCGGATTCGAGTGTGGAGGATGAACATCACCGCGTGGCTTTACGCATGGTCGATGACTGCGTGAAGTTACCGCCTCGAAGTAGCATCTTCGTCCTCGTTGAATGCCCCCAAGAACAACTAGGAATAGGCATCGCCGAAGGTAACCTCACCATATTGCTGGATCGCGAAGTCGGCATCGCAAGAGGTCTCGTAGAGCTCCAACATAGGCAAACCACGATTCTAGTTACCAACATCAGTGGCGAATACAAGCACTTTGCGAGACATACCACCATGGCCTACTTTGAAACGGTGGCCGAGTCCAACGCCTGTGCTTCGGTAACGACAATCTCGATTCCGGAACCCAGCGATGTGGACTTGACCAGTCACATCAACGTCAACCCACAGCTAGACCAAAACGAGAAGGAGAGGCTCCTTACTCTGCTATCGTCATTTAGCGACTGTTTCGCCACCACGTCGAAGGTCAAACAGACTCCTTTAATCAAACACAGAATCATCACTGAACCGACCGTCCAACCTGTTCGCCAACACGCTTATCGCGTGTCGCAAAGACAACAGGATGCTATTCGTCATCAAGTGAAACAAATGCTCGACGATGATGTGATTCAACCATCGACAAGTCCTTGGGCTTCACCTGTTGTATTAGTTAAAAAGAAAGACGGTTCACTAACATTCTGTGTCGATTATCGCAAACTGAACAAGGTCACGAAAAAAAGACGTTTGCCCACTTCCTCGAATTGACGACTCCTTGGATCGCCTGCGACATGCCCGTTACTTTTCTTCAATGGATCTGCGTAGTGGGTACTGGCAAATTGGAGCTGACGAACGGGACCAGGAAAAAACGGCGTTTATAACACCCGACGGTCTCTATCAATTTAAGGTCCTCCCTTTTGGATTGTGTTCCGCTCCGGCCACATTTCAACGCATGATGGACACAGTTTTATCTGACCTCAAGTGGAACTCGTGTTTAGTCTACTTAGACGATGTAGTTGTTTTTTCCACCACGTTTGAACAACACATCCAGCGGCTTGAGGCGGTTCTTCAAGCTATCCGCACCACCGGCCTCTCCCTGAAGCCCGAAAAATGTCACTTTGGCTACGAGGAGCTCAAATTTCTAGGTCATATTGTCAGCAGCACCGGTGTGCGCCCTGACCCTGACAAAGCCCTGGCAGTTGCTCTGTTCCCGATACCGAAGACAAAACACGATGTCCGCCGATTTTAAGGGCTTTGCGCGTATTACCGCCGTTTTGTACCCAATTTTTTTTAAATTGCCGACCCTTTGCAACGACTCATCAAGAACGACGTCACATTTGTTTGGGGCCCGGCACAATCCGACGCCTTCCACGACCTTCAGCGACGTCTACAGACACCACCGATCCTTGGTCACTTTGACACCGAGGCTGACACAGAAGTGCATACTGATGCTAGTAACGTTGGTCTCGGAGCGACACTCTTACAGTTTCAAGCTGGTGTTGAGCGCGTTATTGCGTATGCCAGCCGAACCTTGTCTGCTGCTGAAAAAAACTACTCAGCAACTGAAAAAGAATGTCTGGCAGTCATATGGGCTATCCAGAACTTCCGCCCATACCTGTACGGACGCCCCTTCCGTGTCGTCAGCGACCACCACTCTCTCTGCTGGCTGGCGAATCTCAAAGATCCTTCAGGCCGTCTCGCAAGATGGAGCCTTCGGTTGCAGGAATTTGATGTGACCATCGTCTATAAGTCTGGTCAGAAACACACTGACGCCGACTGTCTCTCCCGCGCCCCCGTCGAACCCGCACCACTAGATACTGACGACGATTCTGGTTTTCTTTGTACTCTCCCGTCTTTAAACCTTGCTCAACAGCAACGCCAAGATTCCGAGCTCCAGCCCTTGATTGAATACCTTAAAGGAAGCCGCCCACAACCCCCACGGCAGTTCGTGCGTCACTTGTCCTCTTTGTGACAATATATATATATATATATATATAATATATGTGTGTGTGTGTGTGTGTGTGTGTGTGTGTGTGTTATAATGACGAGCGGCAATGGGCGCTGGCGCTGAGATTCATGGCCGATCCCCCAGAGTGGGTTGCGCCATTTCACTAGGGAAGTAGAAGAAGAGCCGACCCAGTGAACTTGTGTTGTTTCTCTTCTCTTACTTAGAATGACGCAGTCTTACCTGATGCTCTTTCGCGTTTTGCCAGCAACAGCATCAGTCTAACGTTAGCTATCCCCACAGTGTGGAAGCTTGTCTCAGGAGGCGTAATGTGCTTAAGGAAACCAGGTTGACACCCAGTATGCCGTTTGCGTTGTTGGCACACTTCCCAGCTGGCGAGATACGGGCGCGCATACTTATCCATTCTGGGCCGCCAAAAGCTTTTATTGTGGATCGTGCAGGGTAGCGTAATGGCCGGCATGGCGTCCTTCGGGTATGTCGTGTATGGTCCGCAAAATACAAGAGTGCGAGGAGGTAGTAATGGCTAGGAGGTGGTGGTCGTCTTTTTGGCCCAGTGGTGATGATACAACATACCACCCCATAAAACAAACCTGACATTACGTCCCTTATCTGTAGGGAAATTCACAATGCACACCAAATCTTTTACTAAGCGGTGGGCATTTGGATACGTCTTGGTGGGAGAACATGATCCAGCCTTCTCGGTTCCGTGGGGAGCCTTTCTCGATTGCGTTTCGCGACAGCGATCCGTAACCTGGTTTCGGCTCCAGCACTTTGACGGATGCCGTAAGTGTAGTCGTACAGCCGAAGAATCCATCGTGCGATCTTGTGTTTGAGGTGTTGCTTTTGAAACATCCATGCAATAGAGGAATTTTCCTTTGCGACCGAGAATCGTCGGCAGAACAAGCAGAACGAAATCTCTTGCCTAAGCTCCAAACGAAAGCCAGGCACTCCAGTTTGTTTGAGTGGTAATGGCAATCGACGTCCGAGACTTTACAGCTGGCGTAGGCGACGACGTTCCCTCGCCCGTCCGGGTCACGCTGAGCCAACGCAGCTTTTACGGCAACCTGAGTTGCATCGTTGCGCACTCCTGAGGGCCAATCTTCAATAATGCGGCACAGAACAGGAATCTGTGTCAGCTGGTGTTTGAGGATTCGAAAGGCTGTGTACTGTGATGGTCCTCTTTGGAATTGAGCTCCTTCTTTAAACAGGTCTGCTAGAGGAGCAGCAGTTGACGCTAAGTCGGAAGCAAACTTACGCAAATACGATGCTATTCCGAAGATACCTGTAGATGTTTAATACAGGCCGGGACGGGATAGTTCACTGCGGCCTTTATTCATTGATGAAAGTGTTGTACGCCATAGTAAGATATCTTGTAATCGAGAGAAGGTATTGTAGTCATCCGAAACCAGCATTTCCTTGCGATTTAGTCGAAATCCAGTGTCATGTAAGCTATTTAGTATTTTGTCGAGATTTAGCAGGTGTTGTTCCCTTGGAAAGACAGACATGATGTCGTCGAGGTACACAACGCAGGTGTGGTCTTTCAGCGAACCCAGCAGTGTGTTCATGGCGCGCTCTAACGTACGTGGGGCTGGTCACAGTGCGAAAGGCATTTGGCTAAACTCACACAACCGAAAGGTGTGCGGAAGGCCGTCTTGTACATATCCTCGTCAGTTACGTTTACCTACCAACACCCCGGTTTCAAACCTAGAGACTAAATAAATATCACATTGCATAAGTATCCATAGCGTCGTCAATACGCGGAAGCCGATATGAATCGGGTATGGTGTGTTCATTTTGCTCCCGGTAGTCCGCACACAATCCTAGATTGCCGTCCTTTTTACGGACGAAAAGAAGTGGTGCAGCCCATGGAGTGGACGTCGGCCTGGTGACGTCCTCTCTCTCTCTCTCTCTCTCTCTCTCTCTCTCTCTCTCTCTCTCTCTCTCTCTCTCTCTCTATATATATATATATATATATATATATATATATATATATATATATATATATATATATATATATATATATATATATATATATATATATATATTTAAAGAGAGAGAGAGATCACTTCATTTAGCATGCACGATGGCTGCGGCCCCACAGCCACTAAAAAGAGAGCAGTCCCCAATCAAAATGCCATGCAGCGTTTACTCTGAAATTGCGTTCACCAGAAATGGCAGTTTAGACTCACCGCAAGCACAAACCTCTTCGGTACCTTTGGTTTCGCATCTAGGCTCCTGTTTGTCGGCACACGATCCTAGCAAAGCAGTTGAGCACCGCACTAAATTATATACTGCGGAGAAAAAAGAAATGATGATTAGTAAGCTTTCGTGCAATTAGTAGCACAAGTATCTTTTCTCAAGGTGTTACGGTCAAGTTTAAATAACTAATTTAAGTATGTCTGCTTTTTTATGGAGGGAGGAGGGGGGTGGAGGTATGTCGTCTCCGTTAATGTTTTCGTAAGCGAAGACTGAATGAGGATGCCACAGAGTTGTTGCAAAATGATTCGCGGTTTCGCTTTTTTGTTCCTTTTTTCGTTTCCGCAACAACGGCGATCATTGATTATGTTCAGTTACTGAATTCTCACTTTATTGTAAATTTAGCAAATTCCAAATTGAGGTTCACACATTTCATAGTTATGCTTGCTGATTATGAAGAGAAGCCACTCTTCATTTCTGGCGAGCTACATTGTACGCAGAACCAACGGTAATATTCGCTTGTTACACTTTTCCACGACGATTCTAGCATGAACAATTGATGTTGCTTCCGAGCCTAACTAGGTAGATGTTATGCAAAGCTTAAATCAAATTGCGATGCGATGTCAGTTTAACCATGGCTGCAAACTGATGAGGAAATAAAGAGAAGAAACTTAAGGGAACGAAATTCTTGTGAGCAGCCCCTAAACAGTAGAAACCAAACATATATTGCTATTTATATTGAAATGAGCAGATGTTCATAATATAAGCAGGCAGAGAGAACGGCAATACCACGCGTAAACTGCAAACCCTACATGAGGGAAATGTTATCATAATAACAGGGCATGGCTCATATGCGTAGAGTTCGTGGTTTAGAAAAATGACTTAGCGCTTTCTGAGTGTCGGAAGGATATTAAAGGCATATCAAACATAGAGAGGAAGCTTCAGCGATTCCTATAACTCTGAACGCATTTACTCGGACAGTACCATCTCACAGTAGAGACCCACCAAGAAAAATTGCGGTTATTCTGAAATGGTGGTGTTTTGTCGCAATGGTTGAATAGTCAAGTTTCCTTTGGGTATGAGGTGGTTTTTATGGGGATGCAGAAAAATATGGGAAGAAAATTATAGCAACCGAAGGTAATTGCGTCAGGAAAGCTCACTACCTTTTATGACTTGTTTCGTCAAGAAGTTCTTTTTTTCTCATTGGTAAAGCGTATTCCAGTACGTCAGTGTGATTATTCATCTCAAAACAAGTTTATTCTGCAGCGTATACTCCGAGTGAAATTAGTCTGCGGAACGTACGACGTTTGTGCAATAAAATGTACCTTTCTCTACTAGTACATTTTCAATTTCAAATAGCGGGCAATCGGCAGCGCAGCATAGCGTTAGCTAACAAGCGAACGAAATTGTAATGTTGTCGTTGGCCCGTCATTGTTAGCATTGATGTCACCGAAGCTTCCTGTGCTGTTTTGCGGCACCAGCTGGCTTCCTAGGTCGTTCTCGATTCTGGTTAACTGTGACGTGGAGCATCACCATACCGATTGCCGGAAAGGCTTTATTTCTGCTATCGTCTCCCTTTTGATGATCATGATGGCGAAGAATGTCACGCCAACCCGGCACCATCTTCTCATGAGCAAGATGCAGGCACATTGCATCCCCCCCCTTTTTTTTGCAACAGCACTGTGGTCTGGCCTCTGAAGCGTATGCACGAACGTCACCGCTCCCGCCATCTGTGTGCAGTGCAATATGTTACTCAGTTAACCGACACTCATGCTGCGCGATAGAACAGCAGCCAGCATGTCTTGTTCCCGTTTGAAAAATGCAGTGGAATAATAAACTTTTTTTAAGCACGCGTTTTGCTACCATCCGCACGAGTTGCGAGCGCTTGTGTTTACGACCTGATTTGTTAAAACACCATGGAGTGTCCAGCTCTTTTAGACAATGTTGCACATCATGGGGTTCATATTTTTGCTATATGCGCATACAAAAAAAAACCACGAGACAGTGAATACATTTTCTGAAGTATTATACACTCAATTATCATTTGTTATGCAGGCCAGGCGTACTATCGGTGGTATTTTTGTGCAATTCAATGTTTAGTTCTATATAAGTAGTTCTGCTAGTGCGGGGATTGTCTGCAACAATAATGTCTTCGAAGACAGCGATCACCGTCAGCGTAATGAAATAGACGGACGGACGGTCGGACGGACGGACGGAAAAACCAAAACCAGCATATGCCTCTGCACTGTGGTCCCAGTAACAGAAGTACGCTCAAGAATCGAATAAATTAATATGGCGGAAAAGTTGACTGGTTTCCAGAAATAAATCTACGTCGTATAGAAAAGGCTGTTAGCTTAAGTAGCTATAATACTAAAAAAAATATTCTCGCGCAAGAAATTTGAGGTAAAGTGGAATGAATGTCACGTTTCACATGCCGGATTGGTGGGTGAATCTTGCAGAAGTAAAGAAATACAAACAAACAAAGGACACAAAAGGAACGATTATAACGCATGGTTCTTCACAGGCAGTGAAGGCTTACCGCATCGACAATTGCAGCCATGAGCAGACACCAAGCAGCATTTCTTTTGCCCCTTCTCGCAGCCACTGGAAACACACTGACGACCTGCGAGGGTGATGTGAGCCACGTGAGATATTTGTGATTGCGTAAAGTAAATGGACGTAAGAATATAATATTTAGCTAACATATCGACAAACTGTAGTCCCCTCAGGCCCTAACAAAACACAAATGTACGCACCATTCTTTTACATTGTATTTACCAAGGCAGTGCACTCCCCTGTGCCATTGCTTTGCTTCAGATAGCCGTGAATGATACGTCGCTTGGGAACGGTTTAATGTGGTGAAGACTACGATTCGTGTCTTTTAAACGCACTGCACTTCTAACACCCCGACAGATCGTCGGTAGCACTCTTGCATGTTAAATAGAATTGCTCATGAAGTCAATTGCGTTGTATTTTCGTACTGATCGACAGTGAAAATGTGGCATAAGCATAACAGACGTTATTAAAATCTGATGTTATCATTGTACTTTTAAAATAGGTCAATCAATGTTTCCGTCCCACGAAAAATACACGGCATTCCTACTATAGCGAAAGTGCCCCTTGGTGGGAAATGTTCCTGCGCCCTCTACTAACTCAGATGCGGTTTTATGTATCCTCTTTTCTTGTCTATGCAAGGTGATTGTAGAATCCCTGTGAACGTAGCGTTGTGATAGAGGTCACTGAACGATGATGGTACTTGCCCAAGTTCGTCCCTTGAAGTCCACCTTGCGTTCCTTGAACATGCTTTCCTTGTTGTGATTGTGGCTGTTTCACTTGAATAAATATTGAATAAAACGAGCGGTAGCATAAAAAAAATCAAATGAGCAGATTCAAGACGAAAAACAAGGGAAGGGACAGTATAGAAGAATAAAAATGTGTCACTCAATAAGACCACCACTGCCTAGTTATTCATTTCACGGTTGCAAAAAAACGTTTTAGGATGGTTGGCCACTCTTTACTGGGAAATATTGTGGCAGGCGGTCAGCTGGTGACATTTTATTAATCATACGGCTTTAGTGAAACCAGTTGCAAGTCGCCACCGACTTGCACAGTGAGCTTCGTCTGAGTGGTGGGGAGCCTTACGCTTTCGTACGGGAGACGTAGATGATATAAAAATGCATTTCTGGCTTGCAGCCTTGCAACCGCCCTCTTGCAATCTGAAAATCAACCTAATTCACCTGCAGCAAGAGCAGTTGCAATAGTAAATTTCTGGTAAATTAACATTATTTGTAAATTTAATATTTCCCCTAAATATGTCCAGCGAACCCGATTCGATAAAAACGAGTGCTTTTGCATTTTATCCGCTATAGGCAAGAGTATTGTCAACGCAGGAAGGCAATTTAATGCCACATAATTTGGTGAACTCATGCAGTAGAATAACGCTTAGTGCCTCATTGCAGGGAGGACATGCATTTTAATGCCAAGTTATTATGAAGATAAGCGCTCTGCAAACCAGATCACTGTACAACTGAAATGGGTTTAGGTACATAATATACATTCCAAAGTCCCGTACAGCTGTTTGTCATTGAAGTTACTACAAATGACCAGCACGTTATTCGAGTTCTGTCATTGGCCCTTATATTTGGTAGAAAGCTCATAACCTGGCTGACAGTATTTGTGTTTGCCAAGGGTAATCACCAGAATAGCCTTAAGAAAAACATAACTCTATTTAAGTGTAGAAAGTGAATATGTGGCTTTGAAGTGATGACTAAGACGACGAAATATGGCTAAATCGTCATAAAATAACTTTATTATGGTGTCTGTGGACTTACAGAGCAGCGGAATGACGAACAACGCATTGTGCCCCACATAGAGGAACTGCGTAGTCAGCGACCAATGATGACGTGTAGTCACCGGATAAAAATAAATTAAAGCCTTAGGGTTATCAGAGCAAATAATGATTAATATCTTATTACAGACGTTTTAGTTGTCCAGTGGAGATAAAATATTTCCCCGCCTGTACTCTGATGAAGAGGACAATGCGAGTATGCATGATCGTTTTTATCAAGGCGCAGTGAAGAAGTAGCACTGGCGGTCGGTATTAAAAAGGTGACTAGGTGAAAAAGGTGAATAGTGCTCTACCACCCATGTTTTTGACGTTGAGAAAATTTGTCGTTGATTTTAGGTAAGTTGTAGATTAATAAGAGTCGCGAGTTGTAGCCACAACGTCAAATTAATATCCTCAGAATATAATAAATTATAGTTTTGCGTACGAAAACCTATGATATGATTATGGGGCACCCGGTAGTAGAAAGTCCGGATTAGTTCTGACCACCTAGAGCTCTTTACCGCCCACGTAAATCTAAGTACACGGTATGTTTTTTGCATTTTGCCCGTTTCGAAATGTAGTCGCTGTGGCCGGGATTTGATCCCGCGACCTTATCCTGACATCGACTGGAATAACTTGACAGCATATTCACCTTCTAAAAAGTATTTCTTTTCCTGAGGCTCACTTTAAAGATTACGCAAACTGTCACAGCTCCTATTCGGGGTGTCATAATTTTACGCTTAGTCTTCATTTCAAACCTCGAACTCGCGAATTCATTCCACTGCGCCCACGGTCTAAGCTAACCCAAAGCACTGTAGTTAAAGTTATTTATTGCCGTGTCTATATGTCAGCCAGTGACGGAATTCATTCATTATTACAAAAAAAAAGAATTTCTTTTTTTGCAATAAACGAAGAGCCGTTCGATTTCTACTACAATTTTCGTGAAAACTTGTGATCATATATCTCCTAACGTAGGTGGTTTTGTTTCAAAAATTAAATGCTCTCGCTGACAGACAAGTACGTGCCATCAGTCCGCATTATCAGTGACGCTAGCAAGCAATGCTAAAAAAAACGCTTGAGGAAAAATTACATAAAACAAATGTAATCTTCCAGAGAACGTCTCATGAATCCTTCGGCTTGAGTATTACCATTCTTTTTCTTCTAGCACGTACTTCAAAGCAGTTGTCCAAGTGTTTATTTGTTCAGAGCGTACTCGGCTAAACAGCCTCATTTAATTAGACACTGTTAATTGGTGTCATTAAAGACAGGAATTGACTCCCACAAAACATTTTAGCTGAGAATAAACCCTAAATATGTAGATAACGAGTTAGTACTTTATGCAAGCACCAATATGTCATATTTAAATATTCATATATTACGCAAAAGCTTTCTTTTTCTTTATTTGGCTCTTTAAATATATACTTTTCATTTTAAGCCTTCTGCGTTTGTCGCCTTATGCTTCTCATTTTACGAATTTGTTTTGTATTTCCTCCCCCTTTATGTAATGCGCCACTGGGGCCTTTGAAGGAAAACAATTTATAATAATGGTAATAACGGTGTCTCGGAGAAGTCAAAACTTCATTAAAGTTCATCATACAAATACTGTGCTATGGAGGTCACTTATGTCAGAAAACGCCAATATGTTGTCATGAGGACAAAACCAAGAAAACCGTTGGAATCTATTGTGAATTGAAAGAAAATACTCATATATTGGTAAGTAGTTATTGAAATATTGACGTAGAAATTCCGTCTATTTAAGTATTATAGATGTGCTGCAATATCAGAGACAGTGACAGAAGGCTCAAGGTCGCAATATAAGTTAAGCAACTACATTCTACACGTTCTTTAGTTAGCGTTGAACTAGTGTAGTTTTTTTTTTTTATTATGTCCTTGCATTCCAGGGTAAATAGGGTCAGTGACAGGAATCCTTCCCTATACAGTGATAAACTAAATAAATTCTGCAAGTTAAAGCTCTGTTATCAAGTGCGATGGTAGGAACACGGTTATTGTGAGAAGATTATAAAGGTGAGTATTTATCGGCACCTCAGTCACAGTTTTAACAGCGGCACTGTTTAAGTTTTCGTTCTGCCGTGGAGCGTTACCAGAAAACTCAGCCCAGCTGTGCGCCGCCTCGCGTTGGCTGGCAACCACCTGCGAGAGTACCGAGTCACGTAACCTCCTCGCACCCCACGTGCGTAAGGTAGACTCGTGACGTCACAGGCGTGTAAGATCTCGGACCGGCGCGGCGCACGCCTCTCAACTTCCAGTGTCAAGCCCGCCGAGACAAGGGCGGGAAAACGGCCGATTCCAGCGCGAATTTATGGGCATAGAGTTTGGGCACAGCTGCCGCCTCTGTGACCTACAAGCAAGCTCGGCGCCCGCTCAGCGATGCTATGATCCACGAAGGAGAGCCGATCGTGTCAAACGTGCCGAGGCCGTCGCTGACAAACGCCATCGCCGAGCCGAGGATTCCGAGTTTCGGACGAGAGACAACGAACGCTGCCGACTGAATGCTCGGTGCCACCGGGAATCGATTCCCGGCCGGCGCGTCACCGAAAACTTCCAAGGCCAAGTCCACAAATCCATCGGAAGTGCGAACGGCCGCTTCCACCGTGAATTGCTCGGCACAAAGTTCAGGCACAGCTGCCGCGTCTATGACTGGTTATGGTTCGACGTGAATCTCTCCACGGTGAGTTAGGTGCAGAACTTTGAACAGAAGAGCTCTGCTATGCAAGTGATTCTCGAAGCATTCCCCGATACCACCGACCACGACGACAACCACGACGACGACCACGACGACGGTCGTAGGTCGAGGACGAGGACAGGATCGGCGATGATGATGACAGGTACTGAAGCACTGTAGGTAATAAATTCTGATACACGTACTGTGACTTGTATGCGTGGGACTTGCTGGGGCTTGTGTGGCTTACCGGCCTGGCCGTTTATGATCTCACAAAAACTTCGCGAAACTTAGCAAATCTTCACGACACTTAGTATGAGCATAGTTAAGCCATGCATAAGCTCGTAGGACTTAGCAAAACCTAGCAATGCTTAGTCTGAGCCTAACCAAGCCTTGCATAACCTAGCAAAACTTAGCGAAACCTAGCAACAGTTAGCAAAAGCTGGAACTGGCTCCTCTGTGACCGAGCCTTCCACCTCTAGTGAAAACTGCCCACATATTTTTTTTTAATTTCCCGCCAAGAAGGGTCTGATCATTACGACAGAAAGTGTGCTATTAGCAATAGTATCGCAACGATTCTTATTATCGTTGCAATGCACCAGAATACCTCATGATCTGAACCCAAGATTTGACGCAGCCATGTAGTTTTTGAGGCAACTGATGGAATGACTGCTAAATAATTCGCAAGACTTCGTAACCTCAATATATTTAGAGGCAAGGACAGGAATCCATGAGGTGGCTTCGTTGCTCTGTTTCACGTACACATGGAAATACTGTCTATTGCTGCGCAGTTTAAATCAATCTGGTATGTCACGCCCGACATTTTTTTCCCAGAGCATCCATCGAAACCCAAAATCCAATCTTAGTAAAAGAGGCCAAGTCATCTGCTCAGTTATCTTACACAATATGAGAAAGACATGACGTATCATAACTGGGTATGACATCGTTCGGTTCTGCTAAAGAGTCACATCTCATAGCAAAGTGTGGCCTTCGCTTGCGTGACATTTAGCTCGTGCTTGTGGATTGTATCACTCCTGGGTAGGCACATAAATTCCAGTGATGCACACTGTATGGACGATGAAAACTATTAGCACAAGAAGAAATACTAAAAGAAAGAAAGAAAGCTTACAGTCAAAATGCGTCTAGGACTTGCATACCGTTAGTTTCTTTTGCCAGGACTTGTACTATTTCATGGCCAGAACATTGATAAATTTTTATTGTGTCAACCTTGACGGCTCAATTAGCAAAAATTATTTCAACCTACTACAGGTACGAAACTTTTTGCGGAACTAATCTAGTTGGCTGTTCCTAAATGTGCACCACCACATCGTCCTCATTATCGAGTAAACAGTGATAAAGTGCTAGAAACAGAAACTTCCTTCGTGACATAAGAGATATCAAGGGATGGCAAGTTCGTGCTGTTGGTCATCAATACCGAATTCACGTTTCGCAACTTAGTTAGCACTGTCACTACTATTATTCCATCTGCTGTGGAAAACGCAAATATACAGGAGAGGCGTGTGGCGATTTCACTGTTAAATCTCTTCATACTTTTACGCAGTAACGACTCATCGGCGACCGTTAGTGGAGCGTGCGTGTTTTGAGCTCGGCATGTGTTTTTTTTCATACTTCGGTAGCGATGTCGGAGAGCTGTCGCATTGTGTATACATACTGCCCCGAAGGCTGCTTGTTCATTGTGTGAGCACTCGGAAGGTGTGATAGAGAGCTAAATGCTGGTGCAAGCCAACAAAGCCATGGTATCGGTATTACAAGAAGTTTTACTGCGTAAGAAATTCACTGAAAATTGCGACACTCCCCAATGCGAAATATGAGTGCAGCTCTATGCGTGTTTTCATTTCGCGATACATCAGTTGGCGCGGACAATCTGTTTTGTGCGGCACGTTGCAAACAGAGGGAAGCGTTGCAAATCAAGTAACGCTCAAGCGCAACGACAACGGTGAACGAAGTCGGCGATCGTTGAAAACGGATCTGCAGGTGAAGCGTGTCGGCTTTTATATATGACTCGTCGATGGTTCTAGCGTAATCGCTGGAACCCGCGTGGCTTCCTGAAAGTAGTGCACAATTCGTGTCACGCCAAGAATCAGATTACGAATACTCTGGCGTCATCTCGTAGTCTCGTGCGGTACTCAGCTTACCTCTTCACACTTTCGCCATACTGCCTTCCTCCGCTTTCCGCTTCGAGCTTTCACTGTAGACTCCTCCATCGCTTTCCTCCTCGCGCTCTCTTCTTTCATCTCCCGCTGCGCCCCGCGTTCGCTGTCATCTTTCGCTGTGCTCGATCGCTCGATTGGGCGGTACGACGCCGAAGTACGCCGAGATACGCCGACGCCCCCCGTAGGAACGGGTACCTAGGAGCTGGGCTATAACACATGTTTAAAGCTCGAAATTTTTAAACAATCTTGTAGTTTTTGTTTGTGAAAACAATATAAAAGCTCAAGGTTTCGACAGGGAAAGGTGATATTCTACCTTCATCCTGAACGTAAACTTAGGGCTCCTTCTTTGGATAAGCATATAAGCGGCCTTTTAAAGTATATAGTTCATATGCCTTCCGATGACGGCATTAGAGAAAAAACAGAATTTGATAATAAAAATACAAACGTATTCAAGTCTTTTCTGCAACACAAACCTCAAACTTCACCTCTATGATACACTGTTCATTAAGAGGTTTTCATATAGGAAAGAAATATTAGGTGCTCAGGGGCCCTATAACGTAAAACTATTACAATGTTTTTATTCCAACCTCTTGACGTCAAACTTGCGTAACCGCCGACGCAAGCATCAGGCGGTAACCTGCTGGGTTGTTTAAAGAGACCTGTGAAATGCTTTCCTCGTTTATATGAGGTGACTCTTGTTTGCTTTAAAAACGACTTACACTGCCTAGACTGAGCGAATTGTCTTATCTAATTCGACAATAAAAGGCGAGGAGCACGGCTCAAGTGGAGAGCGATTCGATGGCGCCGAGCCAGTGCACTGAAAATCTACAACCGGATGAAGAGGGTGGTGTCGCATCTGCGATTGGTCTGCTTTCCCTTACTTAGCTTGGGGTGGCTCGTCGAAAATCGCGGCGGCATGTAACGGAAGGTTAAGAATGCCGCTAAAAAGGATCATCAGCAAATAAACGTTGACTGAGCGAGGTCGTAAACGTACCGAAAGTGCTAGAGAAACGTTACATGGCCACCCAAAAAGTTCTATTGTACGCAAATAAACCAATGCTCTCCGGCAGGTGCGAGTTGTCAGTGCCTGAGCGATCGGCGGCAACCATCTTTTATTCCTTGCGAAACGGGACAGCCTGCGGCTACTCATAGAAAATTCAGTTTTGTTCCGCATATTAATGAATCTTTGACGCATATACGTCACTTTGACGCGGTGACTTTTCGCGGTTTTGTGACGTCGCGTGACAGACAGGTGAAGTGGGTGCAGTTCGAAAACTTTCGACCAATAGCCAACGTCTAATGTCGAAAAGGCGTCGAATGAGAAATAACTATTTTTTTTTGTTCTTTGCCGTCATGAATAATCACTGTGTTCACATTATATCAGATGGGGAGTTACCACGGTTTTCGTGACCTCGCGTGACAGACAGGTGAAGTGGGGGTGGTTAGAAAAAGTTGTTGGCCAATGCCGGAGGGATGATTGCAGAATTGAAATAGAAAAGTTTGGAATAGCGTTACGTTATAGCGCGCTAGATATTAGCGAGGATCTACAGTGCGCAAGTCGATCGGACACTTGGAGTGCGGAACGCATCCGCGAAAAGATCCTGCAAAGAAACTAATTTTGGACTGCTAAGCACGAGGTCACGAGATCGTATGACGGCCATGGCGGCGCATTTTGATGGGGGCGAAATGCGAAAGCACCTGTATACTTAGATTTAGGTGCATGTTATAGAACCCCTGAAGGTACAAATTATGCCTGATCGACTGCGACCTGCATCATAATCAAATCGTGGTTTTGGCACGTAAAACCCCATACCCTAATTTTTTAAATTAGGAAACTTGTAAGTAGATTTGTAATGTCAGTCTACATTTCATTCACATAACGTTGTCACCGATAAAATTCTGGTGACATTGAATATTTAGCTAAATGAATGTGGAGGACATGAATTGTGAAAATCGCACCTGCCTTTTCTGCCTTATAGTTAGTTTGTAATTTTTAAACACCCTTGACATCTACGGCGGTTTTTCATCTTTTTGATATGATGTAAGATGGCAGACTTATTTTGCCTAAAACAGCGTTTCGTGAAAGAACAATGGAATGAGCACATTTCCTTTTGCCTTATGTCGCAATCTTCGTCTGACTCGCGCTGCCGTTTTTTTTTTTTTCTGGCGCTATAAAGCACAATCTTGGCCTTCCCTCAGACTGGATATTTTAGTAACTAGACGAAGTTTTCGCTTACCACACTGACACATTCGCTCGCCGTTTGCCTTGTCGCATTTCGTCACACTGGGTGATTTACACGTCTCTTTCCATGCCATCGAACAACTTGTCACGACCATTACTGTAAGGAAATGATATGCAGAAATTCATCACATATGCCGTCGTGCATGTATCTCTGATTATGATCCTCAGAACAAAACGGACGCAGCCACCTTAAACAGAGCAATGCACGCGTGTTATCTTAGGTCAGTATGAGAACAATGCCGTGTCCTGTCTATCCCGTCTTCTCCTCTTTTTTTCGCCAACTGTTAATTACTTAAACATTGATTTGCCTAGAGACATGTCTTCCACTGAGCGATCAATGCGCTATCTATAACCTTTTAGAGCAGCACGGGGGGAACGTTGAAATAGTTCATACTTTTTGCAGTGTACTGAAAACATTAGAAGATACAGTGCAATATTTTTAAGCATGCCGATGCTGCGATGGTTCTGTCTACTCTCATCTACGGCAATGGGATACTGTAGATAAACTTACAGTTGACATGAACAAAAACAGCCCAATTTCCGGAATGTAGGTATACAGCTTAGCTTATAACTTTAATACATTTGCAGCCTGCCACGTAGACCGGGTATTGCAGCTTTGACGAATAACAAAGAGCACAAACAGTACAAAACTTCGGCTAGCTAACTTGAAATTGCAAAAAAAAAAAAGGTTGGGAGGTACGATGCATATTGTTTAATAACGGTGTGTGCCTAGTATAATTGGTCGCCTAAGGGCCAGCTGCTCACAGAAGGTATTAATAACCTGCCATGACAAAAAACAGCAAAAAATACCTAAGGAAAGAAATATCTAGATAAAGCTTCCGGCCGTTGTTGATTAAAACCACGCAGTGAAATATATAAATTACGAAATGCCTAACACGACAGCCGCGCATGGGTCTCGTCTTATACGAAGCTTACATGGCCAGGAAATCTGCATCATATCGCGCGTAACTGCCTTATGCGCACCACAGGATATTGAAAATCTAGTTTTGCTCCAAATAAAACATGTAGCATGACCAGCCTCGCAGATGTCTAAAGGGTTGGAAGCAGCCTGATTAGGTGTCTCATATGCTAAATCCATTAAAATGGTCACTGAAAATACCTCACAACCACTGCACTTCCATTATAACAGCGCCGGGAGCACAAATAAACAGAGATAAATATGATGTGCACACGGGTGCACTAGACAACAGATTTTACGCAGGATGTTAGAACACAACGGTATGGTGTCAATATCGACAAACAGGCCTCGGTCATTATGTGCAGTGGCGTGGGGTAGGTGTTTCAATATCGCCGCCTTAACGTATCTTTTTGCGTAGTCTAATGCTTAAACCATCAGCATGGAGCTCCGTCAGGTAAAATCGTAGTATTTGCATGGGGAACAATATTGTTACGTGTGGAAAGACACAGAAGAAAGATGCTATTTACAGGCTATTTACACTGGAGCCAGACAGCCAGGCCGACACTAGCTCGCCCCAAGGGCACAGACAAACTTCATTGTCGTTCTCGCGGCAGCTTGTCTTTTGAGCATCTCTCGATGATATCGTAATAACAGGTTGTGTTTTCTACAGAGAAAATATGCTGTATTCACGCTTCAACAGTTATTTGGTACTTACACCTCCACCCCATATTTTAATTCACGCAAGATATAACCACACGGACAGTCGGACTAGCTAGCAAAGCCACCATCGCATGAGCGAAAGAAGGGCTGCAGCAATCCAGAAGGGGACGCTCACATTTTTGCTCAACTCACGTAAAAAAGCCCACCTTTAACTTAAATACTGAATTTTCTTCTGAAACACTGCAAGGGTTTGAAATACATTTAACACGACGTCCCTTACAATATACGTGTTCAAATGTAAATATGGGCAAAGCGTAGTTTAATTAGGGATGTGGAGTGTCTGTTGAAATATAGTATTTGTTTCGGACGCGATATCTACCAGCCATCATTAGACAGAAGCAGTTATTTATAAGTATTCATAACAATCAGCACTAGCGTCAATTAAAGTGCAATATTGATAGTCGTGCAATGGCACCAAATACATACCACAAACGCACTTGCAACCCTTTTCGGTCACCAAGCAACAGGTTTTGTTTGTCTTCGCAGTGCACTGAGTCGAAGGACATGAAGAAGGAAGAGTACCACCTGAGTTATAAATTGTAAAGAAGATAAAATAAGTTGTACTATATTTATATAAATGGTACTCACTCGCACGCAACATCGTGTGGTAAGAATTATCGCTTCTTAATGGCTATATGAGAACGCAAATGAAAGTAACTTGTTCTTTGCTAGCAAAATTGGCAACCGTACATTTTCCAATGTCCATATTATGTGATTGCTGAGAGGTTCGAAATGCGTAACGTGTTTGCGTCAAATTCAAACAGCTGATTTATAATATTTCAAAAGACTATTCATATTAGAGCAACAGGTAGGTGTGTAGGTGTAAATAGTTACTTCTGGTATGATGTAATTGGAAAGGGAAAATAATAAATTACGGCAATACGCATTTCACGATGACTATTAACACTAGTGTTATTGGCATTTGAGCTATGTAGCGGCACACCGTTTTCTTAAGCCACATTTCCTGAACATGCATGGTGGTCATAACGACAATGCCGCTACTTCGGCTACATGCAACATGCTCTGCTTTCGTTCACTATAATTCACTATGGCATTGCTTTCCTAAGGTCACCCATGAGCATGACGGCATGACGACAATGGAGAGAAGATAATAAAAGGGCGATGAAAGAATGACTTCGATAGAGCGACACAGGTAATTTGATGACAACGGGATGACACCACTGGTATGACAATTCATAAATACGATAGTTTAACAGCGCCGAGCCTATGACGAGGAGGGCCTGGCAATAACAGTATGACGTCGAATGAAGGACACCGCCGGAATGACATTGCCACCATCACGATGGCATGACGACGGCATGACACAGGGTGCACAATAGCGAATGTCTGACAGTGAGACTATGACAACAATGTTATAACAACGGTGGTACAATCACGATTGAATGAAAAAATCAATATTATAAAATACTGAAAAAGAAAAAAATGACGTCGATGGATCGACAAAGACTTTATGTCGACAACGTCATCATGACAATGGTATGACAATGAATGCATGACGATGACTGTATGAGAACCACGCCACGCAATGATGACTCCTTGATGACGATAGCATGACGACGACTGTATGACGACGACGTATTGACGAGGTTCGCATTATAAAGGTTTAAGGACATTGGGATGACAGGTGTATGAATGGACAACGGCGTAATAACGACCGTATCATGAAGCGTGCGTCACAACGATGGCGCGTCGACGGCGGCACAATGAGAGTCGGATGACGAATTCTGAGTAACAACAACGGCATGACAACGACGGCATGATGACGAGAGTTTGACAATAAGTGCATTTTAGTAACTCTTTTACGAAGGTGCAAGGATGACACTGGAATGTCAAGGGTGGCATAACCACGAAGAAATAATACAGCTTGATTGCGACAGAATGCCGAATAATTAACGCCAATGGAGCGACGAAGGTTATATGACGACAACTGCGTTACGACCACGGCGTGATAAAAACGCCACTGGGAGAATCGGATGATGAAGCTAGAGTAAGAACAATGGAGTGACAAGGACGGCTTCACGATGGCAGTGTGGCAACGAATGAATGACGACTGTGTGACGATGACGACGTGAGGAGAGTCGGCTGACAAACAATGACAACGACGCAAGGACCACTATGGCATCACTACTAAGAGCACATACCTAGTGACACAAGCTTTAGACAAGTCAGGTGACTGGGTCGAAATTGAATGCGTGACAAAGACAGCACAGCGAGAGTAAGATAACAAAGCTGGAATGACAACGATAGAACGACCATGCCGGCATCTCGACCACGAGCACAATCCGAGTGCTTCAAGGTAGTATACAACTTGGGTCACTGTGTGGGCGCACATATATAGATAGATAGATAGATAGATAGATAGATAGATAGATAGATAGATAGATAGATAGATAGATAGATAGATAGATAGATAGATAGATAGATAGATAGATAGATAGATAGATAGATAGATAGATAGATAGATAGATAGATAGATAGATAGATAGATAGATAGATAGATAGATAGATAGATAGATAGATAGATAGATAGATAGATAGATAGATAGATAGATAGATAGATAGATAGATAGATAGATAGATAGATAGATAGATAGATAGATAGATAGATAGATAGATAGATAGATAGATAGATAGATAGATAGATAGATAGATAGATAGATAGATAGATAGATAGATAGATAGATAGATAGATAGATAGATAGATAGATAGATAGATAGATAGATAGATAGATAGATTCGAAACGCCACAAGTGTACAAATAATGATAATCGCATTAGAAGTGGCTCTTGCCCTGTTCATTGCCACCTTGTCCTGGTTTTCCGGCACCAGTACTAGGCGGAAGTGCTGGCAATTGTTGGCCTGGAACTGTGGAAAAAAAGTGATCAGATTAGCTGGTGGTGGTCAGTACACCTCAAAGTAGAAAAAAACTATTAGGAGTTGGGCATGCCTTGGGAATCGGATAGCAGCAACGCTAGACTACTTCTCTCGGTGGATGGCTGTTTCCAAGGCGAAATGCTAAAGCGACTCGAATGCGGCACCAGCCATCGCTGCAGACGGAACGACCCACTCCTAAATAATTTGGTGATTCTCATAAAAGTAGTATATGGAGTTTTCTAGAAGCGTACGGTTCGTCAGTATCCCTCGACTAGTGCTTGATAATATTTTTTCCTGCATGGTTCGTTCAACAAGCGAAAAGCAAAGGAATGTACTAAATGAAAGGGGCATACGTAACCTGGAATTACAAACACTACTGAAGATGGATCACGAACCTGTCTCCTGGAACGTACAAAAAAACCACCCTCCTGTTCGCATTTTTACAACCCATGGCGGAAACTGCTGTCAGTATGTGTTTGTTGGCTCAGTGGCACGAGTATTCAACATAGCTTTGCGCATTTATTTATGCCGTTGTTAAGCAATAACTTATATCTCTTTGATATGCGAGCTGAATATCTTAATTTCCAGTTTTTTTCTGGGTGTTCATTGAGTTGAACAATATCGCATTTCGACAGGCACCTCTGTACCTAAATGTATTTAATTGCGCTTCTTAGCCATACCCTGTGGATAGTGGCAGAATGTAACACGTGTGAAAGGCCCTTTTGACAAAGATTGAGCTAATATTATTAATACTACAACTATTAGCCACGTCCCCAGTTGGGCATCTCAAGAAAAGAAAGCAGGACCTCGAAACTACCTTGCCGACAAAAAAAATGAGAGACATCACAGAAAGAAACACACACAGGTTGACCAAGCGTATATTTGAAAGTTTAGGCTTACAGACGTAATATTGAATCTAAAGGGGACCGTGCAAACAAAAGGTTGTTGAGTGTCATCATGTATAGGATGCTTACCTTTGAATTTGTTCTCGTCGACGTATCGAAATCCATAGGAAGATGGGCGCATAAAGCATCTAATCCGCCAGTACTACGCTGTTCTGATAAACATAGCTGCGATTTTCGGTGTGTACTTCCTGCTGATATCATTGACTTTACGAATCTCGTTTGATAAACTAAATTCTTTGGTTAAACGAGCTGTATGACCCGTCTGAAGAGAGCAATGCGCTTTAAATAGATACACGAAATGGGCGACAGTTTGACAGAAGCATGAATTAAACGCACCTGAGGGCAGTATTTTCATTTGTTTCATTATTTTTTTTTCTTTTTTGAAAATCTTGAATAGAAAACAACAAGACCCGCTATGCTCCCATCTTTCGATACATGACAACGGATAACACAAAATACTGTTTGAATTGAGACACAGCAGAGACATTGCTGCATACGTACCATACACGCCAATCATTATGACCTAAGGCAAATAGTAGCCACTATAAAAAAAAAGGAAAGTTCTTGATGTGAAACGCCACTTCAAGCGCCCGTAGAAGACGACGTTGTGTATGCCTTGAGCCACTTATTTGCAACTTGTCTGCGACGCGCATTGCGCGATGCCAGCAGAGCCTTGCTTACGCCATTATGCTTCCCTTTCGTGTCTAGTTCATTTCTACCATAGATGTCATCATATATAATTATGCGTGAGAGATTCACCAGTAATTTGCACAATACTAGTGTGTGTAAATTCCTTTCTAATTAAAGCACGGGGAGAATGCTTACACATTTAAACCGCAAATCACTAAATGAGTATCTCGCCAGGTGCTTTCTTAGGGTTTTCTCCCGTCTTATAGGTTCTAAAGTTACATTTCAGGTGTAGAACACTAGCATTTCGTTAACCTCTGTACCTTTTCTCTCTCTCTTTCTTGGTATTAGAAACCTGAAATATATACCAATATATGCTATATTTTTTATTGTGAACTACCTGTCACTCTAAGTGAACCGTAGTGTTTGTAAGATAATCCCCTCTTTGCAATTTTTGAACGTTGTTAAGACAATGCTTTCCTCCAATTCATGAGTCTTTATTGGAGCGGCTCCCTGTAGAGGTTCGCCAGACCTAATAGATGGCCTTTGGAAGTCACGTAGTATATATTATATAAATTTTGCTACACTAAAGTATTGCCCCATTTTGTTCTCCTCCCTATGCAGAGAGGTTATCGTGGTGCTATGCCGGTTAGTATTGGATTCAACGATGATTAAGTATTCGCATGCGACTCGAATGTGAAATGCTTCGGGAAAAAAGAGTAGTTGAGCTATCGCGAAAATGAAGAGCCTGGTTCAACACACTGAAAGCATATGTTAAGTGGTTTTGGGATATCTGGCGTAGGCCAAATCAGATATGTAAAATAACTTGATGAATTTCAAGCTCCGCGGCAGTTGTTTTTTACTGAAGTAATCGCTACACCATTAACATTACAAATGTATATCGAAAACTTATACTGATGACGGTGCCCTGTAATACTTATGACTGAGAAATGATATAAGGCTATCTATTACTAAAGTTACAAGATACCACCGTTAAAGTACTGCACGTGTCATGTAGGACCACTGTAACTACAAGATTTTCACTCACTGCATTTGCATATGGTTCTTTGCGTTTGAACCGTGCAAACCGGCACGGCTTTGGCGCCACAAGACTTGGCCCACACGGACTTGCATTCCGTTTTAGCCGCCACTGCAATCAACGACAAGAATGGTCATACTTTAGTGAATTCCTGCCATGACTGTTACACGCCCCATATTTATCAAATGATGCACGTGCGGCGAAGTATTATAGATTGGAACTTCATACTTGTAGAGCACAAAGTTCAAATTCAGGCCTACCGTAATAAATGTATCTCTCTCTCTCATTCTCCAAATTAGGCCACGGTGGAGATTGCTCCTCCTAAACCCGCGAAGACATCTCCCCTTTCATGTAGGATTATTGCAGAGATAAGGAGCACAAGAAGAGCGAGGAATCAACACATCTCTTTACAGGAAGGAATATCTATTTTTGTGTTTTAATGAGCAAAGACCGAAAGCTTTGAACACTCCTGCGGCCTAGGGCGAACGCTCATACACCCTATTTACCACAGTAAGTTATGTGAAAAGATGATTGTGCATTTATTGCTTGTAATTTCAAAAGGTAAATAAATGCAGCGAAAGATATTAAAACAATTCGACACTCTTCGAGGTTGAATGCTTCACAGGCCTAGATGTAAATCATTGCTATTACGGGTTTAATATCTAGGCAGAAATTAAGACTTTTGAGAAATACACAGTGCAGGCAAAGTGGCGCATGTTAATGGCATGTGTCACTGCTTAATGCTGGAATTGTATCACCTAGGCAAGTAAAGTGAATAGTTTTAAATCAAAGCACACTTTAATAACACTTACCACAGTTGCAATAGCACTGGCCGTTACTCATCAAGCAGCAGTTCTGCGGCATCGCAGGATTATAGCACTTCGTCAGTTTACATGATGGTTGGCCTGAGGAAGATTAATTTACCCGTGAGGCAATTTATAAGTATTATTAGAAACAAGCGAGAAGTAAGTCACTTATGACGCCGATAATACGTCCCTTAGCCAATCTTCTATGTGAATGAGAGTAACAAAAATTTTTGCATAAACAGAACGCTAGACAAACGTATCTATTGAATTCGTTGTCATTCATAACTTTCTTTCTTAGTTTATCTGATGTATTAGAACAGAGATCTACATGTACACCTTTCTACGACACTTAGTTGAGCGCAGATGTTTCGGAGTTTCTATCTGCGTATAATTTAAGTGTAGCGGCAGCAGACGTAAATATCATACGGAGTATATCGCAAAATTTGTCTGATTGAGACAATTTACTAAAGACTTGGGCGTTATTTGTTACATCGCTGAATATTCCCTTTAGGAAATATGTTGGAGTGGCCAAATTGGAGCCAAGCAATACGGAGATCTTGTCCGCTTAAGAGAAATCCTAAAATAGAAACACTTTTGGGATACGCTGATCCGAAACCTCCTTGACCACAAATGAGCGTTGCAGATAAGGTCTTCCTGAGCAACAGAATGCACGCTCATGTGAAACTGTCTGTTTGAGCGGCAATGTCTTTGAAGCACGCTTTAGGCCATACATCTCGAAAGTAGCGGTAAAGATACAATTAGCCTTTGGGTGACCTCCATTTCTCTTTTTGTGATGATTTTCTGTATTTAAATTTCAACCATGCACGGTGAAATAAAACTGCGCTAAGTAAACAGGACTTGACCGCTGCCCTGCTTCAGTCTCTCAATTACATCTGCCCTACAATAAATATTTAAAACTTAATAAAGGGAAAATCAGACATCCATGTCTGATTTTCCCTTTAATAATTACTTCTCCCCACCTTGCGTGTTTCCGCAGAACTATTATGTCAATATTTAAAACTTCATTAAAGAATGTTATGTTTCCTACTCGCGTGCAGGAGCTGAATTACGTACCGGATTTGCGAATGCTTGGCTTCGAAATTTAGTTGCAATCTTCAGGACTTTGTGAAAACCAGAAGTGATTTCCAATCCTCCACCACAACGACAAAAAGACACAAAATAGCTCTCTGCACGATTTCCAAGGATGTTATTTTATGTGTTCTTTTTGCGCTGGTGTCGGCGACCAGGAATTGCACCAAACACTGATTGGTGCGATGAGCTTGGCCGTAGCATGTAGCGGACCTACTCTGACGAACTTTCTTTTGTCGCATGCATTGGAAATGGTTGGATACGTAAATCACACCGCTTCAAACAAACCGTAGTCTGCTGTACAATTATGTACGTAAACAGTGGCTGAGCTTGCACATTTAAAGTTGGCACGCGTGATGAGACTCCATTTTATCTAACGTGCAGGTGAGGTTGCTTGCACCTGCGTACTATATTATTCAAACAGCAATTATATGGACACTGCAGGCGCATTTCTGATGTCGGCGTCGCCGTGAGCTTCCGTGTCAGTGAAAGCATGTGAAGCTAAGTCCGCGAAAGTAGCAGCCGCGTTCTTCTCCCGCGGCGTCTACTGCGGCGTTGGCCACGCGAATCGCGGACGCCGTAGTAGGCGCTTTTGGCGGACACCGTAGGGGCGCGTTGCCGGCGCTCGTGTATCTTGAAATCTATATACGACGTAGTCAAAGTGCGCGCCCTCGCGGGCCTCATCTTCAAAGCGATCGGCGATGTTTGCAGAGTGCGCGTCGCGCCGGCAGCTTCGTATGCGCTGCGCTTTCGACGTTTCGTACGCGTTCAAGCGATAGATGGATGAAGACCAATTCCCTTGCTGCAGCACGATTTCTCACTCTAGAATTTTGACAGCGAGTTTCCGCACTCATCGAGCAAGATGTGTTCATGTTTACCTGTGCGCGCGTGGCACCGTGCTTGTTAATTTAGTTGGCGGGCTAGGTGGTTTGAATCCATGATATAATGTGTAAGCGCCAGAGAACGAGGACGTAGAAAAAAACGGACATACAGAGACAGCGCTGTCTATGTGTGTCTTTCTACGTTCTCGTTCAGTCGCGCTTGCACATTCTACCACTTTTAATTTATTTAGCGAATGTTTACAAGTTTACACGGCCGATAAAGATACTGTCCTTAATTCGTACAGCTATTTAATAATTTGCTATCGCAATCAGTGCTTCGCCCTTCGGGCGCAACTGTACCATTTATCAAGTAAATTGACATACAACACTTTTTTACAATGTTGGCGTATGGGTGGTGGAGGCTTTGTTGCGCGTAATTTGTGCCTGAGAGGAAGCTTTAGCTTGAGCCCAACTCGGACGTGGCCTATTCAAATACATGTAAGAATCAAAAACGTTTTCATAAGATAACCGCTGGACAAATTTTAATTAAGTTTGTTCCATTTGAGAGAGAAATTTAAGTTCTATTGACTCTTGGAAGCGAAATTTCCATTTAGGGCCTTAATCTTGTTAAGAATATTTTCAAAAATTCAAAAGTTACAAAAAATAGAAGCACACACTTCATAAATTAGTAGCTCAGCATCAAGAACGTATATCGCGGTTCTGTAAACGGCACCCACTAGATTATTGAAAGCGGACAAACTCGATATGGTATTTTATTTCTTACGCAAATGTGTTACGTTGTCTACAAGGGTTCCACAAAGGCGGTATTTGCATATTACTAAAGATCTTGATCTTCATGTGCAACATATCAATTCTGTCCTCTTCAGATGTACTATTAGATGCAATTCGCATAATTGTGATATCATTTTTCATAGCTGAGTTGCGGCGTTGTGAACTTTATAGTTTGGTTTTCTGAAAATTTTCGACTTTTGCAACTTTTCAAAAAAATATCGGCAATCTAGATAAAGAATTCGAAACCAACAGTCACTAGATATTAAACTTTTCTTTTAAATGCAACAAACGTTGCCAAATTTGGTGCAGTGGTTGCCGAGAAAAAGGAATGATCCTTTTACATGCATTTAGATAAGAGCGGCCGAGCTAAAGCTGCCTCTTAAAGGTAATTTTTCCTGAATATTACGAAATGTGAACGTTAACGTGTTTCTTGTGCCACGTCTCAGCCATCCTACTAGTGCACAAACATAAAGGTACCTTGTGCACTACTGCTGTATGAAGCAGATACAAATACTTTTGTACTTTCCTTTCTACTTTTTAGCTTACCTGAACTTTCGGGCTTTTTGGGTGGAAGCTCTGGTTTCTGTTTTCCACGATTGACTTCACGGTGTCGAAGGCATGACGTTGTCCAACAAAGGAAAATAAGGGAAGAGGAGATGTATATTATCAAATGTGATTCCCCCCGTTAGTTTTACATTTTGATAGTGATAGGTGTTTCTTTGGGCTAGAATACATGTTACACTGTTAGAATATGCTCTCCCCAACTAAACCATTGCTGCGTTTACTTTTCCTCCAGAAATAAATAGGAAAGTTATTTGCACGTCGATGATAAATTACAGCGTCATGGAATTGATTCGTGCAATAATTACCACATGAGTAGCATACCTCCATAGTGATAGGTACATCCTTTCGCTAGAATACCTGCTACTACATGAACACATTCTTTGCCAAACTAAACCACTGCCATGTTTTCTTTTCGTCTGCAGATAAACAGGCATATTAACTTCACGTCGTAAGTAAATTACACCATGGCTGGCCACCCATAATAAAGAGCGGTGAAAGCAGGGACATTGTTTTTGCCAGACAATAAATAATTTGTGAACCTTTTGGCAAAATTACTGTAAAGACCCAGAGAGGCAATATCCACAGCATCGTGCTCATAGTGTTTTTAACCAGCAGTGCCATTTAAAAATTTTCGTAGCTCACCCGTTGTTAAGGAGGCCGGGGAATGCATTAACATTAGAACAATTATAACCGCCTGGGTCTCGCACGGCTTCTACTTTTCTTGCCGCACACTTTGGGGAAACCCGCAAGATTCGCCGTTCTGTGTTGCCCTTCATAATTGCAATGCTTGAGCACCAGTGCACACAGAAAAGTTCGTGTGAACACATATGAGCAGGATTTGAACAATGTTCGCAGTGGGCAGCCCACTGCTTCCACCGTCCAGCAGCAACGGGAGGTCTGAATACAGCGCACTCAGAAACAAAATGAAACAAAAGTAATGAAGGTAATAGAAGCAAGGCAAACATTGATAGGATAACAATAGATATAAAACATGAACCTCAGCATAAATTGGTGCATAAATAATACCTCTATTATTATAACAATTATACATACGAAAAGTATTGATCATTCAATCAATACACGTTTTAGTGAACCAGGACCTTCGTACTGGTTCACTTAAAACGTAAGTGAACACAGAAGTAAGTGAACACAGAAGAGAAATGCGGCCGGCAGTACAATGTGAGATAGGGAAACACAAAGAAAACGGGAAACAGAATACTAGAAGGCAGGCGTAAAACTAAGTTATTTAGGAGACAGTATTATCTACATATATACAAAACACAGGAAACGACCTCTTCGATATGTTAATACAGGCAGACCATTTATTACATTTTTTTTTGCCGAAACATGTGCAAGTCCCTAGTGTAACAAGGCGGCACAGGAAACGACAAATACTGCCTCGTAGGCCATTGCGATGAGGAAAGTTGCACGCAATCAAGAAGCTTTGGAGAATATATAGTGCCATGGAGAAAACAGAGTGGCTGATGCGTGTATATTTTAGAGGTGTGAGTTTAGTATCCTGAAGATGGCTGGACTAGTCTCACCAGAACGGTAAAAGCGGGGCTTGAAAACAGGTATCAATTTATCATGGACGCGTGCAGTGAGGTTGGAATTAGGTTTGCATGTTGGGCTTGACACTACAGAGGCATATTCTAGTAGTGGAAGGCAGGCCGTAAAATACAATTTAAGAAATGCAAACACTGCCCATGAGAGCATCGACGCGAAGTGCATCGACGCGACTCCTGGCGGCTGTACTGTAGAGCGCTGCGCCAAAGCAATGGTGCTCACGTGCGTCCCACTATATCTGCCGGCGTGTCCTATTGCTTTCCCTGGAGAGGTTACGCTGTTCGTTGACTACGTGTTCATTGCTCCGTCGGATCTGTGCCGTTGTTTCATTGAGTGGCTGTGGCAGACCTGGCTCGCACGTTCATCGCGCATTGAATTCCTTCGGTTGCCATGCGGCTAACAGCCTCCATTGGCGCCTTTTTGATGATTCACGCAGAATGCCTTGCTCTCTACAGCGGCGTTATACAATCGGAAACGCTTCCAACGTTTACTGCCGCGTAATCAAACAATGTCTTGCCATCAATGTTGCTGTCGCCCAAATGTACTGCCACTGAATACTGATGGGGCCCTTATGTACCACTTGAAGACTTGAAGACGAAGACTTTCGCTTGCAATAGAGGCACCGCGCAGCTATTATCTTCTAACGCTTCAATGAACACGACAGCCAGTGATGCACGTAAATTTCTCCCAATGACACTGCGGGAACAGTAACACGGGTCAAAATACAAGAACAGCGCAGTATTATACCACACGCTGCTATAGAGTTTATTTCACATGCGCCCCTAGAGTGTAGATTACGTTGCGTAACCGGCGAAGGGGGCAACCGGCAGATTTGTCTCTTTAGAATTCTTACGTCTAGCCTATGTGCTACTGTTGCTTTTAGATACAATGATGCTGACACTCTGTTGCACTGAACCTTCGCGACAAAGGACACTGATTGAAAAGCAGGCTTCAGTGCGTGGCAGGAAACGTTGGAAGCTTTTCCAATAATGCAATACCACAATAAAAAGCTAAGCGTTGTGCGTCATTCATCAAAAGGCGCGAGAAAAGGCAGTAGGCCGCGCAATAAGAGAAGAATTGCGATGCTCGACGGACAAGCGAGCCAACTGCCGCATCCTCTCAGTGAAACAGAGGTGATGATGTCTGGAGCGGAACGAGAGGCATTCCGTTGCCGTTTAGCCGGCGAGCAGCGTTACCTCGCCAGGGAAACCAGCATGGAAATCTGGCCGATATGGTGCCACGCGAATTTACACCATTGCCATGAGGCCATTTTTGACTGCAGGTGGCCCGCCGACAGAAGGCGTGCCGGTGCGGTCTGGTACCTACTTCCACGGTCCGTATAATTGTGTTTGCTGGTGTACACACAAAGTCTATGACGATAACTGTAGGGGTTTCTCGGTACGGCTTATCTTATTTTGTTGTAGCGAAAGCTGAACAAGGACCAAAGAAAGGCACATTTGAGACACAAAGCGCCAACTTTCAACAACAGATTTATTTCCCGTTCTCGTCGCTATGTATGCACCCTCGAACCGTCATACAGCACGTGTAATATTTCGGTAAAGATGAACAAAAATATATAAACTGCGAAGGACACGTAAGCAATTTTTGACTCACAAATTCACAGACATCTACACGTTCACCGCGAACAAAGGTACTTGAGTTCTTTTGAGGACAATGAAATGGAAGGTTTACTGATGCATGTGTCACCAAATGTTATGTGTCTAGCTTCTATTATCAAGCGCGTCATCGCACACCTGCTTCTACTCATGATGACTGTTTCTTTAAATCTAGGTTTGCATTTGCATCTCTGGCAATGGATGGCAAGAAAGCCGTCAGCGGCCAAGTTGTTTACTTTGTTATTGTGTTCTCGTAGCCTGTCATTCACGCATCTGCCTGTTTGACCAATGTAGGTTCGTCCACACCGAGAGAAATGTGGTATACCACACCCGTGATGCAATCAAATAATTTGTTTTTATGTTATTTTTCGCTCGTGGTAGGTGGAATTCTTTGTGACCTTGTGTTTCTACCCAGGCTGACCAGTTTCTTAGGCGCCGAAAATACAACGTTGATGCCGCTCCTTGCAGCAATCTTACCTGCCGTGGTTGCTCAGTGGCTATGGTGTTGGGCTGCTGAGCACGAGGTCGCGAGATCGAATCTCGGCCACGGCGGCCGCATATCGATAGGGGCGAATTGCGGGAACACCCGTTTACTTAGATTTAGGTGCCCTTTAAAGAACCCCAGATGGTCGAAATTTCCGGAGTCCTCCACTACGGTGTGCCTCATAAACAGAAAGTGGCTTTCGCACATAAAACCCCATAATTTAATTTTTTCCAGCAATCTTCTTTACTATATGGGAGAACCCGTGTATGTAGGCGATGACAGCAACCTTTCCTTTGTTCATGTCAGTGCTTGAACCATGCGCCTGCTCCGAACTGCTTTGTTATGCCTTCTTAAGCAGTCCTTTTGCGACTGACACAGCATGTGGCTCGGGTAACCAGCGCTGCTTAAATGCGAGGCCTGCCATTCGAACCTATCACGCATTAGGTGTTGGCATATTTTTTTTTTTTTTCAGTGCTTCGCTGAAACACATCTTCGCGATTCCCCTCTTCACAATTTTACACGTGCTCTATGAAGGTTCGAGGGTGTATACATAGCGACGTGAACTGGAAATAAAGCTTGTGTTGAAAACTAGCGCTGTGTGTTACAGAGGTGCATTTCTGTTGTCCTTGTTCAGCTCGCGCTACAAAAAATAAGGTAGACACAAAGATTTTTCACTTTAGCATCCGTGACGGTGAAAGCTTGCTTGCACGCGTGCTAGTGCGGTAGCCGTACGTCAGCAATAATACGCCATGCATACGTCAGTCTTCATAAGCTTCTTGCAAGACATAATGAGCCGCAGTGTTAAGTAAACGTATGACACTGTACGTCGACCTCCTCAACAACACATTCGAGCACCTTATGCCCTGCGTGAATGTTCTTTCGTTCTTTCTTTCGTTCTTCCTTTATTTCTGTCTTTCTTTCTTTCCTTCGTTCTTTCTTGCGTGCCTTGTGCATTGAGTACTTTGGTAAAGGTAGAGCAGGTAACCCAGCAATTGGTAAGTGCCTTAACCAGATCTGACAGAATTTTCTTTAAAGTTTGTCTTGTAAGTCTGAAACAAATCACTTACGGCACTGGCAGATCGTTTTGCCTGATTCCTTGGCGCAAACTGGTATGGCTGCCTTCCCACAGTATTTTGTTGACTCAGTTGTACAGTGTCTTGGAGTTTTAACTGCAACAAATAAAAAATAATATCGTTTCTGCATATAATACTAATCCTAACTGTAGCACGCTAGACAATAAGTTCCACCTCAATCCCGGAAAACTAAAATTGGGGGGGCGGGGGACGTTATCAAGCAATGGAAGTCACTTCCTCTGTTTAAAGGTACAACAAACAGCCGCCAAACAAGAAAACAGAAACACAACTACACCTTGGTCGGTCGTCATTACAAGTGCACGCCAGCATATCATCTTTATATCTTTTTATTGCTTCTATATTTTTATATGCTTCTAAGAGCAAATTGGGTATACCAATCTCTTCCTCTCACAATTATAGTCCTCCTATTGGCAATCCTTCTATTACCTACTATTACTTTCCATTATTATTAGTACTACTATTATTACCTTCTAATACACTGTATTACAAATAACAATCCTTCTTTCGCAAAACTGTGCTTTTCGATGAACAAAAAACGGGGGTTCTTATATTGTTATTACGTAATTGATAATCAAATACGAAAATGAGTATTTCACGGCTCTAAATTTGTTGCGACGCCTAAAAATAAAACGAGCTATCCATTAGTTGGGTTGCGACAAAATGAAACGAAAAACAGGCTAGATAATATTTGGGGAATGAAAACCGTATTGTTCTAAGGGCACATCTTTATCGCAGAATTCTTTCTCTATTCAACAATGTCTTAGGAAGCACGTAAACAAAAAAGCCACCGAGATGATCGCGTCAGTTTAGGGTTAATCCTTTCCGGTTCAATTATTTCAAGAGCAGTCGTAATATATTGGGCAAAATAACTTACAGCGAAAAAATAAAGAACACGTCTAACATAAATCTGAATGCGACCAATCATAATTATATGTTATCTTGATTTGGGCCACCGGCAAATCTTCCTATGGCAGAAAATTTATAAATATCAATGCGTCGCGTTCTGCTGGGAATGGGCCTCTGCGCACAATTTTTTTAAGCCTGCAGCCGGATGCGTTTAAACTGCCTTCGGTGGTTGAAAGGTCGTCTTGAAATAACATGTGGACATATTTAACACCGTCCCAGTTGTGAATTAGGAAGTCTGAAGAACAACGCCACAGGTACAACACACTGATTTCTTGTCAGTTCGTGATTAAAACTTTTGATTTATTGCTGAGAAAATCTGTGGGACCCTTCTTTTTTAATTTAGTCAGACGTTCACATTCCCATGATGTAAACGCTTTATTAAGACCACTCGGGCTGGAAACTGATAAGCTATGCTTGCTTTGTTTTATATGTGATCTCTTATCACAACAGCGCTCTTACAGGCTTTGTGGTCCTTTCTCATCTTTATTGATGGCTCTACGGACAGAAAAAATTTCCCTCCGCAACCTAGATACACGCTGCTGTATTGTTCTCTCAGGTTGGTTTAGCATGACGCTACTGACTTGGAAGACCTGTGCCAGAACGTCTCTATCCAGGATCAATAACATGCTACCTTTTTTCCATCAGTTCATTCCCCGTAGAAATAGGAGCAGTAGTAGTTAACTGTCAGCAGAAAAGCCGAATTATGGAGACACATGGTAGCTACCCTACAATTTCTTTTTTTTTTTATTACAGTCATAGCAATATCAGTCTACCTCGCAAACTTTGTAGGTTCGGCGAAAAAATTTAGTCCGGCAGAGAATGCAGTGTTCTTTCTGTAAATGGAGGCCCATCCCGAAAGCAGTCGAGCCTAACAAAGATTCACAAACCTATAGCTGTCACGAGGGAGGAATTCGAGAAACTTACCGTGACGCATGAACTACACGTGCGAGAGAAGTGTACGAGCAATAGTGGTTTAATGTTAGGACCAGCGAGCCGCTGCGCAGGAAGACAGGTTAAATCAGACTGTTTGTCACGCATTCTTTACAGTAATATAACGAGTATTCAAGCATTTGGAAACCATTCGAACAGAAAAATTGAAGTCTGTGGAGTGTGCAGAAATGGGCATCACAGCGCGCCCGAAGTTTTAAATAAAATGTACGAGTAGTTGGGAAACGTGACATTGATAAATGAGAATGCGCAGGGTCGCCCGCGACGCATGCACGCTCTGCTGTCGTGGCCTCATATTCATCACAATATAAGCATGCTATAGTACACTTGCACAGTTATTTTTATATATGATCGTACGTACCTCCTCCAGGTGTTAATACGTGAAGTTCCCAAAAATCACATTTGCTTCCCCTGATGGCGCAATTGAAGGCATGAGTGTAGACAGGTCATTAAGCCTATGATTTTGGCGGCAGCAAATACATTGAGTAGTTTGCCACAACTTTTTTGCGAAGCAAAGATGGTCTTCAAAGTTTGCTTACAAACGCGGCATACGGCATTGCAGATCAATAAATCTGCCGTAATTCTGGCCGATGTTTACTTCATTGGTTTATGTTGCGATCGTTCACGCGTCTACCTGACTGACACAGAGCCCATCACATTAAGTAACATACATAATAAATACTACCCTTTAGGATCATTTAATACGTGCGTTAGTACGTATCTCAACTTTGTTTTATTCCTGAACTACTGACCACAGTGGCAGGCGCATTTATGTGCACCTACGAAGCAGCAGATTTCCGGTTCCGCAACCTGGAGGCACTTTGTAGGGGGACAAGAAGGCTTGTCTGTGGAAGAAATATTGCATGGCATGTTAAAAGTGGCAGCGAACAAATACACAGAAGCAAAATTAATTGCTTCAACTTTTCCTCAACTTTAGCGTTTCGTCACGAAATAAGCTTTCCCAGCGCGAAACGGACAAAAGACGGACTTATTAGCACTGAATGAAGGCTATAAAAAGAACAGCTGTTTTTCAGAAAATAGCGTTATGTCTACGTCAAGCCGACAAGCAAGAGATGCCGCAGCCTGAAACCGCTATTGGAACAAATTTGCATCTTTCTTCATAGAACAGCTGCTTTTCTGAGCAGGACTTCTAAGGCTCTTGCTGTTTTAAGGCCGATGACTTAAAGCCGGTTGGTAAGAGTATACCGGATGTTTTTCTACAGCATACAGAATGTTGAAAATCGCCTGTGGCAGATATTTCTAGTGATTTTGCTGAAAAAGCCTAAGGAGATCGACAAATCGCACTTTAAAACTGGCACAGCGCAACATACAAAAGAAGGAACATGCCAAGCAGGCCAGATAAAGAAACAGAGCGTTGACTTCCAACTGGTTTATTGGCAAGTTGCACGAAATATATAGCTACAAGAAAGCATCAGGACATGTCATCACAGCACTTCACAAAACTTCACACCAACTACACCATCATGAGTCACAGAAGGCGCAATTCTGTCATGCAAGGTTAAACTGGCCGGCTTGGTTTGTTTCTTCCTTTGTATGTTGCGCTGTACCACTTTTACAATGCAATACCAACTCGTCCACTCGTCAACCCTAGCGTACAAATTACACATGATGTGTCCGGGCATGAGGTGCAAGCAATTTTTAGGATGAAGCCTTTTTCGAGATATTCATCCCCAAAGTGAATTCCAATACTATAGATTGGGTCGGCATACAAAAGCGGATTGAAAGCCTCAAGATTTCTTCTTTATCAGGCGAGGATTAAATCAACAGTAAAATTTGGTAAATTACTGAACTCTATTGTCCCATCATGCTTTCAATGCTCTTTTCCCAGTCTAGGTTCCTGAGTACTTCCATGCGATTGGAGGGCTGGCGAGGCAGTTCCATTCCCTAAATCAGCTAGCATTCATTCCCCCCATAGCTATCGTTCTATATCACTCACAAGTATACCATGTGAAATATTGGACATACTATACATCCTCATGTGATCGGTTTCCTTTTTGATCGGAACCATTTTCATGCGAAACTCAACTGACGCGTTTTACTAATGAGCTATTTACCGATACTGACGTGCGCTTCAATGTTGACTGCGTGTTCTTGGACTATGCGAAAGTTTGCGGCACTGTTTCACATAATCTCCTCATTTTTAAACTTAACAAGCCTAACGTCGACCCCAAGGTACTAAACGGGATAAAAAGCTTTCTATCTAGTCAATCCTAGTATGTTTCTGCTAACAACTATTCATCCTCTCACACTTCTGTAACATCGGGTGTGCCCCAGGAATCCGTACTGAGACTTCTCTTCCCGATTTGCATTACCGACCTTCCTAAATGCATTTTCCAATCAACTATCAGGCTTTTCGCAGATTACTGGGTTATTTCTCGCAAAAAACTAACCACGCTGATTCTGATAAGCTTCAAGACGATCTCAAAAGCACATGTCACTGGTGAATAAGTGATTGATACGACTAAAAGTTAATGAACAGAAAACAATGCATGTATCGCATCGTCCAAACAACACTACCAACACGCAAACTTCACGCCAACTCCCTTGGATCTGTCAACTCGTACAAATACCTATGCGTTCATATTTCACGTAACTTCTCATGCCATACGCATATCGAACGCCTCCCTAATAACGCTAACCGGGTTCTTGGATACTTGCGTAGAAATTTCTTTGCTGCGCCTCTGCCGATAAAGCTAACCCACTATAAACCATCAGTGCGGCGAAAGCTAGAAAATGGATCCACAGTACGTGATCCCTATCAAATCACACAGATAAACATACTAGAATTCATCCAAAATCGCGCAGCACGTTTCATCTTATCTAACTGTTCTCATTATGCCAGCATAATATCCGTGCAAAAAAAAAAAAAAAAAAAAAAAAAACTTACCTTATTGGACCTTTCAATGCGCCGTCAATGTTTCAGGCTGTCTTTCCCACAAAATGTATCACCATAACCCATTATTGAAGGATCATCTTATTGCTCGCCCTTCACACATTTCATCCCACTCCGATCACATGTTTAAAGTTGGTGTTCGGTATTTTACGGGGAAAATGTGTTATCGTTCTTCCATTCTCAAGAGCAGTGCCAACTGCAATGACCTTCGTTCCTGCATCGCTGCCATTTCTGACGTTAGCAATTTCAGGAATACTGTGTTGTCACCCTTTCTTTAAAACCTATTATAGTTTAATTAGGAACTGTTATTTTTGTACTTACTACTTCTTTCTGTAATGCCTTCCGGTCAGGAAAGTAATCGAAATGAATAAATAAATCGAAAAGTGTGCAACGAAACACGTGGGCGGTCCAGTTGTTTTTGCAGGTAGACTCATAGTGAATTTTTGCCTTGTTTCGTGCGTATACCTCCGTAATTTGTTTTCGTCAACTGCAAGGCTTTTTCTTTCGGGGAATTCGTTTGGGTTTCCTTGGTAGCAATTGCTACGATTTGTTGGATGTCTCCTTTTTTCCTTAATTAATAACTTCTCTTCACATTGCGGGTTTCCGGAGAACTATTACGTAAAAGTCTTGCCTTTGCTTCGAGTTGCTGACGAATTTGACTTCGCCCTGCCACTTCCTAGCGGCCTGGTTAGCTCAGATGGTAAAGCGGCTGCCCCGGAAAGGTGGCGGTCCCGGGTTTGAGTCACGGAACAGGACCAGTTTTTCTTCAACTGCGAGGCTTTTTCTTTGGAGGAACCCGTTTGGGTTTCCCTTGTTGCAATTGCTACGATTACATGGATGTCTCATTTTCCCCTTAATTGACTCGTGTGACGCTTAGAATCGGTTCTAAGTGGATATTCCTTGCAACCTCACCCGATGCAATACGCAAATTGAACTGTTTGGCTTAAAATAAATAATTAAAGGTGAAATAGCCAATTCTTGGTACTTAGTCCAATATGCATTTCAATTTTTTTGTGCCAGTAATGTCTACCGGTTCATGTAATCCAGCTTTAAGAGAACAGTGACACTATCTCCTTCAGGCTGTGTTGCAAAATTACCTTCAATTTTACACGACCATGCCGAAAAGTAACAGTTACGCAAACGAAGCCTCGAGAAACAGGCAAGTGGCGATATGTTTATTGCATTCTGTTAAAACTGTCAATGAACTGTAATGACTGAATCATACTTACGAAAATTCAATGAAATCAAGTTTTAGCATGAACGACAAGAAGGCGAGCAGCAGTGCTTAATTCTTGGTGCCTTATACATGGTGAAAACATACGTTGCTGTATAAAATCCCCACCATTATTTCGTTTTTTTTATAGTCTGTCTGCCACGCTCTTCAAACTACCTGCTCGTCTTTTACTCTCCGTCTTTGTGTTCCTAGCTGCCGTGATGTTACTCACAAAGCAGACGAAACAGTGCGCTCGACTCACCAGCAGAATCAGTGCATACCGATGCAGTATGCACCGTGGCAACTTTAGTAACTTGCACGTAGAACATTTTAATTCGCAGGATTTCACTAACTCACGTTCTATTCATTGCACCCTGAGATGATGCTTCGCCTGACATCGGGCTCTCTCGTCGTGAAACAACTGTAGTGTAGTTCCGGAGGTTCGGCGCCGCACTCACGACTGCTCATTCTTTCCCAAAATTCATTGCCAACAGCATCGTATGCAAATTTTCTGCAAGGGAGGAGACTATAGATCACATTCCATAGCAACGTCTAACCGACAGCTCCCAACTCTCTCCGAAGGTTAGATCCTCGGACCTTGGTCGGAGACTTTTAAGTGTGCACAAGCCCACCAAAGATGTGATGCACTTTTGTGAACACGACCGGACAAGTTGAACCCTGATTAGGGAAGGCTAGTGGATTAAAGTTCATCGTGAGTTAACATGTACGTTAGAGAACATTTATCTGCTGGCTCATACTCAACGCCTCTTCTTATATTTCTTTCTTCTTCTGCATGCGTACAGTAGCCAACCAGGCGAGATCTTGGTTGACAACGCAGCATTTTCTTCTTATCTTTCTCTATGATTCCCTCCGTCGTTGTGTTTTATTTGTGTGGTTTATCGTTAAGACTTGTTTGCCAGCTTGCGTTCAAGAAAACAGCATTTTGCAGCTTATCACTGAAGTATTATGCTACCTACTAGAAAACCTGAAAGATGTTAAGATTTAATGGTAACTGAATATAGTGCTGATGACTTCAAGAGCTAACTTACAGCTAACACATCATTGCTTTCTGATTGTTTTCTGCCGAGTATACAATGCTTTCAATGTTACGCTCTTCATTAAGGTAATAAAAATTTTATGCGAGCTAGGCAAGTCCTGCTCGCCGAAGTGTTTTATGCACATTGGTGAGCACATTTTTTTTTGACAGGTTATGAAACACATAAGAAAGCATTTGTTATTCACGTGTTGAATTACGCGATTATGTAGTTTGAACACGAATTCATTTTGTTTGATACATGTGATGCGCGTTTGCATTGCCAGATGTCTGCTCTAAAGGATAACGTGCAGTAACGTTATTTCCCACTGACAACCGGCAGTTTCGACAAAAACGGCGAACCTCTGAGATAACGAAAGCAAATTCGTTAAAAAGGGAAAACGAATATTTTACTCTAATACCATAACCAGTGCGTAGTCGCTATATGTTTTATTAGCTTTTAAGAGTGGCATAGTGAACGGTAACAGCAGCAAGGTAATGACATCTGGTTTGAGTTAATTTATTTCTGTGTGATAACTTCGGCCTTTAAATGCAAGGGAGGTGCGTTTTAATAGGCGTATCTCGGAACATAACGCTTTAAAAGTTTTCATCGAATCTGTCGGTCTTTAGGTTTTAGAAAGAAAGAAAGCCTACACCGTAACCAGTAATGTCGAAAGAGGGAATTAAATCTTCGCACTTGTAGGTTGAGGCCCTATATATTTGCTAGTCAAATGCGATTTATTTCTTCTTTTTTCATGCTAGAATTTGAGATCTTTTACATATTCTCTACAGTACATAATTATTCCTTTTCATTGTATTGTTATCTGCTCTAAACAAGCAAATTCATTTTCATCTCTTCCAAAGTGTTGGAGCGTCCTGCCTGTATGAAGTACTTACATGAACAGTCACCCCAGGTGTTTGCGAAAAGAGCTCTTTAGCTGTCAAGGTGTCATTGAAAGCACGTACCACAAGCATAGAGGAAACGGCACAGGTAGGATTGAGCCTCAGTCTGCTAGCAATGGACATAAAATAAACATACCTTTGATATTTTTCTGACTTCTTGCGACAGTTGCAAAGAATCCGAGCAGCAGTAGGCTTGCCAAGCGTAAATTCATACACATTGTTCGGCTGTAAGGAACCCGTGCGGGGTACATATTTCTCACTCGGTTATTGAGGACATTCCAATAAGTTCAACAAATGAGCGCGCAATGTTTAGCACGTCATTTTACCTTTCCTACGAGACAATAAAAATAAAAATTTTATATACATAATATATTTTACAGTTATCTGCGGTGTCTATCAAGGCACAGTGCTCAGCAGAGAGGTTCCTGAGTTATCAGAGCTTCAAATTTAGGAAAGTACATAGGACCTACATATTCAGTAGTGCCTAGCGGTTGTAACCAAACGCTTTTTATTATGGAGCATTCAGGAGTCTTTAATCTATCTATCTATCTATCTATCTATCTATCTATCTATCTATCTATCTATCTATCTATCTATCTATCTATCTATCTATCTATCTATCTATCTATCTATCTATCTATCTATCTATCTATCTATCTATCTATCTATCTATCTATCTATCTATCTATCTATCTATCTATCTATCTATCTATCTATCTATCTATCTATCTATCTATCTATCTATCTATCTATCTATCTATCTATCTATCTATCTATCTATCTATCTATCTATCTATCTATCTATCTATCTATCTATCTATCTATCTATCTATCTATCTATCTATCTATCTATCTATCTATCTATCTATCTATCTATCTATCTATCTATCTATCTATCTATCTATCTATCTATCTATCTATCTATCTATCTATCTATCTATCTATCTATCTATCTATCTATCTATCTATCTATCTATCTATCTATCTATCTATCTATCTATCTATCTATCTATCTATCTATCTATCTATCTATCTATCTATCTATCTATCTAGCCTCCTAAATAGCCAGCCAAGATGGCCAAGATAAATATCAAGCCTCCTACGCCAGCGGGGCGGGCGGTGCCTAACAATTTAGCTGTTTGATATATGCGCATGTTCACGTTGTCGGTCTGATTGTGGCATCGTCGTGGAGGGCGTAAGAAGATCAGGGTATGTCAGCTGTGGAACACCATGTGCTGATTGCTTCTGCACGAACAGCATGTTTCCGACACCGCGCACGCCAACCGGCTCCTGACGCTCACAGACAGGCTCTTGGAAGGCCGCGGTTTTGTCGAGAAATGCGTCAACTCGGACATTTTATTTCTCAGTCGTTTACTTGGGAAGCTTTACGATGGCGTATTACTGCGTTACTACTGGTCACAGAGTAACTGAATAGTACGTAAAACGTCTTCCGCAATGATCGAGCTGCTAGTCAAGCGCTTCTTCTATGTGACCTAAGCAAGTAACTGCGAACACTACGATGAGCGCCTTCTCGACGTCTTCGAGAGAGTCAAAGAGCTCGTTGAGATACACTGCTGCAGGGATGATGCCACAGCTAGCTATCTGGAAAATGCTTCGCATAACTTTGATTCGAGCAGTGAGAGGAATCGTCATATTATTTTTTTACTGAAAAGCCCTGTGTTTTTAGTGCATGTCGGTGAATTGTGAAAATTCTGGTGCGCAATGACATGAACAGTTGTAATTTGAATAGAGTTGACTTTGGTTCACGTTCTTGATTGCGGAGAGCCAAGACGAGAAAGATAAGACAAGCCTATCTAGCCCTACAGTACACAGCGGCAGTCGGGTGAAACAGATACGAAATATTTCTCTTGCTTAGCAACATGGGCAATTAAATGTCGTAGATACTTGATTACACAACATAGATGTGCTTTCGATCTAATTCGCAAAAAAGGGGAATGTATTGGTTGATACACGCCTAACAGAAATATATCAAAGTTGCTAATTTAAGTTAAAGGTCAGTGTAAGTAAGGCTGGCCTGGAATAGGCAAGATGAGCATAGCCTTATCCTATAAAAGTGCTACAACCTCCGACATTTTAATACTTTCATCTCCACTAGATCGATCCAACCATATTTTCTACTACATTACGCAGTCATGGGACTAGTATCAGTATTTTCAGGTACATCGTATCAATATCACCAACTCCAATATATTCAGATACTTCGGCTTTATCAGCGAACGCGAACCAAATTTAGCTCTTTTCTATGGCACACTTTGCTATTGGTTCTGGCAGGGGTGGGGGACCTGCGGTATATCAATGTAATCGAATCAAGCAAAATGAATGTGAAAATAAATGCTCCAAAAATATAACACGACGGCCGATAAAAGAAGATAAACATCTCACCTGTCGATCACTTCTGTGAGTGTACTCGTTACTTCTTTTAACTATAAAAAGCGATCGCGAAGGACTTCTCCACATGCAGATGACTCCTCAATTGTAAGATTTGAGCATTTCACGGACACTGATAATTGGCAGGCCGCACTTAAACGAAACGAAATAGCATCAATGCAAAGAGGAGTGTATATGCTTACACTGTGTACCTGCGTCAACTACAGGGAATTCACTATTGACAATAAATACATACAGAGCCCTAGAAAACGTTCTTGCTCATGGATATCGCTAGCAGTACAGTATGCGAGATGACGTGTACTACAATAGCACAGTTCTAAAAAAAAATTGCGGCAATGAACAATGCCCCTTGCGTCAAAATACGTATGCATTGTTCTCGTTGTAACTCAGGTGTTGCTTTCGAATTTCCTTCCAATTCGACTTCTTTAGACATGAGCCTTGTTTCCTGGAACCTTTGCCGCGAAGACTGTTGCTACGCAGTTGCCAATATAAATTAAGTGTAAGAAAACATTTTCCCGGAAAAGTAGTGCAAAACATTGAGCGAAGTGAAACAATCTGAGCGAAAAAACTACGTCGTTGGCTTACATTTATTACGGAATATCTACGGAACCTTTTACCATGTCCGTGTAAAAATTGCAGCCATTAAGAACTACATATTCAAGTCGCATATATGCCACATTAGAGACCCTGTGATGTTTTTCAAGTTTATGGGGCTGACGCACTGGAGTTTTGAACGCACCGTGGCGTGATCTGGCGGCGGTCCGCGAAGTTAACTGTGTAGTATGAAAATACGCCGACCGGTAGAGTAACACGAGTCTCACTCGTTTTGTGCGTACATCTCGCACGTGAAAAGTGTTCGACACGTAGATAGGGCGTTTTGCGCTACCGAGTGCAGCACAGGTCATAGAGTGCGGGCGCTTTTTGTCCGACAAACCGTGCTGGAGGCGGGAAGACCCGGAGAGTATACGCCAGACTGCGCTGAGCAGAGCAGCGCGCTATGACCAAGCATCGTCACCGCCGTTGTTGGTGCATGGTGAATTGTCATGAGGGTTGTCATGACGCTGGAATTTTCAACACACAGTGCCATGACTTGGTCGCGATAGACGAAATTGGATGGGTAGTATACCAGTCGCAGCTCCCCGAATTAAGCTTCGCTGTCAGGGGGCCCTATACAGCCGGTCTCGCTTGATTTGTGTGTTCAGGGTTCATTTACTGCTTTATTTTGTTGTTAAGCTATCGGAAAAAGCACCTGCGTTTGCTGTGAGTAAGCAGCCTGTGGATCTTCTCGTCGAAAGTGCTTAGCCATGAAAACATCTTATGAAATTTCAGCTTAACTATGAAAAACGCAGCCGTCTCTATAGGCACATGCGGATTATTTCTTTTTTTAGGAAACTGTCACGTACATGAATTTACAGGACCTAAAGTAATTTCTTATGGTGAAATGGCCCACCTAATTAAGCGAACTTTCATGTAGAGCCATTGAATCTGTTTCGGAACGCGTTGCTGAAAGAAAAAGCGAAAGAGAATGCATCTACTGACGTGGCACCGTCAATTGCAGCAATGGAATAGGGAACTGTACGTAAAAAGCGGTGTTTAAACACACTTTATCACATTATATGATATTGTAAATAAAGGAATGACAACAAACGAGACTGTTCCTGCGGCTGCGTCGTTCTTCCTCCGATAAAAAAAAGAGAGCCACAGCGCGTCATCCAGCGCTATGGATAGACACTCAATCACAGTATTTACAGATTGCCATGTCTTGAAATTCACTTTTGCGGCATAAGCATGCATGTGGCCCGCAGTCTCAGCGTCAAGACATACCAGAGCCGCTCAACCTGAATGAGGTGCTAACGCCAGCAGATTATTATATTACTTTCATTACTTAACTAATTCACTGTTGTTGGGCCACGGTTCTGAGTTGGTGCGCATGCTTAAGCGAATACACACGTATTTCAGCAGTCTGCTGTTGCGGCTTGGCGTCATGCTACTTGAGCAGCACAGGCACTGAATTCGTCCACGCACCGATACGGCGTCTGAAACTTCTCGTGCGCAGTGCACGCATTTTGCGCGGCGTTTGTCTTCTTTCGCGACGGGAGGCGTGCCGCAATGCCTCCCATGCACGAAATTCTTCAAAATTACCTCCTCAGCTCAGCTGAGACGAGCAGATATACCGTGATAACGTGCATTCAAAAGCGGACCATCGCGTTTTGTACAACCCAAAACTTATGGGTGCGGCTTAGTTGATCGGCGTTTCCGCAACAACGCCTAGGGAGCCCATCAGGCCCATTGCTACCGCTAGTGTAAAAAAAACTAACTTTAATCTTGTTCGAGTTAACAGGTCAAGGACGGTATAGGTGTATAATAGACTGACACTACAATTGCATCGAATCGCATTGGCATCGTAAGGAAGCTTTTGCAAATAGCATCGCTGAAGTAAGCGCATTACATTCTGGGCACTGCTCTGAAGGTGACATCTAATATAGCGTCATTGAGTGACACTACGACGAACTTAGTTGTTCAGTGCAAGAGCCACTCGTTTCTCAAACTGTGATTGAAAGCGCAAGAAGGCTTTGTGCCCCTCTGCAAGGCATCGCTTAATTATTAGTTTTGCTGAATCTCGACAATATTAGTGTGGCAAGAACAGTGGACGTATTCACATCAGCTTTCATGTGACCTCAAATTTAGGCTCGAAATTTCAGACGCTCGAACAGAAACCTTTCTTGCGATCAGCGCATACGATGAACTTCTCGAAAAAAAAGTCCAGGTAACCGTCGTAGGGCAACTGATTCCCTCCTATTCATCCTAAAGGAGACCTGAACCACTTGTTATCGAAGTCAACAAACGCGTTTGAAGTTAGACTATTTCAGAAACACTTTCCAAACTTAATATCGCAAGAAAGTACCCCAGAGTGTTCGCCACAAGCTACTTTATTGACAATGAAATATCCCGGTCGTGGTGCTTCCGCTCCTTCTTCAGTGACTTGCACTGTGAAGGCTACAGCGGAACGGGGAATGCCCACAACAGTATGTGACCGTGGCGCACAGTTAAAATTTGATTTAGGATGTGCACGTAGACGCCACTATCTACGATTTTGTGCTTAACGAGCCGCAGTGCGCTCAGCCAGCAGACTTGTCGCGGTATGCTACGTTGGCCATGGTAGCTACCTTACGCAGCAGACCGCGGCTTCATGCAACTGCAGTGCGTACGTATGCGCAGCGTTTGATTTGTGCATCACTGGCCTTGATTGCATGCTCGCGCTCATATGGTCCAGCTTGACCGCACTACGTGGCGCGGACCGGCTTTGCCCTGTACCAGCTTGACCGACGGCTAGCACAGCGATATGAGACGTGAATTTTCAAACGCCATGAATAGCTCAACGCGAAGCGAAGACTGCGAAGGCGTCTGTGCAAGAGCAGCCAAGAGTAAGTAAGCGCTGCCAGGCGTGCCTGTTGTCTGTGACCTTAAGCTTCACGTGGTTTGAGGCCAGTTGAGAGTTTAAAACTTTTTCCAATCCAATGTCTCGAAATCTCCAAATACATAATTGTTCACACGTTTGCTTCTCCGAGAGGCGCGAGGAAACTTTGAAATCATTTTTATAGCACCTCCAAACAAAGAGAAATATACTAATTATCGTTTATCCCCTAATAGGTCACTACAGCGTGTCCCCCGTTCGTCCAAATATAAACTTGACAAACAAAGTTTTTCAAGAACACCGTTTCTTTAGAAAAACCTCCGGCGCAACACCATGCATGCACATGGGGATGCGTCGGACGGGTTTTCAGCGTCCACGTGACAGACGGACAGACGAACGTACGAATCGTCTAGCCATATACATCTTTATTCTGATATTTTTCATCAATAAACCTTCGCTCCGGGTACTGGCAGATTGCAGTTGTCGACATGGTACGTGAAAAGACAGCCTTTATTACACCTGATGGCCTCTATCAGTTTAAAGTGATGCCATTCGTGTTAGGTAATGCCCCAGCAACATGCGAACGTATGATGGGCTCTCTCCTTCACGGTTTTAAGTGGGCAATCTGCCTGTGTTATCTAGTTGGCATTACCGTATTTTCAACAACTTTTGCCTATAGCAGCTTGACCGCCTTTCGGCAATTCTTTCGGTTTTTTCCAAGGCTGGGATTCAGCTAAATACATCAAAATGTCACTTGGGTCACCGGCTACTTACTGTGCGTGGACACCTCGTCGATTTTTCCGGCCTCCGTCCCGATCCGGAGACATTTTGCGCCGTCAAGAATTTCCCAGTGCCGAGTTGTGCCAACGACGTTCGAAGCCTTTGTGGGCCTCTGCTCATACTTCCACCGGCTGGTACGCAGTTTCGCCAGCGTTACACGTTCTCTCACAGAACTTCTCAAGAAGGACGCGGCTTCTGCCTCGGCTCCGGAACAAGCAACTGCACTCGCTGAGCTTACCATGCGCACCTTTCACACCAATTCTCGCCAATTGGGACGTGACCGCTCCCAGGGAAATTTGAACCGATGCCAGCGGTAGTGGAATCGGTGCTGTTGTGGCTCAGAGCCAGCAAAGTTGCCACGACGTTATTGCGCACGCTAGCAGTTTTCTGTCCGAAGCGGAGCTTAATTGTTCCAATACTGAACGCGAGTGCCTTTACCACGTTTGCGCGGAAGATAAATTTCACGCTTTCTTGTACGGCACGGCATTCCAAGTTATCACCCACCATCATGCCTTCAACCAAAAGAGCGTTCATGCACGCCGTTTGCTTACTTCCATCCCTCAAGGATCCTACTAGAAGTCTGTGTCGGTGGGCTCTACGGCTCTAGAGGTATTCCGACGCAGCTGTTCATAATAGCGTCCGATCGCATGAAGACACCGACGGCTTGTCGCGGCCTCCACTATACGCTCCGGAGCTTCCCTGCAGCAGCGAGTATACCTACGTGTTGTCGCTTACTGCGTTTCAGAACATCAAAGATGAGCAACGCCGTGACCCCTCTTGCGAGACGTCATTCTTCTGGTGGCTTCTGATACACCTTTCTTTTCTCTGCGTATGTTTGTGCTGCAGGATCGCGTCTTGTAGCGTTACAACATGCACACTGACGATCCTGAACTACTCTTGGTTCTTGAAGAAGCAACTGGCTTCTATGACGCCCGCCACTGCGATGCCCACTTCAGCCCTGGTGATATGGTCCTTCTTCGAATATGTTCACGGCGAGTGGGCCTTTGCGAAAGCCTAATTTCAACTTACGCTGGCCTGTCCCGTGTCTTTTGCCTAGTTACCGACGTACCACATATAAAATAACGCCTCTAGATTCCTCCAATCTTGACATTCCACCGATGTCGTGCACGTCACCCGCCATAAGAGATACTACTCGGACGATCTAGCGAGAATCGAGACGACGTCTTCACCACCGGGAGTCAGGTTACCAAGCACAGCCAGAGACGAAGCTGAGTCCAACAGCAAAGAAGACGACGAGGCTCGCTGATGTCGCGGAAACTGTCTTTCATCTTGTATGCCACTGAATGCGTTGTAAATAGCTGTAAATAGGAGGGACATTCGGAAAGCAAGTTTCGTCATATTATTCAAAAAGAAGATGACACAGCAAGGGAAACAAACAATCGCGATAAGAATCCGCGCCCATTGCTGGTTGCACGACGTAAGGAGCATCAGGTGATGGGGACTGACGCATGCGCGGAGCGCCGAAGAAGAAAATGACTAATTCCTCTCTTTCGAGGGTTTGAGTGCTCCTACCCGTGACAGACATTTACTGATAGGCAATCACCAATCCAATCATAAGGAAGGCTGGAATAACCACTTAAACCTTTCATTCAGTTATCTTCATTGAAAACTGACGTCTTGACGGTCAGTGCTCCTGTGTTTATCCCTGAGAAATCCCTTTGCCCTTAAGCGGACAATAATATAGGCTGAATGTTTTTATGAATATTTGTATTGAAACATATGGGAAATGAGGCGAAGGCCCATGAAAAAATCTAAGTACTGATGATTCCTGCTTGTGCATCACCTATCTCATCTTTAGGCCCTCTGTTCTGTCTACTTGCAGTAGTAATTACATTTCGCTTTTTCAATTATTCGAAATAATGTACGTGTGCAGAGTCAATCATCGCGATCTGATAGGTCCCCGCTCAACAGGCCCAAGAAATATTATTCGGGTACAGTCCATTAGCATACCTGTACTTAACGTTAATTTTTCACTCTCCAGGAGCGTAATGCTGCAAAGCAACTGTATCAGAGACGCAAAGTCTATCACACACAATCCAAAATTTTACTGGACACAACGTTGGGCAAGAAATAAGATCTGTTCATAAAACAAGTTTATTGCATAATTTTACGAAGTATTTCCATGGAATACCGTTGGTAATAATCAGGGACCATTGGTGAGCCATAAAAAAACTGGTCAACCTGGAATCTCTATCGTTGAGGGGTTGAAACTGAAAATAATCAATATAACACTTGGTTTATATATACTGTACAAAAACTGCAATAATTATAAACTTGTAAACTAATTTACTGCAAACGTAATGGCAGGGCAAAAATTTTATTGGATCTGCAAGCGGCCAGCCAAAACATATATATTGGTTCTCTGAGAACGCAAGCGTTTAGCATCGCGTATCTGCAGGCATCTGAGCGTAAATGACCCTGCACTTAAGGTTGCACCTTAAGAGGATGTCACCCCATGTCGATAGAAATAAATGTTTTCTTTCTCTCCCTCTCTCTCGACACCAAGCGCTTCCGTCGTCGGAGCGCGCAAAGTATGCAGTTTGTCACGCGCTGCAAAATCACCAAGGATGTGGCGCTTTTTTGTATATATGCGAATAGTTACTTTACAGATAGGATGCAATTATTGAGGAGGTTCTTGTGGTGCAGGCATTTAGAACACTTACACTCCCTACATGTCAGGTAATATACTTCGTATCCAATGGTATTAGTTGAAATTTCGGGAGACCGAGACTTTCAAGTAATATGCAGAGAAAGATAAAAATTAGAAGCACCCATAAAGATGTGGAATGAAACGGTTACTGCTCACATAAATAGTTTCACAGCATGTGCGTTGTTAGGCCAGTCGATACATACTTACAGGCCCGGAACTAGCGCTAAATTTTAGAAGGACGAGGGAGGACAAAGGAAAGGTGTTCACATAAAATTGATGAACGAACAATCGAGCCGGTCGAAAAGTTCTATCTGCTTAACGGTGATGCACACACTTAATAGAATAATAATAATAATAATACTTTATTGCGCCAAGTATTATAAAGGTGTACAAACATCCGGCCTGCCAAAGCCTCATTGGGCTTGACTGGCAGGGCCCGACAGACAGCGGTACCGCGCAGATATACACACAGGCATGAACGCACATAAAAAATTACGGAACATCAAATTAGTACAGTGGCAAAATAAAAATAGACACAGAATCCAAGTTACACTGAATCCAAGAAAGGCATTCAAAGAAGCTAATTATTCAAACTGAAAATGAAATTTCATTTTCTGAAAGAAAACAGAGGGGTCACTTATACAACTCTCACCAACCTGGCGAAAAAAGTACGCTTATAGATGCCCGCGTACTTTCCGAGCCCTCTAGTAAACGCGAATAATGGCTTTCACGGGAACTCATTGCAACGTTCAACTACGCGAGGAAGGGTCCTGTTTTTTACGGCTTCACCAAGCTCTCGGGGCGTATCAGTCATGAATATACTTGTCTGCCGAATAATTTCTTACCAGAAAATGGACGGTTTTCATGTACAATAATCACACCACAGGGAACAAAAGGCGTGGCATGGTACTTCTAGTCGGGGGTCAATTTCGAATTAAAATGATATACGCAGATGCAGACAAGAATGTTCGTAATGGCCTAAAATCACATTAGGCACTCAATATTTTTGGCTTGCTTGTTTGAGATCGGGTCACGCTTCATGAAGTTCACTAGAGCTGAGATTTCGGCTAGTTGGTTGCTCATGATTTTCAAATAACAGAGCAACCAGAACAATTATCCTGGTGAAAAGAAATCAGTTGAAAATTTCTCAATAGGCTTTCCAACTTCCCCATTGAAAATTTATCATTTAGTGCAAAAGTTTCAGAGTTGACACAATAATTATTGATTAGTATTGATCTACACTAATAGTAAAGATAGTTCAGGTTGTGCAAGAATACAGTCAACCCTACAAAAATATTAGCATCCCCGTAGGGCAGGCGAGGATTATTGTAGCTTGCGAAGGGATTTAACTGAGACGCTCTGTATGGCTCCTAATATCTCCAATTATATAATTGCTTACACGTTTGCTTCAATGAGGGAACTTATAATTGTTCGCACGTTTGCTTCTCCAATGGATGCGAGGAAACCTTTAAATAGGATTATATAGCATATTCACACAAGGAGAAAGACAGAGCATTTTGTTTTCGCCACTAAAAAACGAAGTCAGGGCGTGCCTCTATTTACTAACATTTACTAATATTTGTTATTAACTAATAGCATGCCATTATTTACTCGAAGTATAAGCGTGACAAATGTAGTTGTCCTGTTAGAAACGCGGTGAAAATTCACAAGTTTAACGTTCTGAAACGTTCTTAGGCCCCATTCACACAGCCCTCACACGTTCCATCGCATGACCTAGAGGACAATGCTTTTTTTTCAAGGGAGAGGCTCTTCGAGCGATTTTCTCCTCGTAAACGGGGCGCCGGTCACACAGAGCCTCGTTATACGTTTCCGCCGCCAGCACGGTGACAGAGCCCCGCCACTGCAAAATGGACCAATCAGAAATCAAGAAGCCGTCGCTAAATCTAGCCATTTTACATAGCTGAAGCTAGCAACAGGAGCGGCTGCTACTTTGTTTACACCTGCGTTCCAAGTCTGACCCATTTAATACTCAGCTTTGTGTACTGGTGGTGTTGAAATGGGTGCGACATGGACAGCACCAAAGAAGTTTCGACGCCGTATTGTTAATCGAGTTAGTCAGGCCTCACTGGTTCCTGTATGATAACCGAGATAATTATGCTGCTGTCGACGTCACCACTGCTGTCGCCTGTTAGTGCACTGCTCCGTCGCACCTGCGGTATGTTTGTTTCGGGTACAGCACTGACATCCTAGTTACGCAGGTATGCTAACCACAGTTAGGACGAACTTTAGTTACCGGAATGAACTACAGTTACCGCCGACTACAGATGGACATGTGTTACATGGGGAAATCGCTGCTCAGTTGGTTACGCCCAGGAGCTGTTAAGCAGGTCACGTGATACACAGTACAACGAACGAAAATATAATTGTGTAACTGTTCATCCTAACTACATTGACATAAATACTGCAATTTCTCTATAATATATCCGCTGGGTTACCGTCAGAACATTCTGAGCATACTGATTCAATGGATTTGGCGGCGTTTGGCGGTAGTTACAGCTAGTCTTCCGACTCCTGGCCAAAGTCCAGCTTACGGTTGGTACGAAAGCCAAGATAATCCATGTCTGGATTGGTATCTCTTCATGAGCGTGTGCGCTGTTGATTAGCGGTGATCCCTGTTGTTTGTTCATTGCTGGTGTGTTTTAGCAGGACTAGGATGTATTATTGCTTTTTTTGCGTATTGGCAGCTTTCATCAGATGACGCGAACTGTGTGAGGGCGTTGAGGAAGAGTCCATGTTGCGATGGGAACGAAGCTCTCGATGACTTCCTCCTTATGTTCGCCGCTAAACAAACGGCGCCGCACGGTGAGCACATGGAAGTACCCGGTGTGCTACAAAACATTGATGCACTCGAACACGAAAGAGATAACGTTAAAAGGCAGTCGGATCGACTCATGGCCATGGCTTTTCTGCTTTGTTCCTGTAAATGGCATGTGTGGTCGCACCCGCGAGCACAATCACGGTATGAAGAAATGCTGCCTCAATCTCCCGAATCTGAATTCAAGGAAAACGTCTGACTGAGTAGGTGTACGTTATGATATATTGAGCGCGCGTAAAATTCCATAGCATGGCAGGACCCGAACATGCGCAAAGCCATCGCTCTGGAGAAGCGCGTGGTCGCTGCGTTGTGTCGGCTGGCTAACATCCGCTGAAGCCAGAACCGTGGGCGATCTTTTTGGCGCCATTCGTTCGCCGGTGAATATAATATCTCGCCAGTTGTGCAGTGTTGTTTTGAGGCACATAGAACCGTAGAACGTGCGGTTCCATTCGGCACAAGGGCTGGCACAGCAGCAGCCTCAATTCACCGCTGTTGCAGGATTTCCACGAGGAATCGGCGCCCTGGATTCTGTCACATTGAAGTCTTCCCTCCGAAAGAGCACGCCGCCGACTATTTCTATAAGGAGCGGTACACCACCAGCATGCTGCTTGCACATGGTTCGGAAATTGAGAGGCAACCATAACGTCATAGGACCTGTTTCGCAAAACATACCTTGAGCCTTTTACGAGCATCCTTCGGCGAGAAAGGGATGAAGCGGTCGTGTACAGCATATCGAAAAAAACACAGCTGTGTTCACTGACCAGATAGTCCACCGGTTCCGTTATGCTAACCCCGACATGCCAAAAGAAAAAAAAAAGCTTTATTTACTGATGAAGACTGTAAACCAAGATCTGTTCGTCGGGTAAGTCTTGTACAATATTACTCGCCAATTAAGCCTTGTTTCTAAATCCTAAAGGAACGACTACATTTTCTCTGAGGGACCTACAATGCGATAGACATGTCTATGATAGCATGCACCTTGAGTAGTTAGCTATAATGTTCGTATACTAAATAGCTGATTAGGGATCTTCGATATTCTATTGTGATTTAGGAACATGTTCATCATGTTCCTCACTGAGACGTAAGCTGCTAATAATCGGGGTGTCAGCTTTACTGTTTGAATGAAAAGCAATAAGAAAGATTCTGTGAAGTTTTGTGAACAGCAGTAATGTAGCGGGCATCACAAATTGTTTGGCAGTTGAAAATCAGCTGCTTGTTTTTGACGGCATCACTGAGTTCTCTACGAACCATGCTATAAACATATTATCTTTTCCCTGGCTATTTCTTGTCCTGCTACTTTAGCGTAATTATCAGTCACCCCTGAAACAATGGCGAATATATCTGCCATCAGACGTTTAATATCCAGCTGCCTGGAAAGGTTTACTTCTACGAAGTATTAAACCGATTCCTGAGGTTTTCTATGCTTCATTTTTCTGTATTTTATTGTGATTAACATTATTAGCTGACTTCCCCGCATTTTGTTGTTTCTATGGAGATTGTGGTCTCCTTATTCTTGTGGTCTTATTAACAAGAAGGACACGAATAGCTTCGGTACTGATGGGAATCGAACCTGGGTCTCTGATCCCCTCACCCCGATTCGTTATTCCTTTGCAACGGCTGCTTATTGCGCAACGAGGGATTATCTGTCAGTGTTAGTAGCGTGCACCAGAGCACCGCAGCTGGGATAGTGGAGGTCACGTGTGGAGGTCACGTGGCTGCGTGTCCAGACGAAAACGCGAGAGGAGCCCAGCTACCAAACCCAACTCATTCGTGGCGTGTTTCGGCTTCGGCTCTTACACGGCTGTTACAGTTCTCCCTAGTGACCTTTAAAACCGCACCACACCATACCAAGATGATGTAGTTACATAATTAAATACCAGTAAACGAATATTTCACCAGTCCTCTCAGTAATGAATCTCACACTACCAAATTACATGTGCGCCTCCACTTTTAAACGCGATAATAAACACTCCCGCGGAGTTGGCTTTGCCCGAATCGTTTTTGCCCTTAAACTGCACTCTAAAAAAATATACGCACATTTTGTTCCCGGAAAATAAGGGAGTTGCACAAGAGCCGTTGTCTTAATTTGTTTTTCAGTGAAACACAGGGTGTCATTACTTACCACAAAAGCAGGTTGAAATTCCGCCATTCTTATCACACACGATAACTTTAGGAGAGGGGCAGTGTTCTTGAAAAAAAGTTTCGCATACTGTTGTGCCCGCCTCTGAAAGCCAGAAAAAATAACATTCTCACATTCGTGTTAATGATGCGCAGTTTTAGTACGACTACGTTTTAGAACACAACAGGAAACGAGAAGTGATTCAAGAGCCACCTACGGTATAATAAACTAAAAATTTTTGCCCCCTTATTAGGAATAAAGTGCACCTGCTTACGAGGTATATATTTTTACTGGGTGATTTTTCTGAATGGTCAGATTATTACCCCAAAATCCACAAAAGATTTGTCTAAAACTCGCTTTTATATGAATTGGTTTTACTAATTGTTAGCAAAAAGAAAGCTACGAAACAACATAGGGGCGCAGCATACAACGCTACTAACAAATGATTCTTTATTGCGCCTGGTCACAGTATACAAATACATATATATATATGAAAATGTAATGTAGTAAGCTACACCTTCCATACATAGGACAACAAACTGTTCGGGATGTTTTGTATCATATGCCGTAACTTTCTGCTTGGCATTATTAACTTTCGCGCAAAAGCTAGAAAGTTTATTTGGGGTAGAAAAAACAACGCTCACTGCAACTCTTCCTTCAATCTTTAGATTGTGGTCAACTTTCGTAGATACGGCACCACGACCACATTCCTACTTCTGCATGGTTGCAAGTCGGTACCAGGAAGATTAGTTTGCTTTTTCTTAACATGCAGCTAGCCATCGCAATCAGCAACTGCAAATGGCGCAGAGTCGTAAAGCCTGGGTATCGAAACTATTTTGCACAAGATAATGGAGAAGTTCACAAGTTAATTTTTAAAATATTGGTTAAAGATGCCCGTTTTAAATAATTTCGAGTGTGCAGATGCGCATGGAAGAAGAAGCATCTTTCATCTTGGCTCATAACACCATAATATACGGGTGCTTAAAACATGAAGGGTGAGGTCTATGAACCTAATATGTCTGTCAAGATACTCTTGACATGTTAAGGTAAAAGCTTTTAGGCATTTGCGGAAAACGGAGTGGATTGACGATGTGGCAACCGGCGTGCAATCACTGTCTTGTTTTAAATTCAGGAAATATTCATCCACGTATCTGAGCACTTTTGCAACCGCTGTTATTTCCAAGCGAAAGCACAAAATTCTTTTAACATGCAATACCAACTAGCCCGCCCGTCTGTTTTGTTGAATTGCTGTGTTCGTGCATCCACGTCCACATATTTCCTTCTACGTGGTGAATAATTAGCAACGTTTTATTTACGGAATATAATATGCAGTATATATGTGTGAACAATGAGTGAAATGCGTAGCGAAAGGCATCAAGTGTGCGTGTGAGTACATCTGTCTGCTTTTAAAAAGGTAACAAACAATATGGAGTCTTCTATAGTCCGTAAACGCGAGTTTATCACACAAAAAAAATAGGCAAGGGTATTGTTTCGTACATCCTAATGGCAGTTCGTATGTTCGCAGATATTTATTATAATATTTACTCAGTTTTTGTCCCAGCGTTTCACGTTTTCAGCTATTTCACCTAATTATGCTTTTATAGAACATACTTCATAGGGTAAAGTAATTTCACTCAGAGCCTTAAAAGCAAGGGCGGCATCCTCTAAGACAGATGCACAAGGGCTTTTAAGTTTCCAGGCCAAAAATTTGGGACGCAAACCACCGGTTTTACAAAGGAACGCAGGAAGGTCTACAAACGAACGCAAACAGGGCATTGTAGTATGGGTGCACGAAATTTAAAAGTCATTATAAACTTGACGGGTAGTGCCTTACACAAAATGTTATCGTGACATACAAGATTCCTTGCTACATGACCCATTGTAGAATAATCTATTGAACAGCACTTTTGCATTGCAAGAGCTATATCTCGCGTGGTCATCAGAAAAAATATACTCCTGTTCTTCAGGAATGCGCTGTATACTGCTACAGCCACTGTGCATGCTGTTCTGAAACAGTCATCCCGTTTTCACTGCTGTGCCAGACGTGGCCATGGTCATCGCATATCACATTTTTATCTCTTGAGTGCCATATTCGCTAGCGTATATGATGGCATCGTCGGTCTCTATTATGCGTGCAGCAAACACTTTAGTGCGCAGTCAAATACACTTGAGCAAAACTAACTATATTGGCATTTACAAACATTCACCTACAAATAGAAGATGAACTCAAGCAGTGCCACTTATTCTTACGATCACGAAGCTTGCCGTAGTTAGAAAAAATTCACCACCGAATTCTCATTAGCTTCTCTTGAGGGCGCAAGATTGCCAAACAATATGCTCCCATTTCTTGCATTGATTGTTTCATAGTGTCCTACACCCTTTACAAGCTTGCCCAATGAGGAAAACCATCCATCCGTCCCGTAAAACGATCGCTTTCGAAGAAGCGCGAACAGCAGCGAGTAAATCCACCTTCATGCTGCCTCTCTCTTGAACACAGAGCACAGCGAAACTGTCAGCACTCGCCGCACTGAGCCAACTGAGCCACCATCACAGATCGCTTTCAAGAGGCGGGACAGCACGTCTGTTATCACCGCGAACTATGCGGCGAGAAGGCAGAGCACACGAGGTTGTAATCAGCTAAGGTTTCAAGACTAGGCCCTCGCGGCTACGCAAGACGCTGCCACCACAGTAGGGCGGTTGATCACAGTTCACAAGGGAACGACGCGGATGAATCAGGTGCTAAAGAGCGATAACGGCTAGTCATTATCGGAACGTCATCAGCGCACATGGCGCCGCCACCTGCAATACTTTTCTACCGTCATCACTAAACTTTGTGCCGCCGTTGGCACCAGTTCATGTCGCTGCAGCGCTGTCGTTTGTACTGGTTGGATCGAGTTTTAAAACACTGATGACACCGGGCTGAGTAGAGATTAGCAAGTGGAGCAATGCTTACGAGTCCTTAGGCAACTACAAGAGCAGTTTCTGCGTAGTTGTTTTTCTCTCCATTACAACTTATATCTCTATGTCGGATTGTTGCATATGCCAATAATGAGATTGGCACCCTCTTGCTCTTGTTGATCACTGACCACTTACTCTGGTGTCTGAATTGAACCCAAAATATAGCTGAAGGTGAACGTTTCCTTCTGTCATGGCTGAGCGAATATTTAGCATTCCATCAAAATGTGCTGGGCTATCTCTAGACGTTATTTTTTTCAGCAACTGACACATGTGTCATCCTGTTCCGCGTATTTACTCCTGTGTTTACTGGTCCTAAAGGAGTCAAATCCGGTCTACTTTAGCCGTTAATTTTTTTTCATTCTTGTTCCTGAATCCTTGTTCAAAACAAGTAATAATCTCGCCTTGTGCCATTTCAAAAGCAGCTAAACTTTCAGAAGTTGCACCACATTACTTGTAATTTTATTGTCGGCCCTGATACATATAGGGCAACCAACCTTCGGTGAACTTCATACAATGAACTATCGCATTTCAGGCACAGAAAGGTATGTGCGTAGAAGCGCTGGCGCCGTTACTACTTTCGAAATTCCTGACATTAACTACTATTCATCGTAGCCCGGAAGTGGTCGCCTTCACTATAGCCACCTTCCGCTTCCACATTATTCTCAGATTACGCCGATAGACGTTTCAGTTTGTGCTTCCTTCTTTTTGGTACATCCGATGTATTAAAATTGCTTGACTATAGTATGAAGACATGCTCATAAATTGATACCGTCATTAGCCGTATATTCAATAAAGACCATAATTTTCTTATTATCTATGCTAAAATAGAGGCCTAGATATGTCACTTCATAGCTTTACATCCGTACGAGTAGGGGACAACTGTTGGTAATGGCTGGCTATCGCTTTGAAAGACAAATGCTTCGCAGTCTTCAATTATTCTTCATTTGTATGGCGGAGCGCAAACTGAGTTTTAAAGGATGAGCGTGGAGCTAGAACAAATGAGTGCAGCGCGTGTTTTTCAACAACGTTACCCAAAATTCTTGCGAATTGTGTCGTCCTGCTCAGGAAAGATTGAAGGGTCACCAAAGGTTTTCCGTTCATTCTCGTTACCTGCATTGTACACATACGACCTTAAATAACCTTAAAGGTTATTTCCTTCACAATGCCTCCCATTTGGGCGGTAAGCATGTATACTCATAAAAAATTAGCTATATGATTTATAACGTCCCACATTGTGCATACATTCCTGTTCCATCTAGACTTGGCACTGTTGTACACAGCAGGCAATGGCACGCTGAACATGCAACGTTTGTTTTTTTTTTCTTTGGCGCAACTTTTAAGTGCGTTCACGTGCGAGCAGATGCGAGGGATTGGACAGGACATGGTAATATGGTCTTGGAAGGTTATGCGCTAACATGTTTTTGGCACATATATAAGCGCAAAGTGATATCTTGAGGATCTCCGCTTCAACAAAACATAGCTGGTGCACATAACGAATAGACAGCTTTAAGACTGTATTGGCGTCAGCGCACACTTTGTCGCTTGCGCACGTTCAGCCGTCAATTGCGACTTCGCAAAGAATCGGATAGTAGCGTCAAATAATTTTATTCTCGCGTCCATCCAAGCTGCCGCGACCGTGCTGGAACGCTTGACAACCATTACCTGTGCGAGCGCCGTGTTGATTAGAGGAAGCCGGTCACATCCAGTGCAGAACTTACGTTTTCTTTGTCCGGTTCGGGCAGCTTGACCGACTTCCGCATGTGCTCGTAATGTCGGAGGCTATGGTGCACGTAGCTTATTCGTGTACGTACTCATTGCCAAAAATGAAACTCTAGCTTATTATGCCTAATATAGGAAGTAGTTTTGTATTTCAACGCCCAACAACGGTAGAGCACTATCCTTATGAGCACAAGATTGTAGGTAGAATTCTGAGCCGCTGCGACCGCATTTTACTCGGCGCGAAATCTTCATTAAGTGTAAATTCTGTGACTAGGTTAGATCACTGAAGACAGCCTGGGAGCTTCATATAGCAATAATTTAGGAAAAATTTAGGAAATATTTGTAGCCATCGTAATTAACCTAATATTTTACTCCACACATCATTTCTCTTGTATTCACGAATGTTGAACATGACTTTAGTGCACATATTTATCATATAACGCTTTCCAGCACATCATAAAGTAGCCAGAAACAGCTCAATAACAAGAAACGGGTGGCGACGCCTCTTTGAAGTTCTCGCGCCTACTTGAGGTGATGTCATTGATTTTGACAGCATCGTTTAGGGCCTTGGTAATTATTTAGCGGTAAACATAGTCAGCATTGCGTTATTACGGAGCCTAACATTGAACACGAGGACATTGATGAACGTTCGTCGAGACAGCGCGAAATACGAAAAATACGAAATATGAAAAAGGGGGAATATGTTGAAATATGTGACCTCTCAGTGATTTACTGGGGTGTAAGATTCGACGTGCAATTCAGAAACTTCAACGTTGACCTTCATTTTTCCTTGTAATATTGAACCTATGATTTCGAAATAAACGCCAAAAGCATTCTGAAAGAACGCATTATCCCTCTAAACTAATTTGGTGTGTTGCTTGGTGTCCCTTCAAGGAATATTTTGCAAAAACTATGATTATCTGACGCTCCTACATACAGTACGCGTAAGATTTCCAATCTTTATGAAAAATTTCATTTTTCTCGAATGTAGAGCTCATTGAGGACATTGGACAACGCTTACGCTAGGCTCGTAAAATACCTTTGAAAAGCTGTTCGACGCGTGTAAGTGTAAGTTGAACGCTTTATTTACCCTACACAATTCTAGATTTTGGTGCTCGTAATCTGTAACGAAGCACTGGTTCTCTGCGATAAAGAAGTGCTGCTGCGTTTGTTTCCAGAAGGGTAGCGGTAAATTTTCGTAAGCGTTTCATGTATTGCCTCTAAACGGATAAAAGGCATTGCTGAGCTATATTTACTTAGGTACTGCTCGCGCAATACATTTCAGAATTTTCAGGCGCATCGCCCCAAACATAGCCCAAAGGTTAAATATACACTCCGTCAATCACCTTGTTCTCTTAGGAGGCCGTCAAACATGCATCTAACATTTACCAGCGCTAATAGCCCTACTAACGGCTCTGCTGTAAGACATCACTGCACCATGCCTCATGAAAGAACAGTATGTCTGACACACCAACGCAAATTACACTTTTCGTTAACGTTCGATTATCCATAGCGATCTCGCTCTTACCGCAATAACAGTCGCAGTCAGTGCCATTTTTCAAACAGCAAACTTTATCTTGTAGATCGCATTCCGGATATACGCACTCATCTTGATCTGAAACACAAAATTTAAATTGATGAGTCGCTAATTCTTACAGAAATCTGTTTTTGTGCAGATTTGACCAAGTTAACAAAGGAAATCAAATTGTTTCTCAAGATTTCTTGAACTAAGATGTGCGTAAATATTTATATGGACTAAATTATTCGAAATTTTGCATATAAGTACTGTAAGTGCTTGGAAAGTTTTATGGCAATTTAAATGCTCTCTTTTTTTTAATCTGGAGTTTACAAACTCCTGTTCTGAAACCAGAGCAATACATGCAATTGGTTATTAACACCAATTTAGTTTCATTCTAAAAACGCACTAGCTCACCAATGGGTACAAGAATGCGTTGCAGTCACTAAGGAAGCTCTCATTATGTCACACAACGAAATTACTGTCGCCTCCTCATTGGAGACGAGATGGGGAGGCAGAGTAGATATTGTAGCTAACTGCGTTTGCATCGCTTGTTTCAGACCATCCGAGAGGGCCCCTCATGGATTTATTTCTCGTGGCAATATGTCCTCCATTGTTTTTTTGTGTTTGCTTAAGAGTAAACCATTAGAGAACGCCAAAAATTTCCCACAATGTCCATGCTGACTGCTTTCACTGGAGCCTGTTGAAGGGCGCTGCAGAGTAACCTATTTCAGATTTGGTCACAATGCTCACTACTGCATGAGCTATTATATGTGGCCGACATTCGTTATTCCTTATCACGACCAGGAACAGATATTTCAATCCTTAAGCTGAGAAATAATATGCGTCAAAACTTTCTCATCAACGTTGGCCTTCGCCGCCGCCCCCCCTCCACCCCAAAAATGAATGCAAGAAAGGACGCCCGGGTTACTGCAGAGTCTAGTGCAGGGCAACTTCATCTTCCTGGTAGTAGTATGAATTCACTGTTATATTACAATGAACCACGAATAGAGCCTCATTATAGCAGCTACAAACATATGATGGCGTTGAATCAGAATTTAACTGCCGTTTTTTTTTACATTTTCAGTTAAACAAAGTGGCTGTATTGCCTGAAAAGCGAAGCATTGACAGTGATAACGAGGTTTATGGTTGTCCTTGGCTCTTCTGACGGTGTTTTACCTGAGCACGGCTGCGAGGGTTGCGCCCTGGGCGCTGCCAGGCGTCTCACGAAGCTCGCGTTATGAGGAGCGTCACTGGTGTGGCAGGCATCGTGCCTCGAGCTACAGGAAACGGTCAGCCTTAGTCAGCGCCCCATAAATTACTACATAACGTAAGCTTGACGTGTATTGCCCGTCCCTATCAGAGCAGTGTTTACACGCAGCAGCTCAGCTGGAACGTTGTTTTCATTCGTGGTGCTATCCGTTTCACATCGCCACGGAGATACATATTGACACGTGTACTTGTTTGTCTTTTTCGGGCGACATGTACGACCGTCTAACAAATGTTATCGCACAGCGCAGGACGCGCCTGATTCTATCGGAAGTTTCTCGAATGTTATCGATAGTTCCATCCGCCGTCTTTCACCAAACCTTGTGTAATCTGATTGCATGTATGCGCGACGTGAATAGAGTAGAACTTTGTGCAAGACACGCGGGTCCCAGCGCTTAGTCTGGAACATTCAGCGATTGATGTACAAAAACCGAAGCATAGATCAGATTTCCGACGGCCGCCGACTGTGTTCGCCGCTGTCGCCTTTCTTTGAGTGTAGCCTGTTTTTGAGGGCACAAGTATAAAACTCTAGTTTCGGCTTTCCAAGTTTGGCTGCTTTTTTAACCGCCACTACCAAGTAACAATACATTTTCGAAATTTACACTCTCGGCAACAATGAATTGCAGCACCTGATATTCAATAATATGTAATTTGAACCAAAACGAAAAACGATTAAACAATCACAAAGAAATAAAAGTTTCCATGTAACCTGTTATAAGTTGTATACTTACCTTCTGAAAGCGCTGTTCCGTGTAAGTAAAAAAGGGAGGCAACCAGGATACCAGCGAAAGGTATGTGAATTCCTGCCATATCAACCTGTGAAATGCTTTTGTAAGTTAAATGAGCTCATATTTCATTTAACAGCAATTGTTTATGGGTCCTGGATTGAATTTGCACCAGTACGATTGTGCATACTTATGCGCACGAAAGTTTTATGCAAACACGTGCACTTATCCTACTACAGATTTACACTCCGCATCATATTTGATCGTTATCAATGCAAATGTCCGCATGCCAGATACCTCTTGGAAGTACATATTTTAGGGAAGTTACTTACCCAACTCTGTCGGAGAATTTTTCTTCAAGGCTGAAAGCTGAAAGCGTAGTTAGAACCATCCGAACGGAAAACTAAATTATACATACGTTATTCTTTTCCTGGGAAGAAGAACATGCTTGCAAAAACCTGCCAAATACCTAATACATCTACAACACCTGATTCCGTGGTTCAGGTATTGAGGGGAATATGACTGAACTTTTTGCTTATGTCAATAAAGCAGTATGAAACATTAGAGAACCGGAACAATGGTAAAAAAGACGTCTTAAATATATAACGAATATTTAGGTCGAGCTAAAGCACATCAACACATCTTGTTCTCATATTGAATTTCATTTGCTCGTGAATAATAAACCGTTCTTTCGCACGTTAACCTTACAAGAAATCTTAAAATTTTGGTGACAATTTGCCTGTGTAAAAACGTTAATGGTCACACTTCGCGACGCTGTTTAACAGCTCGTAGATACCTTTCCGCAGTTTTCTGTAGGCCACCTGCACATATAGATATATACAAAATAAATACTTAATAAATACCTTTTACCACATTGAAGACGATGACCAAAAGGATAACAAAGTAAAAACGGGAGCCAATGTTTCGACAAGTGGACTACTATATTTCAAGGCGGCATATGCTTTTGAAAAAAAAAATGCGTTTTACAAAACAAGTACACTTGTTGAAATTTTGGCTCCTGCTTTTACCTTGTTCTCCTTTTGCTCACCGTCTTGAATTTTCATCTTCTGCTCTCCCCGTCTTTCCCCACAATATAGATGGTGTACATGAATAAATTTCAACGTCTTCCCAACAACGAGCGTGACATTGGTCATATAAATAAATCACATTTGTTTAACCGCTAGTGCAAGAAATCAGGGGGCTTACCACCACAGCAGAAAAAGAAACACTCCTCTCTGGAGCTAACAAATTCGAATGTAACGAGAAGAACGCACACAGATGTTTCCGCTGTTCACTAAAGCAGACCTCATAGTCCAGCTGTTGAAGAACAGACAGCGAACTGTCTTGATTTTATCCTTTTATACAAGCAGCTGCAATGATGAGAGCGTTACGCTTCATAGCTCAAGCGAAGGAGTAACGAGAGTTCTGTTAGAAAATTATTACAAAATATTTCACATAGAGAGTCTAGTTGTAGTTCACCACCACATGCACCTCGGATTTCCAAAGATGAGGCTTTCGGCGTTCTTCAATAAATACTGAAATCCATTAGGAAGGAATATTTCAGTTATTCAGCTACCATGTTCCTTCGGCTTAATTAGGGAACCGTTCTGTTTAATATAAGCTCCATTCTTACAAATGGTTTTCTGCGCAATCCTTATAAGTTAAACCTAATCTTTCAGAATATTGTTATGGAAGGGTGAAAGAAGGGAGAGAAGAAGAAGAAGATCGCGATACGCTGGCTGCTGCGTGCTGTTACTAGTCAGCCATATTAACCCAATCGACTCTCCTTGTATATACATTGCAAATATAGTTTTATACTCCCAACATCACCGTAACATTTTGGTGGGAGGTGCGGGGTACCACGGCTGGAAACGGAGCTCCCCACTGGACGTCGCATCATCGTCCTCACCATGAATGACGGTGAGCATGCTTGGGATCAACGTCGTTGCCGCCTCTAACGTCACCATCGCACGCTTGTCCACGCTGTCCCCTTCGGTTGTGGTTGTGCGACCCAAGATCCCGGAACTTTCTGGACGACTGATAGCGCCTACGTTGAAGAGTGGGTGGCTGTGTACGAACGTTAGAGTGTAATCCAGAGATGGGACCCTACAGCTATGCTAGCTAACTTGTTGTTCTACGTAAGAGGTACGACAAAGGTATGGTTCGAAAATCATGAAGAGGAGCAGATCAGCTGAGACCAATGCAAAAGAAGTTAACAGAGTTGCTTTGCAAACCAGCCGGCCGTAAAATTGCCGCAAAGCAGGAACTGGCCTCCCGTGCCCAGTCCCCCACATAGTCGTATGTTTCGTACATCCAGGACGTGTTCGCGCTTTGTCGTAAAGGCGATCAGGACATGACAGAAGCTGAGAAGGTAGGGCATAGGCTAAAGGGAATCGCTGACGACGCCTTTAGTCTGCTGATGTTCGAAAGCTTCTCTACAGTTGATGCTATCATCAAAGAGTGCCGACAATTTGAGCAGGCCGAAAACCGACGCGTCCTGCATCCATTCACCAGACTTTCCAATACTGCAGCAACGTCTATGTGTGATCAGCCCGCACAGCAGCATGCGTCGCCATCAGAGGACGTGGTGCGAGTCGTTATACGTGTGCTGGCCACGGTGGCGCCTGCAGCTTTCGATTCGCGTAGCCCTGATGCTACCCCTTTTTCAGTTCCCCTCGCGCTGGCCATCGTTCGACTGAAACTTTGAAACATTGGCCTACATTCTCTCTGTGCTGTCACCAACCCCAGAGTCAACTCTTCTCTCAGCGTTATCGCAACCCGACTGAGTGGAGCACCGCGGACGGCCAGTCAATATGTTTCACCTGTCACCGCATTGGTCATGTCGCCCAATACTGTCGCAAGTCGTGGCCCTCAACACGTCGCACGCCGACCGACCTGAGCCGTTTTATTGGAAATGCCCGCAATGTTTCGCCCACGGCCGAGTCTACCGACAACTCTGCTAGGAACACGTGGCACAGTCGCTCACCATCGCCGCGCGGACATCAGTCTCGTTAACCAGAAACGCGTCGCCCATCTTCCCGCTCGCCGCAGCCACGTCGCCTTTCGTCCCCTGTGGCTTTTGACCACACCCTTTCGGAAAACTAATACCCCTGTCGAACGGGAAGATTTAATGTCATTCTAATCGAATGGCATTTGTAACATAGAATGCCATTCGGTCTCTTGCGGGGCTACACAGTAAAATGTAATGGCCTTCGCAAATGATTGCAATGACGATCTGGAACATAATTTCTCTCGGGTCCGCAGCCGCTGCAGCTGTACCCATGGCACCGCACGTCAAACACCGACGAACCACCACGACAGTACACAATACCATTGCTGCCGTTACTTAACAAACACGTTCAATATGGCTGATCGCCACGACACTCCTAATACAAAGAGTAATAGGGCTTGACCACAGCCTGTGGTGAAAATATCATCGCGGCAAAAATAATTATTCCTTTTTGAGAGTCTAAAAAAATATTATCTGACTTTAATGACGCACGCACTATTATTTCGCGTTGCGTGTCGCTGTTGTCTATCTTGGGTCAAGGGTATACATTCGGTTCGAAATCGAATGCGAATGAGTTCCCCTAAATCATTCGATGGCAAATGTCGTTCCATTCGAATGACATTAAATTTTCTCGTGTAAATCCCGATTAGTGGGATTATATGCGAGTGCCATTCGATTCGAACGGCATTAAATCTTCCCGTGTGACAGAGGTATAAGAAATGCATCCCTCGGAGTTCGCGCTTTATTGCCCACTAGTACAGCAAATCATCTGTCTGTACCCGCAAAGAGTAGTGTAACTGGCGTTAACATAGACGGCTTACCTGGCCAAGCCCTCGTCGACACTGTAGCCCACGTATCTGTGATGAGCGCGAGCCTACGTAGACGTTTAAAGAAGGTCCTCACCCCAGCAGCTGCCCTAGTGCTTCGTCTTGACGACGGCGGCGTGGTGGTTGTACTTGGAATGTGTACTGCGCGTATAAGTATAGCCGACCGCCCTACTTCTGTTCTGTTTACTGTGATCGACAACTGCCCTCCCGACATTATCCTTGGATTGGACTTTTTATCCTATCATTCCGCTCTCATCGACTGCGCAACCAGCGTTCAGTTGGAACTGCCTTAAGTCGCCGATGCTCCGAGCACCGCTCCACCGCACTTGTGTTCACTTGAAGATGTGCGTCAGGCACCTGAGGAAGTCACTTAAGTCGCTTTGACCGCACAGATTCCAGACGGTGAATGTGTCCTACGCTCCATCATCGACGTGCTTTTGAAGCGGAACGTTGCTCTTCCGCATACGAAGTAGCGATTACTAATATCAACGTCGTCCTCCCGCTTCTGAAGTTCAGCCTGTGCCCTCAAGTGCTTCTAGCCGGCATGTTCTTGGCCAGCGTTTCTAATACTTCCGAATTTGACATTGAAAGGCTGAATGCCGAGAGTGGCATTCATTCAATTAAGTAACAGTTAATTAGGGCACCGAAACCAACCTTTGGTGGGAGGCGAACTGACAGCCATTGGTCATAAGTGAGGTGAAGTTTATTAAGGTAGATGTAATTAAGGGCGATGTATAATTAATAAAGAGTTCATTATGACACTCATACAACAAATTTTATTGTTAAATAAGAGGACGTTATTAAAGGCACATTTAATTCAAATATGGTTAATTACAACACTCGAACCCCCGACCTTCGGTGCGAGTTGAACTCACAACCTTCAATGTTAATTAAGGCGAAGTTTTTTAAAGTAAAGGTAAATAAACTATAGTTTTATTAGGTACTCGAACCCAAGACGTTTGTCGAGAGTCATCCCCTAGAGCTTTGGTTGGACTCTTTCCAAGAACTAGGTTTCTCACAAACTAGTTACCCAACTACTGAACGAGCAGAGCCATCACGCGGTGATAGCAGTGCTTTCGCATTCAACAGTGTATTGACCACAAAGTGTCCTTTCAATTTCTTCTCATCTAACTTGTACTAACGTCATGATTACTAGCATCTTTCTTTGAGTGCCCAAATCCTACAGGAGAGGTTTCCTGAAGACTTGATGTTTATCTGTCGCTGTGATAGTGTATTTCAGAAGTAATTAAGGCTATTTTCTTGTACAACGTGTCAAATGAAACATGAAAGAAGGGCAGCTTAGGTGCAAATTTGATCAGTTCCGTCTTGTAATTGTGCAGTACCTTAGCTTCGACAGCCTTGCTGAAGTTTCCGTTGCTGTATAATTTTCTTGAGAAGTGTCTTTATTTGGGGATTGATGACTGCTGTGAAAATAACTTATTGGTCTCTTCGAGGGATTGAATGCTCCTACCCGCGACAGCGATTTACTGATACGCAATTACCGGTCCAATCAAAAACAAGGCTGGCATAACCACTTAAGCATTCCATTCATTTATCTTCCTTGAATATTTACATCTTATGGGTGAGGGTTCCTGTGTTTTTCACTGGGAATACCCTATGCCCTGAAGCGGACAGTAAAATGCGCTGAAGGTTTTCATTGATATTTTTATTGATACATATGTGAAATGACGGCAAGGCTGATGACAAAATTTAAATACCGCTGATGCCTGTTTGTGCGTCACCTATCTCACTTTTAGGCCCTCTGTTATGTCTACTTGCACTGGTAATACCATTTTGCTCTTAAATTATTCGAAATAATGTACAAGTATGTGGTCAGTCATATCGATCTGGTAGGTAACCACTCAACAGGCCTATTATTAGGGTACAGTTCATTAGCATACCTGTACTTACCCTTAATTTTTGACGCTCCTTAGGAGCGGAATGCTGCAAAGCAACTGTATCAAAAACAAGCACAATCTATCAAACACAATCAAAAGCTTTTACTGGATACAATGTTGGGGCAAGAAATACAATCTGTTCAGAAAACAAGTTTATTACATTATTTGACAAAGTATTTCCATATAATGCCGTTGCTAATAGTCAGTGACCATTGGTGAGCCATAAGTAAGTGGTCATTCTGTAATCTCTATCATGCAGAGGGCGAAACTGGAAATAATCAACATAACACTTGCTTTATATATGCTGTACAAAAACTGCTGTAATTATAAACTTGTAAACTAATTAATTGAAAACGTAATGGCAGGACAAACATTTTACGGGATCTGCAAGAGGCCAGTCAAAAAAATGTATACCAGTTCTGAGCGAAAGCAAGTGTTTAGGATTGCGTATTGATATGTATCTCAGCTTAAATGGCCCTGCACTAAAGGCTCCACCTTAGGAGGAAGTCTTCCCATCTCGATAGCAATAAAAGTTTTCTCTCTCTCTCTCTGTCTCGACACTAAGCGCTTCCTTCGCCAGAGGTTGAAAACATGCAGTTTGTCACGGAATCCTGAATCACCGAAGATGTTGGCCTTTCTGTGTATAAGCAAACTGTTATTGTACAAATAGGATTCAACACTTCTAATTATTTAGGAGGTTCTTGCGGTGTAGCCATTTAGAACACTTTTACCGCCTGCCTGTCTAGTGATATACTTTGTATGCAGTAGTTTTCGTTGACAATTCGGGATACCGAGACTTTCGAGTAATATTTAGAGAAAATAAAGACACGAAGCACCCATAAATATTTGTGAACGAAACTGTTACTTCTCACACAAATAGGATGTGCGTTGTAATGCCAGTCGCAACGTACTTGCAGAGAAGGAACGGGCGCCAAATTTTACAAGGACGAGGGAGGACATAGAAAGGGTGTTAATATGAAATTGATGCGCAATGAATCGAGCCGATCCAGAACAAAACTTCTTTCTCGTTATCAGAGATGCTCACACTTAACAGAAGAATCCGTGAAATGCACTCAAAGAAGCTAATTATTCAAACTGAAAATGAAATTTTGTTTTCTGAAAGTAGAGAGAAGTGGCACTCATACGCCTGTCACCAAGCCGGCAAAAAAAGTACGCTTCTATTTGCGCATGTACATTCCGAGCACCCTAGTAAACGCGCAGAATCACTTGCACGGGTACTCCTTGCAACGTGCAAGCAAGTGAGGAAGGGTCCTATTTTTTACGGCTTAACTATGTCTTCGGGGCGTATAAGTCTCGAATATACTTGTCTGTCGGATAATTGCTTGCCATAAAATAGCGGAATTTTATGTACAATGCTCACACCGCAGGGGACAAAATTGTGGCATGGTACTTCTAGTCGGTGGTCAATATTCAATAAAAAAATTTACGCACAAACAGACAAGAATTTTTGTAATGGTCTCAAAACACGATAGGCACGCCATGTTTTTGGTTTGTTTGTTGATGAATTTTACTAGAGCTTAGATTCCGGCTAGTTTGTTACTAATGATTTTAATATAACCGAGCGCCAGCAGAACAAGAATCCTTGCTAAAAGAAATCACTTGAGAAGTGCTCAATAGGTTCTACAAATTCTCCATTGAAAACGTATCATTTAGTGTATTATTTTCTGAGCTGATTCAATAATTATTGATAAGAATTGATCTGCTTTCATAGTAAAACTAATTTGTCTTGCAGTGGAAGATAGAGAACCCTACAAAAATGGTTGCATTTCCTCAGTGCAGACGAGGATTATTGTAGCTTGCGAAGGAAGTGAACTGAAACGCTCTGTATGCCTTGTGATATCTCGAAATATATAGCTGTTGACATGTTTGCTTCTCTGAGAGAATATATAACTATTCACTTGTTTGCTTCTCCGAGGGACGCGAGGAAACGTTTGGGTAGGGTAATATTGCACCTCCACAAAAGGAGAAAGATAGAGCAATTACCATTTAGCCCTTGATAGACAAAAATAAATAACCTTTTGCTCACAGATGACCTAAAGGACGCACCTATGTAGTCCAAATATAAACGTGACAAACAATATAGCTTTCTTGTTAAAAACGAAGTGAACACTCACACATAACGTCTTGAAACGTTTTAACGAGTGCGCATTCTTAGGCCTCATTCGCACAGCTGTCACACATTACAACGCGTCACCATCAGGGCACTGCATTTTTTCAGGGGAGAGACTTTCCGAATCGTTCTTACCTCGAATACGGGCCACCGGTGATTTAAAGCTTCTACGTTTCTGTCTCCGGCATGGTGACAGAGCCCCACCGTAGCAAAATAGACCAATCAGACATAACGAATACGTCGCTAAACACAGCTATTCTACATAGCTGACGCTGGCAACATCAGCGACTGCAACGGCTGCAACTTTGTTTAGATCTGAATTCCACGTCTGACCCATTGAATACTCAGCTGTGTGTTTTGGTGGTGTTGAAATGTGCGACATGGATAACACCGAAGGAAATTTCAACGCCGAATTGTTAATCGAGTTAGTGAGGCCTCACAGGTTCCTGTACGATAACAGTGAATTATGCTGCTGTCGAAGTCACCACCGCTGTCGCCTAATAGTACACTGCCCCGTCGCGCCTGCGGTATGTTTTTTTCTTTAGTATGCTGCTCTTACATCTTAGTTACACAGGCCTGCTAACCAAACTTAAGACGCACTTTAGTTACAGGACTGAACTGTGGTTACCGCCAACTACAGATGGACATGTGTTACATGGGGAAACCACTGCTCAGTTAGTGCCGTTCTGGAGCTGTTAAGCAGGTCACGCGAGACTCAGTACTGCTAATGAAAATATAATTGTTTAACTGTTCTTCCTAATTATATTGACATAAATATTCACTTTCTCTAGGCTATGTCCGCCGCGTTACCGTCGGAACTTTCTGAGCATACGGATTCAATTGCTTTGACCGCCTTTGGCAGTAGTAAGAGCAAGTCTGCCGACTCCTGGCCAAAGTCCAGATTACGGTTGGTACGAAAGCCGAGACAATCCATGCCTGGATTGGTATGTTTAAGTGAGCGTGTGCGTTGTTGACTAGCGTTGATCCCTGTTATTTGTTCATTTCGAGTGTTTTTTTGCGGGACTATGGGTACCTATAACGTAAAGCTATCCCAAACTTTTCTATTCCAATTCTGCAATCAGCCCTCCTCGATTGGTCAAAAACTTTTTTGAAATACCTCCACTTCGCCTATCTAACCCGCGACGTCAAGAAAACCATGATGGCACCTCATCTGATATGACGCATACACATTGATTATGAATGATTGGACCGAACAAAAATAAAATAGTTATTTCTGATTAGACGCCTTTTCGCCATTAGGCGTCGGATATTGGGCAAAATTTTTTGGGCTGTACTTACTTCACCTGCCTGTCATGCGACCTCAAAAAACCGTGAAAAATCACCGTGTTGAAGTGACGTTTACGCATCAAAGATGCGTTTCTACGCCCTAGAAAACTGAATTTTTTTCCGAATAGCCGCAAGGTGCCCGTTCCGAAAGGAATAAAAGATGGCTTTCGCCGATCGCTAAGGCACTGTCTGCTCGCACATGCCGGAGAGTATGGTTCTGTTGCGTACAATAAAACTTTTGCGTGGCAGTGAAACGTTTCCGAGCACTTTCGGCACGTTTACGATGTCGCTCTGCCAACTCTACTTTGCTGAGGGTCCGTTTCAGTGCATTCTTAACCTTCCGTTGCATGCCGCCACGATTATAGACCAGTCTCCTCAAGCTAAGTAAGGGAAAGGGGACCAATCGTAGACACCGGCACCACTCTCCGCATTCGGTTATCGATTTTCAGTGGACTGACTCGGCCCTATGGAATCCCTCTCCACTTGAGCGTGCTCCTCGCCTCTTGTAAACCAATTAGATAAGACAATGCACTCACCGTAGGCAATGTTATTCGTTTTTAATGCAGACAAAAGTGACCTTCTATAACGAGGAGAGCGTTTGGTTGGTCTGTTCAGACAACCCTGCGGGTCACCGCCCGATGCTTAATTCGGCGGTTACGGAAATTTTTCATCAGGAGATTGGAATAACAACATACTGAATATTTTTACGTTATAGGGCCCTGTGTGCACTATTGCTTTTTTTTGCGTACTGCCAGCTTTTATCAGGTGATGCGAATTGTGCAATGTTGTTGAGGAAGACTGCATCTTGCGATGGGGACGAAGCGCTCGACAACTTCCTCTTTATTTTCAAGCGGCGCCTCACGTTAAGCAGATGGAAGTACCTGGCGTGCTACAAGACATTGATGTACTCGAACACAAAAGAGAGAACGTTGAAAGGTAGTGTGATTGACTCGTGGCCACGGCCGTTCTGCTGTGCTCCCGTAAATGGCATGTGTGGTCGCACCCGCGAGCGCAATCAAGGTATGAAGAAATGCTGCCTCACTTTCCCGAATCTGAATTCAAGGAAAACGTCTGACTGAGTAGGTGTACGTTATGATATATTGTGCGTGCGTCCAAATCCGTAGCATGGCAGGACACGAACATGCGCAGAGCCATCGCTCTGGAGAAGCACGTGGCCACTGCTTTGTGTAGGCTGGCTAACATCCGCTGAAGACAGAAGCGCGGACAATCTTTTTGACGCCATTCGTTAGGCGGTGAATATAATATTCCGCGAGTTCTACAGTGTTGTTTTGCGGCGCCTAGAACCGTAGTATGCGCGGTTTCGCAAGGCACAAGGGCTGGCACAGCAGCCACGTCAATTCACAGCTGGTGCAGGCTCTCCTTGAGGAATTTGCGCCCTAGATGTTGACGTAATGAAGTCTGCTCTCCGAAGAGCACGCCACAGACTATTTCTTTAAAGGGTGGTGCAGCACCAGCATGCTGCTTGCACATGGTTCGGGAATTGAGAGGCTACCATAACATCATAGGACCTGTTTTCATAGGACCATAGGCTTTTACGAGCATCGCTCGGCGACATAGGGCTGATGCCATCAGGCGCAGCTTCCCAAAGAAAACCTAGCTATCTTCTTTGACCAGATAATCTGGCGGTTTCGTCATGCTGACCCCAACATGCCAAAAAAAAAAAGGTTCTTTGACTCATCAAGACTGCGAACCAAGTCCTGTTCGTCGGATAAGCCTTGTACAATATTACTTGCCGATTAGGCCTTGTTTCTAAACCATGAAAGAACGACTACATTGCTGAGGGACCTACAATGCGATAGATATGTCTATGAGAGCATGCACCGTGAGTGGTTAGCTATAATTTTCTTATTCTAAATAGCTGATTAGGGATCTTTGACATTGTCTTGTGATTTAGGAACAGTTCATCATGTTCCTCACCAAGACGTAAATCACAAATCATCGGAACGTCCGCTTTACTGTTTTAATGAAAAGCAATAAGAAATATTTTGCGAAATTTTGTGAACAGCAGTAATGTAGTGGGCATCGCAAATGGTTTGGCAGTTAAAAATCGGCTGCCCTTTTTTGACGGCATCACTGAGTCTTCTGCAAACCATGCTATAAATTTATTAGCTTTTCCCTGACTACTTCTCGTCCTGCTACATTAGCGCAATTATCAGTGACAATGGCGAATATACAATGGGGAATATATTTGCCATCAAACGGTTAATATCCAGCTGGCTGGGAAGGTTTAGTTTTGCGAAGTAATAAACCGATTCCTGAGGTTTACTATGCTTCAATTTTCTGTATTTTATTATGATTAACATTATTAGCTGACTTCCCCGCATTTTGTTGTTTCTATGGTTATTTTGGCCTCTTTACTCCTGTGGTCTTAAGAACAAGAAGAAAGGCACGAAAAGCTTCGGTACTGATTGGAATCGAACCTGAGTCTGCGATCCCTTCACCTCGATTCTGTATTCGTTTGCAACGACTGCTTATTGCGCAACGAGGGGTTATTTGTCGGTGTTAGTAGCGTGCACCGGAGCACCGCAGCTGTGACAGTTGAGGTCACGTGTGGAGGTCACGTGGCTGCTTGTCCAGACGAAAGCGTGAGAGTAGAGCGCAGCTGCCGTAACCAACTCATCCATGACGTCTTTCGGCTTCGGCTCTTACACGGCTATTGCAGTTCTCTCTAGCGACCTTTAAACCGCATCACGCCGTAACAAGTTGAAGTCATAGTTACATAAGTAAATACCAATAAACGAAAACTTCACCAATCCTCTCAGTAATGAATCTCAACCTACCAAATTACACGTGTGCCCCCACTTTATAAACGCGATAATAAACTCTCCCGCCGAATAAGCTTTGCCCGAATCGTTTTTGCCCTTACATTGCACTCTCAAAAATATACACACATTTTGTTCCCGAAAAATCTGCGAGATGCACATGAGCCGTTCTCTTAATTTGTTTTTCTGTAATACACAGGATGTCATTACTTACGGCAAAAGCAGGTTGACCTTATGTCAGTACACATGATCCGTTTAGGTAAAGGGCAGTTTTTTTCAAAAATAGTTTCACATGGTGTTGTACTCGGCGCTGAAACCCAGAAAAAAATTACATTCTCACATTGGCGCTAATGCTGCGCTGCTTTAGTATGACTATGTTCGCACCGGTAGAAAAAAAACAGGAAACTAGAAGTGATTCAAGAGCCACCTGCGACATATTGAACCAAAAATTTCCGCACCAATACTAAGACGACAGTGCACCTGCTAACGAGGTATATATTTTTACTGTCTGATTTTTTGGGAGTGGTAAGATGGTTACCTCAGTGGTGAGATGATTACAAGATTGTAGGAAGAATTCTGAGCCGCTGTGATCGCATTTTAGTGGGCGCGAAATTTCCATTAGGTGTAAACTCTGTGACTAGGTTAGATCAATCAAGACAGCATGGGAGCTTTATATAACAATAATTTCGGAAAATGTGAATTCTTTTGAATATTTGTAGCCATTGTAATCAACCAGATATTTTTCTCCACACATCGTTTCTCTAGTACCCACCAAATTTGAAAATGAATTTAAGTGCACATAATTACTATGTGTACGTATATTTACTATTTACTATAATACACTATAGTGATGGGTGACTTCAATGCCAGGGTAGGCATGAAGGAGGCTGGCGACAAGTCAGTGGGGCAACATGGCATAGGTTCTAGGAATGGTAGGGGAGAGTTATTACTAGGATTTGCAGAAAAGAATAATATGCGGATAATGAATACCTTCTTCCGCAAGCGGGATAGCCGAAAGTGGACGGAGAAGAGCCCCAATGCCGAGACTAGAAATGAAATAGTCTTTATACTCTGCGGTAACCCGGGCATCATACAAGATGTGGACGTCCTCGGCAAGGTGCGCTGCAGTGACCATAGGTTGGTAAGAACTCGAATTAGCCAAGGCTTGAGGAGGGAACGGAAGAAACTGTTACATAAGAAGCCGATCAATGAGTTAGCGGTAACAGGGAAAATAGAGAATTTCCGAATCAAGCTACAAAACAGGTGGTCCACTTTAACTCGGGAAGAGGACCTTAGTGTTGAAGATATGAGCATCTTATGGGCATCATTAAGGGATCTGCAATTGAAGTCGGTGGTAACTCCGTTAGACAGCATGCCAGTAAACTATCACAGGAGTCGAAAGATCTGATCAAGAAACGCCAATGTATGAAAGCCTCTAACCCTACAGCTAGAATAGAACTGGGGCACCTCTCGAAGTTAATCAACAAGCGTAAGACAGCTGACATAAGGAAGTATAATATGGATAGAATTGAACATACTCGCAGGAACGGAGGAAGCCTAAAAGCAGTGAAGAAGAAATTCGGAATAGCAAAGAATCAGATGTATGCGTTAGGAGACAAAGCCAGCAATATCATTACTAATGTGGATGAGATAGTTCAAGTGGCTGAGAAGTTCTATAGAGATTTCTACAGTACCAGTGGCAACCACGACGATAATGGAAGAGAGAATAGTCTAGAGGAATCTGAAATCCCACAAGTAAGGCCGGAAGAAGTAAATAATGCCTTGGGAGCTATGCAAAGGGGGAAGGCAGCAGGGTTGGATCAGGTAACAGCAGATTTGTTGAAGGATGGTGGGCTGATTGTTCTGGAAATACTGGCCACCCTGTATACGCAATGCCTCATGACTTCGAGCGTACCAGAATCTTGGAAGAACGCTAACATAATCCTAATCCATAAGAAAGTAGACTCCAAAGACTTTAAATATTATAGACCAATCTTATAACTTATTGTCCGTTGCCTACAAAGTATTTACTAAGGTAATTGCAAATAGAATCAGGAACACCTTACACTTCCGTCAACCAAAGGACCAGGCAGGATTCCATAAAGGCTGCTCAACATTAGACCATATTCGCACGATCAATTAGGTGATAGAGAAATGTGCTAAATATAACCAACTCTTATATATAGCTTTCATTGAATACGAGAAAGTGTTTGATTCAGTCGAAACCTTAGCAGTCATGGAGGCATTACGGAATCAGGGTTTAGACGAGCCGTATTTAAAAATACTGAAAGATATCTATAGCGGCTCCACAGGTACCGTAGTCCTCCATAAAGAAAGCAACAAAATCCCACTAAAGAAATGTGTCAGACAGGGAGATACGATCTCTCCAATGCTATTCACAGCGTGTTAACAGGAGGTATTCAGAGACCTGGATTGGGAAGAACTGAGGATAAGGGTTAATGGAGAATACCTTAGTAACGTGCGATGCGCTGATGATATTGCCTTGCTTAGTAACTCAGGGGACCAACTGCAATGCATGCTCACCGACCTGGAGAGGCAAAGCAGAAGAGTGATTCTAAATATTAATCTGTAGAAATCTAAAGTGATGTTTAACAGTCTCGGGAAGAGAACAGGAGTTTAGGATAGGTAGCGAGGCACTGGAATTGGTAAGGGAATACACCTACTTAGGACAGGTAGTGACTGCGGATCCGGATCATGAGACTGAAATAATCAGACGAATAAGAAAAGGCTGGGGAGCGTTTGGCAAGCATTCTCAGATCATGAACAGTAGGTTGTCATTGCCACTCAAGAGAAAAGTGTATAACAGCTGTGTCTTACCAGTACTGATGTACGGGGCAGAAACCTGGAGGCTTACGAAAAGCGCTCTATTTAAATTAAGGACGACGCAAGGAGCTATGGAAAGAAGAATGATAGGTATAACGTTAAGAGATAAGAAAAGAGCAGATTGGGTGAGCGAACAAACGCGAGTTAGTGACGTCTTAGTTGAAATCAACAAAAGAAAATTGGCATGGGCAAGATATGTAATGAGGAGGGAAGATAACCGATGATCATTAAGGGTTACGGACTGGATTCCAAGGGAAGGGAAGCGTAGCAGGGGGCGGCCGAAAGTTAGGCGGGCGGACGAGATTAAGAAGTTTGCAGGGACAACATGGCCACAATTAGTACATGACCGGGGTAGTTGGAGAAGTATGGGAGAGGCCATTGCCCTGCAGTGGGCGTAACGAGGCTGATGATGATTATGATTTACCATATAACGCTTTCTAGCACATGATAAAGTAGCCAGAAACATCTGAGTAAGAAGACATGGGTGGTGACGCCTCTTTGAAGTTCTCGCGTGTACTTGCTGTGATGTCATTGATTTTGACAGCATCCTTTAGGGCCTTGCTAATTCTTTAGCGGTAAACACAGTCATCACTGCATTACATAGCACTCTAACATTGAACACGAGAATATTGGGGAATGTTTGTCGAGGCAGCGCGAAATACAAAAAATACGAAATACGAAAAAAGAATTCCTAAAAATAGGTGACGTCACAGTAATTTACCGGGGCTGAGGATTCGACGCGCAATTCAGAAAATGAAGTGTTGAACTTCCTTTCGCTTCTAACATTCAACCTCTTATTTTGAAATAAACGAAAACAGCATTTTCAAATAACACATTATCCCTCTAAACTGATTTAGTGTATTGCTTTAGTGTCTCTTCAAGGAATATTTTTCAAGAACTGTAATTATCTGACGCTCTTACATACATTAGGCGTAAGATTTCCAATCTTTGTGCAAGATTTCTGGAGTGTACAACTCATTGAGGGCATTGGACAAAGCGTACGCTGGGTTTGTAACATAACTTTGCAAAGGTGTTCAACGCGTGTAAGTGTTTCTGCAAAGGCTTTATTTACCCTACAGACTTCTAGCATTGGGCGCTCGTTACCCGTAACGTAGCAATGGTTCTATGCAACAAAAAATTGCTGCTGCTTTTGCTTCCAGAAGATCCGCGGCAAATTTTTGTAAGTTTCATGTAGCACCTCTAAGCGGATAAAAAGCATTGCTTAGCGTTTTTTATGTAGCCACATCTTAAGCAATACATTTAAGAATTTTCAGGTGCATAGCCCCAAACGTAGCCCACAGTTAAACTATAAACTTCATCAATCACCTTGTTCTGTCAGGAGGCCGTCAAACACGCATATAACAGTTTCCAGCGCTTTTAGCCCTACTAACGGCTCTGCTGTAAGACATCACTGCTCCATGCCTCATGAAAGATCAGAAAGTTGGACACACCAATGCAAATTACACTTTTTGTTAAATTTCCAACTTTCATAGCGCTCTTGCTCTTACCGCAATTACAGGAGCAGTTTCTGTCGCTTTGGAAACAGCAAACCGCATATCCTTTAGAGCAATGCATAGGTTCGCACTCATCGGGATCTGAAACGCCAATTTGAATTGATAAGTCACTTATTCTTACAGAAAGCTATATTTTGTGCAGATTTGATAATTTAACAAGGAAAAAATTTTTTTCTTGAGATACCATGAATTAATGTGTGCGTTAATTTTTTCACTGACTAAAATATTCGAAGTGTTGGAAATCAGTACTGCAAGGCTTTCCAAAAGTTTGTAGTAAGATAAAAGCTCTCTTCCCTTTTAAGCCGGAGTTTACAAACTTGTGTTCTGAAACCAAAACAATACTTGTAATTCGTTATTACCGCCAAATTAGTTTCATTCTAAGAGCACACTAGCTCACCAATGGGTAAAAAAATGCGTTGCCATCACTGCCATCATCATGTCACACAAAAAAATTACGGTCGCCTCCTCATTGGAGGCGAGATGAGGAGGCAGACAAGATATTGTAGCTACCCGCCGTGGTTGCTCAGTGGCTATGGTGTTAGGCTGCTAAGCACGTGGTCGCGGGATCGAATCCCGGCCACGGCGGCCGCATTTCGGTGGGGGCGAAATTGGAAACACCCGTGTACTTAGATTTAGCTGCACGTTAAAGAACCCCAGGTGGCCGAAATTTCCGGAGTCCTCCACTACGGCATGCCTCATAATCATAAAGTGGTTTTGGCACGTAAAACCCCATAATTAAATTTTAAGATATTGTGGCTAACTGCATTTGCATCGCTTGTTTCAGACCATCCGAGAGGGCCCCTAATGGATTTATTTCGCGTGGCAATATATCCTCCGCATTATTTTACCTGTTTGTTTAAGAGTAAATAATTACAGAACGCCAAAAATTTCCCGCAATTTCCATGCTGAGTTCTTTCATTGGAGCCTACTGAAGCGCGCGGCACAATAACCTATTTCAGGTTAGGTCACAATGCTCACTAGTGCGTGAGCTATTGTATGTGGATGCCATTCGTTATTCCTTATCACGATCAGGGACAGATATTTCAATTCTTAAGCTGAGAAATAATATGTGTCAAAAATTTCTCATCAACGTTGCCCTTCACCGCCGCCCCCCCGCCCTCCCCCACAAAACATTAATGCAAGAAAGGAGGCCCGGGTTGCTGCAGTGTCTAGTGCAGGGCAACTTCATCTTCCTGGTAGTACTATGGATTCACTATTTAGTTACAATTGACCACGAATTGAGCGTCATTAATGTAGCTACCAACATATGACGGTGTTGAATCAGAATTTAACAGCTGTTTTTATGACATTTTCACTTAGACAAATTTGCAGTATTGCCCGAAAAGCGAATCATTGACAGCGATAACAAGGTTTATGGTTCTGCGTGGCTCTTCGGACAGTGTTTTAAGTAGGTACGACTGCGAGGGTTGAGCCCAGGCCGCTGCCAAGCGTCTCACGACGCTCGAGTTATGGGGAGCGTCACTGGTGTTGCAGGCATCGCGCCTCGAGCTATAGGAAACGGTCAGCCTAAGTCAGCGCCCCATAAATTACTACATAACGTAACCTTGACGTGTATTGCCCGTACCGCTCAGAGCTGTGTTTACACACAGCAGCTCAGCAGGAACGCTGGTGTTTTCATGCACGGTGATAACACGTCCGCATCATCCACAGAGATATACACATTTTCAAGATTTACACTCTCGGCAACTATGAATTGCAACACCTAATATCTGACAATACGTAATTTGAACCAAAATGAACAAAGCAAATAAACAATCACAAAGAAATAAATGTTTCAGTGTCACCTGTATGAAGTTGTATACTTACATCTTGAAATCGGCGATCCGTATACGCAATAAAGCGAGGCAAGCAAGATACCAGCGAAAGGTACGTGAATTCCTCTCATATCAACCTGTGAAATGCTTTTATAACTTAAATGAACTCAGCTTTCATTTAAAAGCAATTTTTAATATGTCGTGGATTGAATTTGCAACATTACGATTGCGCATACTTATGCAAACGAAAGCTTTATGCAAACACGTGTAGTAATCCTGCTAGAGATTTACGCTCCCCACCATATTCGGCCATTACTGATACAAATGTCCGCATACCAGATGCCTCTTGGAGATACGTACTTTCTGGAAGTCACTTAGCCGACTATGTCGAACAATTTTTATCCAAGGCTGAAAGCTGAAAGCTCAGTTAGAACCATCCGAACTCAAAACTAGATTATACAGACGTTAGTCTTTTTCTGGGAAGAAGAACATGCTTGCAGAAACCTGTCAAATACCTGATGTATCTACAACGCCTCATCACGCCGTGCTGGTATTGAGAGGAATCTGACTGCACTTTTCGTTTATGTCCATAAAGCAGTCTGAAATATTAGAGAACCTGAACAATGGTAAAAACAATGTATTTGCAACGGGGGTGTTCACCTAGCAAAAGGGTCACTAGTTATCGGTTGTAGCGCTAGGCTTAAAACAGGTCGGCGCTATATCGTAACAGGGAAGCAAGCACTTCTCGTCGTCTTCTTTTTCACAAGCACACCAGCACCATGCCCACTGCCCAGTGCCGTCAGTACAATCACTCCCCACCGAAAGAGTAGCCATCCTGGCGACCTAAGGACAGGGGAACACAGGGGGGTCATGGCACTGCTTGAGCCGGGAGACGTGGACAATTTCCTGGCCCCGACGACGCTGGTCGGAAGGCGTTTCAATTGGCTCGATGAGGTAGTTGACTGCGGATGTTTGTTTCAGTACCCGATAAGGACCGTGGTACTTGGAGAGCAGCTTGGAGGAAAGGCCTGGAGGAGTAGAGGGCACCCACAACCAGACCAGCGAGCCAGGCGCAAAGCACGTAGCCGTAGTGGATGAATCGTGGCGAAGCTTTTGGCGCCACTGGTCCTGGGATGTGAACGAACGAGCGAGCTGGCGACATTCCTCGGCGTAAGCAGCCGCTCTAGAAACAGTCGTCCACTCCGAGGCATCTGGCCGATAAGGTAGAATCGTGTCCATAGTGCATGAAGGTTCGTGTCCGTAAAGGAGAAAGAAAGGGGAGAACCCAGTGGTGCTTTGCGTGGCGGTATTGTAAGCGTAGGTGACGAAAGGTAGAATGCGATCCCAATTCGAGTGGTCAGATGAAGCATACATGGCCATCATGTCACCAAGGGTGCGGTTGAAACGTTCTGTCATCCCATTAGTTTGAGGATGATATGCCGTGGTAGTGCGGTGAATGATGCGACACTCCTTTAGCAATGCTGCAATGACGTCTGAGAGGAAAACGCGACCGCGGTCGCTCAGTAATTCGCGAGGTGCTCCATGGCGTAAAATCAGGTTTTGAAGGATAAAACTGGCGACGTCTTTTGCTGTGGCAGATGCTAGGGCTGAAGTTTCAGCGTACCGCGTGAGGTGGTCGATAGCAACAATAACCCAGCGGTTGCCGCTTGGAGTGTTGGGAAGCGGACCGTATAAGTCAATGCCGACGCGGTCGAACGCGCGCGCGGGGCATGGTAAAGGTTGTAAGGGGCCGGTGGCATGTTGAGGTGGCGTCTTGCGTCGTTGGCATAGGTGGCATGACCGGACATACTGGCGAACGAAACGGTACATACCGCGCCAGTAGTACCGAAGCTGGAGGCGAGAGTATGTCTTTAATACACCAGCGTGGCCGCATTGTGGGTCGTCGTGGAACGTGGCGCAGATGTCGGAGCGTAGGTGTCGGGGTATAACAAGCAACCACTTACGGCCGCTGGAATTGTAGTTGCGGCGGTACAGCAGGTTATCTCGAATGATGAAGTGCGTGGCTTGGCGACGAAGCGTCCGAGAGGTCGGTGCTGGCGACTGGCTGGACAGGAAGTCAATAAGCCAAGAGATCCATGGGTCTTTGCGCTGCTCTGATGGCATGTCGGAAATGTTGAGGGCGAAGGCACCGCAGGTAGAAATAGACGAGTGGACAGGGCCAGAGGGCAGGGGTGACCGGGATAGAGCGTCTGCGTCTGAATGCTTTCGGCCTGAGCGATAAACAACGCGGATGTCGTACTCTTGTAGGCGCAATGCCCAACGGGCAAGCCGACCAGTTGGATCTTTTAGTGAAGATAACCAGCATAGGGCATGATGGTCGGTCACGATGTCAAATGGACGCCCGTACACATAAGGACGGAATTTGCCGATAGCCCAAATGATGGCCAGACATTCCTTCTCAGTAACCGAGTAGTTCGCCTCGGCTTTGGTAAGGGTGCGGCTGGCATACGCGACGACGTACTCTTCGAAGCCATCCTTGCGTTGTGCAAGAACAGCGCCGAGCCCGACACCACTAGCGTCCGTATGGATCTCAGTTGGAGCAGAGGGATCGAAGTGTCGCAGCACTGGAGGCGAGGTGAGAACGCGTCGCAGTTCTTGGAATGCGTCGTCGCACGCCGAGGACCAGGCTGATAGGTCAGAACTGCCGGTGAGAAGCTGCGTCAAGGGGGCAATGATAGAGGCAAAGTTACGGATGAAGCGTCGGAAATATGAGCACAGGCCGATGAAGCTGCGAAGCTCTTTCATGGTGGTTGGTTTAGGGAACTCGGATACGGCGCTAAGTTTTGTGGGGTCCGGAAGGATACCGTCTTTTGACACTACATGGCCGAGAATAGTAAGTGTACGAGCGCCGAAGTGGCATTTCTTCAAATTTAGTTGCAGTCCTGCAGTGGAGAGGCACGCAAGTACTTGCTCGAGGCGGTTGAGGTGCGACGCAAAGTCGGTGGAAAAAACCACAATGTCATCCAAATAGCAGAGGCACGTTTTCCACTTCAGCCCTCGAAGAATGGCGTCCATCATTCGCTCAAAAGTGGCAGGCGCGTTGCAGAGGCCGAACGGCATGACAGTAAATTCATATAGCCCATCAGGCGTTACGAAGGCTGTCTTTTGACGATCGGCCTCTGCCATTGGCACTTGCCAGTAGCCGGAGCGCAAATCCAGCGAGGAAAAGAATTCCGCTCCCTGCAGACAGTCCAAGGCATCGTCGATGCGCGGCAGAGGATAGACATCCTTGCGCGTTATTCGGTTAAGGCGGCGATAGTCGACGCAGAACCGAATGGAGCCATCTTTTTTTTTAACGAGGACAACCGGAGATGCCCAGGGACTGTTAGAGGGCTGGATGATGCCACGCTCCAGCATGTCGTCAACGTGCTGGTCGATGATACGGCGTTCAGCAGCCGACACACGATACGGACGCTGGCGCAATGGTGTTTGTGGACCGGTGTCGATACGGTGAACGACTGCGGACGCTCGGCCCAAGGCTGGTTGGTCAATGTCAAATGAGGAACGAAAGCGTTGGAGGAGCTTGATAATTTCTGTGTGCTGCGCAGGTGTGAGTTCTGCGTCGACGGCACGAGCGAAGACGTCTACAGGGGCATCAGTCGCGGCGGGAGGAGTGACGGAACAAATCGGAAGTGATGCCGTAGCACCAAACGTGGTGGCCAGGAGAACGCTATCGAAAGCTTCAGCGGTACCCAGGCACTCGCCGCGGAGTAGGGATGATGGGCAGGCGGACGGATTGCACACGTAAAGGGCAGCAGAACCGTCGCAAAAAGTGACGACAGCAAACGGAAGCAGAAAGTTCCGGCGGCGCGCACAAGTGGCCGACGGTGTAAACAGAACTGATGAGTTTGCAGCAGAGTTACATGACACAGGAACCAGAGCGGCGGAGAAAGGTGCGATATCGATGTCAGAGGCGGCAACAACTTTAGGAGAAGAATGGTCGTCAGGGTCGAAGCACGGCACTGATAATGTAAGTTCGGCACGAGCGCAGTCGATAAGTGCTTGGTTGACAGATAGGAAATTCCATCCAAGAATAACGTCGTGTGACGAACGCGATAAGACGACAAATTCTATAACATACATAACGTTTTGAATGACAACCCGGGCTGTGCACGACGCTGAAGGCTGAATGCGATGCGAGGTTGCCGTACGCAGAGAAAGAGAGGTAAGGGGAATGGTCACTTTGTTCAAATTGCGGCAAAGCTTCTCACTAATAATAGAAACGGCGGCTCCGGTGTCGATAAGTGCGTGTACGGTGACGCCATCTACGGAGAGTTCAATTTCGTTCGCCGGGTTAGAATGAGGCCTTGAAATGTTCGACGTAAACGCAGTTCTTGCCTCTGGAACTGCGACTGTTAGTTTTCCTCTCGGGCTGGGCTGGGTCGGCGAACCATCGGGGAAATGGATCGGCGACGTGGGGAAGGTGACCGACGGGCATCGAAAGGGAGGCGACTGTAAGATGAGTCCGGAGGAAGGCTAGATGGGTCCTGACGTGGAAGTCGAGCAGGCCTGCAGCTTGAGGCGCCCCCACTGTCAGGTAAACGGGGGCTGCGACGGCGGCAGAATCGTGCTACGTGGCCCGGAAGATGGCAGAAATAGCATATTGGCCGGTTGTCAGATGTACGCCACGGGTTGACGACAGGGGCTCCAGCGGCCGAGTAAGGGACGACCATCGGGCGTGAAGGTGGCGGCGGCACATGGAAGGTTCCCGTGGCCCGGTAGGCATCAGCAGCCGGAGGAGCGTAAGGCCGGGCGACAACGTCAGCGTACGTTAGCGGCCCAGCTGCAGGCTGCGGAGGAGGGGCAGATGGCAGCGCCGCGGCAACTTGGGTCTGAATGACGTGGCGAAGCGAAGGAGCCAAGGTTGTCGACGGCTCGGGTGTGCTGTTCGCCAGAGAGAGTTGGCGGGCAACTTCCAGACGGATAAACTGCTTTATCTCTGGCATTAAAGCAGAGATGTCGGCAGCGTCGCGGCCTAAATCCAACGGAGATAGATCCGTGGTGTCCTGCTGAGCAGCGCGCGTTGAAGCACGCTGCTTGCGCAGCTCGTCATACTGCTGACATAGCTGTATGACTTCGGCAATCGTCCGCGGACTCTTCGCGACGAGCATCTGGAAGGCATGGTCATCGATGCCTTTCATGACGTGCTTGATCTTGTCAGCTTCGTCCATAGATGAGTTCACGCGCTTGCATAGCGAGAGGACGTCTTCAATATAGCTGGTGAAGGTCTCGTCCTGGCGTTGAGCTCGACCACGCAAGCGTTGCTCAGCGCGAAGCCGGCGAACGGCGGGACGGCCGAAGACCTCTGCCAAAGTCGCCGTGAAAGCGGACCAGGTGGTAAAATCGGCTTCATGATTGCGGAACCATAGGTTTGCCACGTCAGTCAAGTAAAAGATGACATTTGTGAGCTTGGCGCGGTCGTCCCACTTATTATAGGCGCTTACACGGTCATATTCGGCGAGCCAGTCTTCCACGTCGTGGTCGTCTGTGCCGCTAAATATAGCCGGATCGCGCTGGCGGATCACGCCAGAACAGACGATGGTGGGGGGCACGGGAGCAGCAGCCTGGGACGGTCCTGGTTCATCCATTGGAACAGGTGGTGGTAGCGTTCGGCTGCGGAGTTCCAGGATGTAGAAGAGAAACCCAGCACCTCCACCAAATGCAACGGGGGTGTTCACCTAGCAAAAGGGTCACTAGTTATCGGTTGTAGCGCTAGGCTTAAAACAGGTCGGCGCTATATCGTAACAGGGAAGCAAGCACTTCTCGTCGTCTTCTTTTTCACAAGCACACCAGCACCATGCCCACTGCCCAGTGCCGTCAGTACATATTAAATAAATAACGAATATATAGGTAGAGCTAAAGCACAGCCACAAACGTAGTTCTAGTATTTAGTTACCTCTCCTCGTAAATATTAAAGCACTTGTTTGGCACGTTAACCTTACAAAAAATTTACAAACTACACAATTTTGGTTTTAACCTACTTCTGGCAGTCGCAATTTCACTGACAATTTACCTGTGCAAAAACGGAATCGTCGCTCTTCGCGAAGCTAAGTAACAGCTCGTAGGTACCTATCCGCAGTATTCTGTAAACCACCTGCACGTATCCATATATATAAAATAAATACTTAATAACTGCCTTACCACATTGTAAATGATGAGCAAAGGGAGAACAATGTAAAAGCGGGATCCAACGTTTTGAGAAGTGGACTTGTATTTTTGAAGGCGGCATATGCTTTAAAAAAAGCATATGTCGCCTTGAAGAAGACAAGCCCCCTTGTCGAATCATTGGCTCTCACTTTTACCTTGTTCTCGTTTCGCTCATCGTCTTAAATTTCTATCTCCTGCTTTCCTCGTATTTACCCACAATGTAGATGGTGATTTATTAATAAATTACAGCCTCTTCCTAACTACGAGGGCGATAATAAGCACATATATATAAACCACATTTGTTTAACCGCTAGTGCAAGACATCAGAGGGCTTACGACCACAGCAGAAAAAATACACTCCTCTCTGGAGCTATCACATTCGAATGAAACGAGAAGAACGAACGATAAAACAGCTGTTCTGCATTAAAAATGGAAAACAATGTGTATAGATTTTTTTCGTTTTAGACAAGCAGCTGCAATAATGAGAGCGCTAGGCTTTATAGCGCCAGCGAAGGTGTAACGACTGTTCTGCTAGAAAATTATTACAAAATATTGTAAAGATAGAGTCTAGTTGTAGTTCGCCACCACTTGCACCTAGGAATTCCAAAAACGAAGCTTTTGGCGCACTTCATTAGGTACTGGAATCCATTAGGAAGGAATATTTCAGTTATTCAGCTTCCGTGTTCTTTCGACTAAATTAGGGAACCGTTCTTTTATGAAACTAAAACACCATTCTCATAAATGCTTTTCTGTGCAATCCTTATGAGCTAAACCTAATCTTTCGGAATATCTTTGTCCCGCTTCGATACCTTGTAAGCCAATCGCCTTTCGTGGAGTGATAGCTTCACAAAATAAAATTCGTGGACATACTTTCTCTATAGCCTAGTAATTTTTTTTATTCTGGTATTTGAACAAACATTTTTCCTAAATCACCACCTATAATGTGGCAATATGCAAAAAAATTCTCGAGATAGTCAAATCCTCACAAGTTTATTCACAGTGGCCTGCGAAGAAATGGAACAAACATTTATTTTCCATTAAACGAAAACTGGGCGGTGATTTGAGGCATTCCGATCGTTTCCGCAAAAAAGGGAACAGCCTAAAACTATTGGTATAGCTCCCAAAGTTGTGGCCCGAATAATTTCGGTTTCCCAAAATGTTTTCTTAACCAAGTATCGGCATAAATAATTTACTCACTCAAGAAGTGAAGTGCATGGTTTTTTATTGAGCAATTTGTGGTGCACACAATAGAGACGGAAGCAGAGAAGGTTGACAGGCGAGAACTTACTCTCACCTGTTTATTTTTGGAAAGACAAAGAACGTAAAAGCACCAGCTAGCTGCACCGAGCATGTTCAAAACCAGTCATCCATTTTTTTATATAAGCAGATTACGGAGCTTGAAGCAGTACTCAAGGATAGAAATTATTTGTCAGTGATAACAACCAATGGCTGACTGATGCGTTTTTAAGCACGCCTTATTATATGGAACGCTTTTGTAATTTCACGTGTTGGTTTATTTTTACTCGAAAACAAAATATCAGTGTCTAAAAATACTGGTTCACAAGGACATAGGTTACAGTGGTTAGACAAGTGTGAATGATTTTTTTTTTCACACTCGCACTTGTCTAGCCAGTGCAACCTATGTCTTTGTGAACTGGTTCACTGAAACATATGTCATTGTGAACCGTGAAACTGTACGCTCAATATTTCAATATCTCTCATCCTGTACAACCAAAGCAGGAAAAAGCATGTACATGCTGGGACAATATTTACCACACATTAGGTCATCGCGACACGCTGTGAAAACGTTTGTTTGTACGCTTCGTGCTTATAGCAACTTCAAGCGAACCACATAACGCGGAGTAGCTAAAAAATGTCAGACAATAGTTCTTGAAACATTCAACGGCATTAGAGTTCGCGTGATAATAACTTCCCAAAATGCCGCATAAGAAACTGACATTAAAATAACATCAAAATAATATGCGTGCGAAAAATGACGGAAAAGAACATACCTTTCGTTATAATTTGGATACAGACAAAACTTCCGCGCAGTGCTGTCTTGAGGAACAGCTGTTGGCTATTTGTGCAGTGTGCAGTTTAAAACACGGACACTGCCAATATTAAATCACTTCACACGATATTGCATCGCAGCTGGCAGAGAAGTTGCCCAAACATTCACATCACGGAACGAAGGAAGCGCCGTGGGCTTCACAAGCACATTGCCGGTGGGCTCGCATCGATGAATCAGCCACAACGCAGCATAAGCATAAACAGCAATAAAATAGCTGGATTGCTGCTACAATAAGCGACCAAACACCGACATCGCTCCGACCCTACCATGCCGGCGTCGCAAAGGAACTGGTGGCGATTGCGATGGTCTCCCTCTTTGCCTCGACTGTCAAATTTGTGCGCATGCGCGGGAGCGGCATGCGAGGTCCTTTACAACCACCCGCTTCGCCTTGACCACCGAGGATCTAAAGCCCCTCTTTATGCCGAATCATGATCCGCTCCCCCCTCCTACCTTGAGAAGGCTGACTGATATGTAGTCATTCGACGCCTCTCGGTGACAGGTGCGGCGGGCCTTTGTGTGCGCATCCCTTTCTGGGAACTGTACTTAGAGGGAGGAATGTACCTTATGGCCGAGGTTGAAAAAGAGCCTGACAAGACCGCCGGCTCAATTTTGTTGTGCATTTAGGTGCTGTGTAGTTTATCTTTCGAGACAATTATTGTTCTGAAAACCGACTTGTTTCTCAAAATATAATGAAAATAAAAAAACGAAATCATTTAGGGTAAATTATTGGGTATTCTATTTTGCACAAAAACATCCTTTAGCACTTGTCGCTTTCAAAGACAAAAATTTGCTTCATGGCGCGTAGTGCAAGATAATGCTGAAGTCTATTGTAGAACTATTTTTTGTTGTCAAATTAATGTCCAAAGCGTGGTGGCTGTGACGTTACCTATTTTCAGACGCCCGAAGCACGGTAAAAGCGTGGCCTTTGATATCCTGGCTCCTAGTATCCGGAATGCCATACTTACGGATGCCGTAAGGGCACCGCAACACCTTGTCGAAGTTCAGAATTTAGTCCCCGTGTTATGAAGCGAAAGCACTGAAAATTAAGATTGCATAATTATCCCTTTTCGATCTGTTTTCTCACACAGCAAGCAACCATCGCCGTAAAGCGGATCGATTGACATAGTTAATTTGCCTTCACTTTGATGCAACGTCCTATTAGTTTCCTTTAATGTACAGAAGCTGTCGGTAGGAGGCAGGGACGAAAACGTGCGAGCACGGGTGCGAACAAAGCAACATCTTTCTCAGAGTTCATCTTTTGTTTCTATTCGACCTGTGCACTTACTCAGGTCGACACTCGCGCAGACTCAGCAGCAGCTGTATTTTGCAGCCTTCTGGATATTTGAGCGACAATGTTCCAGTGCCGTGTTACCGTGAGTTTGGGATATCTTTGTTCTTTTTAACAAATATCGTGACGCTACTGTGCTCACACGTCCCAGCTTAGGGCGTACTGTTTATATCGCGGAGTGCAGTGATCTGGTTATCTCTTTGCAATGGTAATTGGTGGCCTTGCAATAGCAGTGCGTGGTAAGGGTCAATTTACACTCGAGCCCCACGCCACACCACCCGCTTGCCCGCACGCATGTGGTTAGGTGAGAACTTGCACATTTCGCAGACTGGTACACGCATTTCGGTTTACACTGCATGTGCGAGCCCAGTGTATACCAAAATTTGTGAACCAGTGTGCGAAATGCACACTTTTACCGCACGACCGCACGCGTGCGGCAAGCGCGTGGTGTCACTGCTCAAGCGTAATCATCATCGTCATCAGCCTGGTTATGCCCACTGCAGGGCAAAGGCCTCTCCTATACTTCTCCAACTACCCCGGTCATGTACTAATTGTGGCTATGTTGTCCCTGCAAACTTCTTAATCTCATCCGCCCACCTAACTTTCTGCCGCCCTCTGCTACGCTTTCCTTCCCTTGGAAGGAAAGCGTAAGTCAGCCTTCAATTAACCAGCCCCAAGGCCTGGATAAAGCTGCGTAACTGGTGCGCGACCAGCACAGTACTCCGCTATCACACCAATCAGGTGGCGTAGCGCAAGCAAATTTTCTCGAAGTGTGCTGACGTCACCGCACGCTCGCGTAGTACAGTAGAACCTTTAAAAAGATTAGTTCTAAGACTTAACGAACACATTTCTTTAAACATTTTAGTGGCACTCCGTCAACAGTCCGCCATTGACTTGGATTGAAACTGTTATTTCAAACAAAGAGCTTGATTCCTGAGTATGTCATGTATCAGCATTATTGTGTGTTGGAAAGAATTTATCGAGAACTCTCAAGTTACTTCCCATTTAGAATATTTTTCCCCAAACAGTACGAGCTGTGGACGTTTTGAGGATACATGTCCTTCAGAAGAAAAATATTTTGATAATGTGTAGTAAAGCATTCTTTAAACAAAAGCAAGGCCTTTTGACGGAGTACTAAAGTTGTTATTTACACAAAAGCTAAAAAGTTATGTTAACCGGGCACTTAAAATATTGTACGTACAAAAGTAAGAAGGAAGTCTTTTTACGGTGTATTTAACATATTCTTTATACAAAAGTGAGAAGGAAGTCTTTCAGCGGTGTAATAAAGAGATTCTTTATAATTATGCAATAGTAAAGAGGAAGTCTTTTAGCGGTGCATTTAAAATATTCTTTATGCAAAAGTAAAACGGAAGTTTTAATGGTGTATTTAAAACATGCTTTACCCAAAAGTAAGAAGGACGTCTTTTAACGGTGTATTTAAAACATTCTTTACACAAAAGTAAGAAGAAAGTCTGTTAAAGATGTATTGAAAATATTCTTTATAAAAAAGTAACAAAGAAGTATTTTTACCGTGTATAAACAAACGTTACTAGAATGTAAATGTAAATAGACTGTCAGTAAATAAAAAGTAGGTAGGAGTTCTAAAGAGCGTTAATAGGTATTTTTGTAAGGGATGGTAAACACACAATATATTGCGCTCCGCCTACATGAGGATCTGCAGCTAGTATTTTTCCGATAATATCTTCACTCCTTTTTCTCCGAAACAAACAGTCAAATAAGTGAAGGTAAGGTCAACGGGAAATTTTAAATCGCCTCCACCTGTGCACGTCACTCTCCCACATTTCAGTTCTTCTGCGCATGCGTGTTTTTGAGAGTTTTTGAAAGGAAGGAAAAGCACGTCATATCGTACAACATTTCGCTCTTAACAATGCTGTCTTTATTTTTCATGTTATAATTTAGGATACACAAAAAAATTTTGCACTTCCTTTATTATACAAGGAATGCGTAATTTTTTCTTTCAAGAAGTGCCCAGGTACTACTGAGATGGCAGAGCGGCTGCCCCGGAAAGGCGGTGGTCCCGGGTTCGAGTCCTGGACCAGGATAAATTTTTCTTCAACCGCGAGGCTTTTCTTTCGAAGAACCCGCATGGGTGTCCTTTGTAGCACTTAGCTATGGTTGGGTTGATTTTCTTTTTATAAAGATATAAATTCTTGTGAAACGCTTCTTTTTCTCTCATATACCTATGAAAATGCTATTTAATATGAACATTTGTGAAACCTGAATACCAATAAATGTAAGCAAGTGTTCATTACTCAGCTTTATACTCAACTTAGGAGAATTTTAGTAATATGCCAAAGGACGAACACTTTCGCATCAAGATCGTGTCGAAGATGAATGTCATGCCTCTCTTGCAAGGAGCTGTAGGATAGTTCTCGTATGACGCGTGTAGGATACATCTAGGCACGTGACTGGTATTTCCAGCAGACAAGCCACTCTGAGAACATCAACTCATAATCCACAAAAGAAATAGACCCTTCTTCTCAGACTTTGTCTCTGGTGCCATGCTCATCGAGTAGTTGCAACTTCTACATTTGAGGAGTGTAGAAATAATGCTTATGAATGTGTTGCAGAAATTGTGAGTCTGCACGGTGCAAGGCAGCTTCCCGATGCAGGTGGGCCGCCTTGAGAAAATCGGTTACTCTGCCGCGCTCATAGTATCTCTCGTGGAGCCGCTACCGCAAGCCATCAAGCGTGCTTCGCGCAAGATTAGGCCGACAAATAGCCGATAGCAGCAAGAAGCAGAGACAAAAGAAGGCTGTGATCGTGTGCTATCAACGCATTTCCCACTGTCTATAAATGATTGGCAAACGCGCTGAAGTATCGACGGTTTTGCACTGTCTCACACATGGTATCACTGTGCAAGACATGCAGTGAAGTTGGTGAAGAAGTTCTGGAGTATGCCGAAAAGAAAAGCCCAAAACATTCTGCACATGACCATCTTATTGTTGGGCAAAAGGTGCATGCGTCAGACAGGGAAACATCTAAAAAATAGGCTTCGCGAGCATGGCTATAAGATTCATAGGATAATGGAACGGCCCAAGGCAATTCATTGCCAGCATTGTGGTGTGTAAACCTGCTTTTGAAGATAGCGCGATGATGACCAAGAACGCCAACCAAGCCACAAGAAAAATACTTGAGGCTGCAGAGCTTGTTCGCCTGGGAATGAACTACGTCAGTGGGGCCTCAGTTGGGTTCACAAAGGAAGAATTAGTCGATCCATCGCCAGATCCGGGGCCATACTAGCTTCTCTGTGCCCTTCGTGCTGGGCACGATAACGCTTTTTTTTTTAATATGCGAATCTTACCGACACACGCAATCTATATTTTCGTGCCACTCACCGGGCCTACAGCTTCTTATGACTGTGTAACTCCATCCTGCCCAGCAGTGAAATTCACTTTCAAGTTCGCGCTCGCGTATGTCTCGTCATCTATCATGTCCGGTGTTTTGTGCTCCAAATCTGGCCTCATACAATGCGTATTCTAACTCGCCTAAAGCAATACCCTATCCCGAGGCAAAAACACGTATGTGAAACCAAACGCATGATACTCTCAAGATAAATAAAGACATCAGCGAACAGCATTGTCATAAGGGTTGTTCCTGCTACTCTGCTCTTACTGAACCCTCTAGTCCTTGAAGTCCCAAGCAATGGTGCCTTAAAAAGTGCCATAATCTTGGAGTTGGGCAAACATAACCGGTCTTAGGGTAACCCAAGCTGAACAATAGGTTTTCAGTCTACATCGTCGAAACTTCCACTAGATGTCCGTTGTGGAGTTCATTGTGTACTCGTGTAACTTGAGTATCCATGCCTCCACAAAGTTGTTATAGGAGCATTTCTGCAAAGCTATTTACTTACCACAAAAGGTATTTCAGGGAACACTTCGAATTTTTTTTAAATTGCTTATAGCAGATAGCACAATTCAAGGTTGTGACCTGGTCTACACGCAGAGGCGGACATTACTTGCTCAAGAAATTGAAATGCGTAGTTGAATAATTAACAAAGATTCACTAAATAAGTTTTAGCTAATCCCATTATGCCACATGTTGCAATGTACAAATTACATATATACAAGGCATATACATTTGAAAATAACTGCGTGGAGGACACGATTTAGGAGATATGTGTCGTCAAACTTGCGGTAAAAACGCACCAGTCGTTCCACTTACTTTCTAAACAAAACGTTGTTTTATATATTGGAGTGCAAAAGTAAATGGAACGTGAAAGCATTCCAGAATGTCTGTCTGAATGACAAGAAGAATTAATGTCTCGAACTTGACCTCATTCTGAATATTCTTTCCAAACGAATCCACCTTATGAGTACCCAGGCTAAAATTTTTAAATTGAAATAAGTGACATAAGGCAATTAGTTAAAAACTTAATGCATTTTTCCTAAATATTCCAATATGCATTTTAACTTCTGCAACTAATGTACGCCTAGTCAAGTAGGCCATTTCATGGGCTAGAATGCCACAGGCAATTTTAAACATTTTTGAAAGTGTTCGCTGAAACACCCGGTACATACATTGAAGTAAAACGCGGGAAGCAGCAACAAACGTCCTGGAACGAGAGACCTCACCTGAACCTTTTTTCCCTTCCGCTGTACCTGAACGACTTTTTCACGTGCGCAGAATAACTACATAAAGATATTTGGTGGATTTTCTAGATGATTTTATTGATACATTTTTACCGCTTTATATTTATATATGCGGCAACTGCTATTATTATTCCGGTCAGCCATAGGTTAAAGAGCGCAATCCGCTACGCCAGTGAGGGTGTCGCGCTGTCTCTCGTCTAAAAGAGAAATACAGCGAAAGCAGGGGAAAGGCGGGAGATTTAAATTGACGATGAGCAAAACGAAAACAAGCTATAAGCGGCAGCCAAGGTTTCGGCTAGTGGACTTGTCTTTCTCAAAAGTGGAAAAAGACAAGTTCACCTGTCGAAGCGTTGGCTCCTGCTTTTGCCTTGTCCTCTTTTCTCTGAAAGAAAAATCATTTATACGGATTGTGTGCCCAAGATGTTTCATGTTATATCTGTTGCAGACTCATTTTTTTATAATTCCTGTAGAGCCACAGTAAAAAAAAAGTACTTTTGTTTGCGGTTCAGTAAGAAGGTCTCTTGGTGCATTTCGAAATTAATGTGTTGGTATATTCGTACTAGGGCATAAATCTGCAATACAATCGGCAATATGGAGGCGTAGGCATGCTAATCCATAGGGTATTGCAACGCTGAAAAGATAACATAGATGTTCAACGTGCCATTGCTTTGATTTATCGATTTGACACACAAGTGTAAACAACGGCTCGAAACATTCCCACAGGAATATTGAATATTGGGTACATTACAGCCCATTGAGAAGAAAAAGAATGTTTCCGGTTTTACGTTTGCTCTTGTCGAGTTACTGCTAAATAAGTAAAAGTATTTTACCGAGGTACAAAAAAAAAAAGAAGACAAAGCCAAAAGCCGGAGGTTTATTTAGCGTTTTCTGAGCCTTTGTGGATACATTCGAAGCTCATGGAAGGTTGTCATGTTGATTCAACCGCAAAGCCGGGCCATTCTACTTGGATAAGCCCAGCACTGCATAGAATCCAGCAAAGTCTGCAAATTTAAAGGGGAAGAAAGCACGGTAAGGACTAAATAAATAGAAAAAGGCAACATGTATGCTCCTCACTTTCCGCTTGTTACGCGCGCAAGATACCATCACAGTTTTGTCCTTTATTATTTGTATGTGCGCTCCTAGGCGGCATGATGATGTAATCACTAATATAGTGTGCCTCAAGGGCCACTCACTATGGCAACAAATTACATTCTTCCAACCATGCGGTGCAGTTGGTTGCCACACACCGCGCCATACCTCACTTAATAACTTATATAGTTTGATTATGTGCACTGCACTTTTCCAGCTGTCATACATTTACAAAGATTAGAGCTAATCCAGCCAATGTAAGGTAGGTGGAGCGCATAAGTTATAATGCCACCAGCTTTTGTATCCTTACCATGAATGAAGTGCTCATGCTTCGCAAGGCTTCCAAGTTAAGGAGCGTGAGTATAATTAGAAATCATATTTTTGGAGACTGCTCATGTCCTGACACAGATATCACCAACGTTTGCGACGACACTGGGAGTGGGGAACCATTCGAAAGGTTGACGTAATCATGCGCCTTACAGCTACGCGATCTAAAAAGCAAACATAAAGGTATTCAAAACCTGAATGAAGCTGGTCACTCAGGTTTTCATGGAGAGCCAGCCTGCCATTCCACGAAGCTTGAGCACATGTCAAATTCAAGGAATGTTCTTTGCAGTATCGTTAATAAAGAATAAGACACTTACGATATGGAGTGAATAAGCAAGACACCATGCAACCTACTCAGACATTATGGAATGTCTGACAAAATCTTACTCAGTAGTCTTCTTTAAATAATGCCTAAGTTTAAAGTTTCACATGACGAGAACCGTTCTTATGCGTTTTGCATACATTGGTAAAATACGCAACATTCCCTAAGACGTGCTGCATAAAATGGAAATAATAGTCTATATTACTTCAACAGGAAAATCGAGGCAACACACACTCTACACCTGCTTGTAGCTCGTGACAAAGAATCTCTGAGAATAAGAAATATGGCAACCCGCTGGATTCTAAGTAGTTTCAGCTAGAAGTGTCGCTCAATTCTAAGTGGTTTAAAGCGAGTAGTTTCAAGCTAGAAGTCAGAACTGACAGCGCAGCGCTGTCATTTCTGATCGGGAATGCATTTCGTCAGACGGGACGGAATATATATACATGTATATATATATATATATATATATATATATATATATATATATATATATATATATATATATATATATATATATATATATATATATATATATATTGTCGCCCTGAGATCGCCTTCATATATGCTGTACAGCTCACACACCAAGCATTCGCGCCAAGCTGTTCCGTGGTCGCAAGAGGTCCCTCATATCTAGCACAATCCAATGCGTACTCACCGCAGTGGCAGAGGTCTTCTGCGTCTGTATGCGCACAGTTAGGGCGATGTGGCAACGGGCATTCATCTTCCCATGCGTAGCTGCAGTGGTGGAGCATTGGCACTGAAATTGAAAACAAAAACAAAATAACATAGGCTCTTGAGTATTCAAAGAACTCTTTGAAAAAAGACAGACACGCTTTATTACTTAACGTGTCATTAGCAACGTTAGGTTCCTCGCATTAACAGTGATGGCATCAGGTAACAAAAATAGCCCGTTATGCAGGGTAATATCTCACATCTTCTATGTAGAAATTTGTGAAATACTTGGTGTGATATCTGGTACTGAAGCGTTATGTACCTCTCCTATTTTGCATCCTGAAGCATCGTCCAAATATGAATACTGTATTAAGAGATGGAAGTCAAAGTAGCGTGTAATAAACAAATTTTTGGACTTCACGCTTGCTGAGCCTGCTTACCGTCGTTGCGGTATACGAAGGAAACGAAGCGCTGACTACGGCGTTTATGTTCCGACGGTCAAGCTTCCGTGCTGCATTGACTCGTTAGGAGAAGCGAGGAAAATTGTGATGCGTAATGAGGCTGGGCGGCCAAGGAGGATGTTCGATTTTTAGAGGTTTATTCCCCAAGCCGCATTTTTGAAATCGCAGCTTCAGTACCTTTATCGCATAGAAGTAATCCATTCACCTACCACGGTCAAGGCTCTGTGCCTTGCACGAACGCATTTAGGCTTTATTTCGCCATTGTATGTACATACTTGCGCTCATTTCCATAAATCTAAGACTCCAGGGAATTGACTTACATCTACTTGCATCAGGGCTTTAACAGTAGGCTAGCTGTAGACAGATTTCCATGCCAAACAAGCCCATCGTTTACCATGAAATGAGGCGATGTCACACAAGTCTCGAAGAATATCAGGGCTCTATGACAATTTATAACGATTTGGTTATCTAAAACTTGGAGGACGCCTAAGCTTCGCATTTACGAGTGGAACGCGATACCATTCAAAGACTGCTTCTAACGCTTCCCCGCAACTGAAGTTTAAGTGACTATAATGTTTTCTTGGAGACGCTGGTGGTGAACGCTATGCACGTAGGCGAGCTTTCTTATTCTTTCTTCTACTACTGCCCCCCCCCCCCCCCCCTCTCTGGGCACTAGGATGGTCGCAGACTGGGGAGAGGCGAGCGCATCTGGATGATGCTGCGGCAACGAACCGAGTGAGGGGCGCCACTCCCGCTAAAACAGGCCTCAAACAGCAGCTCGAAAAGTGGTTTGCGTTTGAGTTTCCGCGTCATAGATTTGTGTTCTTTCGTATATTTAAACTACAAACCGACAGCATCATGTCTGTAGTTTCTGTTTAAGTCGTACTGAACGAATTTTCTAACGCATATTAATTTGAGCAATTCAGTTAGTTTAGTAACGCCTCTGCGCCACCAGGAGGGCCTGTAAGGTTCGAGATCCATGGTTCGGGATTATTTTTCTCTAACGGACAACACCTGACGCCGACGCCGTATGTTCCGCAACACGGGGCTCTCAACGCTATCGTGTTTAATATTGTGTACATCCCTCGCGCTCTGGTAATCTATGTTACGCTGAGTATTTAGGAAGTACCTGGCCATCCAGCATTGTTTGGAGTTCTTCAAACAAAACCAGGTTGGCCAACGTGCTCCTGTGAATTGAGTAGTTTCTTGTGTATGTCACAAGCGTATATGTGTTTGTGACGACACCAGCACTACGAGAAGCTCGTTGTAAACGATCGTATGACTGCAATGGCATGATTTTTACGCCGGCCTTCTACATAAACCGACGGCATAAATGCAATAGGGTACTAGATAAGTTGTGAATCTGCTAGCCGCCTGGTCAGCTCAGATGGTAGAGCGGCTGCCACGGAAGGGCAGTGGTCGCGTGTTCGATTCCCTGACCAGGTCGAATTTTTCTTCAACTGCGAGGCTTTTCTTCCGAGGAACCGGTATGGGTTTCCTTTGTAGCAATTGCTACGAATTGGTGGATATCTGATTTTCTCTTTATTAATTACTTCTCCCCACCTTGCGTGTTTCCGCAGAACAGTTACGTCAGATATCATTTGTATTTCGGAGAAGAAATGCAAATACTCGCTAGCTTTGACTATCAAGAAGGATGATGAAGTTTGAACAACATTGAACAGTTTCTACACAGCATAATTTGCAACGATGAAATTACTGTGCAAATTGGGCCGTTCCGCAAGATGGTGCAGTCTTACACGCTGCTTAAAAGGTGCAAGCCGTCGCAAGCAAAAAAAAAGACGAAAAATTGGCGCGGGGTACCGGTCGAGTGTTCCGAAGAGCTGGCTGGTTTAGAACGGTGGAAGCATTGGTGTGAAACTAGAAGGGACTTCTTAGCTCGTTTCTTCGTTTGTTTCCCGCAGGAGTCATGCAGGCCTCAAACAAACACCGTGATCAAGAAAGTGGCCAAATGGTCGCAGCAACCGACTACATTGCTCGACGGTAGAAGCTGGATTCAAACATTGATTTCTTTTTCAGAACGAGAGGGACGACAAGAAGTTACCTACCTACGTCATTCTAAAGTACGAATCACAAGGAAAAGAAAGCTTCGCCTTAAAAATAAAAAGGTTGAAGAAAGCTTTTTTATTACTGTAATGTTATTGCTTTGCTGACATTCCGAGCGATATACGGAGTGCGCTGTTATGACCTGCTTGCTCAGCACTGGGCACAGCTTGAGGTACTCCATATATCAGCTCTCCGTGTTATCACAGGGCTCCCAAAACATGCACGTGTCGAGGACCTACATCGCTATGCGAAGTTGCCTACCCTCCGTGCAACCATCGAAGCATCGAAGGCAGGACACGAGGAACGCCTGGAGCACAACAGACAAGGGAGGACTCTACTGGCCTACATTGGAAAGGATACATCAACTTTGCCACAACTGCCATCCGACATCTCACCGTGGGATGACATTGCGGCCGTCGACACTACACCAACGCCCCGAAACATGGGCGCCCAACATGCGTACTGCCGGGCAGCATTCGCTGCGCGTCATGTGCAGACATTGGCAGAAGCACCGCCAAGCCATGAACAAGTGCACACTGACGCAGCTTTCGACCCATGCACCAGCGAGGGAGCAGTCGCCTACCACGTAGTGGGTTCTTGTGAGACACATTCTATCTTTACAACTGCTGATGTCCACGACCCAACGGAACTTGAACTCCGCGTAATAGTCTGGGCATTAGATTGAGTTTCAAGCACCACGCAAGCAAAACACATCGATATATACACCGACTCTCAGTATGCGCTGCATGTCTGCAAGTTGCGCCACACAGCATCATCGGAAATACACCTAGTCAAGCAGGGCTTCCGTCGTGCCGAGGCCCACGGGGTCACTGCAACACTTGATTGGATCCCTGGTCACCAGGGCATCGAGGGAAATGAGAGAGCCAGCGAGGTGGCGCGCGCCCTTCTTTCCAACCGCGTGGTCTCCCGGGATCCTGCAGAAACCCTCACAACCAGAACAAGCAGCACGACAAATGGAGCCCCGTGTGACCCAGACAGAGCTATGAGAGCAGCAGCCAACCGACGCAAGAGGGAACTCCGTGCGAGTGTGCCCTCAGACACAGACTCACTTCCCGCGGGTCTTCCCAGGTCGGGGAAGGTGCTGCTGCACAGGCTCCGTTCCGGCTTTGTCCTCCCACCGGATGTGCTAGAGCGGTGACGGCAGTACCGGCCACGCCGGGCAAGACACCCTCCATCTCCCTCTCCCAACTCCCTTCTATCGCAGGAACCCGGCCCTGCCACAGCCTCCCCGGACCAAGAAGCACTCCAGGCGCCACACAGGTGCCCTGACTGCGACATGGCCACGCGGCCATCCGCAGCCCATCCGTTTTGGGAGTGCCAGCGACACGCTCAGCAGCGGGACCACCACCTGAGGGCGGTGCGAGTGTCGTCCTACGAGGAGTGGATTAGACCGGCAACTGGCTCGATGGATTTCGACAAGGTCATTCTCGACTCTCTCTTGGCTTTCGCCAAGGATGCGCTATTTATAGGACGGCCCTGCATACGCCTCCCCCTTCCTCTTTCTATTCCCCATTATAGGCCTTCGAGCCATCCCTTGATAAATATATTTGTCATCAACATGATTACTGTAATGTATATACAGTGCGCCAAGTAATTAATAAAGCGTCTTTCGTTTGCCTTTTCGTTATCAATTCTACATTTCAAAAATTACAAGTAAATTTTCCAGTTCTCTCCTCAGCTTTATTTTCTTAGTTTAATGTGACTTCACATATGAATTTTCGCGAGAATATTTTGTTGAACGTAGCGCATCGCGGGGGCGCACGCGTAGTTTTTATTCTGATCTGCTTCCACTTAGCATTATTCACTTATTCTTACGGAACGTGTTTGGAAGTTGGCCAACATTCCCACATTGTCGAAGAGACATTTTATATCTCCAACGCGGTCGATGTCTGCCTCTAACGATGTCCCATTGGAAGTTACCAACGCGACATATTACGCATTGAGAGTTCAATGGGGGGAAAGTGCGCGTCTTCGCGTTTGGGAATGCAACATGTGAGAAATATTTTTGTATTGCTTGTTTCCGGCGTCTAAATGTTTGTGCCCAATATGCGACGACGATACCAAGACTAGCTTGCTATGCGGCCAGACAGATTGCAACTCAGCTAACGCTTGCAGCTTGCGCGTTGGCGTGACTGCACGTTGGTGTCTAATGCGAATTTTTTCTGGCCCTTTCAAACAATATTGCGTGCACTATTAAATGTAATTTCTTTTGCGATGCATGAAAATTCCAGTTGTCTTTAAAAAATAACACGAGCATATATATTTTTTTCTTTCATAAGAAATGCACTGAGTAATTAAACATCACCTTTTCTAGTCAAACATTTTTATGCTGTGACTTCAGCTTTCAAATTATTCCTTGTCGTATACAGTCATTGATGAGTAAAATCAACGAGGTGTCGCTGGAATTGCTACTCTCTTCCACAAACAATCTGCACTGAAAAAGGGGCTAAAAATATGAGAAGGCCATCTGCATAAATTGCACAGTTGATAATGGTGCCAGTAGGCAACTGTTGCTTGAAAAGCGAGCACTTCCCTACCATAACAAACGTAAGAAATCGGTAAACATTACTACCGGAAGCATAGAAATCTCCACTGAGAAAGCTTGAGTCAATAGCTGGCTGTATTAGTTCCCCATTTCAGCGTCATTTTGTACCCACAACTTCGCTCTCAATGAAGTTTGAAGTGTCGATATTGTTTAAACATATCTGTTTGTACGTCAAAATCTACTTTTGTCAAACGTTATAAACAATAATAAGGTACATTTACAAAACTACGATGTACTTACCACATTTGCACCCGCAATTGCCCCCGATTAAAAGGCAGCATATCTTATACCCTACCGGGCACTCAGCTGATTCACAGGCGTGGTGGAATAAAGGGTGGAGAGGGTAGTCCGGAAGGTGCGTGGGCACGCCATGTTGAAGACGATGGTCGACGAAAGGAGTAAAGTCTGGCACTGTAGAACATACGCATTGACCATGAGTAAAGAAGTCTAAATTAGTAAATACCTATGGGGCATAAATTATTTTTACATTCTAGAAGAGTTGAATGTTGGGCTAGTTGGTTTTCCATAATGGAACAAACTAACTTAGCGCAATAAGAACCAGAGATGCAAGAGAGGTGGACATATACAAGCGCTTGGCATTGTCCACTTTTTTTGAGTCTGTAGTTTTTATTAGGCTAAATTACTAGTTCTATCAGTTTATACCTGTATTTTATAAACATACAAAAATACAGGATGTGTTTTCGAACTTCTTGCGCTCAAAAAAAAAGAAACAGTTCGAAAAAATATTTGTTCTTCATTATTTATGTTCATGTTATCTAAGAAATTTGCTCGTTTAAATACACTAAACACATTATAAGATACGAAATATGAATTTCTTAATTATAAAGCCAAGAAGCAATTGACGGTCTAGCCGGGTGCGCGAAACTTGGTGTAAGCATCTGGTACTCCTATATATATTCTATGGCTGAGATCTACACGTCCTCGTGGCGTTGACAGAACGATTAGCGTATTACGAACTCTACTCACGAAAATACATCCGTCAGCTTAAACCGTACTCAAAGTCCTGGCTATCTTTTATACATCTGTCAAATATTTTCAGGAGGATTGTGCGACGTTGAAGTATCACGTTGAACACTGGCATGTTTTATACTATGTAAACAAATATTTTCTGAAGTCATGCTACCGTTAATTTTTTTTAGGACGCAGGCCAATGATAAACAAAAGATCATCGTTTTCATACCCGTTACTCTCGTCGTTTGTGTTTTCGTTAAGAAAGATGTCTCACGAATTCTCTCACTGAACTTGCACAATGCCGTGCGGGGATATGTTTCTTAATTCTGTGTTGCCTCAAATAACCTTTCTCATAAATATATTGTAACCCCATTTCTATACATTACTAGAAATGTATTGCTTACTTACCATTGTGTCCTTTCTGAGACGTGGCCGTACCGGCAAAATATCCAAGAAGCGCGATGAAAATGTAACTCAAAGTCATTGCTGTGTACCTGCGCAAAGACCCACAACATTGTTATCTTTTAATGAATACTGTGCAATCTAAACTAAAGATACCTGACAAAATATTAGGCTTCTGCGTAAACGAGTAAATTTCCAAAATAACATGAATATAAATAATGAAAACGAATCATTTTTTTTAACTGTTCATTTTTGTGCGAGAAGTTCGAAATCACTTCCTGTATTCTTTTTCCTACTTTACTAAGATAATATAGAATAGTGGGGCACATGTCGCTGCAAGATATCTAGCTTCATGCTTGGAATGAGTCTTAGTGCATATCTGCCTGTCAGAAAGACCAGGTCCACATTAAAAGTTCAAGTCTTCGCATCATGCACGGTTCTGCTCTCCAGTGATTATAGCCTGTTGAGTACTAGATTGAACATTTCCGTGTTAAGTATGCTTGAAACGTGGCCGCGGCTCTTTCCTGTTTGTGAAATGTCAATGCCGTCCACTTTTGCGCCCCATATGTCTTAAAAGCTTTCAATAAATATCATGGCAACAAATTTAGCACCATTGGCTGGCTATACACCTAAAATCTAATTCTTACCTCAGATATCGTCGGAGTAACTAAAATTCTGAAACAAGTACTCGTGGCAGTCAAGCCAGGTGGTTTTTCTTTCAAATACAGTTAAAATATGTCACAGGAGAAGGACACTCGTTTGCATGTTCATTGTGCTTTCAGCCAAGAACAGAAGATGGCGCGTGTTTGTCCAGACGGACTTTGGGACCTTGCCAGAAATTCAGGTGTTCAAGGTATGTCTTCTTTGTTCTCGGCATTTCTGGACATCCATCTTCTATTCTCTTCAGGATCTACTGAGTACGATGCCTTTTTTTCTTCGTGTACTGAAGAGAGCAGAGTTTGACGAGCGAGCGTTGTCGCAGAAAAGCTGGTAGCAATGGGCTAACGACACAAATACGTTGGACTTCTTTTGTTCCACACAGACAATAGCGCGAAGGGAACCAAGCATGTTCTAAAGGCCAATTTTTACGTAACCACACATATTTTGGAGGGGAGATTTGATGTTGGTGTGCACGTTGCCAGCTTTACTAACCTGCTCCTAGATCTGCGTTTGCTTGCGAGTTGCCTATTACTTTTGTCTTATCGATAGGGTTTTCCGTGAAAGTGGCATGCTTTATCTGTTTTTTTTTTACTTTCGTTCGTGCCTATATTGTAGTTGATGTTGCCTCACCTACGCATACCGAAGGCATTTGTCCACACGCCAAGCGCCACCATCAGGACCAGTGACCAATATAACTTTTCTTTAATTTCATTTAAAACGATGCTCGACGCGCATTTGTGCCGTTGCCACTGGTGTCAATGTCAGCACCGTCGTGCTATTCTGCTATTCTCGGCACCCACGCGGCCCATGTGCGAAGGGTCTCGACGGCACGCCCACAGACGTACTAGGTGTTTGTATACAAAGCCGACGAAGCCAAGAAGATGCACCGTCATTATCCGCTGAATCAGCTGTATCTAGCCAGGGGCACTATTCTTGCTACAACTGCTTGCATGAGTGCGCGGTAGATACACGGGCCTTAGTGGAACGGACAGCAGATGCAAGCTAGGCCTATGTATTTTTCTATTTTGCCGCTGAAAAATACGTACGGTTTTCCTTTATTCTCCGAATCTCCCACACAAGTCAACGGTGACGCTTGCAACGCCGTCCGCACAACGTATTGTTTATTTTCATATTTTTCATAATTTGTAACCGATGTTCCTAGTTCTTGTTATATTAACGCCAAGAACAATTTTCTTGGTTTATTTATGAGTGCTTAATTTGAATATTGACCTGAATTGTGAGGCCTACAATATCCCCATCAATTCGACTTTGGTTGTGGTGAGAGGTTCGTTCTGCATTATTGTGACCCGCGCGTAACAGTAGACAACACGCGAAAATGTGACAAGGAACTTTGGTAGACATAAACACGCTTCACTTACAGAAACTATGGAAATTATTGATAAATTCTACAATTTTTTCAAGTAGGCATTGAAAGATACTCAAAGACATAAGTGATACGACTATTCTTTGCCCCATGATGAAAGATTGCGGTGAGTACACGACTTTATCGACTCACTTAGTCAGCGTCTGTCGCTAACTTCCTATACAAAAACTGTTCCTCCTATTTGCTCTACACCTCTGCGCATGGAATGGGAAAGTATTTATCAAAATCAAAGGTGCTTGCGTAAGCGCTTGCATTGCATCTCCTTGCTCTATGTAGATCACGTTCTAGTCTAGTCATACTGAAAACCAAATAAAAAATCCTTGGATGCAACGTATCGCGCTTGTTGAAACTTTATCGCATAGGTGTAAAACTACAAGCGACCCCCCCCCCCCCCCCTCCAAGAAATTCATGATAATAAATGAATGAGGTTCCAAGACCTCAAGACTTCCTCGTCGATCAAGTCTTAACAATGTGAACCATGGGACAAGCCCATTAAGCCATTTTAATACGCTCAAAGTTGGAAAAAAAAGGGCAACAGAAAACCCTTTCCGTATAAGTGCCCTAACAAATCCTAGAGTCTAGACTTTCCGGACCTCTTCGAAAGGTCTTATGACTTGCATTACAAAGTTGGAAGGCGTGTAAACCCCCTTATAAAGTCGATCAATCAAGAGTCTTACTAAAGAACTTAGCGGTGAGATAGGGATGAAGTGACAGCGCACCTCATTTTATCGCGTCACTCTAGGTATAAAGATAATGCGAGGAGCGCCCAAAGATGCCAGTGCGAAACTATGGACGTGGTACTTCTCTTCGGAAACCTCGCAACGACAGGTATCACGTGTGGGAAAACGATGGCACAAGCGGGCAGTGTGTGCCTAGCTGTATCACATTTGTTTACGACAAGCAAAAGCTGTGTGTAACCGGACCTCATAAATTCAGCTGCTTCTGTGAACCAGTCAGTCCGATTGAACCACCAATATGAATGGATGAATGTTATGAGCGTCCCCTTTGGAACGGTGCGGTGGGTTGCGCCACCAAGCTCTTGCTATTATACTGCCTAATGCCCTACCTACGTTAAAAAAAGAAAAAAAGAAAGAAAAAGAACACTACGAACTGCCACAACCAAATTTTCTTGCCCCCTATTTGCGAACTTTGTTTTTGTACGTTTCCGCCTTTTGTCGTTTCCCTACTTTTCTTCTCCCAATCTCCCAATCACCTCTTAATAATCTCTATTATGGACATGTTTACTTATCCACTGCTCTCCCTGAACCCAAGGGCTTCAAGGAGGCCAGTGATGCCTAAATCGACTGCTGGGCAGGCGTCTTCAGACTCTAATAAAGCATGCTCCATCGTTTCCCTAACTTTACCGAAGCAAGCACATCCTTCTTCTTCCTTCTTATATCTTGCTTTATAGGTGCGTCTTCTAAGGCATCCCAATCTCGCCTCGAAAAGCAATGCGCTTCCCTTTGAATTATCATAAATTATTTATTTCCGGATTTCGTTTTTAACTCCTAATTAGTTACTCGTGGCAGGTTTCTTTTCTATTGCCGCCATCCAGGAGATTATTTCAGCCTTTCTGACATTCTTCTTGGCGTTCTTTGTTGCTGTGTTGCCCACCTTACAGGCCGCGTACTTCCCTGGATACATCTCGCCACCCTAGGGGGCGAAGGGCACGAAGGTGAAGCCTAGATTCCACCATGCCACCAACGCGACTGGCGATAAAAGGACACAGGCTACGAGTTGTGCTGCAGTATTACTGTCATGTCACCCGCTTGTGTCCTCTAAGTGATACCACGTGGTGCTGTGAGCCAGCATTTAATTTCTGAGTTTCTTACCAATCTCGTATCTGCGGGCCGCTCGTTCAGACGAATTCGATTATTTGTAATAGTCGTTACTGTCGTCGTCTAATCTTGCTGCTGTCTCGCACACGTGCACTTGCGTTAATGCTAGTTCACTGTATTCATGTCACACATGTACATAGTGAATTTACACAAACACAATAGCAAAACAAAGCTTACAGAAAACGGTTACGGTGCTAAGCAGACGAGGACGAAGTCAGAGAAAAACGACATATACGGGCGCCAACTTCCAACTCTTCATTCACCAGAAACCACGCGGTTACATACGAAACCTAAGTGCAACGTAATCACAGTAGAGATAGAATAAGAGGGGTGATAAGAGATGACACTGCTCATAGGCCAGTGAAACAAAATGTTATCGCAGGTATAGGAGCACGAGCGCATTACAGGCGTCATCCGAGTATCCAACCAAGTGTTGCCGCTGCGCGTTCCAATCTGGGCGGTGATTACAGCTATCAATAGTGAACGACATTTCTTTGTCACTAAAGTCTATGCTGTTGTAAAAAGACCGTAAAATTACAGGAGCATCCTACGAGACCGCAGCTGAACGAACGCCGTAGCTGCCGCGTCCTGTAAGGGGCTTCAACGGCTCCGAATCCGTTTCACAATGGAATCTTATTTTGGGGTATCATAAAAAGTTACGTTCAGTGTGACTGATGTGGTGGGTACCGTTATTGTCTTGAAGTGCCAGGAAGCACATCCTATATTTGTTTAGCTAATGGAGCATTAAAACTTCAATCCAACTAACTTTCTTTTTCTCGGAAGTAGCGCGACCTGAGCCTGAGAACACGTCACCACGCTGAAGAACACGGCCAGACACACGTAGACCTGCATACTGCGGTGGCTTCGCATGGGCGAGCAACGGTAGCTTTGTCCCAGGTTTCTTCAGTTTCCAAGGTTTTAGCTGCCGAAAGGTGCAACCGTGCAGCGTTGTGGATTCTGTGGCTCATGTCAAAGGATTGCACGGCAAGTTTGAATGAACTTGAATTGTTTGTTGAGTCAGAAAACTGTTCATCTGCGAATCAATGATCCACCACCTGCCCGTCCGCCTGCCTTTCTATATGACCCACTCCCTTGCCATAGGTGAATATGCTAGGCCTCATGCGATAGCTTTTGTGACGTTCAGCCGTCGCTATTCATTCTGGACATGCACTTGAGCGACGTAGATTGCTCTATCGCCCCTAAGAATACAAAATGTGTCGCCGGACCGTCAGCCCGTGCTTGCTTTTCACTTCGTCTAGCCGCTCACAGAGCCGACATATCTAGTTGGTTTGCCTGTGCGGTGGTGATTTGCATAGTGTGCCGCTGCACGAGTTTCTTCCGGCATTGGCGGCGCGCTCATGTCTCCTGCATATGCCTCACAACTGCTAATAATAACGCGCGAAAGCGAGGCCACGGATGCCACTCGCACCTTGCACTGGCGTTAGATTACGCACCGCTGCTCAGGACGAGTTCGACTAATGCGGCAAAAAAAAAAAAAAAAACTCGCAAGTCAACTGCGCTTATCACATCACGATTATCTCTTGTTGGGGCTTCGCACATCGTTTTCAACGCTGGCTGCAAACGAGGCGCGGGTAAGACTGCGCTACTTCAACAAAAACACCACTAGTAGTCACGCGTCAGCCAGTACGAGTCAGCCATCTTGTTTTTTTGCTTTTATTTATTGTGATATTTTTTTTCATGCCATACGCCTATGGGCGTCGTTGAGCGCAAGGCAAAGCAAGGCGATGCGAGGCGTAAGGGAGGAGCGACCAAACGGCATGGCACGCATGGACATTTCATAGGAGCACGGGTGAGTTTCATGACGTCGTGCTCTAGCTGTCACAAAGGAAGACAAGGAAGTGACATGGGTGCGCGCGCACAGCATTTCAGAGAGCTTGCTTGCTTGCTTTTCAAGGAGAAAAGCATGCACGAAATCGTGGCCTATGGTTACAGCCCCGGGCTGCTGTGCTTGACGGCCAATGTTCGATTCCACTGTTGGTCACACATTATTTTCCGTTTGCGCGGGAATGTATAGAGAAGCTTCATCCAGACAGATGCTGAATTCAGGTTGATAGACTAGTAGCGCTTCCGCACTAAAATAAGCAAGGAAGCTCACTGCGTTCTTGATTACTTGCGTCGTTCCTTGGTACTCGTACCACTTTATTTATTGTATTTTGTTTATTTAGGTACTCTCAGGGCCACTAGGGCGTTGTAGAGAGGAGTGGTTAGCACTTCAATAAACTTAGAAATGGTGAACATGAATGAAGTTCATCGGAATTGGAGGTGGTGAGGTGGTTCCAGTCAGAGGCTGTCTTCGGCATGAAGGAATTTGCGCATTGATGTGTGCGGCAGCTAAGCACATGAACTTTCACATTTATTTAATAATTTATTTATACCCAATGCCATTGTGGCGTTACAGAGAAAAGTGCTGTTACAAGTTCAACATGGCAGTCTTGAATGATGCATGCTCAAGGTTGCTGGGGATGGAGGCGGGGAGGCAATTGCTTTCGGATGATGTCTTCGGCACGCAGGAGTGGAAGTACATGCCGGTCTGGGAGAACGGCTCTTGAACTTTAATGTTATGGTCAACGCGTGATGAAAGGTAACAAAGTGGCGAGAACAATCTGCGTTTCCATTCATAATGCGTAAAGAAGATTATATGAAAGAGACGCAGGCGGACCTGCTTCCTTCTGATAGAAAGGTTAGGAAGGTAAAGATAAATTTTTATTTCACTATTATTGATGGTGCTAGAATAATTAGCAAAAATGAACAGCTGCATTTATTCATAACGAATGTTTCTACTTTTCAGCTACTGTAGTGTTTGGTGCAGGCGAGCGGAATGGCTATATATAAGGGTATAGGGAAGGCTGGCAGCATGCTGTCGGGGTTCCTTGCTTGACAAGCGAAACAGCTTTGCATAATGGGTTTTCATTGGCGCGTGTCTACCGCCGTGTATCACCCCGAGATGATGAAGGCGAACCGCTGACGACAGTGGCCGATTCTACACGGCACGAGGACCGGCAATCAGGGCCAGCAACAAGTGCCGCGTTTACGACCTTGGTCGTCCGCGACCCAGGGTTCCAAAGATCTTTCAGCGGCCCGTGTTCAGGAATGATCGAGGGGAACAAACGCGTCACCGGTGACCAGATGCGCCTACGAACCAGCATGCGCCGTGTTTGCGCGGCTTGGGGAAAGGGGAACGTGTCGTTGCGTTCGGCCCCAGAACGTGGGACCTATGGGGAACCCCTTTGGGAAGTACGAGGAGCCGAGGAGATGTGGACCACCAGGAAGTGGTTTACTCACCATTCCGACACGCGATATACACGCGTGACGTAATGGGCTCCACTGGCAGCAGCATTCGGGGACGCATGACTAGCAATCGCAACACCTGCGGATGATCCGGTGGTTTTGCCTTTGCACGTTCTTGAGACGTGGTGACAAAGCATTTATTTCATCCGGCCGCCTCAGTTTACAAGTGTTTCGAACTTGTTAGTGTTTTATTGCTCCTGTTGCGTTGGCGCTCCGATGCTATGCGCGGCGCTCGTATGGCATTTTGCGCAACGTACGGTTACTTTAAGCTTGATACCCGCTCTGCATTTTTTTCATGTTTATTCAGGAAGAGGAGTACTTACATATTGCCGTTATAGAGGAAAGGGAGCTCGATGGTTTAATATGCAGTGCACCACTCCCGCGACGTTCCTCGTACAAGTTTGCTGATTGGTGTGCTGGTGGACCATCCTCAAAGCCACTAAGTAACAACTCGACTGTAAATGTTTAGGGCGAGGCACCGAGGGATAAGAAACATCGCCCCGATGGGCCGACCAGTTATTCTGGATGAAACGTAATGTCCCATGCACCGCCAGCTCTTCCCTGACAGGGTCGCCCTACCGGTATTCCAGTTCCACCTTGCATGATATACATTATTTCTTGCAAAATATATTGGTAAATACAAATTGTCTTCAAGCTTCAACTGTGCCCGCTTCCTTCCATCCGAATCTTCCAGTGAACTTATCACCGCTAATCTTAGCAGCAGTACTCTTACCTTGCGTGGGACATCTCAGGAAGTGCGTCTCCGACGCCCAAGTGGGAAACTGATGCCTCTGTCACACGAGCATGCGAAAACTCTTTTAAGTAAGCGGTCTTTTACCAAGTTGAAATACTTTTGAATGGAGAAGCGTTGCGCAGCTGACTCACGGTACCAACAAGCTCTTTCATGCGAAGCATACTAGCCGCGCAACCACGCTCTTCCTTGCTGCGCCGCGAGCGGCCGCGGAGCTACCATATGACGTCAGAACAGCTGCAAAAGCGGAGGCTCAACTCGTGCGCTCGCTTGCGGCCGCGTAGCTACATAGCCGGGTCTCAGCTCGTGCGCTCGCCTGCGGTCGCACAGATGGTACTGAGGCCTAACTCCCGCTCCTCCCGCTAGGGCACTGACGTCACAACAGCTGCAAGCCGGGCTCAACTCTTGCGCTCGCCTGCGGTCGCACAGCCGGTGCTGCGGCCTAACTCCCGTTCCTCCCGCTAGGGCACTGGCGTCATAACCGCTGTATAAAAGAGCGGCACACTCTCGTCGAGGCCAGTTGTATAGCGCGATGGCGGGAAAGGAAAGGGCCGCTCGTCAGACCGCAAAGCGCAAGAGTTACAAAGAGCCACGGAAACGGCCGAAGAACGAGAAGTTCGGCTTGCCAAGCGACGTGCACAGTACGCGGCTAAACAGCAGCGTTCCTCCACAGAGTCCGAGGTTAAGGATGAAGTTGCGAGTGTATCTGGGAGTACTTCTACTCTAGTATGCTTCGCATCCTGGGCTTAACCTTAGCTAAGCCACAGCCATTTTTTTAGCGTTTCCTTCTGGACACGCCACCGAAAGCGTGGCGCTGGCGTTGGAAACAAAACCGTGCAAATAAGTGATCTATCTCGAAATATGCATGTGAAAACCGATTGTATTATACTTTTCTTTCAAATGAGGAATGTTATAGCAAACATTTATTCCCGTACTTTAAAGAGCGTTTGTGGGACTACCGAATTGTACAAGTTTGTCTGGCAACATTGGGCTTCTTTTACCGCGTTGGCTGCAGCGTTCCCACCGTAGGGTGCGCACAACAAGTACAGGTTGTCTTCCCACAGTAAGCGTCCATGTGTCCCTCTCCGACTATTATAACCACGGTTTTTTGCGTGCGCCCAGGGCTGTTCTGTAAGCGCGATGGTCGTCGATGCTCAAAATTCCGCGCGCGGTTTTCGTCGTCTGCTTGACGAACGCCTGTAAGCGTCATCATGTGACATCCGCGACACGTTCGAAGTGCTTATGAGAGCACTGAAGAAAATGAGCATTACTGGGCGCACTGCACCTTCTGTAAGACGTAACGTAATTTTTACGATGAGCCTAGGTGACGTAAAAATAGGCAGTTGCTCATTTATTTAATATATAATTCTTGGCGCCCACTGGTTTCGAGGCTACTCTTTTTAGGCAGTAAAAGGGATCGACCAACTCTGTTTCCAGAAAAGGCCGCTTCTGAAAAAGTGATCGCTCCTTGTCGTATGTCTGCGTGCGAAACTCCTTTTCGGGAAAAGTCTTTCTGTTAAAAAACATTCATGAGCCCGTGTGACAGGGGCATGATGTTTAAACCCTCGAGAGGGAGGTATAAGGACCTGATTTTACGCAGTCTGTGTATTCTCAAAAAAAGATATAAGTTTGTGAGAACTCTAAATGTTACGTCAGCCTTATATACAACACTGGTGACCTGATAGCAATTTAAGCACGACTATTGAGGAGTAATCTTCACAAGTATATCATCTATTTCACTTTAAGAATGAGCATTCATTGAGTGGAGAAAACTGGAGTGAAAAGAAGTGCAAATACTCAATCCATCCAAGTAACAAATATGAAATAATACAAACATCTTACTAAAAAAAAACATTTAACAGAACTTTTCACGAAGGTGCCCCAGCGAGAAAGTAGCTTCAGTGTTCGAGATAGGGTGCTACAGATATTTGGCACCAACATCCCTTAAGGACGCAGTGACTCAAAAATCTTCTGTCACTTGTATCATGTACAAATGCAAGTAAGTTAGGAGAAATGTCATTCATTTGCAAATTAAGTGTTTATTTTCAGTGACTGTGTGCAGCAGCAGCCCTGTGCGCAGCGAGAACGTTCCCTATCAGTCAGTCATCCGGAGGGCGATGATGCTGCAGAGAGTGAAAAAAACGCATGTTACATTGTTGGTAGAATATATCTGGTGTATTTCTATAAAATATCTGTGTATGCGACGCTCAGTATCAGTAACTGAATGAAACCAGTTTTCGTCCCACTATGTCATGAAGCATGCATATGTGTGTATCACAATGTTGGCAGAGTGGAAGGATAATTGGGCGTGAATATGCCGTAGAGTGCGTGGAAGGTTCACTCGGGAAACGGTGGCATGCGGAATAATGTGTGCCGCCTCGTATTGTAGCACGCCATGTGACCGCTGCTCATCACTTTTTTCGGTATTTTCAGGACAGACTATCATCTTTGACGCTGGCAATAGTGTCATATATGACAACTGCGCTTATGAGGTGATGAGCACTGGTCTAATAAAAAAATGCCGCTTAAGCCAACATTTCGACAAGGGGAAACTTTTCTTCGTGAGGCCACCAACTGTTTTCCATAGCAAACACAAAATAATGTCGAAGAATTTTTTCCTATGACGTAAAAGATGCTTTCTTTCAACTAGTGTCCTCAAAAAACATAATCACTCTCAAAGCCTATTTATACAGACAACATAGTTCTTATGTCTCTGTTTACATTTAGTCGAATTTAACATAAATAATTTATTAGTGTTTTAGAGCTTAACTACTGCAACAGAGAAATGCATCGCGAATGGGTAAATCATAAACGCGCAGCTTATCTTGCAGTAGCTTTGGCAAGCGCAATGTTGCAGTTATTATGAAATATTCCAGATTAAACAATTTCGCGTTCTGGTCTCTTAGTGATGCGTTGAAAATCTGTCTATACAACTGCACTATGCTTACCACAACGACACACTCGTTGCCCAGCATCCTTGTCGCAATGCATAATACGTGGCGCTTTGCACTTCTCTCCCCACGACAATGAGCATGCTGTCTGATGTAGCACTGTACAAAAGTAAAACAAAAAAAAACTTATTTGCCACTGACCACAATGCCGAACCAACTGAGATGTGCAGACATTTACCAGTCATCAAAATGATTTTCTGAAGCTCTCTAATGTCTTCAAAAAAGGTGGTTACTATGTGCAGCCTTCTGTAAACTCCTATCATTAGCCACAGGAAATAAGCGCACTCCTGCAATCAAATATGTAGAATTACCAGAGCTTTGACCTAGCTTTACATTCTTGTCCAATAATTGTACCTGCTCATTTTAAGAATCATCACATTTTTGTTCACCTGATATACCCATATTCTCTATTTCCGAGATAAACGTAGCAATGACAATGCTATTTTGGTAAATCTAGTACATGCTGTGTGAGTGCGAATACACAGAGTGAACTCTGGAAGATTGTCTAGTTTTATAGAGACGACATGGGTACCAGGGTGCCACTTCATGAGAATACCCGTGTAAGAACTTCAATTTTCAAGGTCTCATAGGCCTCTCAAGATCTCAAAGTCTCAGGACCCCCCTTCCACGCATACGCGTAGCCATACCAGGAACGCTAGTGTCCTGCCATTTACCCACAATATTTGAAGCACAACAATTTCTGGCGTCTAAATTGGAAGAAGGCTCAATGCATTCCCAACATATGATACATACACAATGCAATGAATGGTAGTGCTCACCTCTATCGTCATAGAATAGCTGAGGGCATTTCCCTTATAGGCACTTGCCATTATTATTTATTGGTTTTTATTTGGCAAAATTACAAGCATTCCAAATTTTTCCAACTTGACGTGGTTCTCCAACAATTTATTTATGACTTGCTACCCTTTTAGCAATGCTCCTATTTAGATACGACATTTAATCTTGCTGATACGAGACGATTTCGTACCGCAGCTTTACTAAAGTATCTACAGCTTGAGCCTCATAAGTGCTCTGAAATGCTTACCACATTTGCACTGGCACTCAGGGTACATCACCAGGCAGCACAACTTGGTAGTACTGACGTCACATGGAGTTGACGGCAAGGAACACGAACGACCATTCATTCCTCCTGGTTGAAATGGTGGTGCAAATGCAAGAATCTCAAATAATCTTCCCCACTATGTTTTGCACATAACAGGGAAGCGTAGGAAGAATGAATTCGTCTGCTTCTGTACCCTCCAAGCCGGCACAAACACCAGTGTAAATATTTACCCGTTGACTTAGGTGGACGCCTAAAAGGCTTCCTTCCACTTCGTCTCCGTGTTTTGCGACACAATTTTAGAAAATATACCATAATTTAAAGTGCAGCAAACTGAGATGGTACCACTATTTTAAGCCGGCGAGGAACACGAGGCATACTAGAAAAGAAAACGGGAGAGAGAGCCAGAGGCTGAGATGGTATAAGAAAATACTACTGAAAATCTATCTGTCACAAAATACTGGGGAAAAAAATCACGGCACTTGCCCGCTGAAATCCCTGTTTCTCTTTGCCCTCCGGAACTAGTGGTCGGTGGCAGGCCTTCCAGTTGTGGTCGCTGAACTGCTTTAAAAATTGGTGAGACAAGGTTACATTCGTAGGTGTAGCCTCAAAAATTAAACTAACATTGCCAAAACGGAGTTTTCAGAAATGTGATTTCTGTATAGTTTCGATGATTCAGTATTATGAAATGTAGTCGTGAAGCTGTAGCCCTGTAGTTAGTAATTAGCCCCAATCGTAAACTTGACAGATCTTTTCCGATAAATGTTTCGCTCCCTGTTTTTCATCGCAATTGAAAAACCATTTTTGGAAGATGCTTAGGCTTCGCCTTTAAGAGTGGAACGCGATGGCATTCAAAGATCCGTGACTGCTTCTCATGCTTCATGGTAACTACACCTCGTGTAAGCATGTTTTATGGGAAACACTGGTGGCGAACACAATGCATTAAGGCGAGCTTTCTGGTAGAAACGTCACCTCTTGCGTGGGCTTCGCGTGAGCTTGTTTCGCGCTTTAGTCTGAGAAAATTATAGATAAAATGCGTGCGCTGCCGGTGTTTTGTTTCATGACTTTTGTTTTTAGTTGTGATCCTCACGATTCTCAGCTATCACTTTGTAAATAATGTAACACAAAGTATGAGCAACTTTACTGAGAGAAGAAGAAATTCAGTATCGTATATATATACACGGCAATTTTCGCTCACAGAACACACGACGCCAAACACCGATCGCCGACACTGGATTTTTTGCAACACGGGGCCTTTAATGCTACCGCTTCGAAAAATTGTCCTTGGTGAGAAATACAACCTAAGACGAACACCTTCCTAGGGCAGTAGCATTGCAAAGTAAAGGAGGTTAGGAAGATCGCAAGGCCTTGCCGCTATAATCCTCAACTCTATATACCGGGACACTCTCTCTGGATCTGTATAGTAAATCTGAATCAGTATCTTTCTGAATGTGCCAAACTTGTCCTGTGAAAGCCCCCAAAGAGGGTGAAGGTTCATGAAATTCAAATTTTTTAACCACCTATATGGACCACGAAGCAACAAAGAAAGCCCCTTTTTCTCTTTCTCACTCCCTCATACGCATAAGTTTCAAAACTAACCAAGGTATATTATCAGGCGGCTTCAAGCGAATCGTCTGAAGTACACGCAAACATTAACAAAAACTTTTGCGTTCATTATTGGTTTCTTCTTTAGAAGTGACCATTAGAAGAAAATACCAAAGACAAATGTCTTCGTGTGATCTCAATGACTCCGTTTGTGGATTGTGCCTTAAGAGAAAAGCACCACAAAAGTGGACAAAATTAGCAAGAACAGCTGTTATAAAAATACTCATAGTTCATAACACCTAAACCTGCATTAATATTTGCTCAGCAAGTAATTTAGTGGCCCGAAGTTAGACAGCAGTGAATACGTCTAGCTCAATACAACAATCAAACTAAAGCACTTTACCTAGGAGGCGCAGCTAAATTACAAGTTTGTTTGAAGGTTTAAAGAGAAGACAGAAAGTAAAAGAATTATAGCCGAAACAAAAACGAGAAAAGTGACCACTAGCACACCGATACTTGCAGTATCAGTGACAAACAATCTCACTAGTAAGAGCTGGCAGAGAAGCCACGTGCAGCCTTTGGACCGAAGGGCCTAAAGGAAATCGTCCACGCGTCTCCTATAGGTTTCTCTACTTGCTAGGGCTGATCGGGTACGTGACAGCTTGTTTCCTTTGCACGTATTTCTCTGTAGAAATACATTATATAATAATAATTTACATTGCATTCTCTCTAGTACTCGGCATTCCTCATGCATTGTACTTAAGCTGTATTATTCTATTTCTGTAGTTAGACTTCATGCCTCTTGATAGTAGTTACTGAAATCCAACCATCTTAGAAAGAAATATGATAGCAAAGAAGTATGATATCTATAATACCACTCTACGTGGTACTTCAACGTGCAAAGCTCTCATACTCGTGTTTGCTGTGCCTCCTATTCCAGGTCGTAAAATTACAACTGTTGTCGGAATAAAGTGACACGACCAAGAAATACTGACGCGTAGAAATGCAAGTAGAATACACACAAAATCTCGCAGGAGTGGCATTGGGATCGCAGCTAGTGGGGTGACCATGAATTGACCAGAGTTGGGTAGTTTTGCAATGTTTTCTTCTATAGCTAGGTTTGCTGACTAATAGCATGGTCAGAAAAAATGTGTTTTCTTGAGACACACTACAATCTGCAAAAGCGTCTTTTTAACAATGTCAATTTCTTTTATTCGTGAGCTTGATACTCTGAAACGTGGATGGTATTCGCAGGATAATATTTAGTCGAGTAATTACCGAAAGTATTCTATACAACAGTGAAATTGATTTTATTGATGGTTTTTATTGAGAAAAAGTAACTGTTCAATTCGCGTCATATTCACCCGAAACAAACTTCAAGAATGACACTGATTTAGAGATGTGCGGCCCCACAGGGAGCACCCAGAAACGCCTCTAATGTTTAAGGTAGTCGACGCTTTGTTGTCTCTTTGTTTTATTTGAGTTCTCACATATGAAATCTCAACGTCTCATTTTAAAACTTGCTATTTTTATCATTTGATCCATGCAGACATGCCTTCTGAAATCACTTGGCTCATTTTTTTAAGTGCAATGTGAGCACTAAAGTAATGAAAAATTTATTGCTGATATATTTTAAAAATCTCTCATGGATCTTTCCTGTCAGGCTAATATTCACCTCTTCGAGTGATGCAACTCCGTAATTAGATTTAACTGCACACGGCAAAGGCAATGTTCTTTTTTACTTCGAGTGAGGAAACATTAAACTGAAAGCAATTCCTACTGTATTAGTCAAACATCGTTCTACAATGCCGAAAGAGCCGATCTTAGCGAGAGGCGAGGCTTGATAAGCCAGAAAAGGCATCAAAACAAAAGAAGTGTGTGTCGACGTCATTTTGCAGTTTAAACACTAGCCAGCCACGACGTCATAGATTTTGATGGCTGCTGCTAAAGTTTACTTAACGATTGGTCGATGAGGATTGACTACATTGTATCGTAAAAGACACAAAGATGCAGTTTAAAAGCTTTAACTAACGTTTGCGCCCCGAGAATGACGAAAATGCGAGAGAGTGCACTGAAATCTCGAGCTTCACACTAGGGCGAAATTGTTTTTTTTTTGGCGCGACCTTCAAAGCGATGGGATTCCCAACTTCGTTTTAGGTTTCAAATATTCAAACTGTTATACACAAAAAAGGCAAAATAATTTTTTTAAGGAATAATTTATTGATGAAAGCTATTTTCTTATATCTCATTAGGGTCTCTTTACTGTTAAAAATAGTCAGCCTAGGCTCCGATGGGATTGCGCTTACCACAGCGGCACACTCGCTGCCCAGCTGTCTTGTCGCAGTCGATGACACGTGGTAGTTGGCATTTACCTGCCCAAGACGCTAAGCAGGTTGTATCATGAGACACTGTAAGGATGAAAAAAAAAACTTAATATATCTGTGATGAAATTCATAGCTTCGTACTTAGGCGCGAAACCAGAAATATTTCTATTTAGGAAAGCTTTCGCCATCACAAACTCAGTGAACTCCAAAACCAACGCACCCTGAATTCACCGGTACATCATGATCATCTCCGTCTCTAGGCTTATGTTGAAGCTATCGCCTTAAAATAAATTCTCATGTATTACGTACTAAAGTGGTCATATATATATATATATATATATATATATATATATATATATATATATATATATATATATATATGTATGTATTTATATGTGTGTGTGCGTGTATGAGCAATGAGGCTCCGGAATAATTGGGACAGCCATGGGTGATTTAAGCACGATCTCAAAAATGAATACATCAACCTTTTGCATTTCATCCCCTTGGCAAAGCGACAAATGGGGCCGGAATCCTACCGACAAGGTCTAGCTGAGCAGCACATTGCAATGAGCACTCGGCTACAGAGAGGCTACTGGCGTCCTGTCAGATTGCTAAGCATTATCTAGTGACCCAATTATGGGTCGAGGTAAACGTTGTAATATAATTTTTTTACTAACACTTAGAAGCGTTCGCAATTATGTCTATACGTCATGCTGTAAAGCGTAGATGGTACGGTGCTAAAATGATGTAAATGTCTTAAATGCCCATATTTCATGTGCTCGCGTCCTCCACCATTTGAAACTGTAAAGCGAACAAAACGTTAAAAAATGCTGAACTGGGTGAGTCGGTATCGAGTCATGAAAAGAAAACCATGAGTACTAAATGCCGACAAAAGAGCATTGGGCAAGCGATTCGTCCTCTATTATAAAATTGTCTCTCACCCTTCGCGCGGTCATAAGCGTCACAGAAAAAAATGAAGGTCTAGCTCTTTCCAAGAAGGAATTCGACCTCGTGAATGAAATCGTTAGCTGGTGATTATGCGTCATATGCTGAGAATTAAGGTGAATTTTGGACAAAGACTTTGGACAAAATGTTGGAGTAGCAGAACACGTTTTGCTGATTTAGCTAAGAAAACTCATCGCGCATCATAGGCAGACGGAGCGTTGAATTGCGCTCCGTTAAGCTGAAACTCTATATATTTGTAAAACTTATGTTACTATTCATTGAAAAAACAGGAAATATTACCGGCGCATGCCACAGATATTGTATAGCACACGTCCACTCTTCGACAATGTGCACACCGCCAAGTGCACATTGTCGGCAGTGGTGTACGACTGAAAACATCCTTGCATCTTCAGCGGCATGCATTACAGAAAGCCTGCATTACTTTGATACAGCTAGTGCATGCCGCTGGAGTGTGGACGTCCAGCGTCAATACGTAGAAGTCCCAAGTTCTACAAATGGGACAGCGGATGTTCGATTGAAAGCTTGTAAATTTATATTTAAAAGTTCAGTTTGCTGTTCTCACGTGTAGATATTGCAGTGCAAAAGATGTTAATGCCTTTAACGTAAACACAGTTGTAATAGAACCTAACTCGATTTCATTTGCCTATATTTATGGCATTTTATATGGCAGGTGTCCCCGGCAAAGAACTTTTTGCGTCGAGATTAACCCTCCTCTATAAGATGCTGCAGGAGTATGCCCACAGCGCCTTACATTTAGTGGCCTTTGAATAAATACGGATCTTTATTTTTCTAAAACAACTGCCCTAATTATTAATGCTTGGCGTTTGTGATTACACATTTTGTTCTTTTTAGTTACCTTGCGAGGATGGTACTATTGAGTTACAATTTGTTTTCGGCAGACACAAGAAGCGCCAGTCGAAGGCGCTCTGCAAAATAAACCGCAGTTTGAGACTGACAAGACTTGTGAAAGACCTACCACATTTGCAGTGGCACTCGGGGTACATCACCAGGCAGCACAATTTGCTCGTCTTCACGTCGCATGGTGCTGGCGGCACAGAACACGATGGACGACTGGTTCCCACTATAATTGAAATTGTGGCAGAAATGCAACAATCGTAATTATTTTTCCTTTATTGCTTTCGTTCACGCAAAAAGATAGCGTTGGAAGAGTAAATGGCTCTGTCACGTTGAAATTAAAACTTCTATAAAATATTTCGGCACATGATCATCACCAGGCACAAAAGGATTCATAGCCTTTTACCTGAGTGTGATATATGACGCATAGCGTTTTATATTACCATACAATAAGCTGACATCCTCAATTAGGAAAACCCTGAACAACTTATTCTCCAAGAAACGAGATAAGAAAAAATGTGGCACTTGCCCGGTGAACTCGCTGCTCCTGCTGGCCCTCCGGAAGCAGTACTTGGTGGTATATTCTGCAGTGGCTGTCCTATAACTGGCGGCACTATTCATTTAGACAGAGATATTGTTGTAGATAGAGTTGTAAAAGGGCAAGTATTATGGCTAAGAAATTGTTTTCAAAAATGTCATAATTCCACGTGTTCATCAACGTGGCTATTGTGCCATGTATTTTTGAATCCATGGACTTGTTGCAAGTATTTGCAATCGGGTCTTAAAATGAGCCCTTTTGCACTCTTGCAGTTAAAAAGTGAGAGGTGAACTACAGAGAAATATTGTAAAAGTTTACAATAGCAACACTATGAAATAACTATACTACAAATGTCCCCGGCAAGATCAGGATAAGGAGCATCAATGGAAGCGAAAGGAAAACAATATTACTAGCATTTTACGGCTGTTCGTGTTTCTAGTTCTTATTTTCTCTGTCAGCACGGCATTGGGCGTCTTTAAACTCATAGTCGCTTGATTTTTAACTCGCTTGAGTAGTTGAGTTCTAAGAAGGCGTATTACGTAAGCAGCATACCAACACATATAAACGATGAAGGGGAATATTACAGTGAGGCTGTTTGTGGTTTAAGTTCCGTGCATTCTTCCTATCCGTCAACAAATCTGTCTGCCCAAAACCTATCATCATGAGCAATGGCCCGTGCCAGTGGTCGCGCGTTCGTTGTCTTCTTCAACAGCTCGCGCCGTTGCCGCTCATCATGCCAGCGTTCCATACCACCCCTCCCTCTGCGAAGGCGCTGACGGCAGCCACGAGGTCCCCCAGGCTGGAAAGGACCGTCGCGCGGAATGGGAGCGTCTTCGCTAAGCAGCGAACCTCTGGTGCAGACCTCTGCTTCCACGATGCGATGCCCCTTGTGAGGCAATGATAACGTGCAAACCTCTCATAGATTAGATACAACAACGCAAACAACGCCTCAAGCAAATAAGTCTCCTGGTGTGTTGTGTGGAATGCGCCGACAAAGAGCAGTGTCGCACGTGTGGTAACGTTTACCAGCAACTCAGCACTCTTGTGTTGGACTAAACGCTGAATAACTTCCACTTCAGCTGCCATCATCATCGCTGATTCAACCAACAAACGGCATACAATGATTCAATCAACACAAACGACATACAAAGCTTCGCTTACAGCGATTGCCACAGTGCGTGGAAACCGCAGGTTTCTTTTTTTTTATTGTTCTAGAACTGTCAAGCGCAAGTCATGGTTTATTTCCACTATGCTTTCGCGGTTACATTGCCTCTGGGCTCCTGATTCATTTAGCTAACATAGCTCCCAGTCTATTTGGTCAGGCGGTATTAGTTATCTTGGATGAATGGGAAGAGACTCAAAATGACGAAGTGAAATGAATGTGTTACAGTTCGCGTTAGAAATTTTGTATAATAAGCTACGGCTCTCATTAGCGCATATATATGGCGAAAATTGCGTAACCCAACACAGGCTTCAGACAAAAGTTGTACAAAGACGATGAGGGAACAGTCACAAAATTGAGTCGGAGGGTTTCGGACTAGCTGCAAGAATACAAAGCTGCTGCAGAAAAAAAAAGAATAATGCGTTCCAAAGGCCCCGGGTAAACGTTCAAACAAATTCTTTGTCTGAGCTTACGCACAGGTACTCGTAGCTCTAGAAATGCTCAGAGTTTATATTATCTTGCAGATCTCGGTTAAGTACCCGGGTAATAATTACGGTGCACTTCAGTATCGACAGCGCATTTTAAAGAATACATCAGAAGTTCCCCAGAATTTAGGAGATATGCGAGCCAGAGAAAGTATAGCTGAAGTGCCTCCTTCGCCAGTGCCTCCGACCAGTGCTGTTTTGTGATGCGACCCGTTAGCACGTGCTGTTTTAGTTAGCAACCACAATGTGTAATGGATTACACTATCGAGGCCCATGAGGCGCCGCAAGAAAAAAAAAGCGCTAATGATATACGTGGTCACGCAGACAGTCTACCTCCGTAACAGGTCCCACCGCAAAAATAACAGCAGCAAACCTGTTCTGACTACACGAACAAAGCTTCGCCTTTGTATAATACTGGGCCTTAAAGAGCCTTATGGCCGGCATCTTTTATTTAATGCCGGGAGCTTTCGCTAGTAATTGACATTCCGTATACATTGAAAATATTAATTTTCTCGGCGCGGTGAAACTTCCTCGTCGATAGGAACACCGTCCTGCAGCATGCACCGTGCTGAGATTTCTTGCTGCAAAGGTAGATATAGTTAAAGCAATTGTCAAATTCGCTACAATTGGGCAATTACTAAAGTATGCCATGTGCTCCATATTGTTCTCGCAGTAATGGGCCTACTCGTTTTGACCTGCAGAGTTCACTGTGGCGAATTGCAAAATAAGATACAAATGACTTGAACTTCTGAGCCCCTAAATTACCGGAAACGCAAACGAAAGCCTGAAACGTTGTTGACGAGTAATTTTTACACATTTTCGTCGCAATGACACTCATCGAAATTACTCACGTACCTTCTAGCCCTTATATTTATTGGTCCACGCGGCTCTAGTTACTCAGTGGCAGCAGTAGTGAAGTAGTGCGACATGCGCAGGTCGCTTTCCTTAGCCCTGGCTTCTATTGTGAAATTGAGTTGCTTCATTAAACAAGACCACGGACCAAGCAACAAATAAGATGCTATGCTTATTATATAATATAGGCGCCACGAAAACAGGTGTATATTTCCCATTGTTCTTTCTATATGACTTTAAAAAATTTTTTATTATACTTTCAACAACGAAATACATCTCCACTATAAAATCTTTAAGCAGCAGTCGTCGTGGATGGCACCCTGTATTTATTTGAATGTGCAGCTGTGCTGGCGTTCCGTGCAAGCAGCGCAAGCTGTTAGGGCAATGGAGCGTAAGAAGTTCTCGCGAAATGGCTGCGTATTACTTCGACGCTTCAGAAAATACATCTATGCAAGAAAATGATGGCCGCCTTCTTAAGCTTCGCTATAGGCACTATTCTTGTAGCACTCCTTCCCAGCACTACCTAAGCGCAAGCATTACTCCTGCCAAATATTCCCAGCGAGCGAAGGCACATGTAGAATGTCCACAAGAACAATATTGAATTCTTGTCTTACCTGAAGTTTGTGGCTTCACGGGAGAAAGCGGTGGCTTGTTCTGCCCTCGAGCAGCTGTATGATAACGTGCACGTGTTGTAGATGAAAATGTAAACGAAGAGCGGGCCCTCTTATAACAAAATGATCATTACTACATTTTCCATAAAAGTTAGCCAATGATGCCTCTTTTCCAAACTGCCTTCACCAAGATGGGCACTGCTATTTCTGTGCGATAAAGCACGCTACAGGATTAGTGCCCTTTTTGCATCTAAAGAACTGTAGTACTCACGGCAGGGCTATTTACACTAATTAACAATTAAATGACACCTGCGTCGCTTAACAGTTTGGCGTGATTGGAGAGCAGGACTATTCTCACGTGGAAATTCGCATTCTACTACCTACACGTGATATCGATGATAGGTGGATTTGAGCAAGGTGTGTAGAACACACGGCACCATTGGGTTGAGCTAAGTGGGCTAAGTACATGAAAGGGGCTGTCGTAAGGGGAACAGCCTGTTTTTTCTGAGTACAAACAAATTGGGACACTTTTTGCCCATTGGCGTAGAATTACAGGAAGCGGCCACAGGTTCAACCAGCACCCGACATTTATTGCACGACATCGCTATAGCATGAGTCTCATTGCTTGTCATTCACTTCTAGAATGTCCGAGCATGCACGGCAACTTGCCATACCGAAACCCGTAAGTCCGAAAAGGTCCTTCTGTCCCCCCCAAAAAAGAATTCTTGTATTTAGGTCGGCGTTCACTTATTCAGATTCATGAAATGTAAACAATTGCAAATTTTTACTTGAGTAATAATTTAGCTTTAAAAACAAAGATACTAATGCTTTATCGGCTTTTGTGATGTGATATCACTTCATCGAAACTCGATTATATGGATTCTTAAAAATTCTTTCTTCTACCAAGGACAGAAGAACTTGGAGTAACCCAGGCCATCACTAATTTACTACGGATTTCCTTTTCAGGTCCAATAGTCTTAATGCTCATCTTCGACATAATACATTTTGCAACTCGAGCCCAGTGATGGCGAGGACCTTTTTATTTGAAGAGGAGGCTTCGTGGTCGACTGCACACAAGGCTTCCGTAGAAGAAAGACAGCAAGTCTTTGTAGCTCTAGTTCTCGCACACGTGATCTAATTCCTTCTCTCTTGCATATGATGCGAGGCCTCCGCACTCCTCCTTCCTCACTTTGCTTTTCGGCCATGAATACAGAGGACGACACGGCCTTGAAACATAGGTGATTTCAATGAGCAGTTCGAACGTATGGAAATGCTGTCTTCATTCAACCGATTTCTGACTAGAAAATGAAGCACAATGTGATAAGGAGAAACATATTGGTTCAGGGTGCCATTGATTGATATTTTTTGAACATGCTGATACCCGTTTCAACGCCCTGCATTAAGAATCTGCAAAGTTGCGTTTTCTTTTGCTCACTTCTGCACGTGACACTATTTTGTTCCGCAGATCTATGGTGCCTGTAGAACTAATACCTGCTCTCTATTTTGTTCAGAGCAAAGAAAAAGAAATTGCATTAACAGTAATATTCTTGGCAGTTTCAAGATTACCAGGGCATCAGCCTCGAACACAATAAAAAACCACTTATAGTACCTTTACAAAGCGAGATTCATTACAACTGAAGCCGACCTACCGCATATTTGGGGAAATTTTCCGTATCGGTACCTTTTGCAAGGTAATTCAGGAAAGTTCGGCGTAGGGTTAGTTGGTGAGACATAATAAATACTGTTGCGGAGAGCGACGAAGGGCACGACTTAAGTGAGAAAACAGGACATGAGGCTTGATCGCAAACTAATATTTGTTTAATTTTTCGAAAAACGAGGCATGCATATAGTCTTCTCACATGGGCAGAGACGCTCTTCCCAGTGTGCTAACGCCCTCTATTCTCGGTGATCAAGCTAATCTGTTTCTTGCTGAGCCATATAGGCGGTACGCTCATGCACGAGCCACGTGGGGCTATCTTGATATTGTAGGCTACCACAAGTCCTCAGTTTTCGTTGGTTTCGGCAGGGCAATGGTTTCAGTGAGCAAAGTGTTGCTGCATCTGGTGAAGTACAGGGTGTGTCGACAATTGGTTTCACAGCTTTAGGGCCAGTGACTAGGCTCACACCATTATTGCAACTACCACATTTCCTGGCTGCTCCGTTTGGGGTTTCAATGGTTTAAAAAAGCTTATCAAGCATTGTTGAAGCGCCTGCGTATAGTCTTGATCTAATAAGTAATAGCGGCCACTCGTCCAATAATCTCTGTTGATTCTTCAATAATATAACAGTGAATAACCTTCCTTCTGCCAAATAGAGAAGTTTCAGGCACCGCTCAACTCTGTGTGCCAATTGTTGATGTGTGAGAACATATTTCTAAATATTGATGCTTCCAGCCTTTACTCTAGATAACACCGTATTGTCGCGCTTACGGCAAGTTTTCTCCGTAATTTAGGAAGACCTCGAAAAAAGTGAATCGACGGCCACCCAATAAAAATATTGCTGCCACGGCGGGTAGCTACGTGAGGGTGCCCCTCAGGCTTTTTTTCTCAGCATTATTTTTATCAATCCTTCGTTCAGCGTGGCTGTGATGCACACGTGCTTCCAACGGCACCCTCAGGTTACACATGATGAAAGGCTACGCGCTCATTAGCTACTGTCCCACTGCATTGTGTGGCGTGTACCGATAATACTGTACACTGTTCACAATACTAGTTACGGGTCATTTAGTCCAAAACCTGAGTTCTGAACCACTAGAGCGCGAGAAGGCGCCTCACTCTCACACTGCTTCGACTGACACCGTACATCAAACTTCTATGGTTGGCTCCATTCCGATATATTATTTGAAATTTAATGGAATGCATCATCACACCAGGTGATAGCTAATAAAATAGTTATTCTTTGGACTAAATTCTTTTTCACGTCATAAAATTTACATAAAATTACCCTCTGAATAAATAAACATCAAGAGGAAAGAAAGTTGTGGACTTCCTTCAGCCCTGTGTAGGGGTCATATTATTATGAAGGTTCACTGTGCACAATTAGGTGGAGCAATGCCGTTGATCACCCAGCTTTCATTTCTTCGATGATCTAGTTGAAATACAGTTGAACCATTCCATGCACGCGTGACGATTTACCAGAAAAGTAGTTATGACAGTCTATGTACGGATGCTAACTGTTCACGTCTAAATGAATTTATCACGTTGAGAGGCGTGGGTACAAAAAGGAATGCAGAAATCTAGTAATACTTCTTGCAACCGCCTTTAAAATTCCGATAAGTGGCAGCTGAAATAGCTTTCTTCTGCGCGTTGCCTTTTAGCGAGGTGCGTGAGTTGTGGTCCCTAGACTCACTTCACGTAGCTGCAGCGGTGAGAGCTTGGCCAAAAACAATCTATATTTCAAGATGTTTAGCCTGAGAATATTTACTATCAACGGAGTCATGCGTTTGCCGTGACCTCTACGTGTGGCTGTGTGAGATTGCATTTCACCTGAAATAATGTCAATTTTTTGTTCCATGATCACATACTTCCCGAACGCTGAACAATGAAGCGTTATTTTCCAGAATCGGCAAATCCTCGGTTTGCTCGTAGCGAGCTTGTGGCTACAAATATAGACATACTTATGCATTTTTCACCCTTTTATTATATAGACACATTTATGGAAAATATTTAGACGTATAATAAAAAATATCACTTTTGCAACATCATATTTTAACTGTTATTGCGGTGTGTTCCTATGTGTTTCCTGTATATCGTTAATGCCACGTTAGTATGATAATGCCCGGCTTGTGATTTGCACATCCTATGAAATATATAGCTTCATGATGCTTACAGCCCATTAATAAATATCGCTAGAGATGTCCCCATGGCATCCTGAAAATAACGAGTAAAGTACGGTAATACCTTGCATTGTTTTCTAGGCGGCTAAATGAAATGTAAGGTAGGTCTATTTATTTTAAATAATGGTGCAAAAAAACGTTTAGTGGTTATATGCAAAAAAAAGTACCGCAGGTGTTCTAGTGATGAATAAGCAACGTATGAATTTGTTAAACGTTTGTCGTAATGATGAAAATGTTCACTTACCACAATGACATGTCGTATTACCATACTTGTTAGAGCAAATGGGTATATATTCCAGTCCACAATGTTGAGTTGATTCGGCTGAGCACTGCCTTTGGCTCTCAACTGCCAGACGATAAAAATATTTCCGTTAGGTTTACTAATTCAAACATAATTATTCATTGTTTCAAATTCTAATAAAATTGGTAATAATAGTAACTATCGCACTAATAGTCACTCTGCTAATCGAGTGACTATTGACAATTTTTTTTTCGTGAGTGGCAGCAACGAAAAATGGTATCCGAAGGTGGTGAATTATCGTGAGCATTCTTCTCCTAAAATTTGTGGCGGTCTGTGAACCATACTGAATTGGGCACGAAATACGTGGTGCAGGCTCGGATATGGTGCCCACTTGGACGCGAGGCTGTTTCTGCAGACGAGCGATGCCTTGGGGACTGCGGCTGGGAATATCAATTCGAAGTTCATGTTGGCGTTCTTTTTTTGAGCGATTGTTTATTACGTCTCTACCTCTGCTTTTTGTGGAAGCAGGCAGTGTTCGCGATAATGGACAAATTATAGTCGGTGACTAGTGGGCGTACGCCTGCTGTTCGCATTACTCTTTGACGACGATTGAACTCAACGACGACGCCTGAACTGACAACCATGATCATGTCCCCATTTACTAGCCTCAAATATGTGCGGACGTTATTTAGTGAACTTTGAGTGTTGCGTTGCTTCAAAAGCTTACCGTTATTAGTCGCGAAATACTCACCACAGTGGCAGTAGCATTTATCATTTTTTATGAAGCAGCATACTTCATCCCTTGGAGGACTGAGGCACCGCACTGGAGGACACTTACGGCGGCCTAAAAAAGAGATCACATGCACAAGATTGCGACGTTCATATATATATATATATATATATATATATATATATATATATATATATATATATATATATATATATATATATATATAATATGAAATATAGTGTTTAGAATATACTAGCATAATATACCTAAGCATCGCTTATTCCAGCACTTTCGATGCAAAATAGTATTTCATAGTTGTTATAAACACCTTACAGATAAAGAAAACACATAGCACCACAGCCATTAGAGAATTAACTACAGAATATCTCTATTTTGTTAGCTTTTACTAGAGAAGAAGATGGGTTTAAATGGTGAAAGAAAGAAAATTAAAAAAATAAACACAACACGCGCAGTGCTTGCAAATATAATAAAAAGACTTAGGTTGACAGAGGATACCGCTTTTTCTTAAAAGTCAACACTCCGTAGATAAACAATAGCAGAAATGGTAGCCTCAGCCTTCTTACAACTTAATAAAGCTTCTGTGGAGAGAAGTTCCTCTCCATGAAGACAACAATATTACTCAGGTCAGCAAGTGTAAGGTAAGCGTACTATAGGCGGCATGAAAAAGAAGACAAATGGTCTGGAATAAAATATATTGCTAATAATGCCTGAAACTAGCCACTCAAGTATCGTAATAGAATCTTTCAAAGCAAGGTTTGGTATAAAGGTGTTTACGCAAGAAATCACGCGTTGGGAATGTTGTACGCATATAGTGTGAGATACTTAAACAACTGATTTCAGTAGAAGAAGACATAAAAATTTTGAAGGGAAAACAAACTACGTGGCTGTATGTTACTGTTAAACGAGAAGACGAAAGCAGCGAATCTTCGACTTTCTTTAAGTGTTCTTGGGTGTCCATGAGAGATTGGAATACAATTTAGGTTCTTAGAGGGGGAGAACCCAAGGATCCGGTCATTAGTCATTTAATAAATCGTCATATCCTGATAACTTACAAGAATGAAATAGCTTTTCTTCAATACTAAATATAGCACATGTGGCAATTGCGAAAATGACAATAGTGCTTGTTGAGCCAGTTCTGCTCCGACTTCCACAGATCTCAGTATATATTGCTTTTACCGCTAACATATACTAAAATGTTATTGGAGATCCCACTACATTGCCCTAAACTCGTAAAAGGAGGTTTCCGGAAGCTGATTACAGTAAGACCATTGTGTTTTGTAGTAGACGATTGGGACCCTTTTTAAAAAGGGGGAAAATTCTCGGAATTTCAGGGCTAAATAAAGTAAATTCTCTCTTTTTCAATTCCATATGGCAATTGCAGGATGCGTAACTTACGTGAATTATAAAAGTATCTGTTCAATGTTTTGTAGCGCAAATAAACATTGTAACTTCTCTTGCTGTGTGATTTCTGCCTCTCCTACAAATTCGCCTGCTGAAGCGGTACAAAACTTTCTTACAGGCAATATAGAAAGCAATAATATTAAGCTAACAAAAAGTAGCAGATGCTAAATTGAGTTGCGGCAACTAAACACTATGTAAAATTGCAGTAAATATTGATTTGAAAACACGTCCTTAGGTAGTGTTAACCTCATCTTAAGCACAGTCAGTATGGGAAGACTGCACAATTGTATAAGCTTTATCATTGGTTGCAATACGCAACTACCACGCCTATACCAAATACCTTGGAATAATTAACAAGCAACAAGACAAACTATTTGAACCTGAATACAGATATTCTATTGAGTGACGAGGCGGAATCTCAACCAAGGCTCGTGTGTTCCAGGGAGGAGTTAAATTTCCTGAGAAACGGTGCCATAAGCACGAAACACTTTCGTGTTGCCGGTACGCTGCCCATGAAGTATATGAAAAAGAGAAGTGCGACAAGTAGCAGACAATTTCACGACTTGTAACTAAAAAATGTTCGTAATCCAATAGCGGAGCAAAGGATTTTAAGAATATTACGAATAACACAAATTATACTGCCACCATGTCAACTATTGAGTAATATTTTATAATAAGACTTCAAGCACATTACTATGCATGTTAAAAGTTATATGATAAACTAAACTGCATTCCAGGAATGTGGTACAGTCTATAATTTCAACCGCGTTTTCCAATTAGGCCGCCAGAAAAGACACTGGTATACATCGATTATCTGGAACGAAAACTTTCTTCAAATTAGAACATCAGAACGTCGTTTGTTAACACCCATGACTTGTTTCACAACTGCTTATGCATTTGTGGTTATTTATCTCTCTACACACAGAAGACATGGCATTGTGAATTCTTCTACATTGGTGAAAACGGAAGCTAAAGTCAGAAAGGCAAAACAGAGACGACGCAAAAACAGGGAGCTTATGAAAACGAACCTAACCTCTGATGAGAATTTCAGCGTATACGTTTTCTTTAGATGGATCGCGCACAAGGTTTTTACTTACTTTATAGAAATATATAAAAATAACACCTAAATGTCAACTATATTTTAGTATCTGATATTGAAATAAAGATTGATTGGGAAACGACACTCCAAATAAACTTATATATGTAGTTCTACGTGTTCTGCACAATGTGTGAGGACAACTAAACTCGGATGAACTAGTTTTTCGCAAAATAAGTCATTATGACATGAACTCATTAGACAATATATATGTAAAATGCATACCTGCTTTGCTTCTGTTAGAACGCAGACATATGCGCCTCATATATTGTAACGCCCAAAGGCCCTTGTAGTATGTAACCAGAAACCATATTGACGCATTGTCTTACCTGCAATTTCTGGTTTACTGGGAGGAAGTGTTGGTTTCTGCGTCTTTCGAGTGACTGTAAAATAATTCAGACAAGATATTGACGAAGAGGTTACACAACAACTTGACCCATTGCAAGGAATCAATTACAAAGTACGACCTGTTATATGTGCGAAAAATTTGGATTGTCATCCTTGACCTCGATATGCATATTTATGTGGTATGATAGCTCTTTAGAGTTGGTGTACTTTCTGCCGATTCGCACATGCATATGTAAGCTATAATAATATAATCTGGCTCTTCAATAGTAGCCATGTCGGTTACATATGCCCCAAACAGCTTGTGAGAACAGCGCAGGGCTGCTGTTCGAAGGCGATTGAACACCAACCGTACGAATGAAGCACACCGCACTTTACAGCCATCTTCTGAGAAAGAAGAGCATCGTTCACAAAGGAAATATTACCTTCTTCTAAGAAGTCTACCTGTAAAACTGCAGCCATTAGCCTTGAGTGACAGAGAGGTGCAACAGCAAAAAGAATCTATTACTATTTAAGAACAATGCTATAGGATGATTTGCATTCCACATCAACCTTTTGTATGAGCGTAGGCTGGCACTTTTTTGAGTAGCCCATATTTTTTATGCCAATAAAATGCCTAAAGGTCCAGTCTGGCGATAATCGTTCGTATTAGGCATAATAAAGATGTCCGAAGTTTCGTGTGTTATGATTGCGTTTTTAATCACATTTCAACGTTTGCCTAACAAAAATGGCTGCCCACACGGTTAAGAAAGGCTGCTGCAGCAAAGAAAAATAACGGTGAGGGGGTATCAACATGGACAAGCACAATCAGCATCGACAGTTTGGTTTACCTATTTATATAATGCCATGTTGAAGGAGCTCTGCAAGATTCAATGAGCTAGATTATCAAAATACTTTTTGTGTTTCTGAAGAAGGAGCCATGTACTATTTGGAAGCTTGCGTAACATTTTGAGTACATAATTTAGCCAAACTATTATAACGCCGCTCACGAAAAAAACGCGGTTTTTAATTCACGTCCTTACAAAGCATATTATTGGTCAACTCATCCCGCGAAGAAGAAGCAGAATAGACAAATAACAGTTCTTTTCTTTTTGTTCAGCTGGAAAATATTCTAAACGCGACCACGAACCAACCATCGCTTTCGAATTCAATGATTTGTTGATATAAAGTAGTCTATTTGCACTTCCATTTCTCAGCAAGACACACCGTATATGCCGCTGGTCAAACCATTATAAGTCATAATATGTCCTTTCACAAGTTGTGGTAATATTTTCAATACTTACTCCTAAAATAACCGACTTTCTTTATCGCCTGGACATAAGCATTCTTGCTAGTTCCAGTCACATAGGCTTCCAGCAGAAGTGTTGTTCCTGTTCATCTTTTCTCATTTCCGCGATGTAATAATTTTTGTCAACTGTGGTTGTTTCCTACACGCAACTAACAAACCAAAATAAACCTTCAGCTGTGAGACCTTGCTGACACGAACTCTCGCACTTCGGCGACGTTAAATCCTGCAGACGCCATTTTTTTCAGAAATCTCTGGTATATAAATATTTTGCATGTCACAGATTGATTACGCAACTGGGAAAGTAACTGATGCATCAACACTTGATTAGAAGACATTTTGCGAGCTTGAATTTTCTATTGATGAATGGACGTTATGATTGCAGGGCATTCTCGTTAGTCAACTCAATGCCTGAAGAATGTTTGGTCACGGTTCCTTCTAAAAATGCGTATAATAACGGGCACTTGCACATTGGGGCATTAATTCGTCAATGAATAGCATCCATGAGAAGCATTTAAACAAATAAGTTTCTCACGCCACTCACAAAGGCATACAAATTGTCCGTTTGACTGAGTTAATTCCTGATAAATACTAGCTTTCATTCTAATTTTCCTGCATATCGTCGCGCTAACGGTATGCTATTGCTGCACATTATAATAACTTACAGAAGCAAATATGAACTGGCTCGAAGTATTATCCTGACTTCCAAAGCTGACAGAAGCAAAAGAAATACCCGATACATGGCCGTTACTTGTTTTTATGTCCCTTTGGTGGGTCATTACTATACGCGTTCTCTAACGGCAGCCTAAGGCTGCATATGACGAATGTGTAAGTACGCACCATCGCTTGCTGCAATACGTTCTGCGGCGCGCAGGAACAGATAGTGTGCACAATTTATCTTAATAGTTACCAGCTCATTTAGACGGCTTGACAAAACGCTTTGGTTTATTTCAAATAGGATATCTTAGGAAAAGTCCAATAGGATATCTTCCGCAAAAATGAGCTAGTGACAACAAGCAGCGCACGTATTAGAATTTCTCAGATAGCTTGAATCAGTTTTACTTACCACATCGGCACGTCGTTACGCCATTTCTATTACCGCAAACAGGGATGCCTTCCAGCCCACACCGCTGGGTTGATTGAGCAGAGCAATGCCTTTGACTCTGAACTGCATCACCACAAAAATAACATTTCTAACTAGTGAAACACTGTATGCAGTCTGCTCCGTTTCCAAAAAATTAGCCAGCTGGCTAATCTAGAAGTTTAGGAACGATTACCGCTTTTTGCTACATCTGAACTTTGCGCCAATAAACACCGTTAATCAACACCATCAAGTTTAAAACGGGTGCATTCAACCTACATATCTATGAAATGTGTTTTGAACTTCTCAAATACAGCAACAATAAAATCATCAATTCACATAAGAATGCAATGCCATTTTGCAGCGTGCAGAATATTATTTCCTAGTCCAAACAGACCCAAGTGCAGAGTGTCTCCCAACCATAACTGATGTGTTTGGAAATGGGATCTGAAGAAAGTAATGATTTTCCAAAGCTAGCTGTAGCTCACGCAGTTTGTAGTCCCTTGACATGAAACGGAATGCTGTTCTTACTATATGCTCGGCAAATGCGTACATGGGTATTTGATTACCAATTTGTTGAGATGGCTAATGAAACTCTTTAGGTATTGCTTTTGGGAAGTAACCAGACAAAGATACGGAAAGAAAAGCATAAGGGTAGAAGTGGCTGCCTTAATCGTAGAAGTTGTATCCAGAGAGCAAAGCACAAGGCAAGGCAAAATGCAAGAAGTACTCGGAATTATTTGGCAACATTGGCTCTTTTCAAATAGATTGGCTATGTTTCCTGTACATCACATTACTTCTGTGGAAGCATGCTGTATTTTGAATTGCTTTTAAAGGAAGCTTTCTTTGACTGCTTTCCCGCGTTTCACATGGCTCCGCGGCTGCTGGATTGGAAAGAAAAGCTTAATAAACTTTCTTTCTTTAATGTTTTCTCAGACACAGTCAAAGAGGGGGGCGAGGCTAATGGCAACAGAGCACCTGACAACGGCTCCGGCCCCCTTGCGCAATATGCACAGACGAAATACAACACGCAGAACATATCAAATCAACAGAAATATTTACGAAAGGGACATGATCAAGGACACGGGAACATACGTCTGAAAAGCGACTTCTTGAAAGGAACATACTACAAATAGTCCATGTTGCACAAGAAAGTTTGAAGGGTAGTCCCGGAAAAAAATGCCCAAATGTACAGAGTATTCAACGTCGCCCAACAAAGAAGCCCGTCGCAAAGACAAAAAAATGGCATGCAATGCACCGGTCTGTCAAGTATAGCAGCATGTAAAGCGTCACATGATTGTTCCAAATTGTCACAAAGCGTGTTGGCCAACGTTGAAGAAACTTCTCATACACGAAATCCGCAAGTTGGCTGTTTATATATTGAATGACACGCAGGCGTAGCAGCCGAAGCAAGAGCGACATGACCCTTTGTGGCCGTCCGCCTAAATCCGCACAAACACGCTTTTTCCAACTTGTAAATGCTCCCACACACAAGAATACGTTAAACTGTTTCGCTTCCCTGCTAGGTGCACTTACATACACTGAGAACATACTGCTCAGAAAGTGCCAGAAAGCTGATGCGACTACACAGCTCTGTTGTCTGGTGTATTTCTTGAAATATATGCGAAAGTGAAATGTACCATTGAGTGAAGTGGCTAGATTACCTTAAATGAATGTTTAAGTCTACATCTAAAATTTACATTGCTTTTATGTTACCTTCCTAATAAAATCCTGGACATTTGTTGTCGGCTGAAAGGCACTTACTGATAGACAACGATCTCTTAATGCTATGAATATATATATTGAATGAGTTTGTGGATTTCTTTTATTTTCTTTGATTTTGTAACTCAGAATGTGCCATGGGCCAATGCTCCCTCTTGGCCAATCCTCAAGAATTGTCATGCTCTACGCAAAACGCCAACATTCACTGTTGGCAGACAAAGCCACGAAAAAATCACGTTTGGCCATGGAATGGTGACTTATAATGCACGAATAATTTAACAACATTTTGTTTTATCTAGCGATTTTCTCTATGTACCTCGAGCTGTTTGTTCGTTCTTGGTCAATCCTGCCAAATGCACATTACCCAGTGTGATACGAAAGGGACAGATTTCTTAAATGTTGCTTCATACGTCTCGTGCGTTTCTGTGCATGATCCTGTCTCAACCCTTTTTCCCTCAACAAGCACCTTATGATTTCATTCTTCTTCTTACATCGCTACGTATATATTTCACACTGTACAGCCGGCTAAATAGGAGTTTGCATTGCAGTGTAGGTTGTGAACAATGCTCTGTGCAAACATAAAATTACATGAAATCACTCGTTTCATTGGTGGAAAGCCAACAAAATTGAATGCAGTGCCGTTAGTTGCAAAGCATTTAAATAAATATTTCACTAACGCTTCCTTTCAGCATAGATTCAAACATGTACGCTGGATCTGCATATTCTTGTTTTGTCGAGACGTTTATGATAACATAATCACAAAAATATATGTTTTTTTTCATTTGACACACTGTGGCTTTGTATTAGCAGGTGAGTTTTCATGGTAATTTGAAAAGAAAATAGGTGCGCCTGGTTTCACCAAGCATACAGGCTGAGAATCTGAAAATATATATATATAATGAACTAATAGCAGAGGGCCATGCAAGGAATTTTCTCCACCTATTGACAAGGTTCTATGAAATACTTATCGCCTATTTCTGCAAATAGCATGGGGGCGAATAAATGCTATAGGCGAAATAAACCGCCAGCCATATTGCACAGCTGCGAGTTCATATACAGGCCATTAATGTTGATATTGAAATGCTTTTTATTTTTTCATGTCATGATAACACACTGCGAATGTTTAGGTATCATCCACACCTGCGAGTCCTAGCTTTGTTCCGATTTTTCTGTGTATAACAAAACCTGTTGCATCAACGATAAAAAACGTTTGAATCTCGACAGTTGGGAGAGTCCTGACAATGGACGTAATATTTGTCAAAGACAAGCAGTGGACATCACGCCGTTCTTGTTAAAGACGACGCTCGAATAGGCTCAGCACAAGCTTCGTGCGATAGGTCACTGTGCCTAACCTGAGGGTCATTCTGCAGTTGTGCCTTAATCTTATTCTAATCCTTTCTTTTTCAAAAAGTGGGTCTTACAATTTATGAAATACCTACCACAGTCGCAAACACATTTATGTTGATGTATGAGGCAGCAAATGTCATATTTTGCTGCATTTTGGCAAGGCCTAGGATGACAAGTAGGCTGTCCTGAAAAATATGAACACGTTAAAAATGGCACAGATTGTACATCTACAAACCCAAGCCTAGTTGAAAACCCCGAAATAACCCTTTTGTCAAAATCGATGTTAGTCTAATTAAATGTTTCTGACTGGTAAAATTTAAAGGCAGACAACAAGGTTACGAGCAATCAAGAATTTCAACTGTTGCAACTGCTTGTTAAAAAGTACTTAGTATGGAGATATACGCCACCATAGCCGCCATAAAAACACAATTTTGATTCACTTAGTTTTTCATCAAAATGCTCTTCTATGCACTGAAGCACCAAAGTAACTGGAACGCCAATGGATTTTGCCACACATTTTCAGAAATAATATCTCGAAACCAGTGTGATCCAGGCAATTCATTAAATGTGGACACCTTATGCAAACCCACTGGCTACTATTTATACCTTGCCATATGAGCCGTAAATTAAAGACTGAGAAGTTCATTTAAGAATTTCCGTTACCTGGCTTTTATGTGCTTCCACTTATCGTTCTATTAATGCGCGCGTTGTTGAACTATCCAGCTCAAGGACAAGAAATATTCTATCTGCTACAGCAATTTTGAAAATTCCGTAAGACTTGAACATGACTACGTTCATCGAGCAGACAAGGGTAATGCAAGAGCTTCGTTAGACCATGTGAAAGAAAACACTGATTATTATTGTCGAGTGAGAAGTCCGTCACTTCTCATGTGATCCTATGCATTACACATGTTTGAATGAGGTGCCAAGATGGGAATTTTAGAATACAAGCTGTAGAACCTGTTCTATGCTGATGACGTCAATAGCAACTTCTGTTGTGTCCTTGGTCGCTCGTGTGCACAGAACGGAGCTAACAATTCCGTTTAGTTGAAAATCAATGTTTATAAATTTTATGCGCAATGTGTCCTGTATTCAATTTGAGTTTGATTATCACTATTGAAATGATAGTTTGCATTCAATTAATTTTCATTGAAGAATACATTAATTCGTATTTATGTCGTCTATTTTACTAATGTCGCTACCTTTTATTCACTCCACAGGCGCTGCCATTTTCATAGTACTCCTTCATTATTTAATTTTTTTCGTAACCGTTGTGCAGGTTTGTAAGGCCTCTTACTCCAAAACTATATTTTTCTGGTAGGACTATGCAATCACATCTCATGCCGGTGCTACGTGAACCATTCTTATAGTTTTAGCTGTTAGGCTATTTATGTGCCTATCAAATGTAGCTAGTTACCTAATAAGCTAATTAGCTATTTAATTCCATGAAAGGTAAATGTACTCACAAAAATAAAATTTATAAGCTCTCGCTTAGACTTTGAAACAGTTATCACTTGAGATGGGCACTAAGTGTGATGATTTGTAATGTGTTTTGTAAGACTAGATTGAAGGTAGACTTAAGCCGCTTTCCTCTCAGTGTATGTCGTCATACAGTGCGCTAATTTATTTACTTGTATACAACCTTCTTGTGCGTCAGGTAAAGTATTTATGTCACGGAATAGGTACTTTTCACCAATGCTGCACCTAAATTTGGTAATGATATATTATTCGACGTTGCTCTTAATTCTTTTCTTATTTCTTATTTATTTTCCTAAAGAGCCCAAGAACAGCGTTACGCCTTAATATTGGTGCACCTGCCTTACATGCTCTAGAGCAGTTTAACGGCAAGTTGAAGTTGTGTAAACTGTAGGAAACAATGTGTTCTGAAACTGCACTCTTTTCATGGTTCTGTAGATGCGAAAGAATGTGATAATTACACTACCAATGGCATAATTTGTGTCCCCCCAAGCGCATGTTCGTGGCCATTGCTTGTAAACAGTGACACTTATTTTTTTTTTCGGGAATTCACTGCTGCTGCTTTGCTTTCTTGTTTCAGTTTTCTCAACTATTGTCATACAATTTATTACCCATTTTTTATCATTCCAGCCTTTCTCAACCAGTCCTGATATTAGTAGGTTTACACCGCACTTTTGTTTTTTTCTTGTATAACTATTTTTGCGGGAAGAAAAGCGGATACCAAGATACATAAATAAGGAGAACGAGCGCTAACAGTTGCTGCTGCTCGTCCAGTTTATCTATTTCTCGTGGTCTCAATTTTCTCGCCCCTTATTATTTAAACCAGCATGTCTGACCAACTAGCTCAAACAAAAGCTCTCCTCTTCACTAAAGGAGACGAAACTAAGGCGAAACGCGCCAAGGAAATCTGCTCTTGCAGTGAGAAGGACGTGCTCTTTGTCGAAAGGTTCGCTCCTCTCATGTAATTCCTGCATTTGCCCTTTGTAGGTCAATACAAGTCCAAATCTGTCTACAGCATCTTAATCCCTTAAGTATTCTTAGCACCCTGCACTATTTCTGCAGTGTCTATCCGTGTGCTACTCTTCAATGACAAAAAAAGAAACAAGAAACGTTTCCCTGCTGCAGGGTGAGTAAAGCGCCCGTCGTATACATTCTTACAACCTTGTATGATTTTATTTTCCCGTACGCGTCACGAGTAGTACTCGTAGCCGCATCAATAGATGGCGTTGTTTGTCCTGCAAAAAGCGTGACCAATGAGCCCAGTTGCACTTACACCTAATAAATGGCACGTTTCGGAGCCGGCAATACAGTGTTTAATTACATATCTTTCATTACAACGCGCATTGATGTCGACATTTATGAAAAGAGTGAATTCGGTAAAAGTTTCCGTCTTCTTAACTCCATCCTTACATTTCAAGGACAGTTTTTCCTAACGCATAGTCTAACCCTGAGAACTGGCTGGCGCGGCTTTTCACAATATGATTAAATCAAACATGTCGCTCCTATCCCAGGCCGGGAGGGAAAAGATCCGTGACGGAGACAAAATTTTCCTCAACTGCGAAGCTTTCTTTCCTTGAAATCTGTACCAAACTTCCCTCATAAATTCATGCTACACTCGGTTGGGGGACTATATTCTCGTTCATTGCACTTCCATCACCTTGCGTAATTGCGCAGAGAGAGGTTACTTGCCATGTAGGCAATGTATTGAATAGGTACTAGACACATGACTATTTTTCAAGGTTAACTACATTTATTGAATTTCACTCGCTTTCTTTTTGTGTATTGCTCTAAAGAAATGTATTCTTTGATATCTCTCTTTTCTCTGCTGTCGTATAATTTGACATGTCTCGCGCACCATATCCTACAATTTCTATTTTTTTTATTGGGCTCATTATTAGGTGGAAACCTAGAAACCTTGAATCATGGGAACTCGATCAACGTTCTATGTCATGATTATTTTCAGTTACCACCTCACTTAAATTTCGCTGCTGAAGCTTTTTACCTATTACGATATGTTGCACCATAAATCCCAAAATTAGGAGATTAAGTGCGGAGATATGACCATGCACATCATTTCTAGGTATCACCAACACAACACATGTACATGTAAGCAGAATAAGTGGATACTTTGCATGTACGTACCCTTCTGACTGTTTTGATAGGTTACAATACTTGTAACGAAACCAAGCAACACAACACTCAAGAACAACAAATTCCGTGGCATTGTTTTCTGCAAAGAACCAGAGAACCATTTATTCTTCGCGTTTGGTCACTGGTAATGCTTCAGTCAAAAAAGTGAATGCAAGCAAAATAGTATACTGGGCATTTCACCGAAAACTTCCGAAAATTTTGAAAGATTGCCTTTGCCAGATAGCCTAATCGTAGTTTGTTAGCTGGTCAACTCTAAGAGATAGACATTACTTGCGCAAGAAAATTGAAATGCATAATCGACTAATTAACGAAAATTTACTAATCAAATTTTTAACTAATCACCCTGTGGCTCATATGCGAATTTACAAATTATAGCCGTGCAGTTCACAAGGCAGATCCACTTTGATCGAATTAACAAGATGACACCAGCTTCGAGATATTAATTCCGGAACATTAGGGAGAAATGCTTTGGCGTTTCGGTTATTTCCCTAAGAAGACGTCGTTTTATGCATTTATGTATAAAACAAAGTTATGCATTTTTCTGCAAATTTCGTAAATAATATCTCGAGACTGGCTTCACCCTGAGAAATCGTTTCAAGTGGACGCGCCTTGCGAACTCCACGGCTAGAATTTGTAATTTGCAATGTGGGCCATAAGGTAATTAGTTATAAAGTTAACAAGGGTATGTTTGGTGATTATTTGATCATGTATTTCAATTTTTGTGCAAGTAGTGTTCCCGGCGTCGAGTAGGTCACCTCATGAATAATAATTATGCTATCTGACACAGCCAACTTTCAAGAATTTTTTCAAACGCTCGCTGAAATACCGTGTATATAAAAGCACGAATTTTAAGTCATACTGTTGGAGCACTACCAACTAACTGTTTCCATAACATAACAGGTTGCAATACTGTCCTAATTTTGGTCAGGATGCCTTGAGTGCCTTCATAACATCGTACACAACAAAGATTTCACAGCTTATCGTCTCAAGCTATAGTCCTAGCTTGAAATTTAGCATTTCATCAAAATGCTTACGTATACATTATATAAATAACCACTTCACTTACGACCGAGCGTGTGCTATATGCTGAACTTTGAGCTCTTAAAAGTCTGAACAAGGGCCCCTGTAGCTTGTAAAAGAATTAATGGAATACAGAGGAGCATTGTTGGTTAGGGTTGCCTGCCCTGTTCATCAGCCTTGCAAATATTGCATGCAAGATTGTAAAAAAAATTCATGTTATAGTGGCTGTTGTACTTCGCAAAACGAGAAAGAAATTTGTGACTCTAGTGCTTTTTTTTAGTACATACATATTTCTGGTTTTAACGCTGTAGCTTACTATTCCCCTTGCTTTTGCTGAATTGGAAATGTAATCAGCTAATAGTTGTGGCAAGAAGGGTGTACTTGTTCAAAATACAAGAACAAAAATTAGAAAAATAATTCAGGTGTCGTTATGTATATAGGCCGCTGAACTATAATGGAAACATTATGACAATTTTATAGCCCAACCATGTCCCTGACTTCAGGGAGTTCAATTCATTCGTAACAGCTTTCAGAGTCTCACTGCAACCGAACCAAACAAGACCTGCCAACTTCTCAACCCGCCAAAATATATCACAACGAAAATAAAAGAAACATAACATCTTTTTTACTAAACAAACGGATCTTCTGCGCTGTGTCAGTTGGTTGCCGTTGAACATTAAGGAGAGCAAAGCTAATGGGAAAAAACCAGCAGGACGAATAGGCTGGTTATCAACATATTTTCTAAATTTATTAATGAGACACACGCGATGAAAAAAACAATGACAATCAAAAGCACATGTTGGAATCTGTGTGAAGTGAAGCTTTCCTGAAGCGGGCAATGATGTAATATAAATTATCCTGTTCCATTCATCTCACTTTGGTGTAAAGAAAACTGGCGCACGAATGTGCAGTCTCGCGCTCGTGATACGCAGTGGGACAAATTTTATATTCACTTGTATTGCTTCACTCTTTCTAATGCATTTCAACTGTACCTGCCTCCTCGTAACCGATGGCCTATCGTGAGTGTAGGTGGCATTAGAACATAATTTTCATCATCGTTAACACTAGGCAGTCATATGAAATAGCGAGTTCGCAGCACGATACAACTGTTCACTTCTGCACCGATCCCTGGTCGTATTATGCGCCATAATGCGGCAATAGGCATCGTTATCAGCAACCGCATACCGTTCTTTTGCGAACATCCATTGTGGGCATGTGCCACACGCCGGTAAGCGTATTCAGCAATGAGCAGTGATAATATCAATTAGCCAGTTAGCCGCAATATATGCAACATCCGCGGCTTGGCCAATTGTCTGTTGTTTGACAGGTGTCATAGCACGGAAATCACGATCATAGTCAACATGCGGGCACGCTTCATTGATGATTCTTCGTTTTGGGTGTATGTGTCATACTATGAAAAGAATACCCATACCCAACGTACGGACATGCTTCTAAGCGCTTGCCGTGTTGTAGGTAAAATCATCGGCATAATCAACAAACTGATACGCGTCTTGGCTGATCCTTCGTTGTGGTAATGTGCCATAGTATCGAAATCAAAATCAACATGCGGCGATCATCTCAAAGAGATAGTTTGCGTCAGCGCGAACCGTCAATCCCCTATTGTTGGCTTCTACAAATTTTTCATCCAATTTTCTATAGGTGCCATTGTTTGCAAATCACCATCACTATTAACTACACGATCACAGGCTTATTAGCCAATGCCCCATTGGAGGTGCGTAAAGTAGTAGGAAATCCTGATCATCCTCAACATGCTGTGATCATCACAAAAGACCACCTACATGGCGGCAGCACGTTATCTATCGCCCTTTTCTTGGTCAATGTCCCGTTGTGGGGCATGTGTGACTGTATAAAAATTATCATATTCAACAGGTCGACAGGCCTCTTCCTGGAGCTCCTTTTTTGGCTGTGTGCCCTAGCATGAAAATCATCACTATCAATATGCAGTGAACCTCTCAAAGAGCTAGTTGGTTGCACAATATGCACAGCTCGCTTCTTAGCCAATCCCACGTTGTGGATATGTGACGTACAATGACATCATTGTTATTAACATTTTGCGACCATGTGAAAAATCTAGTTCTTGTTGTCCCGAAGGAAAGTTGCGTGCGTTTGTTTTCCTAATAGCTAGAGAAAGGAGCTGCTGCATTGGCGGCCTCGGGTTCTTAATCGCGCCGCCATACACACTTATCACACTTTTCTTGTTTTGATTCAATCATGAGGGCAATAGCCAGACTAGCGACCAGCTGACACAGGTGAAGCCAAGGGATGGCAAGCGAAGAATGCTTCGTTTTAAAACTTACCGATCTCACACACCACCGGTATTTAGCAAGGTATAGCAGCAGCGGATGACGTGAACACAGCCACGTCGCCTGTAGCTGTAGGTGTGTTTACCGAGGAAGAAGGCGATGTACGTGGATGTCGGCTTCAGATGGAGGGTTATTGATGAGAGCTGAAAGCACAAAGGACTACAACGCAGACGCACATATATTTAGGACTTCGTCCCCTTTGTGTCCGAGTCGTACATGCCCACTTTAGCGAATTAGTTGGGAATGCGCGCATGCGTAGTGGCTAATAGACGTTCGCATGTAAACAATGGGCTAACATATCCTCTCTCGCATAAGCCCGATGGCACATACACAGTCGCGCGGACCAACCGGGCCAAGTCTTCTGCTCGTGAAGATAGCCACCATTAACGAGTTGTCGATTCAAGAATATACCAAGTGCCACATAACCTGTTGCGGAAGTTACGTACTCGGGAAGGCAGGTGAATCCAGCACCCCGAAGTGGGAAAAGAGGCAACAAAAACGGCGCTTCAAAAATACTAATTACATATCATTTCGAAGTCCAGGAGTCTCCAGCTGTCAGCACTATTCGCAGTTTCTCTCCAATGCAGAACAATTAAGGTTTTGTCACTTATAATCGTGTTGCTGCCACGCCTATAATTTATAAAATAAATATTACGTGCATCTATTTAGTACAGTTCTCGCTATTCCATGTAGAAGAAAAGAACCTATAAAATGTTTGATCATAAAATGGCTACGCGTTGTGGGCTAAATCGACCTGTTCATGCATCATACCTGTGTTTGATTCAATTCTGTTTGCAGGTTACTTCTCCAACGTGGAAGAAGCGATGACGAAGGTCTGTTCTAGCTTGAGTTTCAGTTTTCTCGACTGGTAGTGTTTGAACTTCTCACGTGTTGAGGCAATGCGAAAGCAGTGCTGAAGTCAAACCAAATAGATTTTGCTCATAAAGGTCCGTAATTGCTTTCTTTACCCGAAGAATAAAATTCAGGATGTGCGCGTTCAACTATGGACGTGCTATTTTTTTTTTTTTTTCAAATACAATATATGACAATGCGCCGCTTTAACACACCGGTCTGCGTCTGTTCTTTCTTTTTATTCTGGGAACGAACAATGTGAAATGCATCAACTGACACAGTGTTCTTGAGAAATCTCAGGTCGTGTTGCGTAGCCCATTTTCCTTCCCAGCTTTGGTTGTCCTATGAGCGATGTGCCTCCGAGACTGTGGTGTTAGTGCAGAAGCGAATAGAAATATTTATCGCCAGGATATTACTTCGGTATTTATTTATTGATTTTTAAAATTTTTATTATTGTTTACCCACAGCGAGAAGAGGTCTTACAGGGGGGGAGGGATGCAAGTGAAAAATGCAATATTCAGATACAGCGAACTTTAAAAAACGAGGCAGCACAGCAGAGTTGCACAAAAGAAAGGCAAAGGGCGGAAACTATTAGAGCAAAAGAAAGAAGAACGATGCGTGCCGTCATCAGAAAATGCCTGAGCACTGCCATTGCATTAGCGAAATCATGCGCGCAATATCACCTTCATATTCAGGTCTCAAATATTTCAAGGCTTTTTGGTGATTTGTTAATTTCATATGTCTGTGCACTTATTAAATCACCAATGCGGTTATCATCTGGAAAGGAATATATTGTTGCTTTCTATCTCTGAACTCGACGAATATTCAATTTACACTTCAAGGCTGTATATTCAGCTCCTCATGGGATCGCATTATAAAAGTGTTTGAACGGAAGACTGCTGCAGGAAACCTGCGTTATCTGGTGGGCAGTGCATGTGGTCAACGTGCAAAACAAGGCCTATTTTGTATTTACCCTTGAAGATATTTGTTTCACAGGCTAACTTATGGAGCACCAAGAGCTATGTGGCTTTTCCGTAATGAAATATCATCGAGCAGTTGTCGTTAACGTTGAAAAATTGAGTGCACTGGTGCAGCGGACATATCCATGTCAATTTGTTCCTGTATTGTGCCTCAATTTTAACTTCTTACTGGCACTCCTCCGGCTGGAAAGCTCAAGGAAAACTGGCGGCAGCGCTTATGCCGCGCGGTGTATGCGCCCGTGTTATCTGATGCTGTCAATCCAATGTATAAGGCGTTCATTGAAAGTATGTGACGTCACTGTTCACCTGATTGTTCGTCCTCTGATTGTTCGACCAAGTACGCGGTCACTTTTTTTTAGTTGCCTAGTCAGACTGCAGCTCAGCACACGACAAGGACCGTTATGCAGTATAAATATTTCCTACGTCGTGTATCTGACAATCGGTGTCTGAATCGGATTTCTACTAATTACAGAATAAAATTTACCGATTAAAATTACAATTACTTCGTTATAATTGTCATTTAGAGCAGTTATCAATAACTACCCCTCGAAAGTAATCGCAGAATTACTCAATAGTAAGCGATTACTTCTACTTCATTTTCCAAGAAATTTTTATTACCATAATATAGACAACCGAAGGAGCTGTCTTGGCAATTTCAGTGTATCTTCTGCAGCCCCTCATGCATTGTTCACCTATACTTACATTCGTTTTAAAAAAGTTGTTGGTCATCATCCCTAGTTTTTTTTTTTTTTTTTGTGGTGTTGGGAAAACATTAACGATAAAGAAAACTCACGCGAGGGAAACGAAGAGAGGAGATACGGGGGGTTTAGCCAGTTCGCTCGATGCGCACTCTGTGGGGTAACACGGTGATGTGCTACATGTATATATTGCGCACGAGATTGTGGCTCCTCGGCATCGGGGCAATGTGAGCAGATTTCTCAGGCGCCTAAGCTGGCCGAAGGGAGGTTGGGTGGGGAGGGCGTTAGGATATAAAGGAAAACAAAATGAAATCGTGCTAAGAGTTCGTTTTTTGCTTTCGTGGGACTGACGCATGTGTACTTGTTTATCGGGTGACCACATTTCACCGCCTAACAATTGTTATGGTACCGCGCAGTACGCGCCTGCATCTATCGGAAGTTTCTGGAATGTTATCGATGGTTCCGTCCGCTGTCTGTCACCGAAGCTTGTGTAATGCGATTGCATGTATGCGCGACGCGAATAGTGATGAACTTTGTGGAAGACACGCGGGTGCCAGCGATTACTCTGGAACATTCAATGACTGATGTTTAAGAGCCGGCGCGCTTGACGCGCTTGTCAGATTTCAGGCGATCGCCGACTGTGTTCGCCGCTGTCCTTGTGCTTTAAGTTTAACTTGCTTTTGAGGGCACAAGTTCGTCCAATAAAGATTTAGTTTCACCATTTGCAATTTTCCCGTTGTATTATTGAGCGTCACTACTACGTGACAATATGTCATGTCATTGATGTCATGAAGTGTCATTCATGTTACGTGTACATGCATGTCATGCCCCCCAATGCCTGTTATGATTTGTACCCAGTAGAAAAAATGGCGGCGACGACATGACAACGTGAGAGGCTAGACAGACGGACAGACCGACACAGAATAAATGACTTTCGTAAAGAATGCTTTACCTAAAAAAAAATATTTTGAAAGAGTGCAGTTACCCTTTCAACCGCGTAATCGTTCCATTACAAACAATCTAAAAATGTGATTGATTACAATTGATAATTCACATGTAATTCGTTACTTATCAGTATGGTCTGAAAGAAACTATTTCAAATATGTTTCAACATGTGTTGCGCAAGCTCTAGCCACACTATGTGTGAGTAATGTTCACGGCAGTACAACTTCTACAAAAGCCCTAAACCAGTTACTATATGCGCAAGGTGAAATGGAGGATATGGCGGAATATACACATTTGTTCAAGCCTCACTATACGGAGTACATCTTGATTCACTGAGGAATTTGATTCTTCAGTAAAGGATATCCCTGATAATTCACACATATGCACATGAAATCTATCAACAAATTTGTTATTGAGTTCGCTTTTCACTTTCATGGGGCTAACGCTCTGAGCGTCCTATGAAAGCTTAGTCTAGCGGTCCGTTTAACGATGGTTAGAAGAGCATGCCTCATCAATACAGTAATAAAATATCCAGAATCCTGAAATGCGAAAATCTCTGCTGTGCTCAAAAAAGGAGGTGTTGTATACAATTAATACTTTAGTCCTAAGTTAGGAGTTCAGTGGCTGACTAACCTGCCAGAGGCAATTTAAAGAGACACCCCATCATACTGTATCTATCAGTAAGATTACCATAGCTCTTCAACTAAAAAATCATTATGAAACATGGTGAAATGTAAAAATGTACCACTTACAGTGTTGAGGTATCAGCCTTCAGGAGAGTGACCACTGTAGCTCTTGCAATCACGTCTCGCACTTTTCTTTTAAATCATTTTTTGTATAACAGCTTGGCCGGCGTTGCCGGACACCCTATCTACATTGCCGATTTCGTGCACAGCTGTGTCGTTTCTTGGTTAGTGTGCTTCAATTGCTTTGGGTTACAGTACCCTTTTTTCCTACGGAAGTGGGGCCGTATTCAAAAAGCTGTCGTTCGTAATTGATGCTTGCCGTTGACCGTCCAACTCTGCTAAGAGTATGTCCAGCTGTAGGATTGGTTGAAATTTTGTCTTACGAACGTTTCAAACGTTGCGTTCGTCTGTGTTCGTTGCGTGTGGTAGCATGCGTGGTTACACAAAAATGAGGACGCCGTGACACGGCATGGCGGTGACTGCAGCTGCCGTGATGCTCCGGAAGTAATGCCGCTTCTGGTAATCGCTGCCAGATGACGATTGATAGGGAACGGGAATTCAGCCGACGTGTCGAGTTTCTTGTCAGACAAGCGCAGAAAAGTTACGCTGTGCGTTCGCGCGTGGTCGGTGCCGTCGCCACGCTGGCGTTGATCAACGGAAAAATTTCCTTAACAAGACATCAAGCGTAAGAAACATTGTGAATATGGGCCCCGGTATTCGCTTTTCATGTGCTGTTCCCAAATTATGAAAACGCGGTAACGCGTGTGTCAGCTCAGGCAGTCTGTGTTTAAGAACAGCCAAAGCAACACATCCCTAATAAAATAAGTCTTGTATCATCGCGCTATCTCAATGTAAACCAGCAATGGCCCGAACACTCGGATAGCACTTATGCGGATGACTAGCAAATAGGGATTGTTATTATACCAATAGCATTTATGTGGCGCTCGAGGTGCGTCGGCGCCACGCCGCTTCATCCGTTGTCTAGCAGCTCGCTGGCGGGACATGCTCGGCTCGAGCACGGAGTTTCGTTGGATTTCTAGAGACGCGGACGACCACACTTGTGAACGCACCATCAACGCATGGCTCAATCACACTCACAATCAGAGACATAAAAAATATGCGGATCCCACGCACCGTGGGAGTCAATCTACGCGAAGCTTTCTGTGCTCTTTCCTTTGATTGACGATTATTAGCGGTAAGGTTGACGGCTAATGTTTTATTTATTCAACGTTTGGCCGAACGTGAGAGTAGTGCATTGATCTTAACATTTACCTTGCGTGTACCACTGCTTTTGTATGCGTGCTACACAGAACGTGCACGGGAAGGTGTTTGCTTGAGCAGTGTTTGAACTCGATATTTAATAAGCTCTGAGAGGGTTGAGCGTGGTCATTTCTTTGCATGGCACATCGCATCGTGGCAGATGTATTACGTTTTAATTGAATTACGGGGCTGTACGTACGAAAACCCCAATCGGAATATGAAGTCCGCCGTGGGGTGGGCTTAGTATTAATTATGACTCTGTGGTGTTTTTTTATTGTGTCCCTAAAGCTATGCGCACGAGCGTTTTTCTTTTCTTTTTTTCATTTCACCCCCGTCGAAATCCGGCTGCCGTGGTCAGGACTAAACCCGCGTCTTCGAGCAATGCCATAGCCGCTAAGCTACCTCGGCGGGCACAGAAGCGTTTATTGGACGCGCGACCGTTTCCATAGTTTCGCCTAGACCCTGCGGTGTGCTTCATTGCGGCTCCGCTTCTGCACGCACATCGTAAGTTGTCCGCTTGAAAAATTTGCCCGGTGTATATTTTTTAGAAATAGCAGAAAGGTACCGGGCCTTGTACTTAAATTTCTACCGCTTGCCCGAAACTGCTGTCGTGTCCTCACGTCACCTTCCACGCTCACCCCCCCGCCCCCCAACTTTGTATGGGAACTGCGAGCGAAGAGTGGCAAGGCTGTTATTCACTTCTTTTGGGACTCAGTAAGTTCTCCCCCTTCTCTGCTTCCTCTGCCCCCTCTTGTCTGCCATTCTATGTAGATTTACTCTGGCCTTGCAAGTTAGTAAAAATGTAAGCGTTGCAATTTCTGAGATGCTTTCACGGCAGGCCACGTGTAATGAGAGCTTTCAAGAGTCTAATGTGGCGATAACCACGGAGCGCCAGCGGGCATTGTGCGCATTCAACTCGGTGCAAAGGTCCAAACGAGTTTCTCGCATCGTCCTTCGCCTCTGCGATGATCCTGTCGCGTGTACACAGGCTCCGAACCAGCCCCGACGCAGGTTACCAGACAGCAACAGCAGCAGCAGCAGCACTGGGAAAGTCGAAGGAAGAGGCAAAAAAAGCTTCGCTTCAGAAATTGGAGGACGCTTAAGCTTCTCCTTTAAGAGTAGAACGCGATAGCATTCAAAGATCTCCGACTACTTCTAACGCTTACCGGGAACTGCAGCTCACTTAGCCGCAATGTATGCAGATAAACGCTGTTGGCGATCATTGTGCACGAAGGCGAGTTTCCTAGTAGAAAAGCGGCCTCTTGCTTAGGCTGATCCTGGAGGCTGTGCAAAGCCGCACCGCAAGAAGTACATCATTTTCAAATTTCAGTGAGTGTTCCGCACTTTTAATACTTAAGTCTCGGAAGATTTACTATAAAAGGCAGGAGCTGTTGGTCCTTTGTTTCATGACATTTGTGTGTGGGCTATCATTCTCAAAAATAAGGCCGAATAACATTGTCAAGGATCTTAAGTCAAGGTACGAGCAACGTTAGTGATACAACGCTGTGGCAATATAACCCCGATATACCGCATGTCATATAGCAAGGCGTGGCATATACGTGTACCTTATAGTGTACTGAAGTTTTCGCTCACACACAACTCGGCCAACGTCGACACTGACACCGAATTTTCGGCGATACATGGCTCTTAACGAAACAGTGCAACTCATTCCACTTTCCTGGTAACACATCAAGAAATTGTCGCATGTTCGACAGGCAATATTTGTCGCACAGTTGCCTATTGTATTTTCTTGCTTCCTCATAAAAGCGATCCTCGTTTCTAGTTAATCACTCTAGTTCTCGCCGTGATGACTCCACTCGTTTCTCCTATGACGTAAATCACACAGGTGAGTGTACAACATGACAGTATGCTGCTATAATTGTCGCTGTTCATCAATACAACCGGAAGAACTATGTCTTTTTGAACAAAAATCTATCAGTCTGTTGAGTATTAGCTCGTAACTAAAGCCGATCGACCATGGCTGCTTAGTGACTATCGCGTTGGACTGCTCAGCACGAGGTCGTGAGGGGAAATCCCGGCCATGGTAGCGTCATTTCGACTGGGGCGAAATGCGAAAACACCCATGTACTCAGATTTAGGTGCACGCCAAAGAACTCCAGTTGGCCTAATTAATCCTGAGTCCCGCGTTACGGGGCGCCTCCTAATCATATCGTTGTTTCGGCACGTTAAACTCCATAATTAAAGAAAAAATAATCCGATGAAATATTCACGTTCGCATACCCTAAAATAACAAGCACTGCTGAAGACACAGAACCTTCATACAGGAATATATTAATTAGCTCACCTGTTTCTGTGTTAATAGGGCGGTCAACCACCGGATCACCGTGTTCATGTAGCCCATTAAAACCAGTCTGTTGTTGCTTCTCTCCACGAAAAAGGCAGCAACATTTTCGTTCACACGTTGGCTGTTCCAAAAGTATGTAATAAGCCCACGCATAATATATAGATGAATGAAGCGTCATGTCGCCATTCCTAATTTTATAGTCTCCTACCAACCGTGTCTTTGTCATCACCTGTCGTCAGAATGGAAACGAAGAAAAGAAACAGGCACCGTGTAACCTAAAGTATTATTAATTTATTTAGCACTTCCGAACCGGGAAAGCGTTTAGGTATTCCAGGAATGTTGGGAATTATGTTTGTAATTACTGAGAATGCTTTCTTGATCTGTTCTGGATTTGCAGGCGGCACTTTTGATGGCTCTGCGTGTTAAAAGAAAAAAAAAAGTTGTCAATGTGATCATTTTCTTCAGAAATTTCCCGTTAAAGAAAGCGCGTATAAGATGTTCCGAGAAACCTTCTCTCCCATATCTCTGATACTAGTTTCACTTCTTTAGATGAAACGAAGTAGCAATTCACCGCTCATGATGTCCACACGAAATCGAAGGCAAGAAAGTAATATCAACGTGTGAACAAAAATTTTGCGTGGCCCGGCTATCGCACACATCAGAGACCAGCAAATCTGGGGGAAGACCGTTAAAGTAGTGCCGAACCACACCATTATTCTAACTTCTGCTGGGCTTTCCCCAGCTCTGCTAGTCTCTGGCGTTTGCGATAGCAGAGCCACGCATATTTTTTCCACTGTGAGAAGGAGGGCCGCCGAAGCGAGCGCGCGCTAGGCTCCACCCACCATTGCCTCGTCGTTAAGATGCGCGATGCTATATTTAGACTCTGATTTCACTATCTCTCAGCTCTCTCTCCACCAGCTCGGCGAAGCTGCGGACGTGAAGAGAAACCCAGCGAGGTTCTAACAGCTCCACTGTAAAAAAAGAAGACTCGACTGCAAACTTTTGCAGGCATGTTCAGCTTTTATGTTAAACGTCTTTTATTTCGGTCAGCATGGTCGCTTGCTAATACCACATGTAACAAAAATATGTATTACTAATATCGTTTATATATTTCCTACCATATTACCCACGCGTCTTGTTTTGTAATTGTTGTGTTGTAAAAATTAGCCCTTAATATATCGGGTCGCGCACACTAATGGCGTTGTTATCGAGCCATGTTTGATGCAATCGGAGTCATATTTAACGTCTCACTCGGAGTTTACAGTTCAAAGCTTGGCATCCTAAATAGCAGCTTGACTCTTTTTCACACGCAGGACCTCTACTTCTGCCTCTGCAAGCTTCGATGCAGCATCTGTTGACCTACGCAGCATGATACGGTCCTCCCTTCCTAGCAAAAAACACAACAGTGTTTTTAAAGGGCTTGATTAGGGTGTTCACTGTGTGTGCTGATACTGTAGTTGCGCAATACATTCGCAAACGTTGTATTAAACTGCTACTTCATTCTTCATAGAGGCAGTAAAACTAAGTAACATACTAAATGGCCGCATGATCTGGAGTTTTTCTATATTTCTCATTCTGCGTTTGCCTTGTCGCTGCCTTTAAGAATTTATTGGAGTATATTTGAGGCGTGTTCCTAAATGTTGTTGGGGAGTAGATAGAACGGTAGAAGAAAAGCTTCATCTTATATTTAATAAGCTAAAACGGTTATGCACAGCTTCACCAATGTTTAATAATATAGCGCGAGCGTCGGCCACGTGGAATGTCCGCGCCCTTCTGAGAACGAAAAGCGACAAGATCGGCAATAGTTTGCGCAAGCGCACAAAGTACTCTCCTCTGAGCGTCTCCTGCTATACTGCTAACTTCAAGATTGCACATGCATGCGACCTATGTAGTCCGTGAAACAGCATCATTCATATTATAAAAGTTGTATGCCCTGATAGATATTTTTGCTCCTCTTAAATATATGGCTCATGAGTAAGTATAAAATAATGACAAATAAGTACAAGCTCATTGCCAACGACACGTCTTGGTCGTGCACGTGCACTGATTTTTACCACTTTCTTAAAAAAAAACGGGATCGGCTAGATAACCGTGGTAGGGTGCGCGTTTTTCTTAGGCGCAAAGTGCAGTAAATGACACTCGCATGGCACTGTACTTTTTGGGCATGCGTGTACAATCGCCGATATCGCCACATCCAGCTCTCACAAGGCGCCGAAGTCTCGGGCTATCGACCTTCGCGTGATAATATTAGAGTTCCGGGAGCACGGAGTAACATAGAAAGGAGCGCTGGCTTTCGCATCTCGCATTAATTTTGGCGCTGCAAATTATAGTCTCAGGGATAAAATGCGCACAGCATTCCGCCGTGCTCTAAGCATCCGCTCACCTCCTCTGTTTTGAGTCGCCTTTCAAAGGCACTCTCCTTTCTTTGGTCCTTCCCTATAGGTTTTAACAGAAGATGCACGCGCGACATGGCTATCAAGTGAGGAGATAAACCGGCACGATTCCTTTCGGACATCAGAATATTGAACGACCACAGCGCATGCTTGAGCCTGTGTGGCCGCATGAAAAGGCAATGGATGCGGCTGTTATTGTATGGTGATAGCAAACAGTAAAAAGCTATCAGCCTATCTTGAAGAGCCGGAAAGTCGTGAGCTCAAGAAGTTACCTATAACAGTTTCTGTATCATCTATGATACCCACCACAAAGCGTCTGCATGGTAGAGAGACACTAGTGGGAACGCCTTATAAGGAGATTCAGTGCTCCCGTCTATCTTACTCCGTGTGTGGGAGTCTGTACCTTCGGACTGTACTGTATCGCCTCCTGTCCGTTTATTGGAGATAAGCTATTATTTGTGGTCCTCACACGCGTTTAGCACGCGTGGGGTTTTGGTATCTATATGACCACTGGTTAAAAAAAAAAGATGGCCCTTTCAAACTTCCATAATGTCGTCTCGAGTGTCAAAAGATAAATAGGTCTTAACGATACAAGGAGGAGGATTTAGTTGCATGGTAGCCAACATTATGGTATGGGCAGAATTTGCGTCAGTGTAGCAAAACAACCAAAATGGACCGTAGAATGTGTTGTATCCTGGACCGGCCCACCTTAACTTAGGTCATAAGAAAGGCGCGTTAAATAAAGTCGACGCGAAAAACAATACAACTTTGATCTGCATGAGCGCAATATACATATATATATAGTAAACAAACTGTGCATCATTAAAAAAAATTGATGGTCCAAACAATATGTGCTCATAGAATGTAACAATAAAATAAATCGCGTATTGCAAAAATATCATGAAAATCGGGCACATTGCATCATATTGATTTCTGGCAGTGGCTATGCAAAGATGCAACATATCTTCCTCTTTTTTTTTTACTGTAATGTTATTCAGTGCTACGGGCATCAAGTCTGTCCTGATGGCTCACTTCTCAGTGCATGCGCAGAGGGAATCATGCAAACTAACGTCTGCTCCACAGGTAGATGGCGCCAATACAAGCCAGAGCACCGCACTACTGCCTAGTGGAAAGGAGCACTGGTAGCCATAGTGCCGGCATATGTTGAAAGTAAGGGCAAGCCCGGCCTCTTTTAATCACTGGTTGAATATTCCTAATAGCATAAGAATATATTGATTAACATAAAATTACACTAAAGAAGTGTTGAAATCCTCTGAAAAACATAATACACGGGCGTTTATGAGCTATTCTGCTTGCGCTCCCTTCACGTAGAAAGCAGACGTAAAAATGTAGGTTGTGTTTTAAACGTAATGAATTTTAGACACATGGAAATAACACCGTAGGCAACCCTCATCATGGGATAGTAATCAATAGGAATACAATTTCACTCACTGCAACTGCACCTTTCCATTCTGCCTTTGTCCCTGCATCGGGCAATGTAAGGCAGAGGACATTCCCTTGGCCATACGGATTGGCAGAGCAAACCGGCCAAAACTGCAAAAAAATCAGAAACGTCATGTTCCAAATCAAGATCGTACTTAGAGCATCAACGCGAGGGTTCTGTTCCAATAGGAAAGCGCTATATTTAGAAACAAGTTATTGTTATTCCTATTCAGAAGTAGCGCACTAGAGGGTAGCTGCTAATATACAAGCTACGTCCTTTTTTTTTTTCAAGTAAACGAGCTTTGCGGTTTCCTCAATTATAACGCTTTGATTTCAGATTTAAGACTAATTACTTCACTTATGCTTCCCTACAGGACCCTTGTGTTAGAGCCATGGTATGTAAAGCGTGATATGTAATAATTATATTTCAGTGGCGTAGCCAGAAATTTCGTTCGGGGGGGGCTCACATTGCAGCTCGGTCTCCTCCTTAATAGCAAGCTTTAGCTCGCGTGCTCGTATCTAAATACATGTAGAAGGAGAATTCGTTTTTCTCGGCAACCAATGCACCAAATTTGACACGGTTTGTTGCATTTAAAAGAAAAACTTAAATTCTAGTGACTGCTGGTTTCGAATTTTTCATTTAGGCTCTCAATTATTTATTAAAAATTGACCAAAATCGCAAATTTTCAGGAACTTAAACTATCAAGCTTAAATCTATGTAACTCAGCAATGTAAAATGCTATCGCAATTCTGTGAATTGCACCTAATAGTACATCTACACCGGACAAAATTTCTATGTTACACGTGAATCTCCAAAAATTTAGCATTATGGAAATATGGCTTTCGCAGAATCCTTGTACACAACGTAACCAATTCACGTAAGATATGAATTGACACACCAAATTTGTCCGCTTTGACTGTTATAATAGATGCCGTTTACTGAACAGCGACATGTGTGCTTGTTGCACAGCTATTAGTTGGTAAACATAGTGCTTTTATTTTTTTTTACTTTCGAGTTTTTCAAAATATTTAAACAATGTTCAGGCCCTAAATAAAAATTCCGCTTCCAACAGACACTAGAATTTAACTTTCTCTCTGAAATGCAACAAATTTCATTAAAAGCGACCCGGGGGTTATCACAAAAAAGCGTTTTAGCGTTTTACATGTATTTGAATAGGCCGCGTCGGAGTTGGGCGCGAGCTAAAGCTTCCTCTTAAACAATTTGTCTGGGGATCAAATACATCACTAATAACTGCATTGTCATTACTAAAGATGCTGCAAACGAATTCTTGAACGCTGCGCACTATCAAAACAAGTAAAATATGTGTATTTTTATAAAAGAATATGCTTGTATGTGCCGAAAATTGTGTCCAAAATAACCGATATCAATGCTTCCGTGTTTTTTCTCTATTTAATAAGTAAATAAAATATCACGCGAACTTTAGAACTATATCAGTTCGAAACCAGCAAGGCAATGCATGCCGCTGATATGAAAAATGTAAAGGCCATGAAATTAGCAAGCTGAGGATGAATATTCTAATGAAACTTTGTCATTCAGGAACCTTGTTTGCATTCTTATACATATGCATCGGCCAGTGAAAAATCTCAATGACGCTGTCATTTGTCCCAATGTATTGCGCAGGAGCAGCTGTCACCGGTCGTGTATCGTGGGTAATTGCACCGAAATTATAGCCGCAACAGAGAGCACGTATAAAAAGCAGGAGTTCTGCAAAATAAACGAGGGCGAGTCAAATGAAAGTTAGCCAATGTGAATATATGACAAACGGGGTACTTTTTTTAAATGTAGTCTCCATGATCATTTAGACATTCGTCCCGTTGTCTAACGAGTCGCGTGATTCCCATCTCATTAAATTCCTTGGGTTGCTGCTTCAAAAAGTCTGCAACTGGCTCTTTCACGTCATCGTCCGACACGAATCTGTTTCGCTTGAGCTGTTTTTTTCAAATGCTCCAAAAAGTGGAAGTCGCAAGGCGACAGGTCTGGGTTGTATGGCGGATGTTGCAGCGTTTCCCACTTGAACATTGCCAGTTTTGTATTAACCACATCAGCGACGTGGGGACGGCATTGTCGTGGAACAAGATGACCCCGTTCGTCAATTTTCCACGTAATTCGTTCTTGATTGTGACACGCAGCCAATCTGGCGCTTTACAATAGCGAAACAAATTGATAGCCTCTCAAGATTTAGCAAATTCTATCACTTATGGCCCCTGACGATCACAAAATAAAAGTCAACAACACCTTTGCGGCAGAAATGATGGCCTTTCCTTTCTTGGGGGTGGTGAATTCGAATGTTTCCACTGTAAGCTTTGCTGTCGTGTTTCAGTCTCGTAGAAGTGGCACCATGGTTCGTCCCCGATCACAATTGGAGACAAGAAGTCGTCACCCTTATTGTGATACCGGATCAGATGAGTCAAGGCAGCGCTGAACTTCTCCATCTTCTGGCGGTAGTTCAAAATCTTGGGCAACCATTGCGCACACAAGAGCGGATAACCGAGATGTTCATGAATTATGACGTGAACCGAACCGTGACTGATGTTCACACGCTCTGCCAGTTCATCGATGCTTATCCTCCGTTCTTGTCTCATCAGCTCATCAACCTTTGCAATTTCGTTAGGGGTGATTGCACGATGGCTTTGGCCCGGCCTTGGATTGTGCTTGCAACTTTCACGTCCTTCTTTTAACCGTTTGCGCGAACGCTTCACAGTGGCCAATAAAATGCAATGTTCAACGTACACGGCAGCCATACGGCGACTAATTTCTTTTTGGGAAATTCCTTCAGCTGTCAAAAACCTCAGGACACCACGCTGCTCAACTTCTAGAGTGTCCATTATGTCCATGTCCATTATGTCCAACCATGTTCAACCCAGTGGATGACAGCATTAAACAACCTTAATACTCACAGCTGCGTGTCACTTTTGTAATAGAGAGATGCCTCTGTGTCACGTGCATGCCTCGCAGATAATGGACCGAACAATTATTGCGCGGGGTGGGTTGGCTGGCTTTCATTTTACTCGCCTTCGTACATTAGAAATGCGAAGATACAGTGGAATACACCAATGCGAAGATACAGTTTGATAAAAGGCAAAAAATTGTCGCTGGAAACAAAGTTCACTGCAGGTATACACATAACCCCGCAACAAGATATATAAATATACGTATAAGTCTCCAATAAATCTACGTATCTAAAAAAAAGTCACTGTATACAATGCGTCAAACAAGGCAAATGAACATGTTGCGCAATTAGAGATTCACAGAATCCTAGATCCCACCCCCATTCCATCCGCTCCTCCCGATGTGTCGCGGGCGACAGAAGTAGGCACGCTTGCTCCCCGTTTTTCTCTTTTGCGCACATAAGACTGAGCCACCATAGTCGTCTCACCCATTCTCTCCCCCCCCCCCCCCCCCATCCCCCTCCCTACGCTTTCATTCGCACATTCAGCATGCGGCGCGCGGTCACGATGTTATCGCCCTTGGACTTTATACGAAACATGAGGGCGACGGCAACGGCAGTAATGCGCCTGGAGTGTCCATATAATTGCTATCGCAATACTATATAATAAAACTATCCGGCAACTGAAGCGTCCCGTGGCCCATTACTGTCCGCAAAAGAAGTAGGAAAATCGAACTTTCACGATACGACAATTCGCTGCGCCACAGCAGTCTTTTTTTTTTTTTTTTGATGGGCTGGCGCACCGAAATGAAAAAGCGCAAAGTATGTTGGCCACAATCGAATGTCTACTTATCGAAAGAATATCGAAAGAAACGTGAGACGCTTGGTCCACCGAGAACCATACGCATACTGCTCGGTATCCTACACTGGCGAGACAAGACTTTCCGGAGAGGTTACGCTCAAGCGAACGTGGTGCAATCCGTCGAGTCCCCACAGTGATGACAGCGAGCGACGATAGTTTCTTTTTCTCGTCTGCTAGCCAGAAAGTGCCCAAAACACTGCCAGGAGAAAGTCCACTCGGCCAGAGAAAAGCGAACGCGCACCGAAGTGCGCCGCGCGGTGGTGGGAGCAAAACGAGAAAAACGCATGCGCTCTGGCGGCCTCTGGCAGCCCGCGGGTAGGGTCAAGAGGCTCAATGGGTCCTCGCGAATAAAAGTCGAAGTAGAAAAAATAAATAAGAACGAAGTTACCTTGGCTGACTTTAGTGTCTTTGACGCGGATGCTTTAACGTAGGCGAAAAGAAAATGATATTTTTTATGTGTCATGACGGCACAAATTAACCACCACAACGCTTCATCTCATCCGACCTCGCTGCTGGCTTTGTCAACTTGTCTGATAGTGTGTTGATTTGGCTTGTCTCGTTGTATGGTCCGATGCAAGACCATAGAATAAAGAACCAGTAAGACTTTAGAAAAGTCAATGCACCTTTGGCGTCCAATATTTACAGTAACATAAAACCCACAAAGTTCCGCAATTGAAAATCTAAAGCACAATTTTGGAAATGTCAATGCACCTTTCAGATCAAAAGTTTATGAGAACTTTATACCCATAAATTTCAGAATTGACATCCATGCGCTGCGTAGATTCCGCGGCCTCTGCAAGATGCCGTGGCGAGCCCGTTCGCCATCAAAACGCCCTTGAAACTTTGTGCTCGGATGGGGCTGCTTGGCGTTATGTGACTCCCGGTGCATGGGCGCTGCCGTGAAATCCAGCCCAAGTTCGCAAGGTTCGCGCTGAAATGTCTTTTCGAGCGTGAAAAAGACACTCTAGAGAAAATTCAGAATGATTTCCGGCACCGGGGATTGCTTGGGTGGGCGGTGCATGGACAGCACGAAAAAATTTTGGGGGGGGGGGGGGGGGGGGCTGAAGCCCCATAAGCCCCCCCCCCCTGGCTACGCCCCTGTTATATTTCCATACTGAAACTTCTGCCTACAGAAAGGTTGTGCCAGTTTTCTAAAAGTTCCTTCAAGCAATACCGTTTATATGTATTAATCATATAAACGCGATCTATTAACGCGAAAGCAATGAATGCCTCATAAGGCAGAAAGTCCGACGTTGGCGGCATGACCACACGGTGGCACAAGAAGACTACGAACCCTCGACACTTGGTGGGAGTCGAACCCACGACCTTTGATGTTAGTTAGGGCAAATTAAAACAAAGATAATTAATAAAGATTTCATTAGGACACACCAACTCACGACTTTGGGTCTTTATTAAGGCACACTGAATTAACGCAGAGTTAATCAAGGCACTCGAACCCAGAATCTTTGTTGGGAGTCGAACTCACGACTTTCCGTTGTGGCTGAAGTTCTGAACATCGCGCGGTGGTCGCAATGATTTCGCATTCATCCATGTAGGGATAGCTAAATGCGCCTTGCATTTTCTTGTTCATACAATATAAGAAAATCATAATTAGGTAAATGCAGTGGAAGCCGTATGGGAAAAAAACTAGCCAGAATAAAAAAAATTTCGCTCACTTCGAGGAAGTACGCTTAAAGGAAGGTCAATTTAGCGAATGATGAGGATTGAATTGAAGTACCTTTTTTGGATTACACAAAACAAGCTTGAACATCTGCAGCGCAATCAGACCACCATAGAATGGAGTTTTCGGCTTTGTATAAGATGGTTCAATGCGTCATAACAAATAGCGAGTGCTTGTGGTTGCCCAATTACAGGCGCATCCATTTATGAAAGATGACAGAGATGCTTAAATAGTGTTAGGTGGCCCAACTACGCACTATGGTTGCATGCAAGTTTTGAGATTTACAGCTTGCCTAAAAATTTGACACTCAATAATCAAGATGAATCAAAGCCACCGTATCGACTGATTACCCAATTGCTTTTCAGGCACAGTTCATACTTTTGAAAGTTCCGAAGGTAGCGCATGTGCATTAGAAATTAATAAAAATTTAGTTAACTCGGAAACAAAAGGTGTTAACTCCCTACACCAGTGTATTATGTGAACAAAGTTGAAAAGGAAATCAAGTTTGAGCGAAAGGATGATAGTGTCGCACCCGCCGTTATTGACAATTAATAAGTAGATTTGAATCAATGTACAAAGAAACTGGTTCTGCGCCCTACGTAGTAGATTATGTTTCAAGCAAGTAGCAAAAATGCCAACAAAAAATATTGTAACGTGCGGAAAGGAAGCACGACGAAAAGGGGATACTGCATCCTTTATTATGCAGCTAGCTTCTCGCTGGCTGTCACACGCTGTGTAACAAAACTTTACCTCTGGGCAAATTGAATAAAGTAAACACAAGTTAATTTGCGCAGAAGGCTTATACATCCACAAATGTATGGCCGTATAACAAAAATGTCATATGCCAAGTGGAAGAAAACCACAACAATAACTATTCTATTTCCGCTTTGAATCATTGTTCCTTGAAACTCTGGTCTAAGTTATTTCTTTACAACACGGAAAAAAAATGTCTCATAACTAGGTTACAATTATACATTATCAGTAATAAGAACGTAAACCCGAGCTTCTACACAAACCCACAGACTCATTGCAGATTTTCAGGGTTTGTTATGCACTCTCGCAGATAAGGCCCAAGTACCCACCGCATTTACAGACGCATTTTCGATTCATCTTCATGCAACAAGTCTTGTGGCCTTGTCTGCATGGAAGTACTTCACATCCGATATATCCGTTGTTTTCGTTCACATTTTTGCTTCCGTCGTCGTTGTCGCCGTCCTTCTTGTCATCGCTGCCTTCGTCGTTTTTGCTGTTGTCGTTGCTGCTGTTCTTGCTGTCACTTTTGTCGCCGCCATCGCCGGGGTCGTCATTGCCTGAGAGCAGAACCATCCGTCACTCAGGAAATCAAGAAAATTTTATCGCGAACACCTGAAATTCCATCATTCCCACTTCTGGCAAAACCTCAATTGTACACTGTGTATTTTCTTAGAACACAATTACCTTGGATAAAGAAACAGTCCACCTTAAAAACTTCCTCAATAGTTTCGAGAGCACACAAATATGGTCAAACCTCTCGTTTTACAAAGCCCAAATGAAGCACAAAGTGACATGCGCCAATCCGACTAGATTCAATCCATATTCAATGAGGTATTTTCAAAGCGAGAAAACTGAGAAAGTTGCTGCAACGAACGAGAATTCAGACAATGGCTGAAGCCCTGTGCAAGCTGAAATTTCAGAACGTTCAAACTAGGTGACATTTCAATTCTTATTATTGGTCTTAATTTTGTTGTATGTTGCCAAACGGCTGTCGTAGCATTGGCGCTTTTCTCTGCGGCTATTATCTGCTAGAAGTTAAAGACGAACAGAGCAAAGTGCAAAATTTTCAACAAAAGCAGGAGGCATGAACAAGATGCACTTTGTAGGCACTTGACCAATGCGTGGCTCTAAATGGTATTTGCCACAGAACCCCACGCTTCAGGCATAGCTCGCGCTCAGGGCTCGGTACCCCTGGATATTTGATCCCCTCTACACAACTGCAGCGTTGTTATTTTACGCAATGTGAAAGCCACGCACATTATGCGCCTTCCCACTCCTGCAGCGTTTCTGATTTCAGTGTGAAAAAAGAACTAGCATATTGTATTGTTTCTTTACCGACTAAAGATATATGTATATCTGTTCAGCATTAAACCAATAACTTCATAATAGTCCATGCACGCAATAAATGTCTCATAACATTTGCACAATCAGATGGTGAGAATGGCCCTGTAACTTATAGGTTTCACTTCCACATACAGGCTTCAGTGAACACCTTCGAAAATTCTTAAATGTTGCTTGTGGCAGATAGTACAAATCTAGTTCATGAGGTGGTCTACTCGATGTGGCGAACATAACTTGCACAAAAATAGAAATGCGTAAGCGACTAATTAAGAAAAATTCACTGATTTAGCTTTTAATCAGTGACCTTATGGCCCATATTGCAACATACAAATGTTAGCTGTGTAGTTTGCAAAGGGGATACACTTGGAACAAATTCTCAGGATGACGCCAGTTTCAAAATATTCATTCGCGAACTTTGAGGAGGAATGCATTGGGGTTCCTATTACTTTCTTATCAACACGTCGTTTTGTGCATTCAAGCACAAAAAAACTAACTCTTGCTACCCTAAACGTACTATTCCTAGAGACAGGCACTAATTCATATTAAATGGCTTGTCAACTACGGTCAACGAGCTCCATGAGCAACTTTATAAATATAACTTTTTTTCCTGCAGTAACTGCTGCTTTCTAATAACATTTAAAATATAGTGATATCATGTTCCCCTTGAATACAATTAAGATGTGCGCTGAATAATGTATTAATTAACAATAAACCTAATATTAGAACAACGAAAAATAAATGCTTCCGCATGCTGCAAGTATCACAAAACTCTGTGTTTCGTTTGCATTAAACGATTTTTAAGCCATGTGCGCGGCAATGACTGCGTCATTTATTCAAAAGAGACATTATTATTAAAGCAAAATACATGCTTACCTGCGCTATTGGAGGATATGGCCACGACAAGGTAGACAAGCAAGAGCAAGCAAACGAAAACATTCTTGCGGGTCATTGCTTCCTGCAAGGCGACAAATTTAAGCAACTTGCATTAGGTGGATTTCCAAGCAAATTTATTTTAGAAAAGTGATATCAGCTAATATTAGATTATTTTACAACCTAAGTCAAAGAGAAAGAGAGCGAGAGAGATTTCTTTGATCCTAGAGTGGTTTGCCTGGATGCTTGCCTAGCATGCTACTGCTTAGTTATGAAGGCATCTTGCGCTTTTCCTTTTTGTGCACGACAATATTTTTTTTTTAAATACGACCCGCATAATATCATTTCAACATCGACCTTGGGCCCCATAACGTAAAACTAATCCAATGTGTTTTTATTCCAATCTCCTGACGTCAGATTTGTCTAACCGCCGACGCAAGCCCCGGGCGCTCACCCGCATAGCAGGGTTGTCTGAACTGACCAATCAAACGCCCTCCTCGTTCATAGGAGGTCTCTGTTGTTTGCTGGAAAAACAAATAACATTGACTGCACTGAGCGGCTTCTCTTATCTAATTGGCTGACAGGAGGCGAGGAGCACGCTCAAGTGGAAAGGGATTCGATAGGGCCAAGTAACTGCACTGAAAGTCGATGACCGGATGAAGAAGGTGGTGCCAGCGTCTGCGATTGGTCCGCTTTTCCTTATTTAGCTTGCGGTGGCTGGTCGAAAATCGCGTCTCCACACAACGGAAGCTTAAGAATGACGCTAAAAGGATCCTCAGCAATAAAGAGTTGGCAGAATGAGGTCGTAAGTGTGCCGAAAGGGCACAAGAACATTACACGGCCACGCCAGAAGTTTTATTATACGCAAATAAACCCCTGCTCTCCCACAGGCGTGAGTAGCCTGCGCCTGAGCGATCGGCGGTAGCCGTCTTTTATTCCTTTCGGAACGGGTAGCCTGCGGCTATTCAGAAGAAAATTCAGTTTTGTTTGGCATAATAATGCATCTTAAAGGCGTACACGTCACTTTGACACGGTGAGTTCTTGCTGTTTTGTGACGTCGCGTGACAGGCAGGTGAAGTGGGTGCAGCCCGAAAGCTTCTGACCAATAGCCGGGGGGCTAATGGCGAAAAGGCATCGAATCGGAAATAACTATTTTTCTCTTTTCGGTCGAATCATGCATAATCAGCGTGTACGCGTCATATCAGATGGGAAGCTATCGTGGTTTTCGTGACGTCGCGTGACACACAGGTGAAGTGGGGTGGTCCAAAAATTGTTTTTGACCACCGCGGAGGGCTGATTGCAGAATTGAAATAGAAAAGTTTGGAATAGTCACGTTGTAGAGCACCTTATCTCACAATCAGATTTCACATATTCAACGAAGTAGTCTGAGCGAATTTTCACTTGTGCTTATCCTCCTGCCTTCTAAGTGTCCAAAGACAAATTGCTGAAATAAAGTAGTTCTTTATAACTCCCTGCAGCTCTCTTACTATTTATCGAAGCTTCAGATCAAGCACACACTAAATGCTAGCTCCAATGTATTTCAAGCGGAAGTTTCTACAGTTTTTCTTTTTTTGTTTAATGCAAGCGGGGTTCTCTCGTAAAAAGCTTCCATGGTATTAGCGGTAAATAAAACTTTATTTTAGCCAGATATTAAGAATATTACACAGCTAGAGAAAGCAACTGAGCTTGTTCTATTAGCGGCGTTATTCAGGCCGTTTTCACAGAAACATATTACACGAGAACTTGCACGACGAGGAGCTTGAATGGCAACAGGGTCTTTAAGGCGTAAGTGGCACCGCTGTGCTGTCATAACCTGTAACAATCTTGAATGAAAACTGCAGAAGATCAAAACATGAAGCCTGTTAATGTGGCAGCTGCCTTCGTGCACTGTTAAAACAATAATGCTGCCATCCAAAATCTATAAATCATTGAACAGACCTGGCAACATTTCCTGTCGAAATATACTAAGCGTAACACTTGATCTGGCTATGTACGTGGTTCCCTAACATTTGTTTCCCTGCGTGTTCTCAGAAACTGTCATTTTTTGCACCGTTTACCACGCGCCGCAGTAATAATACAACCTAATAATACACGTTCAGTCTTTTGCCCGTTTAAATTACCGATCACTCACAAGTTTATTTTGCTTTTCTAGAGGTGTCTATAACAGAATAAATTGCAGAAAAATGCCAGTGCGTTCCGCTTAAGATTTTCTGATATCGTTTCGTTCAATGAACCCGAATTACAGTTAGGCGTATCACATTTGTGCTCTCCTATAAAGTTTAAGGGCAAACATATGGTTTGTTCAATAAAGAATGAGACTGCTGCTGCTTTGAAACATTTCATTCTGTAAATTATCCGGCACATTTGTGCCATTTTATATGCTATTCAGTAAGTAGAAGACTTCAGTAAGTAGAACACTTCTACCACAATGATATGTCATGCGACAAGCGATCTTTTCCCACCCGCACAAAAATCACCTCCTATGTGTTAAATGCGCTTATAGAGTTTCTATACTTGCTCCATGTATTAGAAATTCATTTTTGAGCCATTACTCGGAGCATCGCAAGAATCCCCATTAGCCGTCTTAAAGCCCACATGTGGTATTCTCCCATTTTTTGTGTACTTCACGGTAAAAGTGAACATTGCTTTGACACGAAATAGCGTATACTGAGGGCATTCGAGGCGATGTTGAAGCAGCAGTAACTTAAAAAAAATCTCGTTTGGTAAAATGCGCCTGAGTACTTCCATTGTATAACCGAAATTTCCGACCTGACCAACTGAGGTCCCCTTAATTACACACTGGTCGTTGTTTCTCTCTGCGTATTAAATCACCTGTCAAACGCGACTGACTGATAATGTCACCATAAATGTCACCTATAGGCACACGCTAGTTTAGAGGAGTGGCCTCCTGACTGTTATCGCAGTGCCTATTATGACAATGCAAGTCGAACTCATAAACAGAATGGACCTGGCTGTAATTGTGGCAATTAAAATGCAGTTGCCTGAGTGACTGTACTACCAAGGTAATGAATATCTTAACCAACGCATACTAACATATATTTAGCACTTACAACGACGTTTTTACTATAAGTGTGACTCTCATAGCTTTTTCTTAGCTTCACGAGGTGGGGAATCTTACTAACTAGAAGTTTCCGACTTTCACTTAACACGAGAGCAATGCTTTTTTTTAGGAAAAGCAACCCGGTTCTAGTTAGATAGTGAATGGGTGCGGCCATTGATTTATTTGCAAAGAGTACATATTTATCTAAGGTGGCGACAACTTATGTTTACTGTTATTATAACTTTTGCAAATAAATTAAAATACGAGTGCCGCATAATATCCTACGTATGATAATGTTGTACCAACAATCGCATCGAATGGTCCAATATATTCTCTGGAGACATTTTGAAGAAACATTTCGCATGAATTGTTCAACACCGGGATAGTATGATTGATATTACAACTTGCTGATTTTAATTGTTGACTCATATTGTGTGTCCATTGCCCTCCCTAGCAAATCGAGGATTTGTAAAAAAGAGAAAGATTTCATGTGTAATCTAGGAATATATCACTGTGCCTATTGCGCGCTACCAAAGCTTTAAACAATTCTTTGTTTCCATAAGTACACTTTGGGAAAGCCCAAATAGACGACCATTGCCAGAAGGCAGCCTTACTCCGAAGGCAACGTTTCGACTATGCGACTTGCCTTCTCAAACTTTAGCAGTTTGTTTTAGAAACTTCATATTTCATAAAATTCAGTTATCCCTCTTTCTTTTTTCTGCACTCAGCCTAACTGACAATAATAATATTCGGTTTCCAGCTCCATGCAGGTCCGCAACGTGGCATTTTAACTACTGATTCTTTTCTTCAATTACAAAACTAATTCTATGGAATTTGTTACTAGTTGATGCTCCACAATGTGTTCTATTCAAAGTTCAGAGTTCAGGAGACGTACAAAATAAGCTGGCAGGCTCTTTCCACATCGGCCGATGCTAAGCAATGCAAGTTTCTCTACAAATTACCTTGGGACTCGTTAGCACACCAGAAACCAAGGTATCTGATTTTGTAAGGAGAAATGGCAACACATTTCGCACGCCCTGTTCGTACTGCTTTTAGTTCCTCTTAAATGAATATTCATTGCTGAGTGGACTTTTCCTGCCATCTTTCGAGTGATAGCGAAACCTGCCTTTTTCCCTCTTCACCAGATGGCGCCACCGCTTCGACACTGGGAGCGAGCACTACACGTTTACAAACTGTATTCACTTTGTTGTGATTTCGCGCGGAACTCTGGTTACTGCGTACTGTTTCTTACTCCATAATGTTTTTTTTTATTGCACTTTCGTGGGCACACGATATATCGTAGTGACTTTCGTGTTGAGCGTTAAAGCGTCCGCTCACATTACGAGTAAACCTCCGTTTTTCCCTGTGCAAGGTAGTAAACCGGAGTTTCTTCTGGTGAAACTTTGATCGTTTCATTGTTTCTCTGCTTAGCTTGTCAGTTTGGTGAAGAAAGTGCGACACTGTGGATGTGAAGGAAGATCAAAAGTATCGGTGTCGAATTGGGAGTATACGTTATCAATTTATTGCGTAAAACCTGCAGCACCATAAAAACCATATTGCAGGACAGGGATTACAAGTAATCAATAAATGAACAGAGGGACCCTATGCTTTGCATGAAAATGTAGTATATGATTTATCAGAAGCCAGAATAAAAACAGAAATGTGCAATCACAGATCGACTAACAAAATTATACCACATGTAGGCCCACTCTTGCACTTGCTGGAAAAATAACTAAACGCACGCACCGAACTGAATAAAAATTGAGAAAACTTGTATGCCATGCCGTCAGCACATGCGGCAACTTACTCAACAGTGTAGAACCTTACGAGCAAGACCTCAATGGGCCCGCGCAGATTTCGACTGTAACAGATAAATGCTTCCATGTATACTAGTTTTATCCGGCGCAAATTTCAAAAAAAAGATAAATAGAACAGTCTTCTACGACCTTGTTGAATCACGGCGCAATTTACAGCTCAACTGTTTCTGTGAAGTGTTGGCAAAAGAATATTAGCTGTCTGTACGCAAATCACACACTTCAGAATGTTGCCCCATATAATTTACCACTGGCTTGGTCTAAACGTTTGCCGCATATACCACTACATCGATCTTTTAAAGGAACTTTATCATCGGCAGCAATTCAATCACGAAAATTTTTTCTTCACTAGAACATTGGCTGTGGCTACCGCCTTTCCCCCCTTTCGCTCCCACATTTTCGCTAAACTTGATTTCGGGTGCGTTCACAGTCCTCGCAGGGCAGCGGGATAAATTATGCGTTGTCCAGAAAACACAGATGCAACGCCCCGCATCGCTTCTATAACTACTTTACTATAAAGTCTGTATAATAGGCCACACACTTTGAACTTCATATACACATTTCATTTCATTTTCATTTTATTACCTTAAAGACGCCATTAGGGGTATTACACACGGGGTGGTTAACATGTGGACACAAGAAAAAGCAAGTGTTGCATAGAAATACAAGTTTGAACAGTTTCTTGAAATTGTGAAGGGCATATGATGGCAGCGACATTGAAGGGTAGGCCGTTCCAGTCCTGAAATGAAGGTTGAAAAGTGACAGTTTGGTGTTCTAGGACAACAAACTTGGAGTTCATCGCCTGTGCTCTGTGACATGCGTGAAGATGATGGCGTGACGTAAGGTGGGCGGCTTAGTGAGAAGTAAAAAAACAGTCCTGTAAGCTGGTCCTAATAAATAAACATAAACAGGGTGCCTTTTTTACTTCACCAAGGATACAGGGGAGCCTACTGCGATCTTCGTGAAGCGCATAAAAAGAGAAAAACAAATTTTCAGTAATCCTTTGCTAAAATTATGATTACTCAAGGAACGCTAATGTTTTTGCAAACAAAACGCTTAACATGACCCTCTTTTTCACGAAATATAAACGCAGTTTTACGAATGTCGGGACATTAGCAAACCCAGCTGGGAACGGATGTGTGACACTTTTGAACATTTGCTTATTTTTGTTTGGTAAATGCTGCAGTTCGTCCACACAGTTTTCCCGTAGTGTTTCCCAAGTTTGGATAAAGTTTTATTGCAGTGCCATTTGTAGTTTTGCAGGGAAACCAGCAAAAGTCTGTGCCGTTCGGGAAACACAGTTATTATGCGCCGGAGTGCTTGCTTGCATAATTTGTTGCAAAGGCCACAATCCATCCACCCTTCTTTGAACTTTTCCTACACATCACCTATTAACTTGTCCTTGCATTAACTAAACATAAACCAAATCCTGCATTTAGTACATCGAGGACACCGGGAGAAGTTCGTATAAGGCCTGGAAAACCTAATGTATATGAGGGTTAAATTATTGTTTGTAGCGCTCACATTTAAGCCACACATTGCATATGTCTTGCGACAGATTGCACCTTTAGTGGCCTCCGGTTATACTGAACGTAATGTTTGTGTAACGCAGAAGTCCTTTAGTATATTTCTAAACGTAGATAAAAATGGCTAGGGATGCGCACGGACGGCATATTGCGTCACTCCTAAACCTCAACTGCCACACTTAACAGTGCCTAAAAGCTAAAATTTTTTCGCAATTCATAATAGTCGCGACAACCTTGTATTCCTTCCAGCCACAATCCACTACGTGTACCTTATTTTCACAAAATATGAATTTTGGGTAACACTGGGAAGCATACTGTACAATTGTCATATACTGCTGTCGAGCACCTTTTTAAAAATTCGTTGTACAAAGGCTGTTCTTTTTTTCTTCAAATGCATTTAAATTCCCACGTAACTTTGCCAGAGTGCTCACTAAGCAGGATCCTAAGTACACTTGTAGTTACGCCAGAGCAGGGAGATAAATAACGCGTGGCTTGTAAAGCAGCCTCCTAAATCTTCCGATCAGTTGCATACGTAATCTCTTGCAAAGGCCGCATTTACCCTGCACATGCGAACTTAGGCAACCACATTACTTACAGCGTCTTCCTTATTTTCGACAAATACAAGGTCTCTTGTCAGAAATACCATTTTTATTTCTTAAGGCCTCCTTCCATTCTTAAACACCTAGCACAACCGCGTGTATGATAATGCCATGGAGTTTTTCAGGAACGAAAACAGTACGATTCCGATAAATTTTATCCTACAGGCACTGCAATTCCATGATGACGCAAGTGTTCGACGCTGAATATGTGCGGTGTATGATATTCCTGGAAAAGAAGTTTCAGTCGTTCGAAAGCCAATAGAGCAGATGTTTCCGGCATTCTGCAGCTATGTCCACGACGGAGTGTCATTGTGTTACTGTGCGTTTCCTTTTCTCCTCCAACAAATTAAAAACAAGAGAAGAATAAATGCAACTACAAGAACTGACAAAGAATGCATTTTACTGCGAAGCTGTATGCCTCTACCGTCCAAGGAAATTTTCGTGTCGTTATGGGAAGCAAAGAGCTTCCCATACGTGGGCCGATCCCGGAGATTGTGCAATGCCGAGCCGACTCGCGGTGGAGGTGCAGTTCGCCATTAAGGGGCCCACATACATAGCTTCGCTGGTCATCCCTCTTTACAGAATGGAAGGGCACTGAGTTTTTTTCATCTCCACTGAACGCCAAAATCAATAACAGTGCCCTATCTCTTCCTTCTTTTATCCCCACTTTTTTTTCTGCCACAGAATTCCCTTCGCAAGGACTGCTGGCTCTAGGGATAATGGAAACTTGCTTGCTGCGTCAGCCTAATAGCTACTACTTCCCCGATGCACCAATACCATAGTTGGCGTGTTGGCATTGGGTGAACACGTCAGTATTCCCGTGTTTATTTGTAGTCACTTTGCACGAATGTTCTTGAACAGAAGTAAAGAATGGAAGGAAACATATATAAGTTATCTTTTACCACTGGTTTTCTTTGCCCTTCAAAATAATTGGGTTATGCAATTTCATTATGAAAATTGAATGTTCTTTCGCATTGAAGGCTTAACTTTTCGAGTGCATGTATGCACATGAACTGCGTTTTGCCGGCGCATGCGCACTAACACCACTACTATTGTATCTAAGAAGTTAGAATGTGTAGTCTGAATTGAACAGGAGGAGAACTCCAGCCCAAAATTATTTTAGAAACAGGACGTTTCGGAACCCTAACCCGAACCCGCACTTCAGGGGTGAGATCATGTCAGGTGTGACAGGCCTTATATGCGTTTTTGGCCCGTTGATAGGCGCGCAGACACTTTTTGTACACGTTGAGCGTAAAGGGCGGAAAGTGTTTTTGACAGACGAGTGATGTTGCCCGGCGTCTTTTGAATGTGCCAGGATTCTGAAGGGAGCCACCGCCGGTGTTAGTTTTCCTCTCTCCAAGATGACAGTGCCGTCACGACTAATCCGGTAATCAAGAAGCAAGCATTGCTCTACCACAGCACTGCGTTTTCTCATTAGGTGTCGAAGGTTATTCTTCTGTTGTCAAATTATTTCCAAGGAGTATCTAGGCTCTCCACTATACTACGTGGGGAATTCGTTAGAGGTGTTCTTGTATACAGTGCTCCACGCCTTTTCCACTGGAACGCGGTCTTGCGGACGATGGAGGAGGCTACCGACCCTACAGAGAGGCTTGTCAGCTAACTTGCACCCCTGCCCTTCGCAGCACACGGGCTACTGTCTCGCTGACCCGTCGAACATATGGTATCGAGACACGACGCCATTGCTTCTGTTGTGGAGCAGCCGCTGTGTTCCTTTCATTCTCGTTCCGTCGTCGGAGAGCACGGTGAATAAATGCCTTTGTGTAACTGTTCCTCCTAAGGTTACGGATTACTGTGTTATTTTCTTTCTTCTGTACGTAAGAGGACGAGTGAATTCCTTAGGCTGTCTTGACGAGGCTTCGGACTTCTCTTTAATTCCGTTGTCCCCAAGCAGGCAGGTATCTTCTGAATATTTACCTTTGGTATCTCGACTTGCATGTTGCTTTGCGCAGTTTTTTTACAAGGTAAATTGGGACTACCTTTATCACAGGCAGCTGATGGTTATATTTGAACATCTAAACATCAAGTCTACTCTGGCACTAATATACAGGAGAGTGTATATCATTGTCTAATTGTGAGTGACTTATAGACTCAGAAATTGTCTTCAATCCCAATACGTCTGCCTCTTGTTAAAGAACATTCATTTACGTTGTGTTTTCTAGGAACAGTACACAATATTAAGCGATCAGTGAGGACCGTACAGAGTCAACTGTCACAACAAGCACAATTCTTTGTTTGACGGTATACATCAATCATAAAGCAAGCGTAGATCCACTAGGTATATATATGCAATAATAAAGGTATTCGCGTTGGTCTGAATCTTTCCCGCCTGACTACCGTAACTATTACTTTTCGCCCCCAAAATGTGCTGGACCAGTTTCCATATTACTTTGTTCTCTCTCCGCTCAGAACATGCCTACAATAATTTGAGTTCTCATGTATAATAACAGCACAAAGCATTTCACTTTTTCTTTAGGTATTATTTCAGATCCTTTGTCTATGTTTCACCATAAAGTGCATGTGTGAGAAACGTACACGAACTAGAAATTTCAGCAGACCGACCTTCCGCTCAAAGAAAGCCGCAGCATTGTCCCAAGGCTGGATTATTGACAGTGACGACAAGGTATTAAAGTATTGCATGGAGTAATGCTCGTAGTTTTAAGGGCAATATACATTGGGCAAAACATTTGCTTGCTCGCTAGCAGTCGCGTGGCGTCATGCGTCTAAAGCCCCACAACTGAGTTCATTCCACTGCGGTTAGCACTCGTGGTTACGACGCTGCCGTCATGGCGCGGGCGCTCGTCCCAAAGCGAATGGTTCGTACTAACGCTTCCTTGACCATATCGCCTTGTCCTGCCTTCAAAGCTCAGTGAATAACGTGCGTTATGTAATTGGGCTCGCGCGGAAAGGCAGTGTGCACTAAGGCAGCAGCCTTCTTGTCTTCACTGCTCGACAACGCTGTAACTCTCGCATACTTGTCCTGGCACACGCTGGAGCCCACGTCACCTCCAATGCACCGCGATCAAGTAGTACAAGCGTCGTCGTGCACGAGTCAGTCCGGCGGCTGTGACGGCGGACGAGGGAGCGGGCCTAGAGTGCCCAGATAATATGTATTCGAATAAAACGTACCCGACAAGGTGGTACCGTCCCAATCTTGCGCGAGGAACGGTTGCTCGTTTGAACAGCTTGGGTCGCCTGTTTTTAAGGCACACGCACTTCACGCTGAATCCCAAAAAGGGCCTGTTATTTTGGTCGTGAAATTCGTACCGCTGTTTAGATGTAGATTGTCCTGCCTATTGTCCATGCACACGAAGCTCTGTTATATATGTAGCTATTGTCCGTGTATGTGCAGCAGAAATGGCTACTGCTTATCCTACAGCTGCCTAAGCAAGAAAAAGGTGTTATTTTTCTACGTATAAGGTATTCTAGCCAAAGATATGCGACGTGATGATGGGGAAATGGAGCACATCTTCCATATTTCACAGTCCCACTCAATGATTATACAATGTTATTGAGACAAGATGCAGTCTTTGACGTAGTGGTTAACGCAGACCAGTAAACGTAAACGAAAGGCGTATGAACACAAACGTCTCAGCAGAAACGCGCATCTATCTCAAGAACGAAAGCTCCAGCGAGCTGAAAGGTGCAGCATTCTGCATGTTTTTGTGACTCGGGGTAGCGATTAGACAAGGAATCCTTCGTGCCATGTGGATGGGTAAGTACGGAAGTAGGGGGGCAGTCTTCATTATTTACATATTAAAACTAGTCGTCAGATTCTAGTCAGAGCTCACAGATGTCTGCAGACGTCAGGATATCACAGCACTTTTTCTCCCCGCACCAAAGGTCCGCTTTTAAAACGTTCTTCTTCCCTAGTTCCTTACCCAAGGGAATTCGATGACCTTGTTGCGGCCAACCAGATGTGTCTTAAAGTTCAGAGAACTCCGCCTCTGATATCCAACCTTCGAAACAAGGAGAAGGTAATCTGGAAATAGATGTCGATCGCACTCCTTTCACGAAACAGGCCACGCTCCTTTCACAAAAATCGTCGACGGGGTTCCTTGCTCTAGGTGACTGTCATCTTGTAAGGCTCATGAGATTAGGCTTCACATCCGTTACCTCTTCCACGAAGGCGACGGATGCTGTTGATTCTGAGTCTCCTTCTTCGAACGTGGCACTCGGTGTCGGGCATTATCGCCGCCTCGGCGGAGCTGATGATAGGGGCTGCCTCGGCCCCGCAGGGGCGTCTGCGTCAGCAGGCGTTTGGTGTGTTGCGACACCACGGACCCGAGCGCACGAGGGTCGGACCCTCCCGCGTGTAGCCGTGCACGGCTTAGCCGTGTCTGGGGAAAAGGGGATCCTGGGGGTTGAGCCGATGCTGGGTGTTTGGACCTTTAAGGCCCCCCGGCGGAGGCAACACACCCCTTTGGCCTCTGCTTCACATAGACGGCACCCCCGGACTGACCCACCCGGGGGAAATCGGTAGTTGCCTTTTCCTGTCCCTCTCTCCCTCCAATCTTCGTCTTTCTCTTACTTTTCATCTTTCCTGTCTTCTCCTAGCTTCCGCTTACTTCCAATTTTTCCAGGCAGCAAGGGTTAACCCTGTGTGAATAACCAACCTAGGTTATCTCATATTTGGTTATAGTGATAACGTACAGCTGGCGTTTGCAGGCCCTGTTTTTCAGGCCCTACAGCGTCCCCTTGTAGGGCTCCACGGTGGGTGGTTGGCGTTATTGCCGAAATTTACATTATTCTATGGCTAGTTCCTTCCCTGCCCTCCCAGATCGCCCTCACAAAAGAGGGCGCACCGAAGATGTATTTCAGTTTTTTGGACGACAAAGACCGAACTTTCCACGATTTCACGTCATTCATTCAGAAAAGCCAGATAAACAAGTACGCACAATCTCCCCATTTCTAGTTTCGAAGTCTTTAACTGAGGCTCTAGGTCCAGGTTACAAGGCATCAAGGATGGCAAGTGGAGATCTCCTTTTGGAGCTCCGTGACCTGAAACAATACGATAAGCTACCCAATCTAGTGTCTTTTGGAGACTTTCAAGTGACAGTGACTCCGCACCGCACTATGAACACTACACGCGGCGTTGTCTCAGATGATGACCTGCTTCAGCTGACAGAAGCAGAGCTCCTAGAGGGCTTCAATGAGCAAAATGTTGTTAATGTGAAAAGAATAAAGATGAGGCGCGATGGTAAAGAAATTGCGACCAAACACCTAATTCTCACCTTCAATTCAAGTGTCCTGCCCGAATCAATCGAGGCCGGGTACATCAAGCTCCGTGTCAGGCCTTACGTGCCCAATCCACTCCGATGTTTCAAATGCCAGCGCTTCGGCCACAGCTCGCAGAGCTGCCGCGGCCGCCAAACGTGTGCTAAATGCAGTGCCAAAGAACACACCACTGAAACTTGTGAGAACGCTCTCCACTGTGTAAACTGTGATGGAGAGCACGCCGCGTACTCGCGGTCGTGCCCATCCTGGAAGAAAGAAAAAGAAATAGTAACGATCAAAGTGAAAGAAAATATCTCATTCAAGGAGGCACGCAGGCGGGTAGCATACCTGCCAAAGAAAAGCTTTGCCGAAGTGGCGCGTCAGGGGGCAGCGTCACAACGGCCTCCGGCGGCTGTCCGACCCACAAGCAGTGAGTCGACAGCTACGCCATCTGCCCCCGCGGCGGTCGCAGCTAGCGCTGCCCCGTCAACCGAGAATGAGGGATCATCGACCCCGAAGGTTGGCGCAGCCGAGGCTGCCCCAACCTCCCCGGCCCCTTCCAGCGCTGGCAACAGCCGGCGCAGCCAAATCCCTCAGGGAGCCCCATCGACCTCCGGGCTGGTGGGCGCAGGGGTCTTGCCTTCCGAGGGGGGACTCACCCGGAAATCTTCTCGCTCTCAAGAGCACGTGTCCGGCACCTCAATAGAGGCAATGGACACTACACCTGTCCTGAAGGCGCACCAAACGCCTAAGGAGCGGCGGGGCTCCCTCGAACGCTTCAAAAAGGGCAAAACCCCGATTACAGGGCCTCGAAAGGGCTCTGTAATCTAAGGTATAACTTCCATTTCCATACACACAGCACCAAATTAACTTCACTATGGACACGCTGATTATGCAGTGGAACGTCAGAGGTCTCCTCAGAAACCTTGATGATGTTCAAGAACTTCTCTACGAACTCACTCCAAAAGTGCTGTGTGTACAGGAAACCCATCTGAAATCTAAACACACTAACTTTCTTCGTCATTATCTTATTTTTCGAAAAGATCGTGATGATGCCATCGCATCATCGGGCGGTGTAGCCATTATACTCGATAAAGATATAGCGTGTCAACATCTACAACTACAAACGCCCCTAGAGGCAGTGGCCGTTCGAGCCATACTTCTAAACAAACTTATTACCGTCTGCTCTCTGTATATACCCCCGCACTATCAGCTCCATAAACATGAATTTTATGCATTAATAGATCAATTACCCCAACCCTATTTGGTTCTAGGAGATTTCAATGCACACAGCAACCTATGGGGTGACTCTCATTGCGATGTGCGAGGTCGGATGATTGAACAGTTTCTCTTTTCATCTGGTGCATGCCTTTTGAATAGTAAGGCACCTACATATTATAATACTGCACATAAGACCTATTCCTCTATAGACCTCAGTATTGCATCACCCACCCTTTTACCTGATCTTAAATGGAACGTTATTAGAAATCCATACGGGAGCGACCATTTCCCGATAGTTCTATCTACACCGAAGACGAATGAATGTCCCCCACAATTTCCTCGGTGGAAAACTGATTCAGCCGACTGGGAACAGTTCCGAAAAATTACTCTCATAGCGTGGGCTGACGTTTCTGCTCTAAGCCTGGAAGCCGCGGTTGAATACTTCACCTTTTTTCTGATTGATGCCGCGACCAAATGTATCCCAGAAACAAAGGGATCATCTAAGAAGCGCCGTGTTCCATGGTGGAATGAGGAATGTCGTAACGCGCGTAAAAAGCAGAACAAAGCATGGGGGCTGCTCCGCGATTCTCCGACTGCAGAAAACCTTGTTAATTTCAAGCATGTCAAATCTCAGGGAAGGAGAACGCGCCGACAAGCTAGAAGAGAGAGTTGGCAAAATTATATATCAGGAATTAACTCTTACACGGATGAGACAAAGGTCTGGAATAGAGTGCACAGAATAAAAGGTCGACAACCTTACTCGCTACCCTTAGTAAATACACAGGGAGATAGTATGGAAGACCAGGCGAACTTTCTAGGCGCACACTTTGAACGCATATCCAGTTCGTCGCACTATTCGGACACATTTCAAAAACATAAATCACGAATAGAACGGCAGCCATTAGTAGGAAAAACTGCAAATTGTGAGGTATATAATAGACCATTTGGCATAGCAGAGCTTCAAGCAGCACTAAACGGCTGCAACAAATCTGCCCCAGGCTCTGACCGCATAATATATGAAATGTTAAAGCACTTGCCATCTGAAACACAATAAACCCTTCTTTTTCTTTACAATGGTATATGGTCTTCCGGCCAGATTCCCTCTGTTTGGAAAGAGGCCATTATAATTCCCATTTTGAAACAGGGTAAGGACCCTTCTTTGCCAAATAGTTATAGACCGATAGCGTTGACAAGCTGCCTATGCAAACTCTTTGAAAAGATGGTGAATAAACGCTTGCTCCACTATCTTGAAACCCACAAAACATTAGACCCATACCAATGCGGTTTCAGGGAAGGTAGGTCGACGACAGACCAGCTTGTCCGCATGGAAACGTACATCCGTGAAGCCTTTATCCACAAACAGCTTGTCGTATCTGTATTGCTTGATATGGAAAAGGCGTATGACACTACGTGGCGCTTTGGGATCCTTCGGGATCTTTCTGGAATGGGTATACGTGGCAACCTGCTGACCATTATTGAAAGCTACCTGTCTGACAGAACGTTTCGTGTTAGAGTTGGCAATGTGCAGTCACGATCATTCGTACAGGAGACAGGTGTACCGCAGGGTGGAGTGCTGAGCTGTACACTCTTTATTGTGAAAATGAACTCCTTACATACCATCATACCACGCACACTCTTTTACTCGGTTTATGTAGACGATGTACAGATAGCTTTTAGATCATGCAATCTTAGCATCTGCGAGAGACAGTTACAGCTTGGCCTAAACAAACTCTCCAAGTGGTCAGAAGAAAATGGTTTTAAATTTAACCCTCAAAAAAGTACATGTGTTCTCTTCTCAAACAAGAGAGGCATTTCACCGGAACCCGCCATTGACCTTAACGGAGAACGACTATCGGTCAGTCTTGAACATAAATTTTTAGGTATTATTTTGTACACAAAACTTAATTTCATTCCCCACTTAAAATATCTTAAAGCCAAGTGCCTAAAGACTATGAACCTGCTGAAGCTGCTTTCTCGAACAAGCTGGGGAAGTGACAGGAGGTGTTTGCTTAGCCTGTATAAAAGCCTTGTACGATCACGCCTCGACTATGGAGCCGTGGTGTACCAATCCGCATCGGACAGTGCTCTCAAAATTCTCGACCCGGTCCACAATCTAGGTATACGGCTGGCAACAGGCGCATTTAGGACAAGCCCTGTGGAAAGTCTGTATGTCGAAGCGAACGAATGGTCCCTACACCTACGCAGAACATACCTAAGCTTTTGCTACTTTTTAAAATGTAAATCGAATGACGAACATCCGTGTTATTCAACTGTACTTGACTTATCTTCTGCAAGACTTTACCGTAACCGCCCGTCTGTTCGAGCTCCTCTATCTGTGCGCTTAGAACAACTGGCTAATGAAACCGGTATTCAACATCAAGAAACAGTCCTAATGACTCCCACTAACCTTGCACCACCTTGGGAATGGCAGTCTATCCAGTGCGATATGTCTTTCGTCGCAATAACAAAACATGCGCCTGAGGTGCATATACATTCACACTTCCTCGAACTCCAGGCGAAGTACTCCTGCGCAGAGTTTTATACAGACGCTTCAAAGTCTACTTAAGGTGTAGCTTATGCAGCGCTGGGACCTTCGTTTTCAACGTTCGGTGCATTAAATCCAAACACCAGCATTTTCACAGCGGAGGCATACGCGATCCTCTCTGCTGTGAAACATATCAAACAAACAGGTATAACAAAGGCTGTCATATTCACAGACTCATTAAGCGTTGTTAGCTGCATATCAAGTATACGAAAACACAAAAACTCCATCCCTAATGAAGTCTATAACCTTCTATGTTCAGCGTACCTGTCTAACCAAATGATTGTTCTTTGTTGGGTGCCTGGCCATAGAGGCCTAGAGGGCAACGTAGCTGCTGACGAAAGGGCTACATCCGTACCTTTTTGTGATGCAAACATTAATATACCTGTACCCTACACAGACCTTAAACCATTTTTACAGCATAAACTACGGAAATATTGGCAACGGCAATGGGACACTCAGGTATCCAAGAAACTGCACCTAATCAAACCGAAAATAGGAAACTGGATCTCTGAGAAAACAACGAGACATAAGGAAGTACTGCTCTGTAGGTTAAGAATTGGGCATACCTATAGCACTCACTCATACATTCTAACTGGAACTAACCCTCCGACATGCACTAGGTGTGGAAGTAGACTTACAGTCCTTCATGTTCTCGTTCAGTGCCCATTATTAGAAGAGGAGAGAAAAAAGTTCTTCCCTTCCTTATACCGTCATAATATACCTCTGCACCCAGTTTTCTTTTTAGGCAACGACCCTCTAATTAATTTTAAATCAGTACTCAAGTTCTTAGAAGAAACTAATACCATAGAAATCATTTGGCAAGGCTATTTGTAGCACAGCCTCTGCTTAGAGGCTGTAGCTGCAATGAAATCACTTACAGAGCACATGCCTCGCAGCCCTTGCACTGAAGGGCTCTGCAGAGGCACTGGTGCTGCTATAAATTAACATCTTTTAGTATCTTATCGTTCTCAACGTACTTTTACAACCGTAGGACTCACTTCTCATTGACATTATTTTAATTGATACATATTTTACAGCATTTACAGCGAATATTTTAGGCCAATATACAGCCACTCGATAACCGCCATATTCATCGATACTCATTGCCATTCTTCACCAAATGTCATGGCGCTCTTTGGCCATTTCTGGCCCTTGCGCCAAGAAACAATATTCATCAATCAATCAATCAGGGGCTGCCTCGGGGGAAACAACCAAGAATGTGCTTTGCCCATTTGGGGCGCAACAGTGTGGAGTTGATAAAGCCAATGTGTTGGCTATATTACAAGCGCGGGAGAAGATTATAAAGCGTCTGAGATGTCAATTGCTGTAATTGTTGTGCGCCGAGACACTTACTGTCTTGGTCGTCTGCGGGAGCCGACCGTGTATAATATGTGCATTCGAGAATGTGATGAGATTTGAAGCCGTTGAGTGCAAATAAGACAGCAGACGGACGATTTAAAAGTTCTATTAATTGTTGTTTTCCCTGTGGCTTGCCTCGATACTAGAACATCTATCATAAAATAACTACTTACTGGAGTTCACGAATTGTAGGAATGGTGTGAAAAGATGTACATGCTGCAAGGATGTCCCACCACTGAGTTGACTAGTGGAGCGATATTAAGAAATTAGGGTGGAAGTTGCGTAAAAGCATTTTCAAGTAGAACAGTGTTTTAAATTAGCTGCTTTAAGAGAACCCGTGCATATTTGAAGGCAAAAGCTTGCACATGATCAAAGCGCTCTACAAATTTCAGCGCTGCCTAAAGTTTCTTGTTATTATTAAATATTACTTCAAGCGGGTTTGTAGCAAGCAGATGCGCTTTCGAAACTTATAATGTCTGAAAAGCACCAATGGTGACACTACACATAACGATGTTTCTGATCAGCCTCGAAGGCAACACCGAAAGATGCAGCAACAAAAAGGGCAACATGACCAGAACGTTCCTCACTGTCTAAGCGTGGAGGCTAACTTCAGCAGGAAAAATAAATACGAATCAGCTGACACGGCGCAACTGTCTGCAGTCCGCGAGATCGCTGCAATAATTTCTGCGCTGCCAACGTGCGCCCCTGGTATCGCTTGTAGAGCAAGGTCTTAAACAAAAATACTTCTAGAAAACGAATACATAATCCTTACTTGAAGTTCTACTTCGGTACTATGGAGAAATATCGGCAGCTTTAGGAGACTGCGAAGAGCAGTGTGTTGGAGCAGAACGAAGACGCAATAAAAGAACAGAAATAAATGGTATTTTTTGACCGGGACGCAAACGTAACCTAAATGTTATTTACTGTCTTGGTGCGGAGTGAAAGTAAAATATTTTTTTATCGTTTTTTTTTGTTGTTGTTGAAGGGGAAAGTCGGCAATCTGAAAGAACCAACGTCAGGCCGGTTCAGAATTAACGCGTATCTCTGGGGCACGCGTAAGGGTGTATCTTTGTCAGGGATAGTGCTGGCGATAGCCTGCAGAGCACTCCACTAATCTAAGCCTTCCGCTCTGTACAATAGCACATCGGCATCGAAACAAAATCGAGGGCTTGCTCGCTGAATTGCTTATTGTTTCGTTTTCAACAGGTACAACGCTTTGTTACCGAAGTTTTATCGTCTGCTTCTCTCGTCCAAGTTCGTGGTATTGAAACAACGGTCTCGCGTTTTGGTGAGTACACTCGACGAGTGCTACTTCTGAGATCATGCTCAGCATATCGACTCAAGGCACGAACCATGATCTCACAATTTATATTTCAGTTATTGAGAAAAATAAATGTTATATTTATATCTTTACTTTGTTACAAGAATTTTTCAGCCGTAGCTCTACTACTCCAGGTACAAATCCCAGAAAATGTCTGGTCCCGCGAACTTGTCCTTCAAGCTCAGCCAAGGTAAAACTGGGACTTAGCCTGCCACTACCGGCGGCTGCTTCGTACGTCGCGTGGTCGCCTATATCTTAAAAGCGATCTGCTGCGATGTGCACAAAGTGCGCCGAGTCCCGGTAGCTTCATATGTGCTGTGCTTTCGACGCTTAGTTCGCGCTGAAGCGAGACACAGCATGAAAGTGAGTGCGCTCGCTGCTGCTGCCACGCCGAGCACCGTCTGTGTTCTTTCCCAAAGCAAGCGAAACAGTGCTATCGCTCGACAAACTTGGTTTAGACGCGTTTAACGACAGCAACTTTTTTTTTTTTTTTTTTTTTGCACGCGAACCAAGACCGTCATGAACCATTACGGATCACTGTTTTTTTTTTTTTTTTTTTTTTTTTTTGTACCACAGCAGCACCGAAACGAAACTTTCTTCACTGGAATGAAACTAAAACCAGAACGAAAAACATTTCGTTCCGACACCATAGCGAAGAGTATGCCGTTCTTCCGACTTTACTATGATGCATCAGTTCTAATTGGGTTCCTTCATGTCACGCGCGCAAAGAGACATATTGAATCAGACCCATAACGCTGGTTTAAAGAAAGTTGAAAAACAAGCACGTCCTGCCACGCAGTCGCTCATGCGCATGAGTGTGCCGATGTAGTAGCTAGCATAGAGAAAACTCCGCTCCTATTGTAACATCACCTCTTGCTGGTAAGCTTTACGACGTTCGAGAGCATATGGCGGCGAAACAAGACAGTAACCAGGAGCATGTGCGGAGAACTTCTCAGTAAGACTCACGCAATTATAAATAGGCATACTAATTTGTGTCAGCAATCGGAGACTTTTCACCTGACAATATCAATATATTCAACTAGAAAACACTCAAATGGCCAGAAGTGCTTAAAATGACGCATATTTTGACGACAAAGCGGTTGCAGCGAGATAGAGATGGACTAATCAAAGATGTGGGGAAAATGGCTTGTTGTTTTAGCACGTAAAGCCGCAGGAATCATTTTTAAGACACTCCCGTGCCTGTTATCTTGGGTGGACGTTCTTAAACAATTCCTTTTACGAAAAATAACCTGGAGTGCTCCAGTTTTTACGTTGTCTTAACCTCCTTTCTTTCAGTAATGTTAAATATACCATCACTGAACCATGCAGAATATTCAACACCCACTAGGCACTTTCGCAATATTCAAGGTAACTACTTTATTGTCGTCATCATCATCATCATCATCATTATGAAAATTTATGTCCACGGCAGGACAAAGGCCTCTCTCTCTTCGATTTCCATTTACCCCTGTCCTGCGCCAACAAATTCCAACTAGCGCATACGAATTTCCTACTTTGATCACCCCATCTTGTCTTCTGCCGTCCTCGACTGTGCTTCCCTTCTCTTGGCACCCATTCTTTAACTCAAATAGTCCACCGGTTATCTGACCTGCGAATTACATGACCTGCCCAGCTCCATTTCTTTTTCTCCTACTGTCAGTTGGAATATCGGCTATCCCCTTTGCTCTCTGATCCACACCGCTCTCTTCCTGCCTCTTAACGTTAAGCTGAGCATTCTCCGTTCCATCGCTCTTTGCGCGCTCCTTAACTTGTGCTCGAGCTTCTTCGTCACTCTCCAAGTCTCTGCCCCATGTGTCAAGGTAACTTATCTGGATAAAATACTTCCCTAATATGAGACGCCAGAACAAAATACTGGCTATGCTGATGTTATAAATTGTCTTCTATATACTGACATTTATAGAAAAACTAACGTATCAATGATGCTAATTGTGATTCACGTGTTTCAAGCCACTGCTAAGCCACGTGTACCACTGAGAGGGTCAGAATCATAGAATAAGCCAATAAGGCTATTCATTTTTTTTTCTGATGAACAGAAAATTCACGGTTTACAATCAGAAGCCATGCTAAACTCATGGAAATAGTAATAAATGCACAGTCAGAATTGAGTTCAATGCTGTCACTTGTTTTTTTAAATAATATCATAGCGCGAGTAACAGTTTGTCGTAGTTTTTTTCTAATTCCACGGTTGTTAATTGCACTACCTTCATTTTATTTTAAACTAGGTATAAAAATGAATGCAGATGAATTCGCATCAGCGGATTCCCATGTAGCCCTGCACTGTATTATGCGCCTAATTGTGGTGTTATCTGAAAAGCTTCTCTAGAAATCTACCAGTGTGCGTAATGCGGAACGTATTTATTTTCGCAAGCACGGCCTTCGACGGTCGGTTGAAAAGTTCAGAAGCTTGCACGAATTTGACCGTTTTAACTGAGCAGCTCAAACTACTCTGACGCTAGCAAGCCGATGGGTATTTTTGAGCCGACTGAAAATGGCCTTTATATTTGAGAGCACGGCAGCCAGTTATATTCAATATTCGCGCTCCATGGCTGTATATTGTCGGTGTATTTAAACCTACGTAAGGCAGTTTTTAAACTACAACTCATTTAATAAGTTAGGATAAGTTAGCTGACCGGACGCGGCCGCCCTGAACCTAAAAATGTCGTTCCACAAAGTGCGGGACTTACTTCCTGATACCAGTCACAAGTGTTGGCGATGCTTTCTTTTCTCACGCGTATGAGTGCACCATGTGCAAAGACATTAATGAAATACTTCTAGAATGAGACAATCAGTTCATAAGCCTACTTTGAACACACACAGTGTTTCGGTAACCTGAATAATGTATGACCAGCTATTCCGGCTGTTAGTTCCAACCGCATGTCAACGTGGCAACAGTACCAGCAAATAGAAATATGTGAAATCTGTTTAGGACAATGATTGTTACAGGGTGCCTCATTATGCTCTTTATTTTTTTGTCTGTGTATGTGTGTGCGTCTGTGTGTGTCTATCAGCGGAGAGCGAAGTAATATTGAGATGTTTGAAAGATTACCTGAACTACGTCAGCAGTAACATAATAAGGAGCCTCATAATAATATTAAATATGTATAAAACGCCGCAAACGACGGATTTTCAACAGCGATTTCAACAATTATCTTGTTACTGGACTAAACTGAACTGGGAAACGACAAATACTGGGCGAGTTGCCGCATCCAGCTTTATTCGACTAAAGACTAACTTGCGCAATGCCAAGAATGGGCGTGCGAAAATCATACCTGTATTGAACGGTTGGTATCGAGTATTCCTTCGGCTGAAGATACACTGAGAGTAGGCAAAACACCCTTATAGGTGGAATGCCTAATTTCCTCACTAATGAATGTCGGCGACAAGTGTTACCCATAGCGTAAGCTTCAGAAATCGTAGGAATTAACTATACCCGAAGTCGCGCATTGGAAATCGTGTTTCCTTGTTCAGTTTGAATTTTCATCAATTGAAGATTGGAGTTTTCGAACGAGGACAGAAAGCGAGGTGCACCGGTGTATTTGTATTCCGCCTCTAGTTATTTAAATTCGATATCTGAGGGCGCAGTTGAACACGCGTCATCAAGCCGAAGAAAAGAATGCATTATCTAATACTGTGACTGCGATTGCTGTTACCAAGATATGTTTATTCTCCACTTTCTCCCCCCCCCCACCTCCAACCCCAACTAAAATTGATGACAGCTACGAGAGACGACTCGCAAGAAGGTGTATTGTACGAAGGAGCAAGTGTAAAATTCAAATCAGTTTGCGCAAGCATGCGTATTGTACGCCATCAGCACATAAATGTTAGCGGCTAAGAAAATACGACAGCACGGAACAACAAGGAAAGCCCTAGAGCTGTCGAAAACAAGGTAACTCATTAAAACCTTGCGGAAGTGCATCGAGTTTTCGGTTGATAATTAATAATACGACATTAGACGAAGGGTCGCGAAAATGCTTTCTTTAAGAGACGTATGTGATCGTTCGAAAACAAGGACGGCGTTCAGGGCATGCCTACTACTAGACCGTTGTTTCCAGCCGAAAATACCACTTGACAATTTCACGGACAGGAGGCAGCAGAGTTGAGCGAACGATGAACTAAGCAGTCGAACTCGGATTATGAGCCATCAAGGCGTTTACAGGTGCAAAGTTATTGGATGGCTGTTGCTCGGCTGTAAGCATAGGGATGAAGAATTTGCAACTGCGTCGTAGCATTTTGAGGGGGGGGGGGGGGGGGGGGGGGTGAGAAAAGTCTTCCCTATTCCTGCTGTTTGTTTTTCGGTTTCTTGCTCAGTGCACCGATTGCGAGGTTCTAGCACGGTTTATTTAGGCAAATCCGTACCTTCACGGACTTTTAATAATACTCTCAATTTTACCATTAAATGTCCAAACTTCCCATTTTTATTATTATTATAAACCCTTTATTATTAGGTTTTATAATATGATGCACGGTATTCCTAAGCGCCTATTACTGCTCGAAAACTCTTATATGTCTTTCTTGGTACTCGCAGAAGTAACACTCACTTTTCTTCCATTTCATTTCTGTTTGAATGTGTAATGCGCCCTCAATTTCTGCATTCTCACATCGCCGTACTGTGTTCTGTCATTGCTGTCATATGCTTCTCTAAAGCTTGGTTGTTCAGGCTACTGGACGCAACTATGATATAGAAAATTAGGATGTGCTGTCATGCAGCAAGTTATGTGATCTACAAAATTGTTGAACTTTATATTCGCGGAAAAAAAAATACCATTAGCTTGATAAAAAAAATGGTCTGCTGATAACCAGCATCTCTAACTTACTTGAATAGGTTATATAGGAGTATTTTCAGAATGTTTCTTGTCTGTTATAAATCATGACGTGTTCCGGAAAACTCTGCGGTTAAAATCTGCACCTGACCTGTCTGACTTACACGACTGCGTGTCAAATTCTTGAAAAATAAAGCCGAAAACGTTCAATTTAAGTATTAGCATTGCGTACGATAGAGCTTTACGAGAAGGTAACGCGATCAAGCGAGGCTGAGCATGGGTGCAAGGTTAGTGCAATTACCAAGTGGCCCTAAGCAATGATGCAGTTGTTTGCATGTAACTGCATAAGGTACAGAAATTCGAACTTGTTTGAGTGACCGGAAGAATAGCTGTAGTAGGTGCAACAGTGTGCTATTGGCGAAACTTCTCGTTCGTTATCTCTTTTTTTTTATTTTCATGTTCTTCATTCTATTAGAGCAATAATTTTTTTTATACCAAAAGCGACACATGGGGCAACATATAGATGAGGTTGTACGAAATCAAGTTCACTATAGGAGGCTCCCGCTAAGACTTATTTTGAAACATTTCTCCCCGCTGGACATCCAAATGCAAAAAAGAAAAGAAAAAAAAAGGCGAAGTGATGGGCACTTCGTCGAGTCGGTTTATAGCACGTGGTGTGTCCTCTTTGCGCTGCTTTTCACACTAGGACCTAGTAGCATTTTGCAGTATTCCACCTTCGACGTAACGCCCAGACGCTACAGTCACGATGATTGTTATGGCTACTTACTACTCTGATTATGATTACTGATTATCCTGGGTATTCCGTATACCAACATCAAGCCACACGAGCGAGCCACATGTACCTATAGCTAAATATACGGGAGCCTTGCGTAGTTGGAATGTACGAAGCGTCCTTCGTAATACGGGAACTCGGGTTCGGTAATCACACCCACAATCTCGTACTCAACAGATGAAAAGCACAGCCAATGGAACACAGTGACGGACTTCACTCAATCTGTTCCCGCGACACGGCATTATTTTTTGGGGGGACATTTTAACGAGCTACAATGTGTTTTCTCGTACGAATAGTAAAACAGAAGTAGCTGACTACTGTTTCTGCCCAGTCCCACCGTTCATTTACCACTGAGTTACCGCGACACCCCGCCCTAGCCTACGTACGTATTATCAACATTTTTACTTCATCTTGCAGGATACACTAGTGAAATTAGGAGTACGATTACATACAAAGTGAGTCCAGAGAAATAATCCAAAAACACAACAACGTTTTCTTATTACCAGAACCTTTATTTAATCATTATGTTTACTTTACCGCAATCCAGGGAGGAATATCAAAGAAGGCGACTCGAATGTAGTGGCACGTGTCGTGCCCACTTCAGCCATCAGCTGTCGGGTGTCCGTCATTTCAGAACTGCAAAAACAAGCATTTATTCCAGGTTTATTTTAGTAGACAGAGAATTAGGCTCTGAGTAGAATAGCTACAAGCTGCAACTATACTGCAGACGTCACTTACTGCCAACTCATATCCGAGAGTGCAGGATCGCGTCCCGCTTGGCGACGTTTAGGCGCTTGTAGAGTGAGTGAAGAAAATTGCAAATTTGAAACCAAACAATTTAGTTGTAAGATAGGCAATACGCAGGGGTTCTTTACGTCGCTACTAGAACGCACATATCGAATGGATGGTTTAATCGTAGCCACCTACATTTTTCGAAAAAAAAAATGCATTTTCGCTTTATTTGTTTTCTTAACTTTGGTTAGCAACATCCTTTTACCGAAATACTCAGCCCATGCTCATGAATAAACTTTAAAAAAACAGTGTAATCTTTTGTTCCACTTCTAGATTCGATAGATTTCGCGCATCGCGGTTATGGCTTCGACAACACGTTCACGGTGAGCGCTGTCAAAGTTTTTTTTGCGGAAATTAAAAGAAAGTGGCGCCATACGATTGTCCCTGACTTCTAAAAGCCAAATACAATGTGCTTATTCAAACTCGAAGCTATAGTACCAGACATAGGGTAGTGCAGAATAACAACAGCTTTCTCGCAGGCATAATTGCCTGTATGAAATTCTCGCTCGTTCAAAATTTGAAGATTGTATACTTGCTTTCCATGCTTAAGTGTATACTTTTTGCTTTGGTGTGACGGAATTTTTACGCACCGCATCGGCACTTGCAGGTGATGGCCTCGCTTGTACAGCTGAGCGTATAAGCCTCAGGGCAGGGGTGGTTGATCAAGGACGCACAGGGGTCGCTGTCAGAGACTGCAAGTAATCCGAGAAAAAAAAAAACGAATAAGCCACGTAATAATTGAAGCATCCAGTGTGGTACCATACATGCAACAGTGCCTTTTATTACTGAAAGATACCTGGACGTATTTTTGACAGCATCGCCACTGCGTAATCTTAGGCTAGCTTTAAAAGAAGCGTGTGACGTCTGCTTGCGTAGCCGTAGGATAGGTATATTCCATTTCCATGTTGAAAAATGAACCCAATGTAGACTATCAAGGGTTTGGAAAGGTTCAATATGCTCCTCCCAAGCCCGCTGCACACTTTAATCCAGTTTAATTTTCTTGGTAGTAATATCATTTGTTTAAGCCAGAACTATATTGCTAAATTGGTCAAACGATACTTTTTATCGACGCTGAGTAAGAAAGATGATGTACAAGTGTGCAGTTGTTGCAGTATTTTCTTAGACACGGTGTCTTGATTTGCCACAACAGCTACACGGACAACAGAGCGAAGGAAGCGACTGGCCGAGCACTTTCGTTTCGTTCATTAATGTCGAAGAACCAAGGCCTGACTTTAGCTGTTTAATTCGTGTACCGTAGTTTAAATTTATGAATTTATTAATATGGAACATATCCAGCACAAGCAAGCGCGCACGCGAAAATGCAAGAGCCTCAATCTCCATGTAACATCATTCAAACATTTCTTTAGTTTGGTTTGTGTATGCAACGCGCGTTTATGGAATTTAGGTTGCGAATTAAAATATTCATCTTACCACATCGACAGTGACAACGCTCTTCATCGATGAAACAGGCCACTTTATTACCAGCACTACATTTCAGTAGTGGGCACTCAGGTTCGACTGAAAAATAAAAAAAAAATAGGAATAACATTTGGAACAAATTAGCACCTTTTAAGAAACCTGAGATGAAGGCCTATATGTTTTTTATGTACTTGAACCACCTACAAGTTCACTTGAGTCGGGTAGTTTTAAATATAATAAATGTAAACAGTGCTTGAGAAAATTTTCAACATAGGGTATTTTTGAAAAATTATAACACCAGTCCAATGTGTGAGGTGTTCCGCAGAAGTGTTGAGTTCTTATCAATGGCGCTTCGAATTAAGCGTGATTGTCACTGATAAAAGTTTACCGTAAATTTCGTGCTCATGTGACATTTATTGCTCGCAACAATTTGTAAATATGTGATGGTTAGATGCAGTATGTTTAATTCCTGCCTATTTAAATACCAACTGCTCATTTCAAATGTATCGTTTTGCGTATGAATTACCACAAGATATTTATTCGTTTCTGCAGCGAATACGTTTTATTGTAACCAAAATTCTCAACTGCAAGAAGGAGACATGGGTTGAACACTATACGCTTCTCAGAACCCATCAATGTGATGTTAGCATGGATGACGGTATAAGCGGGCAGTTGAGCATCTATTATTCTTAAAATCTATGCTATCTAATCATAATGCACTGGTAGATTTTACAGTATATGTACAAGGGCAGCATACGATATTTTACAAAGAAGCGTTGCGCGATAATCGTTCTTGGTTCATTTTAACACACAAATAAGCGGTATTCCGCTAAGAGCGGCGGGGATCTAAAATAGCCATAGTTAAGGCAGGATAAGTAATCTTTTAAAACTTTAATCGCAAAAGAGTCGCACTCGGTTGTTGTGACTCGACAGTGGCAAAGTTATATACTAATTCCCTTAAGCAGCTGCCTCGTCTTCCGGTAATATCACGTGCCGCGGGTTGTCCCGAAAACAGCTGCCACTTGCTGGAGTGACCTCCTCAATATCTTTTATAACTAGATAATTACTTTAAAACACAAAAGGTAACCCTGTGTACTGCACCGAACAGTGTGCTGCGGGGGCCCCGCTTCAAACGCCATATAAGGCGGAGTTCAGTACCGATGCATTCCTAATATTCACATCTCAGATGCCTGTACAGGGGTTACTAAAATATAATGATTACTTTATTCACATTCCATTGTAATCATGGTGGCGATAAATAGTTAGGTAGCCTGCTGGCGGTTCTCAGGTATTCTGCACATTCATAACCATCTAGCGTTTCGCCTATTTATCCTGGTTCTCTGCCCACCTTAAAACCTGTATCTTTATATCGTATGACCTATACCGGAATGAATCCGGTTCTATGAATTCCCTGATTGTTTGCCGACCGACACTCTAAACGCATCTTCTTTGCATAAAGTCATTTGTACGACATCTTTCGGGTCATGAGCAACAAGGTCGTTCGAATATTTTCAAAGTGTGTGGATTTAGAATAACTTTAGAAAAGCTGACGAGTAATTCAAAATCTCCTTAGCTTACCAGAGAAGGCAACGGCCAGGAATGAGAGCAGCAAAAACACGAGGGCTATGAACCTGCTTGCCATGACCGGGCTGTAACGAGAACATTTGTTAGTTTAAATATCATGTAGTAGACAGAAGTGTTTTCAAATCCGTGTGACATTTCATCCAGGTCACATGGCGACTACAAAACAAAAACTGGGGGAGCACGTTTCCTCAATGAAAATGAACAGCTTCGCATGTGACCTAGCTAGTTCGCCTACGCTAGCAGGTCACAAAAAAGGGAATAAATATTTGTTGCAGCAACAGAAATTTCTTCTGTCGCTGCACTGACATGGCAAATCAGTTCAATGTCCATGGTACTAGCTTTCTGCTTGGGTATCTTTACCATGGGATCCTTTCTTTTACTAGGCGTATATATATATATATATATATATATATCATATTTAATAATTCCATGATGCCTTCTCCCCTTTTATTTTATTTCATGCAACACGGCGGACACTATACGCTCGAATAGCAGACACAGAGTGCGCGAATGAATGAACATTTACTAACGGATTTTTTTAATTACTCGTCTTAAAACTAACGATGCCATCGCTGTATTGGAGGTGTGTGATGCTGCGTAGAGCTTGCACCAGGAAACTTTCATCGCTACAGCCATCGGCTACAACTCGACTGTACAGCAAGCACTTTCTCGAGGAAAATTTATGTTACGGCGTTGGGGATGCGATGGTCAGTGAGCAGCAGAAAACGCTAACTGAGACACTCGCCCGCGCGCACTGCCCGGCTAATGTCAGGAAGATTTTGTAATTAACTTGTTGATGCTAGATACTTCCACGCTCACTGGAATAGAAACGGAATGGTAAGAAGCACACTAAAATAAAAAGGCGTGGGATATACTCGTGGTTCCGTTAGCACCAAACAAGGAATATATTGGATTAAGAAAAAGAAGCAGCGGGGAAGTTGCTCGCTGAGAAGACCAATAAACATTCAGTGTGACGCAACGTGAGATATAAAGATATTGAAACGTCCATGAATACAGATGAAAAGGAAAAAAAAAAAGATTGAAACGTTACAACGGTAGATCACATGTCGCCGTAGGCGTCGAAGTCCCTAGCTATAACGAATTTGTTTCTGAACTGCGGTCACAGCGTCCTCGCAACAATGTTTGCGTGTGTACGGTCAGAAGCTCATATGCTGCGGCTTAAACATCATGGCCCGGTGCAAAAAACGCGTTCGCAGCGAAAGCCAAAAATTGTGCGTGGACAAGCATACAGACGCGTTGTCGATCGCTGGGATCCCGTGCGATCGCTACTTGCGGCTTTATTCTTTATGCTCTATTTGGTTTAATTACTGCCCACTATCAGCACGCATTCCACATCGTTTTCTCTTAGCTATTGCCTACCTTCCACGCAAGAAACCGGTTCGGGGGTCTCCATCACGGCAACTGCACGCAGTGGGCGTTCACTGTACGTATTCGGTAAAAAGATAGCGTCTGCAAGGCATTCTGACTTTTCTGTTTGCCCAAGGTTATCATTTCGACAGTACAAAACTGCCGTTGTTTCGAGAGTACTTGCAGGAATGTTTACGAGGGCTGCCACGTGGGGGTGTTATTGAGCGCCGACAGCCAAACCTATGAGGAGCGCGCCGCGTCATCCCTCACACTACGCAAGCGAGGCGCTTCCGACAGACGATGACGCCGTAAGTCCTCGCCCCCAATGTATCAAAGACTGTCGTGCCGTCTGCTATGGCGCGTACGTGTCTGATCAGCTCAGCGCTGCCTGTGAGCACATCAACGAACGCACATCTACCGTCCCGAGGTTGAACGGTCTTAATCAGATGGTTAATTTGTTTGCGCATTGCGTGTTACAATGAGTTTGTGCACTAATAATCACATGATTGTGACAATATTCTCTTCTGAGTAATAAGAGCGTACTCCGGGGCCCCGCGGCGACCAGCCATTCGCGGTGAGCGGTGATAAATTCACGCTCAGCTTCCTTCGGCCCCAAAAGACGAGCCAAAAGAAGGAAGAAATAATCGAATCGTCTGGGTACTCCTGCGACATAAAGGCGTTCGCGCATAACCAGGTCCGCGTTGTGCAAACCACAGAAGGCAGAAAACCAACCTACCGTTTCTTTTACTGGCTATGGCTCTTTTGTGTACTTGTTCCTCTCTGTTACCAGTCGCCCAAGCGCTACTGCGTACTGCGGCTGCCAGCTGTCTCGTTCCGAAACTAAAGAAAAAGAAAAAAATCGCCGCCACTTCATGCTGCGCTGACTGCACGCCAAAGATAAGCCTAATGCTCTTCTCACGTGTGCCTCCCCGGCCGCCGCAGCGGGGGCTTTCCGCAACGGATGCTGCCTTTGAAAGCGGACGTGGTAGGGGCGTGAATACGATATTGTTTTTCCTGGAAACCCGAGCTCGCGCGACGATACAGCAAACCAAGGTTTTGCACAGAACAGTAAGCCTAGCTCCTTCATGGTGGCAGACATGCTGACGTTTACTAATTTTTCGTCGTGGATGCACGCTTAACTTCAGCGTTCCTGTTTCTTGCACGTGCTTAAGTGAAGCGGAGAGTTAGCTAGGGCCGAGCGAGTATTTCTGCACGAGCACGTGTTCGAAAAAGTTGTCTCCGTGAGGAAATTTTCGGTTAGCGTGTGCATTTGTTACATCGTCTTATTAATTTAACCTTATCTACCTGCGTTTTTGATTAGTGCACAGATTGCAGATGTAGACCGAATAATGTTTCTTCTCACTATCATAGATCGTCTGGCAAGGCTTTAGTTCATAATAAAATTTGTTAGGCCTGGCAACCTAATAAAGCGTCATAAACAAACAGCACATAAAGCGATTTTCGATGAACTGAGTGAAAAAAAATTTAATAAAACTTTTAAATTTACAAAAATATAAGCACGATATCATTTTATACACCCTTGGAGTGCCTTTTCAGGACTCCCCGTTAATTTTGTGCACATATTCTCAGAGTTAAAAGAGAAAATGAAGGACAAAGTTTAACTTGTGTAATATAGGACTGGAACCGCAGAGCTAAAAGTCACTGTGACGTCAGGCGTTTCGATCTATTTTCTTGTATTGGACGATCGTGGGTCAGCAATATTCCTAAATTATTGCTAAATTCAGCCTGTCTTCCTTAGAATACAACACAGTCACACTTTACTAATGAAAAGCTAACGAAGCCCAAACAGACGCATTTAATATCTATGATACCATGACTCGCTTGCGCGAAAACTCCAAGGGCGTCGCGGCTGCAGTTTTTTCGTTCTCGCGTCTTGTCTCGTTTACGATGCCTTTTATCGAGCTATAAGGGTATCGTTATTTGTGTCGCAAAATGGTTATCTACTACTACAGGGCAGGTAATTTCTCTTCAGTGTCTCTCTAAAGAGCAGTAGCAAAGTCAGCCATGTCGCAGATTCTTTCTATCACGAAACGTGTCAAGGTTTTGTTAACATCACTCGTTTGAGCAGCCTCGTTTGGCTAGACTTCAAACAAAAAGTGTCTTAGTAAATTGGTAAAAGAACCCGACGAAGATACCTGATGCTGCTATAAACGGGTCGTGCGTCACTTGCGCCCCTTGAGTGGTTTGTAACGCTGCACAAAAACCTACATTTGTACAAACAACAACAGAACTAAACACTGAGGCAGAAGACACTGATAACAATATGAAATTAAAGCACGGAAATCGAACACATTAGCTGTAAAACCTAAATGGAGCCCACTAGATATGCCTATATATATGCAGGGTGTGTGAGTCTACAAGGACCACTAAAAAAAAAAAATATTTTTTTTTTCACTCACCGTGGTATCTCTACGGATATGGCGTTCAGCTGTTGAGCACAAGGTGGTGGGCACAATCCCGTGTCTGATGGAGGCACTCCGATGTGGCCGGAATGCAAAAAAAAAAGTGTTCTTGCACCGTGCAAAATGCGCACCGATAAATAACACTTTGTGGTCAAAATTGTTCAACACTCTAGAACTACAGCATGCCTCATAATCAGGTCTTGAATTCGGCACATTAAATTGGAAAATTTATTTTAGCTACGATAAAACCCTTGTGCAGATAAAACCGACTCCATATTGATGGCAACCTTCCGGAGGAGCTTCGGCCATCTTCGTGCTGGTATTGTAGATAGTGTTGCCTATTTGTTAGGCTCATGTTAGAAATTTCAATGCAAGTTTTGTAGAGCGTACCTAAAAACATTAATTATTTCGCACAAGTTATTGTTAGCCTAAGTGTTTTCTTTTTCTGTGCTTGAAAGAAAATATACTGCGGAGCCCAAGTAGCAGCAGGAGGTATATTTTGAAATGCTTTCGTTGACCTACTTTGAATAACGCAAAAGAGCTCCGCAAACGGTAAAACCGCGACCACGCTATACTCACGGTCAACCTTCTATGGCTATGAAGGGAAAACTACGGAAGCAAAATGCACACAAGGGAAAGCGTTTCTGAAAAGAGTCCCGCGTTTAAATCCACGTCAGTTTAGGCTGGGGAAGAGAAAACATAAACACCTTACTAGCGACAGTTAAGTAAGATAGGACACACGACTGAGTGTGAAAGTTTACTTGTTTTGAAGCTTTTACCTTCCGCATTTGGGCAAACACGAAGCCCTCGCACATGGAAGCTGCTTCGATTCAGCGTCTGTTTCGACCAACGAAAAGTATTGTCAAGCGCAGCCGGACTACTTGGCGCTGTAACACATGTACAGCAGCGACTCGTCCGTAGCTTTCACTTCATAGCCACCGAAAGATTACCGCGAGTATGGCTGAAAACAACGCTGGGAAATCCGCCCGAAGAAAAACGTGCTAGCATTGGTATCGCTATCTTTGTGGGCGTCCGTATACCCCCGCGTCGGGAGCTTTCTAGGTTGCCACTGAGGTGAAAGTGCTGGGACGGTGATCAGCAATTCTGAGACCGTGATAGCACCTCATGGCATTTGCGTGCGTGAATGAGTGGGCCGCTGCTCAGTTATGTTCGTGGTCTGCAGCAGAGAGACATGCCGCTAAATATGGCTTTCGAGACCAAACCACTCGGCAGCAGGAAAACATGGCCGCTCGCATGTTTTCCCGGCACACCGTGGGCCACCTGTGGCATGCTGCAGGTGTCTGACAGCTTGTCGCACAGAACGTTTTGCTTTTAATATAGTTGAGTATGGATATAGCCCGCGTGTTAAATGGTTTCGAAGATATATAGGCCAGGAACTTGTTCTACGCCATAGTCCTCTTTTCAAGTCCCCTACTCAGTCGTCTACTAAGTCTACCCAATAGAATTTGCTGAGCTCTTAGGCTTTGAGTAATCTTACCGTAATCTGTGAGTTAGATGACCAGTTTAGAACGAGCTGAACTTATTAAACAGTGCCGCAAGTGCCCCGTTTAGCAATTAACCGAAGTGAAAAGCCTTCATTAGCGACTTGATATAAAGAGGAAATGGCACTGTAGATAGAAGCCAATTGATTGAAACTGCTAACCAAAGGAATCTTATAGAGCCACGGTTTGATTCGTATAGCACTTTTATTCCTGCAATGTCACATAGTACACGGGGTGGGTTTTAGAACAGGTAGGCGCAATGTATCAGTCCACTGAAGATCTGTGTTGAGAGAGAAACATTGCCAAGGCCTCACTCAGGAACTGAAATGAGAATAAATGAGATGATAAATGTGCATACTGCATGATTTTCATGAAGCGCGTCCTATAAAGTCTCTACAGCAAGTGAAGTTTGAACGATATTGCAAGCATGTGCATGGTGACAATCCCGTGCACACTAGTAGGCGATGTGAATGCCGCACATGCGAAGGACGTTTGCGATAATGGAGAAATTCGGGCGTGAAGATTCCGTTGTGCAGTTGCCAAACACTTTTTCGTTTTGTAGACACGAAAGAACAGTAGTTCGTCGCATCAGAACGCGCGTACGCGGAGAATGAAAAAAAATGGCACAGCAAGAAAGACTAATGTATGTGCAAGAACAAACGGAGGAAGGATTTGGGCAGAATATTTGCGGCCAACAGATGGGAACAGCAAAAATAGCACTAAAGCCCTTCATGCAACCAGATAGAAGAAGAGGAAGTGGAAGACGAAGTTTATTTACCACATAAGAGCACTGATGTATACAAAGCGGTGGAGATGGCAGTATAAAAGCTGCCTAACGTCAGTTTGACTAGACCCACCTCCACGTGAACAGGCAGCAACATTGCAAGATATTCGGTGTTCATAATTGTGGCAAGGTTCAGACACACATGTATATACGCACTTGTATACACACACACACACACACGCATATATATATATATATATATATATATATATATATATATATATATATATATATATATATATATATATATATATATATATATATATATAAGTGTGTGTATATACATACACACATGCATATACACATACATATATGCAAGAAAACCAGAAGTGACAACTTTGAAATGGCAAAGAAATACTCTTGAAGCGACAAAATAAAAAGTTCACATTAACAGAAATTTATGACGTATGTTTACATCACTTAGACTGTATTTGTCAAGTGTTGAGGGAAGACCTACGGAGCAGGAACCTGGCGGCTTACGAAAAGGGTTCTGCTTCAATTGAGGACGACGCAACTAGTTTTGCAAAGAAGAATGATGGGTGTAACGTTAATGGATAAGAACAGAGCAGATTGGGTGTGGGAAGAAACACGAGTTAATGGCATCTTAGTTGAAATCAAGAAAAAGAAATGGGCATGGGCAGGGCATGTAGTGAGAAGGGAAGATAACCGATGGTCATTAAAGGTTACGGACTGGATTCCAAGGGAAGAGAAGCGTAGCAGGGGGTGGCAGAAAGTTAGGTGGACGGTTGAGACTAAGAAGTTTGCAGGGACGACATGGCCACAATTAGTACATGACCGGGGTTGTTGGAGAAGTATGGGAGAGGCCTTTGCCCTGCATTGGGCATAACCAGGATGATGATGATGATGATGGTGAGGGAAGGCAGTAGGAGAATTTTTGAAGGCCATAGTTAGTGAAGGCCATAGTTAGTTCAGTGTATCGATTTAGGCGAAAAGAATCAATCTGCTGCAAGTTCGTGATGTTTATGATATGACTAGTACGCTTAATCATGTCACGTTTAAAAGAAAACATAAGTTGATACTCGTCATCATCAGCCTGGTTATGCCCACTGCAGGGCAAAGGCCTCTCCCATACTTCTCGAACTACCCCGGTCATGTACTAATTGTGGCCATGTTGTCCCTGCAAACTTCTTAATGTCATCCGCCCACCTAACTTTCTGCCGCCCTCTACTACGCTTTCCTTCCCTTGGAATCCATTCCGTAACTCTCAATGACCATCGGTTATCTTCCCTCCTCATTACGTGTGCTGCCCATGCCCATTTCTTTTCTTGATTTCAACTAAGATATCATTAACTCGCGTTTGTTCCTTCACCCAATCTGCTCTTTTCTTATCCCTTAACGTTACACCTATCATTCTTCTTTCCATAGCTCGTTGCGTCGTCCTTAAGTAGAGGCCTTTTCGTAAGCCTCCAGGTTTCTGCCCCGTACGTGAGTACTGGTAAGACACAGCTGTTATAAACTTTTCTCTTGAGGGATAATGGCAACCTGCTGTTCATGATCTGAGAATGCCTGCCAAACGCACCCCAGCCCATTCTTATTCTTCTGATTATTTCAGTCTCATGATCCGGATCCGCAGTCACTACCTGTCCTAAGGAGATGTATTCCCTTACCACTTCCAGTGCCTCACTACCTATTGTAAACTGCTGTTCCCTTCCGAGACTGTTAAACATTACTTTAGTTTTCTGCAGATTAATTTTTAGACCCACCCTTCGGCTTTGCCTCTCCAGGTCAGTGAGCATACATTGCAGTTGGTCCCCTGAGTTACTAAGCAAGGCAATATCATCAGCGAATCGCAAGTTACTGAGGTATTCTCCATTAACTTTTATCCCCAATTCTTCCCACTCCAGGTCTCTGAATACCTCCTGTAAACACGCTGTGAATAGCATCGGGGAGATCGTATCTCCCTGCCTGACGCCTTTCTTTATTGGGATTTTGTTGCTTTCTTTATGGAGGACTACGGTGGCTGTGGAGCCGCTGTAATATCTTTCAGTATTTTTACATACGGCTCGTTTACACCCTGATTCCGCAATGCCTCCAAGACTGCTGAGGTTTCGACTGAATCAAACGCTTTCTCGTAATCAATGAAAGCTATATATAAAGGTTGGTTATATTGCGCACATTTTTCTATCACCTGATTGATAGTGTGAACATGGTCTATTGTTGAGTAGCTTTTACGGAATCCTGCCTGGTCCTTTGGTTGACGAAAGTCTAAGGTGTTCCTGATTCTATTTGCAATTACCCTAGGAAATACTTTGTAGGCAACGGACAGTAAACTGATCGGTCTATAATTTTTCAAGTCTTTGGCGTCCCCTTTCTTATGGATTAGGATTATGTTAGCGTTTTTCCAAGATTCCGGTACGCTCGAAGACATGAGGCATTGCGTATACAGGGTGGCCAGTTTCTCTAGAACAATCTGCCCACCATCCTTCAACAAATCTGCTGTTACCTGATCCTCCCCAGCTGCCTTCCCCCTTTGCATAGCTCCCAAGGCTTTCTTTACTTCTTCCGGTGTTACCTGTGGGATTTCGAATTCCTCTAGACTATTCTCTCTTCCATGATTGTCATGGGTGCCACTGGTAGTGTATAAATCTCTATAGAACTCCTCAGCCACTTGAACTATCTCATCCATATTAGTAATGATATTGCCGGCTTTGTCTCTTAACGCATACATCTGATTCTTGCCAATACCTAGTTTCTTCTTCACTGCTTTTAGGCTTCCTCCGTTCCTGAGAGCATGTTCAATTCTATCCATGTAATACTTCCTTATGTCAGCTGTCTTACGCTTGTTGATTAACTTCGAAAGTTAATCAGTTCTATTCTAGCTGTTGGGTTGGGGCTCTCATACATTGGCGTTTCTTGATCAGATCTTTCGTCTCCTGCGATAGCTTACTGGTATCCTGTCTAACGGAGTTACCACCGACTTCTATTGCACACTCCTTAATGATGCATACAAGATTGTCGTTCATTGCTTCAACACTAAGGTCCTCTTCCTGAGTCAAAGCCGAATACCTGTTCTGTAGCTTGATCTGGAATTCTTCTATTTTCCCTCTTACCGCGAACTCATTGATCGACTTCTTATGTACCAGTTGCTTCCGTTCCCTCCTCAGGTCTAGGCTAATTCGAGTTCTTACCATCCTATGGTCACTACAGTGCACCTTGCTGAGCACGTCCACATCTTGTATGATGCCAGGGTTAGCGCAGAGTATGAGGTCTATTTCATTTCTAGTCTCGCCGTTCGGGCTCCTCCACGTCCATTTTCGGCTATCTCGCTTGCGGAAGAAGGTATTCATTATCCGCATATTATTCTGTTCTGTAAACTGTACTAATAACTCTCCCCTGCAATTCCTAGTGCCTATGCCATATTCCCCCACTGCCTTGCCTCCAACCTGCTTCTTGCCTACCTTGGCATTGAAGTCGCCCATCAGTATACTGTATTTTGTTTTGACTTTACCCATCGCCGATTCCACGTCTTCATAGAAGCTTTCGACTTTCTGGTCATCATGACTGGATGTAGGGGCGTAGACCTGTATAACCTTCATATTGTACCTCTTACTAAGTTTCACAACAAGACCTGCCACCCTCTCGTTAATGCTATAGAATTCCTGTATGTTACCAGCTATGTTCTTATTAATCAGGAATCCGACTCCTAGTTCTCGTCTCTCCGCTAAGCCCCGGTAGCACAGGACGTGCCCGCTTTTTAGCACTGTATATGCTTCTTTTCGCCTCCTAACTTCACTGAGCCCTATTATATCCCATTTACTGCCCTCTAATTCCTCCAATAGCACTGCTAGACTCATCTCACTAGATAACGTTCTACCGCTAAACGTTGCCAGGTTCATATTCCAATGGCGGCCTGTCCGGAGCCAGCGATTCTTAGCACCCTCTGCAGCGTCGCAGGTCTGACCGCCGCCGTGGTCAGTTGCTTCGCAGCTGCTGGGGACTGAGGGCCGGGGTTTGATTGTTGTGTTCATATAGGAGGTTGTGGCCAAGTACTGCACCAGGGTGGCCAATCCTGCTCTGGTGAGGGAGTGCGCTACCGGTTCTGGTCACCGGGATCACGCCACACTCCACGCCTGTTTATGCAATTTTATCAACATACGGAATTTTTTTTATCCTGTGGAAAATTGCGTGGCACCGGGATTCGAACCACGGACCTCTTGCACGCGAGGGGGTGTTCTACCTCTACGCCACCGCTGCACGCCACCGCTGCACTGATACTCGTAAAGGTGGTCTACTCCTAAAATTTTAAACTTCTGGATTATATCACGCGTATGTGCATTGTAAGGCAAGTCTGAAATAGCACGTAAGGCATTCTTTTGAAGTGAAGCTAAATTACCTAACGCTTTCTTAGTACTATTTGAGCAGACGAGGTTACAATATCGCAGGTGAGAAGCAAATAGTGCGGTATAAACCATAAGTTTCTGTGGTATTGGTAGCAGCCTCTGGCATCTGCGCAACATGCCTAACGCTTTACTAAGTTTATTTCGTAAGTAATCGGTGTGGTGGTCCCATAGCATCAATTCATGAAAGATATTACCCAAAGTTATTGCTGTAGTGGAAAGTTCTATTTTTGTGTTATTGAGTGTGAGGCACTGGGTGACATCACAAGGCGTGGACTTCGCTCTTAAGAGGACCGCTTTTGTGTTGGAGCAGTTTAACAGGAGAGAACTTTTACTGACCAGTTACATATTTTGCCAAGCATTTCATTGGCAAAATTCATTAGTTCAACCTCCTTAGTTCCTGAGAAGAATAAACTAGTGTCATCTGCGTACATAACATAATTAATCCAGTCATCAATATTCACAATGTCATTTACATAAATAATAAATAGTAGTAGTCAAAATATGCTACCTTGAAGCTCACCTTGCTAAATAAGTTTAAACGAAGATAATTTTCTATTTATTGATACGCATCGCTTTCTATTTGTTATGTAACTTCTAATTAAATCTAAAACTATTCCGCGTGTACCATAACAGGGGCCCTACAACGTAAAACTATTCTAAACTTTTCTATTCTAATTCTGCAATCAGCCCTCCGCGATTGTTGAAAAACTTTTTTGACCACCCCCATTTCACCTGTCTATCACGCGATGTCACGAAAACCGCGATAGCTCCCCATATGATATAACGTGTACACATGAATTTTGCATAATTTGACCGAACAAAAGAAGCATAGTTATTTCTGATTCGACGCCTCTTCGCCATTAGTCCTGGGCTATTGGTCAAAGGTTTTCGGGCAGCGCCCACTTCACTTGCCTCTCACGCGACGTCACCAAACCGCAAAAACTCACGCGTCAAAGTGACGTGTACGCGATAAAGAAGCAGTAATATGCCGAACAAAACTGAATTTTCTTCTGAATAGCTGCAGACTGCCCCATTCTGAAAGGAATAAAAGATGGCTGCCACCGATCGCTCAGGCACTAGCGACTCGCACCTGCCGTAGAGCATGTGATTCATTGCGTATAATGAAACTTTTCCCTTGGCCGTGTAACGTTTTCAAGCACTTTCGGCACGTCTACGACCTCGTTCTGCCAACTCTTATTTGCTGACGATCCGCTTTAGCGTCATTCTTAAGCTTCCGTTGCATGCCGCCGAGATTGTTGACGAGCCACCGCAAGCTAAGTAAGGGAAAGATGAGCAATCACAGACGCCGGCACCACCCTCTTCATTCGGTTATCAATTTTTAGTGCAGTGGCTTGGCCCTATCGAATACCTCTCCACTTCAGCGTGCTCCTCGCCTCTTGTCAGCAAATTAGATAAGACAAGGTGCTCAGTGTAGGCAATGTTATTCGCTTTTAAAACAAACAAAAGTGACCTCCTATGAACGAGGAGAGCATTTTATTGGCCTGTTCAAACAACCCAGCGGGTGACCGCCCGATGCTTGCGTCACCGTTTACGCAACTTTGACGTCAGGAGATTGGAATAAAAATATATTGGAATAGTTTTACGTTTTAGGGCCCCAGTTCAATTTTTCTAATTGTGTTCCATGGTTAATTCTGGCAAAAGCTTTTCAGAAATGAAGGAATACTCTCAATGTTAGTTTCCTTGTCTCTATATTTTTCAAAATTAATTCTTTTTCTTTTGATAGAGTGCGATAAATCGAACATAGCATTATCCCTTGAATCGGCGCTAACCTACCGCACCGACACTTGCAGGTGGAAAGCTCTGTGGAACACTGGAATAACTCGTCAGATGCGCAGTCATCCAGGAAATTCTTGATGAGGTAATGACAGGGAGCTTCGTCCGTGACTGCGCAAACAAAAAAGGATAGTTTCAATTATTTGAGCGTAGAGGCAGTATAACGTAAAAATATTGCAATATGGTATTATTCCAATCTCCTGACGTATGTATGTATGTATGTATGTATGTATGTATGTATGCACTTTAAAGACGAGTGACAGTTTTCACATAAACGCTCGATGGGCAAGTGAAATATAAATAACAGTGCTGGGAATGCATTGAGCATATACTGCACACGGGAACTCGACAAAATTTCAATGTTTTTATTTATTATGAGAGGGCACTCCTATCAAAGTTGAACTAGGACATTGTACACTCACCACAATAGCACTGGCACTTGTCCACCTCAATAAAGCACCCCACTTTTGATTTATTGGGGCAATTAACTTGACGGCATTCCGGTTCTTCTGGAATGGGGAAGTTGAAAACAGAGACAAATATTGAATATTTTGGATAACCGTTCTGAAGGGTTAAGCTAGATGGCATTATTCATAACCCTGCTTCATAAAAAGCAGAAATAATGACCGACCATAGAAAGTTTCTTGGCATCATGCAGCTGTCGGCCATTATATGTTTGCTAGAGCTTACCTCCCTTTTATCCCACAGACATTATAGTTACAGCCACAAAGTTAAGTATTACCGTAAACTCCACAGCTTTTACGAAAGCTATAGAGTACTTTCACTTCACCAGCGGCAGGCTGCATGGCAGTGTGGCGTGACGCATGATTGAGACAATAAAGTGAAGCAGGGAAGCATAGCGATTGCGTGCAACCTTGAGCGTTTGTTCGTGCGAAAGAAATAAATTCCGAGTAACCGAAAATCAATAGGAACTTACCTGAGACAACGGGGACTGCAAGGCCACAAAGAACGAAACTGATCACGGCGAACTTCATCGTACTGCAGCCGCAATAGAACAAGGAGTACGTCTGTACTTTTTGCACCAGCAATGCAACTGTTATGTCAAGTGGTGGCTGCTCTAAAAGACTGTACCTAATGAACGAAGCAAGAAGCATACAATTTGTGAAAGGTCGAGCGCCAGAGGATAGGATTGCGAAGCAATTTTAAAACTAATGCACGACCTACTGCGACAATTGTAAGTGGCGAAATTGATGGCCGGAAGGCGGTAGTAGAGGAACGATCTGTGTATTCGTAAAGCGAGTACAATGTTTCCGCTGTTGATTCACCGAACGGATACAGGAAGCGTGCTAGACATGTGCTGCGTCTTCCGGCCGTGTAGGACCGAAGCAGAAAAGAAAACAGGCGCTCATGATTTCTACCACTTTTTAGAACACGTCGGGCACTCTGCTAGTAGAGATCATATTGCGAAGCAGTCAGTTATTGTGAAGCAGTGAGTCATAACGTAAGCTGTCAGATTACGGCGTCAGAAATGGACCTGGGGGAATATTGCAAAGGGGTATTCCGGCGCTCTGGGAAGCTGAGTTTACTTTCTAAATAAGCAAAAAACACACTTAGGGCAAAAGAAATGTATAAAATGAGACCTATCGTATTCGTTCGCTTCTGTAATGCTCTCGTGCACAGAGAACTGTCGGTGTCCGCGAGTATTTGATAGAATAAAAGTTACACATCTAAGTACGATAGTTCAAGCAGGTTTTCCTTCTCTGTTTTGAAAAGCCTTTGATAAGCGCCTAAACATGAAGTTATGAATTCCAAGACTGAGGAAAACAGATCTGATTGTAATAAAACATTCTGAAGTCATCTTTATATTTAGTCGCGTTCTTACGTGGAAAAGGGTGGTGCGCGTAGCACTTGCAATTCTTTTTCTGTTTGCATTGCGCACGTGCTTGACGGACGTCCGTCAAGTTACGAATGTGAAAAAATAGTTACGTTAATTCGTTAGGCGATGGGCATTGAGCTTTTTTGGGAGGGACGGAGTGTCATTAGAGCGAGTATAATGGAACTGCTATTGAAATTGAGATTAGACAATGTGAAAGTATTATAACTTCAAAAGCCCTCGTTTGTGGAACGCGAATGAGGAGAGTGAGAACAAAATTGAGATTGCACAGCATGGCAGTGTGCTGGTCAGATTGATAAATGCATGCTTAAAGAGCACAGTTGCTTTTTTGTAGTATACAGATTTATATATAAAAGGTTATGAGCATGATGGACGCGCGTTTTACATGGACGTTCTTTTGGCGGTGGCCATACCATGGCCACCGCTAAAGTTTCAGTCGACTAATTAACAAAGGTTTTTTTAAATATCTGTTTAATTAGTGCCTTAGGTAGAGGCAACGTATTTGCAGATTTGGACAGAGTCACATACTAAAGTTTCTCTGTTTTGTGAAACCTAGAATATCGCATGAAATTCGAGATGTTCACTATCGAATTTTAACTATCATTCTAGGCACTATCGCAGCCGAGCACGTTCTCATGCTACGTGGACTGGAAATGCCCCGTAACGAAGTGTGTGACGAAGTTTGAATGATGGCATGTTGAAGCAAATACTAATAGGGTACACCGAGGCGCATGCTCGCGAGGCGGAGCACGCCCAATTAGTAACTGCCATGACTGGCTGCCGAGTTGAGTTTCTTACGTTGAGTATGTTTGCCAAGTTGAGTTTGTTGAGTTTGAGCTTCGTCACACTATTTGTCGCGGGTACTAACAGGCTGATATGAGAGCGGTACTCGTTTGTCAGCACTGCCAGTGCACTCAGCTACGGTAATGCCTGAGATCTGCATTGAAATTTGCTTATCTATATATCGGAGTCGGTGCAATTTTCTAGATTTATTAAAAATTGGCGTAAATTAAGATCAGACTGGCTCTAAATCTGCCCTTTGGACAACTGCCTTTGAAGCCTTTCTGAAACTTAGGGTATTAAATGCAAAGCATTACATTGCAAAGCATGAGTCTAGCAACTCATCTGCAAAAAGGCCATGTACGCTGCGCTCATAGTCTACTCAAAGAGTCTGTATGATAATAAAAAAAGTGTCTTAATAAGGGCACAATACAACGTGGTATCTAGGCCTGATTCTTGTACTTCCGTGTTGGCACTCCAATTGGAATAGAACGGTATGCAGCGTTTTATATTCGTTCAAAGCAAAAAACTCCAGGTCCAATGGCAAATTATCGCTTCTCCCATCTCCCAGTTTTGACGTAAGAAGGAATGCGGGCTTAGTAACCTCACGTTACTAACACGTTCCTATCATTCCACAAAAGTCGGCGCAATATTGTGTAAAAGAAGTGTTTTTAAATACTCATTTTTTGCCCACACCATTGTTCGATGGAATGATCTGCCTGGAAACGTAGTCAGTTCCGAAACGGTGAACTTGTTTTTACAAGCCCTGAGTGAACAATAGGGCACACATGTAATTTGTTTTGAGTCGAGTGTTTTTTTTTTTTATTCTACTGTGTTTTGCACTCTGGTCGAGTCTCGTTGTTTGCTTCTTTTGTTGCAATGTACGTTTTCTCAGTTCCTGTTATTTCTGTACCCCACTCCTGCCTAAGGCTCGTAATACAGGCCAGCAGTATTTGCTAAATAAATAAATAAACGTTGGTATGCTGTGGCGCCTATGCAGATCCAATTTTTAATGCGCATCATTATAATTTTAAGTCATCTCTTCACAAAATGTTTGTAGGCGACCTGGAAACACCACTTACACAGCCCCAGGAATGTGATCGAGAAAGCGTCTGTCGTGTATGTTGCTGTATACAGTTTTAATAATAATCAAATTCTTCATCTAGCCGACTTGGCTAATTGCATCAATTATGCCGGCGATTCAAGTCTTTTTTTCTTTTGTGGTCGCTCTCCTGCCGATGCCCTGAAACAGACCGACAAAGTTTGAGTAGTTGTCAGGAAACAATCGAAAATACAATGTCATTAAAGCAAGAGCAGTCGTTTATGATCCACATCACAACTTTCTCACGACGCTACCACTGACTCTGAATAATGTATCATTTGAATACGTGCAATCGTTCAAGCAAATAGGCGTTTATTTTTCTGATACATTGTATCATGATACTAATCTCAGCTTTCTCGTCGACAAAATGTCTCGCACTGCAGGTTTTATGAGACGTAACTGTAGAAATGTTCCAATTTCAGTCAACGTTGTATTGTACAACTCATCGTTCTTGTCCATTCTTATAGACATTGCGCTTCCCTTGGCGACGACAAGCCACAACAAAGACCAGCGGCAAACTTTAATAAGCTTTTGTTTCGGCAAAAACGTGTAATTCGCAGAGTGTGTAGACTGTTCAACAAAACGCACATAGTTATTGTGGCGCTACTTTGTGATTTCAAGCTATCCCACTTCTATGCAATAAATAAGAAAGAACAACACATTAAAAAGACTTGTGAGTCATCAAATGATGAAAATGCATATCTTATATGCAATGGTGAAAGATGGGCAGTCAGTCAAGACCGTGTGAATTTGGAGAGCAGGTGCTACGATGTCGGCTCGCTACCCTCTTAAATAACTTTTCGAAATAAGTCCACTGACCTAAAAACAATACCTGTGAAGGTGCTGAATGACACTTTTGTGGTGACTGTTTTCAATGGAAAGGGTAGTGTTTCTTCATTTTTTTCTAGCCAAAATTTTGTTAACAGGCCTTTGACGCCCGGCGTCTCGGGAAGTTATCTTTTGCATGTGATAACTTTTTTTTTATTTGCTGCTGTCTGCTGTGTGTTTCCGACAAAGCAGACTGAGGCAAGTAAAGAAAATCAGAAACAGCTGAGAAAGCTGCATATATTACCTGCACGTTACAGTATTTGTTTGTATAGTATGTCTTCCCCAATGTACCTTTCGTCAGTATGGCTAAGTAGCAGTCATGTCTGTTGCGGTCTTGTCCACGGAACATTTAATTTTTAAGCTACTAAACGTAGCGGCGTTTTGTGAATGCCTATTGCTTTTGATGTCGTGAAAAAATAAAGGTATTGCTTGAATTTGTATGTTTGAAATACACAATGCAAAATTGTAATTTCAGTTCCCCCTATTGAAGGGACAATTCGTTTTTTAATGCCGGTGAATCGAGCATTCTAACCAGTGCCAAGGTTATAAAATACGCAATGGAGGGGAGGGGGGGGTAGTCTGGCCATAAATTGCAAAAAATCTCAGTTGGCAGTATCAAGTATCTACAATTTGGCTGCACTATTTGCATAGTTTTGGGCGGGGTAAGACTTCAGCCATTTATTAGACAGTGCTACTTGCGCCGCCTGAAGCACTTTCTTCCACTTGATTTCACACGGAATGTACTTTTTGAGTATCTCATTGTTCATGCGCAATTCTTGGTTTGAAAATGCAGACCTTATTCAAGCTTCTTGCAGCTGACTAGGATGTGTCAGCGCTATTTGATCAGGGATGCATGAGCTACAGTATTGTGCGGGTTTCTCACTTCAAGGGTCAGTCTAGCATGCGGAATGAGGCACATTGGAAGTTCGAAGCCTGGCTTATGGTCCGGACTCACTGGTGGGAACTACAAAATTGGACATATTAGTTTGCTTTACTTGTCTTTCTCTTTGTGTGTGCTTTCTGTGGGGAATGCTGAATTCGCAGAAGTCCCTTCATTGTCACGGCGCAATGTTCTATCATTAAAAAACAAAGAAAATTGCCAAGCGATGGATTCAGCCTTTTTTTTAGGTCCTTGAAAGACAATGTTTCTTGAGCGAGTTATGGTTGAGACTGTGGCTGAGTCACTGCGCACCGCACTCTATAACATCAGCCCTCTAATCCGGGGAGTTTCAGAAGCGTTGGACGCCTTGAATTCGCTGACTCTACTATCTTCGAATCAAACCACATTTTTGGACAGCACGTGCACACAGAAACGTCTCACATGTTTTTAGGCAACAGGACCTTCGGGATCGGTCTCTACTTTAGACTCTATAAACGGACGAGAATGACTTTAGGCTTCACACCATTCGGCATCGGCCCACATTTTGAGGCTGCACAATATGCGGAATCTCAGTACGACAAATGACAGAAACAGACTCACCCGATGCAGAAAATAGGGGCCGCCCCACCTAGAGAAGATATTTTCTTCAAAGACGGATTACGCTTCGCCTCGCTATGTACCCACCTGTCCCAAACGTTGACTGCCTGGACGCCTATGGCTACATCTCCTTGGCAGCCCGCGAGAATGTCCAAGGCTGCAGTTTTCTTCTGAATTTGGAAAGAACATGGTTTCTGCACGCGCTGCACTTTGCTCACATATTCCAACCTTTTATAACAGCATCCAGGACTCTCATGAGAAATCCTTAAGAGGAAGCTTTAGCTCGGTTGATCGTATCTAAATACGAGTAGAAGGAGAATTCATTTTTCTCGGCAACCACTGCACCGAATTTAGTGATATTTCTTGCATTTAAAAGAAAAACGTAAGATCTAGCGACTGTTGGTTTCGGATGTTTGATTTATTTCGTCGACATTTTATTAAAAACTGGCAAAAATCAGAAATTTTCTGAAAACGAAACTATCAAATTTACAAGTCTAGCTCAGCAAGGAAGAATGATAGCACCATATTGTGACTTAAATCTAATAGCACATCTAAAGCGGACGGAATTGACATGTTACACGTGAGTCTCACAAAATTTAGTAATATGAAAATACAGCATTTGCGGAACCCTTGTAAACAACGTGACAAGTTCACGTAATATATATATTGACACACTGAACTTTTCCGCTTTGAGTGGTTTAATGGATGCCGTTTACAAAACTGCGATATCTGTTCTTGACGTAGTATCTGTTCTTGAAGCAGTAAACTTCGTGCTTCTATATTTGGCAGACTTGCAAATTTTTGAAAACCTTTTTATCAATATTCAAAGCCTGAATCGAATTTCTGCTGCCAACGTTCGCTAGAATGTAAGTTTCTCTCTCAAATGAAAGAAATATCATTAAAATCGGTCCAGGGGTGATCTCAGAAAAAGCTTTTTTTTGCGTTGTACATGTATATTAATTGGCCGCATCGTAGTTGGGCCCGAGATAAAGCTTCCTCTTAAGGAATTGCATGCGAATTGAAGACTGTCGACATAAATGCCTTTTTTTTCACATCGTCAGCCCTGATTGTTCCACTTGACATAACGGATTCAAATGTTGTTTCTCGTACTTTCGATAGTTGCTACGGATTTGCGTTCGGTGCCTTCTGCAGAGAATGTAGACCTCTTGTACCGACAAGCAATGCACACGACGAGAGTATATGTTGAGAAAAACCATCAAGTTGTTGTGAACTGATGTAACTTACTAAAAAACCCTAATTAAATCTTTCATTGCTGCGCCTTAGTTCCCCTTGAGGCCCCATATGCAGTACTACCATCGTCGCGATGCAGACACACACACGGCGATTAAACGTTTCCGCAAACAAGCATCTCCACCTTATTAAATGAGTTCGCTTTATTTAGAAGGTCAAGAAAAATCACAAGCAGTAAGCGGAGTAAATGGTAGTACCGATACACAATACGCGTGTTTTTATTATTCAAAATGCCTTTTATTAGATATGTGTACATTGACTTGGGCGACTCGACTATGGTACACATTTACATGTGCACTTGTTGCCAGCTCTTGTACAGTTGACGGAACGACCCGGCAGGCAATGGTGGTTCAGCATAGGCACACAAGGATTTTCATCCCCCACTGCCAATAGTTGTGAGAGAAAGATTAGGTAAAACACTTGACAATGTATTAGAAGAAACATACAAAAACCTTACGTGCTCTGGTAAGAATTGCGAAAGTTGTGCGCAAGCAATCATATGATACGTCATGGTAAGTTTTTTTTCATCAGTGAAGATTTATTTCGGTGCTTACTAGAGTGCTTCCATTAAACAAAACTCACCATGAAAGAGTGAACTTAAGAGCCCACAAACTCACGCCTATACAACGAACAAAACACATTATGCAAGACTTCTACGCAATCTTAGCAGGGAAAACGAGCCATTATCGTAGCCTCAAGAGATATGCAAATAAACTCCGGGGAAACAGAAAACACGGACAATGCTTAATGAATTAGACTGTTAAATATATGTTTCAATTTTCCCTGTTGTAGTTCGTTGCCTAGAAACTCATTGTGTAACTAATATTGTGTATATGCGTTTAAAGACAAACGCCATATAAATGCTCTCCGTACATGTTGAGCAGATGTTTGTGTATTACTGGTGAGTTTGATACCCCTCAGTTTTCGTAATAAATAGCAGCCAGTTTACCTATCTGGAAACGCTTGCATAACACGATCTACTTAGTCCTCTTTTTTTTTTGAATTCCAGAGAACATCCCTGCACAAGAAGCTCTTTCGCAAAGCCTGGAAAGTGTGCAAACGCAGACCGACAACATCTAGTGATCACGCTGAAAGCTTCGAGACTTTTGCCATTTTGAGCAACTGCGCTGCTTAGCTTTCAGTTAGTGCACAAAGGGGCCAACTAAGAACAAACCTTCCAGAAGGAAACTTTTTTTTTTAATATCTGACAGGATCACGCTAGGGCACCATCGTGGAGGGATTTTTTTTGCTTAACTCATCCTGATGGTTGATGTACTATCGTGAGCAATATGAGCGGGAACACGCGAACGCGTGGCAAACAGCCTCGAAACCGAGTTAGACCGATACGCGGATGGCGCTGTCGAAAGCCGAGGGGAAGAGGGGACGCTCTTGCGTTAAATGTTGGCACTCCTACCACGCCTGCGTTTTTCGATACCGGCAGCTTAGGGCACTTCACTGACCTCCGATAGCCGGCAAGGCGGTTAAGTGCACAGTGACTTGCAGCGAGTCTTTTTTTTTTTTTTTAATCATGTTTTTTTTATTTACTTTTTCATTATTTTTTGAGAACCCAGCTCTCAGGCACACATTCCTGCGTTTAGCGTAAGGTATTTTTGGGTATGCCCCGATAGGACCTGATGTATATACTATGGAACGCACCGTTTCACGCGTTCCAGAAAGACGGACAGATTCCACAGGAGAGTAGCTATCGAATGTTTACGCTTCAAAACCGCACTGCTATTGGCCGCGCTTCGGTGCACAAATTTATCAGTAACCGCAATATCAAACAGCTTTATCTGTGTGCGCTGGCGATTCAAAGTTCCGCACTTTGTATAAAGAGACACACGATGAGAGTGCCAACAGTTATTAGAACAGCGTCCTCCTTTACACTTTGTTTCTGACGGCGCCCGCCTCGTATCGCCCATAGCAGGGTTCCAGGCTATCTGACACGCGCTGCTGTGTTCCCGCTCATATTGCTAACGATAGTACATAAGTTATCCATGCTTCCTAAACGAAATGCCGCGGTACAAATTACGACAGATGTATGAGTAAAGCGAGAGCAGAAGACCCACAAAAGTGTTTGTGCTTTCACCTCCTTATTTATTGCGCTTAATTCGTAGAGGTGCGTTTAACTTGTCATGTTTTACGAACTCGTCCAGCAGTCTATCCTAGTACAGCTTCATGTTTATATTTGGATCGACTTCTTTCTTTTTTTGTAAGCACGATATGCATGTTGTGGCTCTCTCATCGTAAAAAAAAAATTTAAAAAATAAAAAGAAACTCAGCAATTCTTTGTGGGCGACCACCACAGCAGGCCAGTCGATAATCCGTTGCGCTGCTGAGCTAGATCGCGGGTTCGATGCAGACCGCGGCATCTACATTACTATGGGAGCGGAATGCAAACACGCTCATGAACCAAGCGTCAGCTGCAAGTTAAAGAAACCCAGATGCCCAAAATTAATCTTGAGCCGTGCTTTTCGCATGGCAAATTCACGGATATAGAAAGACTGATTGGCTCAATGGGCAGCCTTTAAGAGACATGTGGAACCTCTATATCAAATGCGCTTACAATCTAAAATTGCCAAAAAAAGATTAGCGGTCCGCAAGTGACTATGCAGGATCCTCACTTACCGCATCTGCACCTGCACTCTTCGTCCCCAACAAAGCACGCCACATTGTACGGTCCACCGCACCTGACTTCCGGGCAAGCTGGTTCCCCTGTGTTGTAAAAAAAAAGATGCGAAGTATATGGTCGCAGCCTTCATCATATTAACCAAGAAAACAAAGCCGACTCATGCTCGTTAATTTCCTAAAAAATTGGCAGACTCAGTCTGAATTTTCCCTAAACAAAAGCAGGCACCAGCTGTAGACAAATTTGTGAGGTCTTTATGGATTCTTTGAAAATTTCTACGCTGAATTAGTGAAACTATATAAATGTACGATGTTCATGGACATAGTATGAGCGACTCCTGGATGCGTTTGAACTATTGGTGATAATTATAGAAAGAAACTATTGAGAATATCCTTTCCATAAGTTTTCCATAAGTAAAGTAATATTGATGCGAACGTTTTTGTTTAGCGCTTCAATAACACCGAAATTCCTAACATTAGGGAAATAGGCATAATCAAAAGTCTATATTCTTTTACGCACTCACACTAAGAGGAGTAGCTTGAGCGCGAATGTTAGATTGAGCGCGAATCTTAGCACAGCTTCCCGTACTAACCTATTAGTTGTCTTATGAAAATGTTCGCACTTCTGCATTGTTCAATGCTTTTCAATGACAAACAATTCCCTAGTCGCTCCCTTATCTTAAATGAGCCTGAGTACTACAGTTGAATTTATAACTTCTTACACAGTGACGAAGAATACTTGACCAACATATCATAAAGACCCACAAATTTATGCCACCTAGTGAGAGGTACTATTGCAACTTTTGTGTTTGGGGAGTAAATCTATATCATGACAGATTAGTCGCAACTTCAGGTGACTGGAGTAGGGTAAATTCAACACATGCAATATAAAAGTTGACTCAATATGCAAGCACAGCCCTCATGGCTCCCCTCCACTTAGCCAGCTAAATAAGCGTACCGCTGCACTTATTACTGTAATCTAAATTTCATAATGCCACTGCCCATAACTAGAAGCCATGATTTCTGAGGTATTGTGTGGAAATCGCATTCCAGTCAGATTCCTGTACACATTCAGAAGACCTTTAAGTTAGCCTTAAAATAAGTCAAAATCTGAAGTATATCATAAACTTTATATTACCTGCAGCCACAGTTGCTACCATAGCGAGAACCAGTAGTCCGAGTGGCAGGAGGTTTCCTGTCATGGTTGGCTGTAACGAGAAAAAAAATGAGTGATCGATGCTTTCATTGCAACACGGGTGTTTTTAAATGCTTGTAGCTTCTTATGGGCGTGAACTCAGGGAAAAATTCTTGAAAATGAAATACGAAATACGGCATAAAGTACGATACGACGTTATTAAAAAATTACAAAAACATATTTGCTCCCAGTGCTATCCCATGACACTGTTGAGTTATACCGAAAAGACAAAGTTCACCCCTACTTGAATTCCATTGTGTATTGAGCGTTTGTGAGGTTATTTAGAGGAAGCATATTAGAATAAATCGGATGCACATTTTTTAGGAATACAGTATATAATTTCAAGAACAACTCCTCTCTCAAAAGTACTGCTTATGCAAACCATTTTCTTATAATATTGAATCACATTTGTGCAAATTCAGTCCGATGCTGCCAGAATACAAAATGATGCTTGATCACTGACACCGAACCACACATTGCAGAAACTGCTGCCTGTGTTTACGACCCAAGAAACATAAAACAGCTTCTTCGAACCTTCGATTGTTCCTAAACGCACTCGTTTAAGCCACTTGTACGATGACCACTTTCTTGGAACTCTTTTGTCGGTGCCGGCGTTACTTGTGCTGGCGATACTGCAGCGCTGGCACCGTTAGCCGCTTATTTATGTAGTTCCCTTGTCGCGTAGGAAAAAAAAGTTTAGTAAAATTGAAAAGCACCAGAAGTTGCACACCGCTGTGGCAAGCTCGTTTTGAAAGCGGTATAGCCCGACGTCGAGGATATGGAGAGGCTGTTAAAAACAGTTTACCACGGGGATATTTTCGTCCCCACTATATGCTGTTGCAAGCTTCCTGCTCAAGCGCGAGTTACGAAATATGTGGCTTTTGATTTTCTTTTCGTTGTTCATCGGCTGTTATATCCCGTTCGCGCTTAGGCTTACTGCCATGCGGTTTTAGTGGCGCCATACAAAATCACGATTAATTTATTGCGAACCTTTCTTCGCCTCACTCTTGGCCCCTCGGCCGCAGTTATGTAGCTACGTAGGTGCTTGTATTACCTCGCTTTAATAAAATGCAAATAATGCGTGATCGATGTCAGAATTGAACCTCTGCCGTCGCGCCCACCTGCCCGATGCTCAAGCCCTTAGGCCATCATCGAGCGTGTATTTTCCTTGTTGCAAAGCAAGTTAACTTTCTAACACGACAGGCACATGCTCCCGACTATCGCTTCCAACTCTTCTTTCCATGTGACTGCTCGCACTCTGAGGCATGCTGGCCTACACTATATCCCGGACCGGCCCGCTTCCTTCACTAACTTACGCGCACCAACTACGTAGAAATTGTGCGGCGTGGTACCGTCTTCATGAATGCATGAGCTATTCATGCTTTAATATTAATATAATAATAGCTATTATTTCTTTGCAAAAGTATAAGTGACATCGCAATCTAAAAAAAAACACATCTCATGACATGCCGAAAGGTTTGGACAGTTGCATAGGGCGTAGTCAGTGAAGACGTCTCAATCTATGTTTCTCTTGTTACGCTAGTACACTGCGTGTTTGTCAACCAACAATTACCGTGTCGTAAGGTCGCGATGAACGGCCGGTGTAAAAATTGTGCTGCGGCCCCCATACGATCGTCTTCAAGGTGGTCATCCGTCGTCAGATAAATAACACCAGGTAAAATGCTCATTTGTATAACACGGCTACGGAATCAACTAAGCTAGCTAACAGACCTGGATCTCGGCGCGTGGGCCAGGTACTTGAGGAATGTGCAAATATTATCGAAAGAAATGTTCAACCAGGCTGGTCTGTTCAATTGTAGTGGCCACTACAGAGAAGGCACAGTTACATCATTGTACACATACCACAAAAGCGCCAACACTTCTCCTAGTAACCTTCAGGCAACTACAATGGGGACAATCAGGATTGTTTGATTGTTTGATTATTTGATGTGGAGCATTTAGATACGGGATGCAGGTACAATTGACAGAATTGAAATCGGTGCTTCGTGAAAAGAGGAAGGAATGACAGACCTAGAAATGTATGGCCTCGATGACCTTACGGTCAGCGTATAATAATTGCTAACAAGCTGCAAATAACCCATTTTCAGCCAAAAGGCATACAGATATAACCGTAAAATTATTATAACCACAATGTTGATTCCGTAGTGCTTAAAACAGCCACAGGGAACATGCTAACCCGGTTAACATCACTGGCTTTTCTTTCATTAGCGACAGGCACGGAACGCTTTATATTAACCTGCAAACAAGAAGGATGTCATTACCCCCTATTCGAAAGAAAAATCGAAAGCAGAGGTAGCATAAACAGTGTATGTTATCCTGTGCATTCTCTTGCACAAAACAGGAATAAGTAGGGAACAGTGGGAGACAGAGGCAAAATAAACTTCTTTGGCGCCACAGAGGCTGCAAGGACACAAAGAAGGAAACCGAGATAGGTGAACATCATCCTTACGCAGTTGTAATAAAATAGAAGGTAATGTCTATACAATATGCCTACGATCCAACTATTATATGTAGTGGTGGCTGCTCTAAATTATTAAGCAGGAGAAGGAATTCAGTAGCGCAAAATTGATGGAAAACCCAGATCCAGAGGATAACCTTGTAACACAATTTAACCAGTACAAGTGCTGCTGAAACGCCCGTAATTAGTGAAATCGATGGCCAGAATGTTGTATTGGAGGACATATGGGCGTTTTTGCCAAAGTAATATGATGCTTCCGGTTTCGACGCAACGAACTGATACAGGAAATGTACCACACATTTCCGGTGCGTTCCTGCCATGTATGAGATATGTTCAAAGTGGAGCAGGCACTTGTGATTATTTAACAATTTTTCATTCTTAAATAATTACAAAGCGCAAATTGTAATTTCATTAGAACTTTACATTTGTTAACACTGCGGTTTCTCAAGCCAGCGATTGCAGAATCCTACGCTACGTAAAGGTAATGCAGTATGCATTTGTTGGGCGTACGGAAATCGATCACACTGCTCTGAGGTGGCAGTGTTAAGTATAATCAAGTTCGCTGCGAGATTGACATTAACTGGCGAAGAGAAACACTTCAGTCTTATTTGACAGTGCTACTCAAGCTGCACATATTTCCATTTGACTTGATGCAGCAGGCAGTTTTGCAAGAGTTTTCATACGATTGCTGCTACGTCCTGCAGCTTCTTGGCCGTAGAGGAGAAGGTGCAGCCCTAAACGAGTAGTGGTGCTTGGACTTTAATTAAAATTTCTCACTGAAACTGTTAGTCCAGCTTCCATAAACAAGTTCAAGAGAAGTTGGAAGCCGGAATAGTTGTCTTGACTGATTGGTGAAAACTGGGAAAGTGTCACAAAAAACTGGGAAAGTGTTTCGTGCGGCAAGTTCACTTGCCGCACAAAATATTTTTGAAATTTCCTACGGCTTTGCTCTCAGGTTCGTTCTGAACAGAATGAAGCCCTTCTTGGCGGGGGGGGGGGGGGGTAAGAAACAATTCAAATGTCCCGAGTATAATGTAGTAAAATTGGTGACGTCACTACGAACTAATGCCAGCACCTCAGGGCAGCGTTATCACCTCTCTTTCAATTATTGCATTTTTGCTTTCTTACTAAGCCGCCCGTTAGGGAGAGACTTTGTAATTTGAATTGTGTCTGCGTAATTTACTACCAAACGTTCATTTGTTTCTGCTGATTAGTTGTCCTGGAGCCCCCATATGCTCTAGTACAAACATCGCAAAGCTGAGAGATACCCAATGCTTACTCCTTTCTACTAACAAACATCGGCGCCTGATGAAACGTAGTGGCCTTATTCGAGAAAATGCAGAAGAAGCGCTGGGGCCGTGGGTGCGGTATATAGTCGGATCGTTACACGACGCAGTTGTTTCTTTTCTTGAAGACGAATTTTATTAGACATTTTGGCATTTCCTTGGACAAGTCGTTTAGAAAACGCATTCATGCGCGCATCTGCCAGGGGCTCTGGTACAGGTGGTGGAACAGCCCTGTCCGCACGGGAGGTTCAGCAAAGAGGCGCGAGGGTATCTGTCCCTCACTGGCGAAATAAAAGAAGGGTAAATATAGAGTTGATAATATTTTAAACGCAACATACAAGAACCGCAAAGGTGAATTGGCCTTGTAAGCAATAAATGGCTCATGCAACGAATAATCCGTTATATTTTAACTACCTTTCTTCGGCAATAGGTAGCTACGTTTTCCGTATTTTCCTAAATGCATATTCTAAACCAGGCACACGACAAAAGGCTAAGAACACGTTACAGTGAACTAAAACGTAATCAATAAACGAAAATACAATGCGCACCGCTTCAGTGACCAACATTTTCACCAGATAGGAGAGGCTGTGTTCATTGGTTTGAGATGTTTGCAGTAAGCGTTGCGTAAACTGGGAAAAAGAGGATGCTTCAAAAAAGCGATAGTTCTCAATTTATATTTCCGGAAACTTTAGTGTAGCATTTCACCACAACACTTGCTGTATTAAAATATTCCCTTACGTCTCCTCGTAGACCAACGCAATGTCAATTTTGCCCATGCACGCTCTGCAGCGTTAGAAGTTTGAAGTTCATTCTCGACTCTTTGGCTACCGTGATTAGTGCGGACTGTTAGAAGTAGAAAATTGTTGTTTAGAGAAAAACGTGTAATTTGTATTGGTAAGTCCTTGCATGAAAATAAATTTTAGAAGGTGATATTCTTTTTTTTTTTTTGCTTGAGGTGAACATAGGTGAACATTGAATTTCACAAGATTACAAATGCAGAATATGTTAAGATCGCGGTGCAGGTATGTAACAAGTGATCGGCATTTAATTTTAGTAATATTAGTACAACTGGCCGCGCCTGACCGCCGAGGTTGTTCTACTTTGTTACCCTGTTTCTGTGCTTGTGTAATGCCTTGTGAACTTGTTGGGAAGTGCTTATGCACAGTGCCGACAGATCTAAGGGTGCCCCTGGCGATTTGACGCTCTGAGCCATTTTCTCTTGGCGCCCTCTTTTTTTTAAAAACAATGTAACTTTCACTGTGATAGTACTTTGATAGTATGTGCCACTAACCTTGCTGCACTAGTTGATGTCTGCATAATGTACTCAATGTATAATTGTAGTTTCAGTTTAACTTAGTTTCTGAAACACTGTGGTCCTTCAAGTCAGTGACCCATGCATTCTAAACTCTGTAAATGTACTATAGTAAGCACTGCTAGGTGTATGAACGCAGATCGCAGAGGCCTCAGGTGATATCGCTAGATATCTTCAATATATGACTGCACGACTTGCATGAACTCGATGTGGACAATACTTCGGCGCTTAATATGAAATCAATATTCGTGCACTCTGCACCAAATTACTATTTTCTTTTACTTCATGCAGAAGGTAGTTTTGCAGGAGATACATGTTCTCGTACGCTTCTAGGTCAGGATGAGCACGCGGGGTGAAGCTCATGGTAGGAGAGGAGTAGGGCAGCGTTTATTGATGATAGCGCATAGGCTGCAATATATGCTGCTTTCTCGCGGCAAGGATTGGTCTAGCATGCATGAAGAGATACCATATAAATTAGAGGAAGGCCTACTTTTCACTATCCAGTTGTGAAAAGTACAAGCGTGTCATTTATCACTCCGATTACATGTCGTTTTATTTGAATGTGTTTTTCTAAAGAAGACGTCGAATTCACAGGCGCCGTATTATTTGCGCCACCTAGTATTTGATTTAAAATAAAAACGAAATATCCGGCGTGTTCATATGTGTGCAAAGGTGGAAAACGTTCACTAGCTGCGTGCCCACAATTGCATGTCGGTGGCAGCCAGCTCTTTGCGATGACGGGCCATCTCTTGAGTGAAACGTCACCTTACACTTACGCCACCGAGCTATAGTGCAAGGCTTGCCACTTCGACATTGAAATGTCTCTCACCAATTTCTCCAACACAGAGCCCGTGGACTCTCACAACGACAACACAACTCACAGTGACCGAAGAAGAAATATTACAAGAGATCTAAAGTCGTGAGTACCTACGCCGTCAGGGCCTATACACGAATGCCTATTTGTTCTCAACGTCAGCGGAAATTAGATAACCTAGATAAGCAGATTCACCTACCTTGGTTATGTGGCTCTTAAATGAATTAACACAATGCTGTTAAGCACCAGGAAAATGTATTTCCAGTGGAAGTAGCGACACTCACCACCCTTGAAAAAGCACAAGCAGTGTGCGGGCTAGGACTGATCAAATTCGGCTCGTTCACCATGCACGGCGGGCGCACTAGGACTTCTGTCGTTTACGACGTCGTCATTGACGTCAGCGACGAAGGTTTTCAAGCGATCCTGCCTTCAACATTGAAAGTCATCGATTTTCCTCGCTTCGGCCACTCTTCGAGCGTTAAACTTCTCTTCAATGGAGACAGACTACACGATCTTGTCAAAATGGGCTACGTGAGACATCCGGCGTGTCCTCATGTTATCCGACTCCTGCTATTTCAAAAGTTCTTGAAGGTAAGCCACGTCAGGACTGTCTGCATAGTGCTGATTCCATGGCTCCTCTGAGCAGGCAGACGTGAATAATTATTATGCACAGTGACAGAAATAAAGTGCTCGCCTTGCGACTGACTCCACAAAGTGAATTTTAATGATGGTTCAAAATAAAAAAAAAACAATGGGTAAAGATACTCGACCGAATAAGTGAGATCAGTCTGTTATACAACGAAGCGGTAGCGTCTATGTAGCATCAGAGTGGGCAATCATGCGTCGTTCTGGAGAAGCTGCAGGACCACACATAGCTACCTGGCTCAAATTGTCAAGGACGAGCAGGAGCTGCCTAAATAGCAGTCGATTGGCCTTTCCCAGCCATTTGATCAGGTGAGCAACGCGAGCCCAGAATCAAATGCATGGCCCCCACTGCCGGGTGATTATGCAATGATCGTGCACTGGGATATCGTGATGTGACTCTATAAAGGCCATGCTGTGGCGAATAAGCCACGCCCTGGAGCTGCTACTCTATGGCACAAATACTCCCGTTGCGCTTCCATCTGGAAAAAATATTAAAGCTGTTGAAAGCCTTGTGGCTACACCGTAGTCACCTCTAGCTATGCCTGCGAAGATGCAGCTGCTGAGAAGTTTGAATGACTGCTTTGCTCAGGAACTTTATACTGTGAAGCTCTCATCCCCTATCTACTTCACCAGCAAACCCTCCTTCCTTTTCTCATCTTATCTTTATTGTTCCTCTAAACCCATTCGCCAGCGTGTAGTTGAAGGCTAGAGGCAATGCACTCAGACGGACGTCTTCCCACGTTTATGTCACTAATGACCCTTGTGGACTTTGAAGTAAAGCCTCGTTGGGCTCAGCGGAAGGAGTGTGCTTACACGGTGCGTACTTTTAGCACCGCCCATGGCTCTGTCGAGAAGTGGTTCAAATACTGCAACTGAACTAAAGACGTACACTAGATGCTTTGTGTTGGCGCTTCGGTGTGATCGCGAATTTCAAAGTATTTTGTCGCATTTCGGACACTTTGAGGCAGAAAAAGTTTTGGACACTTGCTACGGGCGGATCCTCTTGTTGCTTCACAAAGAAATGTAGCTCTTCACCGATAAACCATTCAGAAGATCTAGGTATGCGCCTGAGCGTATTGTGGCGTCACTGCGAACTGATGCAAGCTCTTCTAGGCAGCGTCGCCACGCGTCTTTTTCTTTTTGCTCATTTTTGCTGGCACACTAAGCCTTTCCTTACAACAAAAATTGCAGATTCTCACTTTTCGTTTCTTTATTTAGCACAAGTAGCAGCCGTTACCTTTGTATTGGTCCTAGGCAGAAGCATACGCAGCGGTACCTTCCTGTTCAAAAGCATCTGCACGGGATGAAATTTGCGTTATTCAGGAATCCGCGTAAGACACCGTAGAAGAAAGACCTGCAGATTGCTGCATTGACATATTGCAGGCTTGTTTATTTTTTCAATACGCCTTTTATTAGACACGTCTGCACTGTCTTGGGCGAGTCATTTAGAAAAGACATCTGCACGTGCATCGGCCTTGGCGTCTGGTACAGCTGATGGAGCGGCCCTGCGTGCACGGGATGCTTAGGAAAGCCCCACAAGGGTGTCTGTCCCCCACTGGCGAAAGGAATAAACAAAGGCAGTATTAAGGACATGACAAAATTGTAGTGTGGTATACAGGAACCACAAGAATTTTGTCGGTGCGGTGAGCACAACAGAGGTCGACACAGTGTATCACTTCTTGCTTTAAAGCAAATAAAACATGGTTACCTGCGTTTTTGGAGTTTTGTAGCCGGCACTAAAGAATGAGCTTAAAAGACTGGGAACTAAAGCGTGTACACTGAAAAAAAAAGAGGAGCACACGACTACAACGACCTGACACTTTGACTACTAGAAACAGGCTGGGTTGTTTGAACTGAGCCTGGCAAATAAACTTAGGGGGATGTGCAAGACGGATGATGCTTCACTATAGTCCCGTCCTAATATATTTATAGCCTTATCTACAATATTGTGCAAAATATGCTCTATTGCAATGTTTCTCTTTCGTCCCCTCGTATACCAAGGCAGTATACTTTTTTACCATTCATGCTCTGCAATGTTTTCCGCATTAAGACAAAATTTCATTTCGTTTCAAATTTTCCTGCTGTATAGCTTTTAGTTACATTATTCGTGAGCTGTAAACATTTCATGTTAAAACATTAGTGCAATTTTGTTCATTTACCTCAAATACCCTTCGACAAGAAGCAGCTTCTCAAAAGCTAGAATGCGCACAGGCGTTGATTGAAAACTTAATCATCACGCTAAAAGATACGAAATGTCCGCAATGTTGAGCGACTACACAAGCGGCCATAGTTATTTTTATGTGAGGCAGGATCACATCTTTGCTGCGTCGTTGCGGAGGGCTTCTAGCTGAACTCTTCCCGATGCTTCTTCAACGTACCCTTTCCATTCTTGATGAATTCAGCGCTACAATGCATGGTACAAGTATAAATAACGCAAGAGCATAAGCCCCACAAAAGTACTTATGCTGTCGCCTCTTTCTTTTTTATTACTTTTTTGTAGCAATGCATTTACTTTTCCACGTATTAGGCAATCGTCCAGCTATCTACCCTATAACAGTTTTCTTTTAACATACAGCGCAAAATTGTTGTTGCTGTCTAAGCACACTGCAAGTGGCCACTACTCTCTTTAGAATACTCGCGGGATTTATTGGTCGGACGCACATGATCGACGACATACGTGGGATCTCTGGATGCGGAACAGCCACAACAGGCGTGGCCAATAATACGCGACGTACCGAAATAACTGCGAGAGCCTTACTTACCGCATGAGCAAATGCAGCGCTCTTGCCCAATAAAGCAAGCGACGTTGTTCGAGCAGTCGATATCCGGACAAGTTGGGTCCTCTGTGGTGAGAAACCAAGAAAACATATTATGATAACTCCGGGTATGCGGTTTTGATCGAGAAACAAATGAAAGAAAGTCAAATTAGGCTTAAAAATTGATTGAGTGATCTTACGAGCGACAGGTAGGATCTGATTACGAGGTAAGGCGTAATGGGGCACTCAAGAATAATTTTGACCGCCTGGTGATCCTTAACGTGTGGCCAACGCACAGCACACATGCGTTTTTGTATTTCGTCCTAATCGACATGAGGCTGCCGCTGCCCGGATTTCATCTCGTGATCTCGTGCTTAGCAACACAACGACATAGGCGCTAAGCCACTACAGCGAGTTCGAATTGACCTCCTTTCATTTCTACAAAGAATGATGAACTAATTTCGAATGCTGTTAGAATATGTGGGCATTTTAGGTGCATCGCAAAGCAGATAACTGTATGTAAAATGGTTGGGAAATTGGGCAGTTATCAGAATGCATTGTTTAGTACGCGATGAGTTGCGACGTAGAGGATTGCCACACTACTAGTGAAGCTGCCGTTATGCAGCTTTTATCCTGCCATCCCCACTGCTTTGTATACATCAGTGTACTCATGTGGAAAATCAACTTCTTCTTCTTCTTCTGGTAATGTGAATGGTATTTCTAATTCAAGGACCATATTATAGAATATTTTTTTTTGAAATTAGATGCCTACTAGATGTAACCGCATCAGGGTACCTTCAAAATCATGATGAGAAGTTGTAGGAATGAACCAACATATGTGTGTTGAGAACTCAAACACCACCAACAGGGTAGAGTTGAGCTCCCATAATTTCTCTTATTTTCATCATTTCGTTGTAAATGCTTTTAAACAAATAGGCACTTTAAGTGAATCCAAACAGGCGATTTAATGTCCGGCAACTCTGCATTTCATTGAAATTGTCTACGCTATCAAAGTAAAGGTTCGTTTAACTATAGGAACTTGAGAAACGCGATATGAACGGCTGCAAGATGCGTTTGAATATATTGTGAAAAACTGCAGAAGGGAATGAAAATGTATACGTTGTGTACTCAAGCGTCATCGCCATATTTGTGCGAAATAAACGTTTAATGAACCAGTGAACTTTATTTATTGCTGATATATACCATGCAAAAGAGCACATTTGTGAGGTATGCATGTAGAAGAAAACGTATATTTATTATGAACTGAGTGTAGGGACAGTATCTTACACGGAAATAGTAGCATATGTTCCATTACTACACATCCCATTTCCCATTTGTGCATTTGACAATGCTTCCGAAAGGTAAATAGAACCCGGCTCGTGGTTCTTCCCTAATACGCTAGTGGCGGACTGAATTATCATCTAGCCACTCAGCGTCGAAACCCACTTGGCCTACACTTGGCCTACACTTGGCCTACACTTGGCCTACACCCAGCGTGCCTATCCCTCGCGTTCCTATCCTCGGACTCCTCAAGCTCCGCATACAACGAAACCTCAAGAATAGTGCAACTCAACATCATCTTAGCACCCACGCTGCACAAGTAGGTCGGCTTATCTTACGTATCGCAACCCGACATACTGGTATGAAAAAGGATAGCATTCTTCGGCTAGTCTGGGCTTTCAGTATCAGTCGCATCGTATGTTCAGCCATTCCATGCCTCTCAGATGCGGAGAAACACTATTGATATCATCAAGAAAGCATACAAACAAGCACTCCACCTTTCGCCCAACACTACCAACGTAAAGCTGGATGAGTTGGGGCTGCCTAATACCTTCGAGCATCTCATTGAGGCCAAGTCCTCAGTAAGCTGAGCATTCCTTACTTCACACATACTGCAGTGAAGCTCCCGATACCGCTGTACATTCGTGACACTTTCCTGATCCCCTTCCCCCGAAGAACATGCACCCCGGTTACAACACAAGCAGGTCGCACCGCAAGGGCTCAGCAACTCGGCAATAGGTATAAGGACGCTTCGCACGTGGCTTATGTCGACGCCACGGGCCACCGGACCCACTCGGCCATGACACTTGCTCTAGGTGCAGGCTCGAAACTAGATATCGCAATGACCAGCGCCATACGCCGAATTCATGCTGAAGAAGGCGAGGAGGCTTCTATAGCTCTCGCCTATGCATCGACGACTGCATTGTGCGTCATGACTGATTCCAAGACCGCGTAACTATTCCAGAGGACTCATCAAGTCCCAAGCACACCGCATTCTAACCGGCCCACACCCCGCACGTCGCCGCAGCGTCCACCTGGGGCGCTATAACGTATAGCTATTCCAAAATTTTCTTTTCCAATTCTGCAATCATCCCCTCGCCTTTTGTCAACAACATTTTTGAACCACCCCCACTTCGCCTGTCTGTCACGCGACATCACGAAAACCGCGGTAGCTCCCCATCTGATATGACGAGAACACAGGATTATGCATGACTGTAAAGAGCAAGAGAAAAATAGTTATTTGTGATTCGACGCCTTTTCGCTATTAGACCTCAGCTATCGGTCGAAAGCACTTCTTGTTGGGCTAGTTGGTAGCTGTTCATTATAAAATATGAGGACGCCAAATAAACAGACACACACAAGAGAAGAGAACGGGACAGGGTCAAAAGTTTTCAGGCTGCACCCACTTCACCTGCCTGTCACGGGACGTCACAAAACGACGAAAACTCACCGCGTCAAAGCGAAGCGTACGCGTTAAAGATACATTAATATGCGGAACAAAACTCTATTTTTCTCAGAATAGCCGCAGGCTGTCTCGTTCCGAAAGGAATAAAAGATGGCCGTCGCCGATCACTCAGGCACTGGCTACACGCACCTGCCGGGCAGCATGGGTATTTTTGCGTACAATAAAACTTTTTGCTTGGCTGTGTAACGTTTTCGAGCACCTTCGGCACGTTTACGACCTCTCTCAGTCAGCTTTTCATTGCTGATGATCCTTTTTAGCGGCATTCTTAACTTTGCGTTGCATGCCGCCGTGATTTTCGACCAGCGACCGCAAGCTAAGTAAGGGAAAGGGGCTCAATCATAGAAGCCCCACCACCCTCTTCGTCCGGTTATCGATTTTCAGTGCTCTGGTTAGGACCCAACGAATCGCTCTCCACTTGAGCCGTGCTCCTCGCCTCTTATCAGCCAATTAGGTAAGACAAGCCGCTCAGTGTAGGCAATGTTGTTCGCTTTCTAAGCAAACAAAATTTACATCCTATAAACGAGGAAATCATTTGATTGGCCTCCTTAAACCACCCTGCGGGTCACCCACCGCCCGATGCTTGCGTCGGCGGTGACGCAAGCTAGACGTGAGGAGATTAGAAAAAAAATTTTGGAACAGTTTTACGTTATAGGGCCCCTGATCTGGGCTCCGAGCCACGCAGGTCTTAGCGGAAACGAAGCCGCGCATGACAGCGGTAGAGCAAGCGCCAACCGTGCAGGGCAATTCTCTTCCGGCCAGCAGTTTTCCGGACGGCCTCACCATATGCAAGCCCCTGATCACGATGCCATAGACTCCTGGGGCAGCCATGCGCGCCAGCGCATGATCATCTATGGCGAGATCCTCACGTGCTACCCTAAAGTCCGCCACAAATTCCCCTTTCCCTACAAGTCTCAGTGGCACGTGGCGTCAAGCATCAGTGGACCACGTGGCGGCTCTTACAGACGCGCAATATTCCTGCACCATCCCTGTATCGTCACATCTACCCCGACCTGCAAAACATGGCACGCACTACGCGCAGATCTCGAACACATTATCTGGGCATGCCCGGCAGCACCACACACCTTCAAACCCAGCTCCCCTCCTACATTGTGAATTACCACGAGCCGAGCAGTGGGAGGCCATGCTCTTTAGTGAATGTCCGGTGGATCAAATCTGTGTTGTCTGGCTGGCCAACGACACCACCAAAACTCAAAGTCTGGCCATCGCCTGACTAAGGGAGGCTCCGGCGGGGCTAGTGTCCCGGCCCCCCACCTACCTTGACCGTAGAAACGACTTTGAATCAAGCTTTTTCTCTCTGTCCCTCAGATATTTACAACCGCTAGTGATTGCTGCTGATGAGACGTCCACGTTACCTAGTAAATATGTCCGAGATTAAATTGCTAGTAAACTGTATTCTTTCAAATAAAGCCTGTGAAGAAATTCACGGAAACAAATTGTCTGTATAGGGAAGAACCTCCTCCGCTTCTTTTTCACCACCGAAAACAGTAGAAAAGGAGCATTTCCGCACTCATTTGCGCCAGTTCAATTTCTCTATACCTCTACAAGTGTCTAGACGCGATGATTTGCGAACCCTTGTATTGAAATAAACGTTACAGTAATTTTTTTGCATACGTTAGGGGTTTTCTTCAAACTTTGTTCTAAAATTGTGGGAAAGTAGAAATATCGTAGAGTTTGTTTTACCTGAAGCCACGCTTGCCACAATGGTGAGCAGCAGTAATCCAAGTGTGACAAACGTTCCTCCCATGGTTGGCTGTAATGAGAAATGAAAAAAAAAATAGTCACGTACGCTTTGACCATGACGGAGACATTCTTAGATATTTTGTAGCTTATCTTGGTTCAAGAATTCTTGACGGAATTCTTGAAAACAAGATATAAATTATGGCGCTACGTACAAAGACTTCTTTAGAAGCAAACCCCTATCTGCTCCGCTATTTATCGGGTAACGTTAAGAGGCAAGTCTTCCCCTTTATTCCGTTGCCACAGGAAAGTGCTCAGTGATACCAAAAAGACAAAGTTCTCTTCTACATTACTTTGATCGTATTTTGAGTATACGGCCGTATATTCATAAAAAAAACTTTCTTAATTGGTATCAATACCAATTATGACAGACCAGCGTAAGGCTTTAGGAAAACATTTTCTCTCGATTGTTTAGCACTGTTATAGAACCACACTTATCTGAAACTACTACCTCATCTAGTGACCAGATGGAGAAAAGAAACGAGTCGTCGTACCTTTGATTCTTCGTAAGCGTACAGCTTTAGATCGCACGCAGCAAGCGCACTTCCGAGCAGTAGCTTTCCGTAGGTGCTCGCCTTACTTGCTACTATGCTCCTCCGATACGTGGATGGCTCTCCGAAGAGATGGGTCGGGTTGCCGCCTATTTATATTGTTCCCACAACGGTTAAGATAAATAAAAAAAATGGAACAATAGCAGCCGACGAAGCTGCACACCGCTTTGACTAGCACATTCCAAGGGCGTTACCTTGGAGGTTCGAATATCGAGAGGCTTCTCATTTTGAGACGGGGATGTTTTTTTAACGACAATCTGTTTCCGCATGCTTGCTGAACTAGCGCAACGTCAGCTACGGATAATTATAATTACACTTTTCTTTTTCTTCGTCATTGTGAGCTGGCTTACAACCTTCACACTCTGGTGACTACGATAACCTCTTGCGACGCAGCAGCAATCAAACATTCGCTTCTACCATCAGCACGTTTTTTTTTCAGTTCGAAAGATTACCCTAACGCCAAGTAGAAAAACTGTTGCATAGAAATAAAGAAGGCAATCACACATACACGAACAAAGTTAGTTTTTTGAATGATGTTTAGAAAGAACTGGCGAAATTGCGCATGTATCCAACTTTATATGTCAGGAGAGTGACCGAGATAACGATCGTATACCAAACGGGAGGTCTCTGGTGGTCCATTTCGAGGCCTGATTCTTTAGCTTGCTTCTAACCTCACTTGAGGGCTCTGTCAACCAATGAACACGGCGCTTTGGAGATCTTGCGTTGGGGCTGCCATTATGTCTGTTCTTGCCGTCCTCAGGTCAAAACAGTGTCAAGCAAAACCAGTGTACTTATTTAGCCTTTTGTACTCCACTAGCGCAGTGAAAGTGCTACACTTGCCGTCGTCAAGGGCGGGCATACAAGCCTGTGGCACCTTATACACTTCTTTATTATGAGCCTTTGCATCGCTGCTTAGCGAAAGAACACTAAATAAAAAAGAATATTTGTAATCAAACAATGACACCACGATAACTGTTTATTCACTTCCACAACGTTGAAGTTGTTTAGTTTACACGACCAATTGATTACAACACCATGGTATATTGGTTTTTGTGAGCCCACGAGTCTATTCCCAGGACGCCAACTTTGCGCCTCCATACAGTGCTTCAGGAAAGCACCAGATGCACTGGCCGTCGAGTGACGGATTAGCAATCTTTCATTCGGGGCTGCTTTCTAGTCCCGTCAGTATCGACCTCTCACAAAAGATTTGGCTAAAACTCTTTGCCTCGGAATACTTGAGACTGGAAAGGGGCTAAAACTGACCTTCAAAATGCTTGCGGCTCGGGTGTATTTTAGAGTGGCCATATAACAATATTCTATTATGCATTACAAGTAGGCGTAGGCGTATTCGCTCTGATATACAGTGGAATGGTTGAGACACCTGACGTGGAGGCCTCCAAATAACCAAAATCATCACTATTAAATTTCTGTTGGAGCCTACACCATTTTCAACATTCTTCACGAAAATAAGGGCTAGGCATGTTTTATTCAATATAGCATAAAAATCATTGTTGTGACGGAAAAGAAATCAAGAAAAGAATGCTAATATTAGTCTTGTAGGAAATTAGTAAAATATGAGCTACGCGTTCGATATACACTAAGATAAATTGAAAAGTTGCATTGACGGATCTCGTGAGTAACTTTTGTAGCATCCTGAACTCTCGTAATCCTTGTATCAACGTAAATTGTGTACAGTATGGACGACCGCATTTCCGAAAGATAGGTTATTTCGAATTCCGGGCGAATGTAGATTTTATCCAAGGCGTTAAAATTCTACTATTTCATCAAAACATTTACCAGTCCCCATTCCTCGACTGCGCTTTCTTTTCCTCGACACCAATTTCAGTACTGTAGCAGACAAAAAATTATCTAATCTACGCATTAAATGTTCGTCCTAACTTCTTTGTTAGTCTTATTCTCAAAATGCACATTGGCTACTTTTGTTAGGTATTTAAACCACGACGTGTTTTTCTGGTCGATTATTGTTCTTATCGTTCCAGGTTGCATCTTTAGTTGAGTGCGCTTTATCTTTTCCTTTAACTTCCTTGTTAATCATCTGTAATAACGCCCCCAAATTAATTACGAAAATATTTCAATTATTGTTTTCTTTGAAGCCAGCGCACTGCCTCATTTTCCACGCTGCGAAGACAAAGTTAGTCAGCATGGCCACAAAAGTGCGGCCGGGACACCACGGACACTGAACTCCCCAACCACTGAAGAAGTCATAGCGTTCGCAATCACCTCTTCGTAGGAGCCCCCAACAATACTATCATACTCACAAGTTGCCTGTAGGCACTTCCAACTCGGTCGACTCGCAAACACCGCACTTGTCATGTTCCGAAACAAGGTCATCCCAATCATAAACCGGGGCCTGCTTGAATAAGCCTCTATGAACGAGAATAATAACAAATTTATGAACGCGTTCTAGTGCGGACTATGAGTTATCTACGGAACCATTAAAAACGCGTTCTTAAATTCTTTATTACTTTCGGTATTAAATGTTCATGCAGGCTGCCCAGGGTTTCGACCAGAGGAAACGTATACATAGATAGCGACGTGCAGACACATGCCTTCCACCCGCGAGAGCGCACGCCCGGCAGCCCCACACCCAGGTGACCGCGCTCCAGCAGAGGCACTATGCCCAATCGCACAGAGCCGCACCGACATCCTAAGTCTCTACCATTTATACCACTGACGACACCCGCTACCGCACCTCACCATTTCGCGAAAAATACAGTTGCCCTCATGCAACCACAGACTAACGCATATCCACACGGAGCGCCCTACAGGCCATGCTCCCTTTACAATATGACCATCAATGCAAGCAATGTACGCCGCCCTGCACATAATCCAATATATGATACACAAGAAACACGCCTACCATCCAACTCCGAACCCACTATCGAGCCGAGGGAGCACCAGCTGACCAGCACGCACTATAGCGTAAAACTATTCCAATTTGTTTTTATTTCAATCGCCTGAAGTCAAATTTCCGTAACTGCCGACGCAAGCATCGGGCGGTGACCGGCAGGGTTGTCTGAACAGACCAATCAAACGCTCTACTCCTTCGTAGGAGGTCACTTTTGTTTGCTTTAAAAACGAATATTGTCTGCAGTGAGTGGCTTGTCTTCGATGGTACCGATCCAGTGCCATGAAAATCGATAACCGGGTGAAGATGGTGGTGCCGGCGCCTTCGATTGGTCCGTTTTGCCTTACTTGGCTTGAGGTGGTTGGTCGAAAAGAGCCACGGCGTGCAACGTAAGTTTAAGAATGTCGGGAAAACGAATCCTTAGCAAAGAAGAGTAAATGGCTACAATATTCGGCTTCAGGTGTTATTCGCATAGAGTTTAACTCTATAGAACATCAATTCACACCTCAAACATCGCAGTGAAATGAACAATACCCGGTGTGCCAGTGAAAACTTTCAAAAGTTTCTAAATGTTGCCTATGGCAGATGACACAATTCTAGTCCAGGAGCCGGTCTCTTCGAAGAGGCGGGCGTTACTTTTCTACATTACAATATTTGAAATCCATAATCGACTAATCGAATAAAATTAATTATGTGTTTAACTAACTTGTGACTAAAGGTAAATAAATGTTTGATTTGACTTGATTTCAATTTAACCATGCAAGGAATTACCGCCATCACAAAGAGTTAGGTGTGAGGCGCGTACTGGTAGGGCCGCGCCCTTTTCGCTCATTTATAAGAACATTCGGCACTGTGTGGCGCTATAGCCCTGAAGCCTGGTCGTGGCCTCCGAAATGCGTGGCGCGCCGGTGGCTGGCGAAAGGCTGCGAAGCGCTTAGTGCGGCCACCGCGCACTCCCCTCTTGTGCTTCCGCACGCATTCGAGCAGCACTGCCGAGAAGTCCGTGCGTGGCCTGCAAAACGATAACTGTGGCATGCCGGTGGCGGCCAATGCTGAGAGTTTTTAACCCTCGCTTACCACAAACTCAGCGGTCGTCATGAGTGACTCAAGTTGGCGAAAGGTATATGGAAGAGTGGGGCATACCCCGGTGCATTCGTGGGATATGTCTGTTTTGCTAGTTTATGCGAAACCTTCATTTGGGCCTACTGGACGAGAAACCCGACAGCAGTAAAGGATGCGATTCACGGCCGTTTCTCAGTCAATATGCCGTTGCGCTCTTTTGCACGAGGTTGCGGATTCAATCCCTGTTTTGGCGGCTTCATTCTCATGTGGGCGGAATGCAAACATTTTCTTCTACAGCGCGTTGGTTGCAGGTAAAAGAAAGACAGAGGATCAATGTTAATCTAGAGGCCTCCACTATGGCGCCTCTGGTAACGCAGTGTGTAGTTTTGTTGCAATTAACCCCTAAATTATGCAAGGGATCCAAATGGCTGAAGAGTTTAGCACAGAGATCTTCACTTGAAAAATAACCTGATACTTACCGTAAATTTTCCCAAGAAGTTTATTGCTATTTCCTGCAAACAAAGACAAAGAAGGTTATTTTGTACCTTATCTTTCTAACCGCGATCCAAGATAGACGCCCGACAAAAGATGACGTGATCTTCGGATATGCTTTCCGATGTTGAATTCGTGGGTTTTACGTGGCAGAACCACGATTTGATTATGAGGCACGCCGTAGTGGGGACTGTGGATTAAGCTTGACCACCCAGGGATTTTAACCGTGGCATCTAGCAAGGAACATGGGCATTTTCGCATTTCGCCCCCATTGAGACGCGGCCGACACGGCCGGGATTTGATCCAGCGACCTTGTGTTTAGCAGAGTAACACCATAAGCACTAAGCCACCGCGGAGGGTACTTTGCAACGTTGTCAGTCTTTCTGCTTAAACGACAAATGTTTGTCCCTTATTTTGCGTGTAGGATTATGTAGTCTTGGGAGTCTTTTTTTCTTTGTGTATAAGACCTATGGTTGGTCCTAAGTTGGAAGAGTTGAGGTTGACCGCGCAAGGTAAATGGCTACAATATTCAGCTTCAGGTGTTAGTCGCAAGGAGTTTCTCTCTGTAGAACATCAATTAACATCGCAAACATCATAGTGAAGTGAACTATACCCTATCTGCCAGTAAAAATTTTCAGAAGTTTCTAAATATTGCCTGTGGCAGATAGCTCACTTCTAGTGCATGAGCCGGTCTCTTCGAAGAGGCGGGCGTTACTTGACTGCATTACAATATTTGAAATCCATAATCGACTAATCGAAGAAAATTCATTAATTATGTGCTTAACTAATTACCTCAAGCCAATTATTGCAATTTACGAATGCTAGAAGGTGACTTTGCAAGGCGGATTCACTTGGAACGAATTCTCGTGATGACGCCAGTTTCGAAATTCTGATTCACAAACTTTGCGGTCGAATGCCTTGATGTTCCAGTTAGTTTGGGCTTCAGTGCATGAAACGACGCTTTACTAAGAAAGCAAGTGGAACAACAGCGCATTTTCACAAGTTTGACAGCGGATACCTCGTAAATGGTGGCATGCGCACAATTCTGCTCAAGTGGATATGCCTTGCGATCTCAACCACTAGAATTTCCAAATTCCCATATGTGTCATAATGTTTTTGCTTAAGAACTTAATTACTCATTTTTTGTAATTATTCGATCATGCATTTCGAGGTTTTGTGTAAGCAATGTCCGCTTCTTCGAGTACACCAAACTCATGGTCTAGAATTTTGATATCTGCCACCGACAATTTAAAAAAATTTTTGAGCGGTCGCTTGAACACTTTGTATTCAAACAATGAACTTGCCGTTTATCCCTTTCCATTGTTTCAATGAAGTTGCATGTGGTCATGCATTGCAAATGTTTGACTTTTTTGCAGGAACTCACTCATTTATGGAATGCGAACTTTTATTTAACTCCACAATTTGAACTTTCTTTGAAGATCCAACGACTCTCAAGGTTGTAGATCATAACCTCGCATGCGCTGTTAACCAGATATGGAGAATACGACTATGGAGTCAAGAAAAACAAGGTTTGAAATTCATTTTTTTATGCGCAGGATTTTCTTTGGTCCCCGGTGAAGGCGAGCAACATGCAGAGTGAATACATCAACGGGAGGAGCATCGATGACCATGCTTGGCCGTATGACATCTGCTGTATTCATGACGTTATTTGGAAACTGTAAGAAAACATAGGAAACAGTGACATGAGTGTAAGCGTGGCAGTTACTTATTGACATATTGTATTATCGGCGAGAATTTGCGCTTGGTAATAATGCAGATTTTATATCAATAACTTATATATACATAGAGAGCCAGCATGACTTAGAGGCGACAAGGTTTGGACAAAATGGGCTGCGTATTTAAAGGGACGACAGAAGCTTTGACGATGGTCTTTACACTCTGATAAATTGGTGCGATATGTTGGAATATGACGGTCAACTTCAATACACCCAATCTTCCTTCAATTCAGACACTGCGTATACATCCACAAATGTTATAGGTGTCGCAAAACCCACGGTAATGATTAGGAACAACTTCAGATAAGGAAAATTCGTGCGAAAATACACGGTGGCGGGCAACTTCTAGAAAGGCTTCAAGTCCCACGAACTGGTAGTCATAAGACTGTCCACGGCCGCTCGAGAATGAGGATAATGTTCAGCTAAACCAAACAAAAGTGGAAGGGCATCCTTTAGGAAAATTGGCAGTGGCTTAGCTCGGCTATGCCGGGATATACGTAGCGAAAGCTAATGCATAGCATGATTAGCATTGGCATAATCTTGATTGCAAGTCCAGGTTAGTCTGGTTGTCTAGCTATGTTGCGGCGTTTAGCCAGTCGTTCGGCGCACTACTCGTCTCTTTCCTGGGCGATTTGTTTCATCTTCATACCGTTCCGATGTCGATTCCAGGCCTCATCCTGCTTATCGGAATTGTCGCCGCCCATACTGCCGCCTCAACTGTGGTTGCGGCGTACGCGAGCTCTCCTTTTCAATCCTCCGACATGTTATCAGGCATGCGACGCAGCTGGCGAAGCGAGCCGAGGCGAGCGCAACGACGAGGTACGCGGTCTGACCTCATACCAAACGCCGGCGGCGCAAAGACGCGGGGCTGCACTGCGGCAGAACACCTGTGACTCGGGGCTACTAGTGGCGCATGCGCAGTAGTGACTAGGGAGCGAGAGAGAGAGAACTATCCGCGGCAAGGCGCGTTGTAACGTTATGTGCCTCCTCGGAGCACCGCCACGGCGGAATCTCAAGTTCGCGGCCAGTGAAGCTTCCGCTTTAAAAGAAACTTACCACAGCGACATCTGCATTCATTACCATTGCGTTGGCAACTCATGAACTGCTCAGCAGCGCAGATGCCGTCGTAGTTGCGGGTCACATATTCGCAGGAATCTTCACCCAGGACTGATCGAAGACACAGAATTATTAGTACAAGGTCAGCGCACTCTTTCAAAGGCATGATATTTTGCAGCTATACATGTGAAATCAAATAAAAGAAAGCACTTCTAAAAGCCAGCTAAGAAAAACGCAAATCGTATTGCCTTGATATTTGAAGGGCAGCTCGCACTTTTCTAGTATCAGCAGCCGTTAACGGCAGTGATACCAGCAATCATGATAACATATGTGTCGTATTATTTCTGGCACTTATGAATATACTTGGAAGCTATAACCAGAACTCTGAGGTGTTCGTGCAACATTTATGAAGTTACACGATTTACATGATATACACATGATTCTATACAGTGTCTCTACAAATAACAAACGTGTGTGTCTATGTGAAGAGAGCGTGGTATGAATGTTATAAAGAGGGATACGGGGGACCTAACTTCATAGGCTATCTTCAAAGGAGGCCTTGTCATCATCGGCAGGTTAGCTCTAACAGATTAGTAGAGTGTTGTCACATGTCGTTGTGGGTGGCGGTTGGTTGTAAAGGGAAATACTGTAAAGAAAAATTGAGCGTTGTCACCTGACATCTTTAAACGCGGCTTATAAGACGAGGGCACAAAAGCGACAGAGTGGAAAGACGGCAGAAAAAGAAGACAGAAAGGAAGGGAAAGAAAAAGAAGGCCTCAGGATGATGCTGGGAGAGTTGGGATAACCTGTTAAAGATACCCTGCCGAGGATGACAAAGTCGCCTTTGCCGAATGTAGTTCCTCCTATCGAAACGTTGGCCACCCTTCATGAGGCACCTTATATATATATAGAACCTTTATAACACAGTGTGCTACTGTAACTGTAAGCCCGCTTCTAGATTTTGTAAGAGATAATGTATGGTATGTCATTTTTGCGGATGCCCAAAATATTGAGGAAGATTCACTGTGATGTTTTCTTTCTTAAAAATTTCATGGGAGTTCCCTGGTAAAAAAGTAAGGAAATTATTATATTTGGCATTAATGAAACTCCCTCAACTTCGCGTGATTCTGCAGAACTAATTTGCCTTCTATTAAACCTGCACTGTGTTTTGTACAATTATAAGGGCACGCCGTCTGATTTTCTAGACACATAATTATCTCCCATATAGAGCGACCCTTCATTAATGCATTGGTCCCAGGGTTGATACCTGGCCAACAAGACATTTTTATTAAACTGCGAAACTCTTTCAGACTCCCATTTAAAATCCTGTTTAAATTCGTGCTCCAATGAATGAATTCATCAACCTTTATTGAACATCATATTGATGTTTATGACACAGACAGAATCTGAGAACGCTTCTTTTTTTATTAATTATTTAATTTGTTTATTTATTAATTAATTAATTTATTTATTTATTTATTTATTTATTCCTCAAATGCCCCTGGAGAGGAGCTTGACAGGGTACTTATCGCTGAAACAAAGCTTGGACGAATATCACGCTCGCAGAATGCAATGGGAAAACAAGTAAATCAAGGCAATAAAAGATCACAAACACGTAGCGAGCTGAAATAGTTCAGAACAAAATCAAATCAAAGTAACCAAATGAAAGCACGGTCTTAATCACAAACAATCACATACTTCTTACATTCAAGTCTATGCTGTCAGGATAGGTATAGCGTGTTCAGATCTAAATATACATTAAAAGCATATGTAGGCAATAAGGTATCTCTGCTACCAATCTATACATACAAGTATATAAGTCACGCTTGCATGCAACAGCAAGAAATAAACGAGTGCTGGAAGATAACTCTAGGAATTAAACATGGAACATTATATGATTTTGCTCAAGCACCAAAGTTCCATATATAAAGGAGCAGTAAACGTACGTGTACTAAGAACTGCATGAGGCTGAGTAAAAACACATATCAACATGGAGCATTATGCATTGGATTGATTAATTCAGGGTGCATCCTGGAATGTGTTGCACTCTCGCGGCATTCGAAAGGTATTTTCTCAAATATGGGCACTTGAAACCTGTCGCTAACTAAATCGGTGATATACCACCTCTAAAAGCAAGTTTCCCGTACCTGTGGCTTAACGTTCGCCATAAATTGTCGAATTTTAGTTCATGGTTTATTCTATGTGAAGTAAATTCAGCGTGAAATGTGTTTTAAAGTGGCCTCAGGAGGAAATATACTGTGCGTTCCTGTAGATACGTGAGGGACACAGCGTACCCATTGTGTCGTAGAGCGGGCGCTTATATAATTGTAATATCTCATGAACTTTTATCATCATTCATTACTTTACTGTCAATCTTATCCTCTTATCTAAGTTTGTAGCATAAAACTTGAGGCGTGTTCCTTTAGCCAAAGTCCCTGTTTTAATTTTTTTTTACTATATGCTACTAAGAGGAAGCTGTGCGTTGGAACCAAAACCTCGACGCAGAAATAGAAATTTAATCGCACTCGAAGTTGCGAAAGATGATGTGCGAGAATTGTAGGTTCAATAAAGGTATCAAGTACTAAAGGGGGACCAGGTAGACATAAAAACTATGGCAGCAGCGCTGCCTGAAAGGTGGAGTGCTGTGAGTGATTGCAGACTATGTAAATATTACACGAAGGCTAGAAGCGTTGCGGGCAGTATTATTTACAGTAAACATTCGCTTACTGTCCAAAGAAGCGTTCTTTTACTCTAACGAAGTCACACATGAAAAAAAAATTGTCTCGATCAGCGTGGTCATTTGCGGTCACAACATTGGCGCGATGACGGCCGTCAAGAGCTTTAACTGCGTGCGCATTCCTCAAAGTGAAAGTTCATTGCTGCTGCTCCCTTCGGAATTTCAGCCAAGCCGTACCTTCAAAAGCAAGCAGATATCGGGACATTTAGAGCTTGGCGAGCGGGCAGCCTGAGCTCGGCTCCAAGGGCGGCGAACACGCCACCGCACTGTGGTGGTCTAAACGCACGTGCAGTGTCCTTGCTAGTTGCTAAAACTGTAGAAAAAAAAAGCTAAAGCAGTACCGACTTACCGCAGAAGCATTGACACCTCTCCTCCGTAAGTAAGCACCCCACTGTGGAGTCAGGCACGCAGCTTAGGCGAGGACACTCTGGATGTAAGCAAAAGGAAGGTCAAAAAAGTGCTACGGTTCATATGAATTTTCCCGTTTGGGCTCATTTCCATAAACCAGAACATGAAGTGACAAAACTTTTGAGAGTTATATACAAAGTACGAATAAAGCACTGCTCGATTTCAGGTTGAGCTGCGCTACATTATTATATACATGTGCTCAAAAAAGCGCGTGCACAAAGTCATTGTGTGAAAACGTGACCACAAAAAAAAAAGCACCAGAAGGTGACCAGTGCATAACATAAACATACTAATGAAGTGTTGCATTTTAGCCTCCCGAAAACATTGCAGGCATCATCACTCTCTTGTACATTTGAAAAGCCAGGTTTTATAGTCTGTTAAATCACAGCTGCACAAAGGTAAAAAAATACCGCTATTTACTTATACATTTGCTAAAATTTATGCATCAGAAATTCTTGGCTGTATTCCGTGCTTGACATTTTTTTCCACCCATTGTCTGCACAAAGCATATATCAATTTAGATATGCCTTTTCGACAGTGTAATTTCCTAGGACGCTCGAATGCAGCTCATCACCAGTGCATTTTCTTGCCCTATGGATCAGCGAGCAATCTCTCAGGATGCATATCAATCTTTTACCAAGTATTTCATTGCGCTTATTGCTGTTAGGTCAATAGAGAAGGCGGAACAGATGCTTAAATCTTCGAGAGAATCGAAACAAATATGAATACATAACGTGCTGTTGTAAAAAGCGTTACGTTCAGTTAGAGGTTATGCTGCAAATTTGCGCAGCGTATGAGGTGATTGTAGCTCTACTTACCTCCATCGAATATGCGTTGTTCTTAAAACTGTGTATAACGGCACACGCATATCCGAACGCGAAATCTTGATTTACGAATGCATAGATTAGAGCACATTCTCTGGACAAATCTGGCTCGATCAAATAACTAGCTCTGAGAAACATCGTCTATAACTGTCTTTTCAAGTTTTATGAAAACACAAGCAAAAATGTTATTCTAACCCTTCATCATTGTCGCCGTGCTCTGTTTCCCCTTCAATTATTTCTTCGTTCCGCACCAATCAGAATTCAACCACCGTGGCCGAGCCTCGAATTCAGGACCTGGCGCTCGGCAGCAAAACCCCGTAGCCACTGAGCCACCTCCTCTCGTGATCTTACTTCTTGCAACTAATTATGGCTATGGTTGCATGCCACATATATTGACGTTCATTTGTAAACGTCCTTACCCACCAGGTGCTACCAAAAGCATCGAAGATGCAAAGATGAGGAGAGGCCAGCAACAGCACCAGTCGAGAATGAGACATAGCGTGACAAAATTGTGGAAGAGGCCGATGGCCGAAAGGAGCGTCGTGCGGCGCAAGCGCGTTTTGTTTGCCTGGCGAAGCGCGTGGCAAAACGCAACCGCTTGCTTGCTCGTAAATGACTTATACAACGCCCCTTGCAGGCTACGAGCGCTGTGAGCACGTTGCACACAGACGTGAGGCCAATCACCAACTCCAATCGAAACATTCGCGTAATTACATTTCATTTGCATTATTGCGAAAGCTTACAATCTAACTACGTTAGTAGCGTTACCTTCGCTTAAAAATTTATTTTGCTTTCGTCATGTGCGCGAACGTGAAAGAAAAGTTTGCTTAACACTGATCGTGATTTCTTGCGCGCAATCCGCCGATTTTTTGTTCTCCGTATCTCCATTAGCCAAACCATGAGCCGGATTAAAATTGGGCACGTGGAGCTTTGCTCTTCACGATGACCTTGCGGACGTTGGAGCTAGTGTCGGTGAGACTAAAGAGTAAGAAAAGAATAAGATACAGTACTGCTAAGTACTAAGGGAAGTACCAACGGCAGTATTAAGGGAAGACAAGCTCTTACCTGAGCTCACCAATGTCAGATAGCCGCACAAGACGACGCTGAGGGTGATGACCTTTATCATGGCGATCCTGCAACGCAAAAATAAATGCAATCATATGAGTTCAATTTTGTCGACTGGAGCTGTAATATATTTGCCTAGGAGTTTGATATATCGACGGGAATTTTAGAATATCTGAAAAATAAATGTGCCTTTATGTTTCAGGAAATATATGACCTGTTTGTTATCCTTTATATCACTATAAACGACGCGTCAATCCAAAATTCATTTGGAAAAGTTCACCGTATACCCGCCTAGGGTCTCGAAATTATAATGAATATGGTGTTTCTTTCATATCTTTGAATAGTTTTTGAATATATTTGCTGGCTGAGATACAGCTGCTGTTGGGATTAACCAAGTTCTGCCTAGTTATGCGGTTTTCGAAGCACGTTTCTTGCGTTTTATAAGCTTTTTTACATAAATCATTGAATAAGTATGATGCACGAAATAAAGAATCATGTTAATATATCTTGTCTACAGAAGTGCAGGACTTATCAACTCTTGCGAGAAAAAAACATTGTACGAAGGTATGCGACGAACGATTAAATGTTTTTCCACAAAACTTTACGTACATAAGCATAAGTAACCTTGTTTCTTTTCATCTTCTTCTGGCTCAAACAGTTTGCGTAAGCCTTCCCGTTTCCTCGTACGGCAGATAAAATTATCTTTTGCGATCGCATTTCTGCAATATTTTATTTAATTTCGGACTACTTTCACAAACTGAAGTCTCACTGAACTCCTTTCACAAACTATGAGCAATGAATTATGAGTGCCGACTTTTCGTTTGAATTAAGGAATTTGGTGATGCAAGTATACTGAGCCTAAATAGACCCGGCCACAAAGTCAGAATTTCATGTACTCGCACAAGCGGCAGGCAAATTTTGCGATTGTAAACGCCTGTTTTCTCGATAAAGTGTGTCTTCAATGCTAAACCGCTAGACACCCGTCTAGGAGAGCGTTTAAAACTACAGGCTTCTGTCCTTGATGTGACATTTTTAACTTTATCATCCGGCGGAGGGGACTGTGAATGCGCACAATTCAGGTAGAATGAAATTACCTTGGTAAAATAATTTTTCGGGCGACATTCTTTCTGCCGTAGAACCTGCGATGGGACCGAAAAGCTGAAACACGAGGAAATTTGAAAAAAGCGTCGGCAAGTGGCTCTGCGTGCCCGAATATCTAAATTCCCTAAAACGCTGTTTGTGAGCTTTTGAACTCTCTTTGCGTTAGTTTCAATACGCCCGGCCAATAGCGCCCCCAATTTCTAAGACTTCTTTTTTCGTGCAACAAAAAAAACATAAATATAAATAAACGATACGTTAGGTTTCTCCGATGTCACTTCTGAGGCGGTAATGTGGGCAGCCTTCTTTCAAGAGGTGCAATATGACGATACTTTGAGTTGAAGTACAAATTCAAATGCGCGAAGCAGTGAATGAATTGGACAAACCTGCTGTTACCGGTGAGACTACAGAGCTCAGATTCACCTTAGCACCGAGATGATGGTTATACTCTAGATAGAACGACGCCGAACATATATAATAGAGGCTTTCCGGAGAAAAAGAAACAAATAACGGAAGTTTCCTTGGCACCGTATAAAATGCAGCGTCCGTTATCGGATCAGCTTTCGTTCTTTTCACAGGCGAGCGTTCGTGCAGATTTTTCGCGCGGTCGGCTCCCACTCAGAATAATGATCTTGGATCATTTTACGGTTTCTGATGAATCGCCCATGCATGCACGTGGATGCCTTTCAGTTAATTGCTGCAAGTGATCACATGCCTTTTATTTTTTTTCACACAGAGGGACTTTGCCTGACTAGTGTTTTGTCGGGTATAATGTTCCCGCCAGCGTGGCTTGGCTGCGTCGGCGAAGGCGAACATACGAGAGAAAATAATAGCTCATTAAAGAAGGCGAGAACGTATTGCCACTAGGAAATTCTGCTATCAGGTGGTCCCGCTTTATTTTTTGGGGGGCTTAGGGGAAAAACTTTGTCACTCTTCCACTGTATGTTCTACCCTAAAACGACCCAGTTGTTCCTAACATAAACAAATTTACTCACAGAAAGTTTCTAAAGCATAAAAGATTGTCCCATGATATTCTTCGTTCTAAATGTGGAAGTCACTTTTAAAACAACCAGTTATAACATACTCGTTTAAAGCTGTACTAAATAGAAATGTAAAGTACATCTCTCTACTAAACACAGAACTGACAATATTGAATGCAGTATAAGCACCTACGTGGGCGAAACCTTGCAAAACATTTTACTCACGATATATAGGGTGGACTCGCCGCTACGAGAGAGAACCAGCCTTTCGCTAAAACACTGCATGGCAGTCAAGGCTGAAAAAGTGGCCGTTGCTCTAGTGGCAGCAGAGAGCTATCAAATCGGACAGTCACTAACAATACCGTCGGATTCCTAAACAGCCTGCCACAACTACTTGCATGGCGGAATCAGTCATCGAGCACTCCGCATACTCTGCTCAGTAAACTGTGAAACACAACAACAAACAGGCACAGAACCACATGAAGCGATCACGCACAAGATCGTATGGGAACCCGAACACACGGGGATGGCAGGGAACCAAGAGGCGGACAGGATAGCCCAAGAATACACTAAATAGCGAGTGTAAAACGCCGACAGTCTTGAGGAGCCCGCTCCTGTACCCGGGAGTACTCGACCATCTTACACAGCAACAGAGACAGCAGGAAGCGGTACCCCTGCCCCACGTCCCTTGGAAGGGAAGAAGCTGTCGCACGGTGACAACTACTAACAGGGTCGCACCCTAACCTTAACGTGCTAAGTAAAATGCGCCCAGCAGTACATAAGGACAAATGTCCATGATGAAATGAGGAACTCACATTATACCACATAACGTGGGCATGTCAACAAACTGACGTAGTCCCATTCATATCACACCCAAGTGCGGAGCAATGGGAGGAACTGCTCTCTAGCGACCGCTGCAAAGAGCGGCTAGGTCTAGTGCGGCGTGCACGACGGACAGCAGAAGCCAGCGAAGCCTTGGACTAAGGGCAGCCGACCATTCTGCTAGAGGACGGACAAAACAGTGGGTGGAGTCCTCTGGGGAAGGCACAAGGAGGAAGACTCCCCTGTAGAACCCGCCCCAATGGCAGAAGAACACAATTGCTAGAGCTCAGTAAGGATTTCACTCACTCACTCACTCACTCACTCACTCACTCACTCACTCACTCACTCACTCACTCACTCACTCACTCACTCACTCACTCACTCACTCACTCACTCACTCACTCACTCGCTCACTCACTCGCTCACTCAATCACTCACTCACTAACGATTAACAATGCGTTGACGGAGTGTTCCTTTTAAATACCTTAGGCACAAAACAGTTTTCGTCCGCCTTACACGCTTTCCTAGTCTTTGTTATCTTAATCTAGCAGAGAATGTGTGATGTTTACGTATACTCTGCGGGCGCTCCATCTAGATATGCCTCCAAGATTATATTTACCTCCGGAAACAAAAGGTCAGTCTAAATGGTGAGTCTAGGTGATGCCTAAATACGGCTTTCCAAACACACGCTGATAGTAAATAGACGTTTGAAGGTGCGACAGACGTCCTGTTTATTTGAAAGAAGTCATTCCTTGAGCAAAGAATCCGTGAAACAGCACTTCTACAAGTTTTTCCAAGTTTTAGTTTGCCTGAGGTATGACTGCCGGGATGTTCATTGCAGGGTTGCTTACTGGAGACGGAAGGAATGCCCGCCTTTGCAATAGTACTTGGCGACTGCTGTCAAAGTTGCGAACAGAGCTATTCGCACAGAATACACCAGATCTCAAAACCATACAAAAATAGTTTCTGCATAAAGGTGCACGTCGGATCGAACTTGAATAACATAATCCTCATCCAGACAAAGAGTTTGCCACTATTGGTACTTCACCCAACGAAAAAATATAAATACTTTTGATCTCACCAAAACATATTACGTTTTATAGAGCCAAACAATAAATTTTTTTGTTTCCTCGAATGCCCTTTACCTTTATCACAATCGTAAAACTTCTCACGATCTAGAAACACTCCTGCAATGGCTTGAGCACGCAATGTGATTTTGACGGCGACAAAGAGAAGTCTTCTTTCAAATTGGTGGCGATGGTGATAGCGAGTCAAAAAGCAAAGCATACATTTGTTGACTTAAAGATTAGCGCACAAAATAGAGCTTGTTATTCTTAGAAACAGCATTCACAATAAAATTAGGTGCAAGTGAAGTCATTATTTGCAAACTCAACAAAGAGATCAGTCATCACGAGCCAATGCAATACAACAAGACTTCACTAGTACCAGTCCAAAGGACGCGTTCCGCCAAGGAACTGCGTGGCCAATCATTACCCAGCATGGTCGTAAACAGCCCTAGAGTGAGAGTAATCTTTTGCTGGTTTTTTTTTTGCAGTCTGGTAGATTTGATTACCTTGTAATGTTAGTATATAAAAAGAAATGTTATTGGAAATTACTTCTGACTCTGCTTTCAATATTACTTATTTTTCACTCATTGTTAACGTGGTCAGTGCGAAAGCTGTACCATACCTATCCCATGTATTTGTAGGTATTAATTGTTCTCAAAATTGAAGTACTTATCTGTCAGAACCAATTTAAGAAGAGATTAATAGACTTCAATGCAGACTTGCGCATTGTCTTTGGGCAGGTTTCCTTTTATCTAAGATAAACCATTAGAAATTGGAATGTTATTTTATAGAGCCGTAACGTCTATTTCTGCGGGAATTATGTTTTTCAGTAGTGTGTCTTTAGCGTCCATATCCTCCATAATTCTTTGTATGCGGAGACACCCTGTACAAATTACGGAACTGTTTGGTTATATCACCAAGAAAGTAATTAAAATGTAGAAAGGCTCTTAGTCGAGATGTTATTATTGGAGACTATCGGACGCCCTTGGATATTATCGATGTATAGTTAGGTATAGATGGAATTTTATGAATTGTCGGAAGGACGTAGGAGTGTCCTACCATTTTGTTGCTTGGGTTAAGAAATTTCAATTCTAATAGTGTTATAAATTGATTAGTACAAAGTATTTTCAGCCTGTTGGTAATAGTCAGTGTGTATGGCAATGTCCGAACGTTGTCTAGGCTGCCGTAGTGTTAAGCGTTGCTTAGATGCCCGTAAGTCTCCTTCTTGTGCTTATATACTGTAAAAATAATTATACTTCCACCCTTATCTGCTTCGTCAGTGACGATGTTTTCTCGGAGAAGATTGATTATGATACGACTGTCTGAGGCAGTTATGTTCTTGGGTCGCTTAGCTGCCTTGGATTGGCGTGTAATTTCTTTAGAGACAGTTTCAAGATAAACGTTGAGTCCTATACTTTGTCCTGGTCCGCCAGTCCAAATGGATTGGACTCTAAGAGGTGTCTTCCCAGCGTCTGGAGTGTTGTTCTCTGCGAAAAAATGCCTAATAGGGATACGTCAAGTAAATTTTGTAAGTTCATTGTCAAGCTCGAATTCCTTTATTGTGTTGTTCGTGGTGCTGAAATTTAGACTCTTGCTAAGTACGCCTAGTACTTCCCTGCTGAATATCCCTGCCAGGTGCTTCAGCCGCACCTGGCGTTTCTAGATTTGAGGTCCCTCTTGTTGACGTGACTCGACTGTTTGCATGGAAGGTTGTTTTATTCAGATAGCAATTATCTGTGTATGTACATCCAGGCGCATTTCTGGCGTTGGCGTCGGCGTCGGCATCGCTCTGAGGTTCTGTATAAAGTCCAAGGACGATTGATAAAATCGTCGCCGCGTGCCGTATGCTGTATGTGCTAGTGAAAGCGTGCGAGGGTAAGCGGGCGATGGGAGCTGAATCTCGCGCACGCAAGGGAGGAAAGTGGGGAGGAAGTGTGCCGTCTTCCGCCGCACTCAAGGCTTCGGGGGAGGGCAGAGTGGTGGCGCGCGTTCTGCTCTGGGATTACCTGCCCGCCGCGCGGGCCAGCCCGGGCCACTGTATCTTATAAGCAATATGCGACGGTACCAGCGGCTGCCGCGCACTGTGTTTGGCGGCTTAGTTCGCTTGATGCGAGACGGAACACGAAGGCCAATTCGCTCACTGCTCGGTCGCTTTTCCTCGCTCACGCGTTTTGAGATTGAGATACCGCGGTCATCGACTGAGATGTGTGCATGTTTTCTTGTGCGTGTGCGACACCGTGCATGTTAGCTTATACGGGCGATAAACCTACTATACATACTTCGTATGGTTGTCCACTAGTATGTTATGGCAATCAATGCCTCGCCTTTCCAGCGAAATTGCGAGTACAATCTTAAAAGTAAAATAAGCTTTTTCTCTTATTTACCAATTCTTCTAGACAGCTTTGTTGTTTTAGTGGTCTAAATCTTTCCACTAATCCGGTGACAGAGTAATGTTCTGAAGTTGGTGACGAAAATTTTGCACTTGTTATTCGCAGTGCTCCTTAAAGATGCTCCAAAGCGAGAGTGAGGCATTGTATATTGTTGTTTGCCAGTTTTCACAATGGCCTGTTTGAAGTGTGTCTAGATCTGATATAGCCTTCAGCGGTAGTCTTTTAGGGTATTCTGCTGTGGAAGTCGGTCTACGTTTTCGGATGGAAGATGTAGTCATTGTGTCTTTCGGTAACATTCCGACGCTGTGGAAATTTGGTTGGTTATGTGTTTTTAACAGCTGTCATTTATTTGGATTTAGGTTGGTAGATCTGCGTTGCGTGTTTATATAAGGTTTGTTGTTGGGCGAGTTGGTTCATAGTGCAAGAAAATAAATGATCTGTGCGGAATTTAAGACATATTGACGAGCGACGAAGAATAAGATTAGTTGAAAGTTAGCGCTTGTCCGTGTCACTTGCTACGTCGGTGTCTTGAATTCCCCGCACTTCATTTTTTTCTTGGATTCTCGGGTTGGCAGGGCCGACATAGCCGACATTCTATTGTTAAAAATGGAGCCGTGTGGATTCTGAAACGGCATTTTATTTTTCTTGCACCTTGGTCTGTGACCATCATAATTTTTAACAGAAAACTAACATGTGCGTCAACGCAAGATATGAACGCACTAATAAGCGTCGCCAAGAACAATACGGGATATATCGATATACATTGCTCATTTTGTGCTGAGTGGCAGTTTTAGACATTGCTACGTCCTCACTAGAAAAGCTTAGAAAAATGATAATCGAAGCTGCAAGATTTTCTTTAATGATACAATTCTTAAGTTCCCCTCGCTGACGCTAAAAAAGGGCAAAGCGACTTTAGGGTGTTCCTGAATAAAAGCACGAAGTTATGATGAAGCAGCGAGCACGTCCATGTGATTGTTGTATATTTTGGTTTGAATATACTTTAATGTCTCTAATATGACATAAATTTTGGGCACTTTTGAGAGTAAAAAGTATATCGCATTCAACGACCATTTGCGCTGGCCTCTCGGCTTGTCCATTGTCCATTGGCACTGTGAAATATTCAACATAGCCCCTGTGTTACACCCGCGCCTTTCGGTTTTTGCCGCAGATGGAGCTTACCTTTGTGTATTCTATTTTTTGCTCCTATAGGATTCATGTTCTAGATGCTTGGAATGCCTTGACGTTTTTCTTGAAGTGGCTGAGTGAAGGCGTTGTGGATAACCGCAACAATGCCGTTTTATGTAGAAGGTACGCGCCTTTTTTTTAGTTGAAATGTAAGGCCCGTGAGAACATACAAAACAAACACCTTAACAACGATGATTTTTGGAACGTTGAACGAAAATTTCTGAATAATCGACGAATCCTGCTGGTATATCATGAATGACGAAGAAGTGCTTTCATTCTTGCCGAAAATTTCCAACGAATCATGCCTACCTAACCGAGTCAAGCAATTGTTTCTTACTTTCCTTCGGACTGGTAGAGCTTCTCGTTTATTTGTCCGAAGTGCTCTGCGTGATGAATGCGGCCAAGGAAGGAGTAATTCTTACATCTTAACGGGTCCTCGATGCTTCCGTCATTTTTAGCGGCACGTGTGATTTGTTTACGAAGGTCGAAATTTGCTCAAACTTGTTGAAAAAGAAAACAATTAGTGCCTTTCCTTTAGAATACCTTAGCCCTGCTGATGTTATCAATTAATATAGCCTTCAAAGCTGCACAGCGTTAGCACACATCATTAATACCTTTAAACAGTAGTGGCAGTTTATAGAGCCCTGTTATTTCTCCAGGCGAGGCACAAGTTTTGGTTCCTCGTTCTCTAGCAAGTTCCTTCTGCTATCCTGTTAGCTATGTTGGGGGCCTCTACATGCTGTTCTTCATTGTAGTATAGGCCTGGTAATACGGTCGTGGTATTGGAAACCTAGGCTAGGCTCCTGTCGGGTGTTGGTAGATGTGTTCCCACGTGAAAGTTTCTTGTTAGCCTCACACACGTCCTGGCGAATGTTTCCTGACAGGAAACATTCACCATCATGGTGACTGATGTAGGTGCAAAAGTTATATTGACGTCTGTCTGTGTTTGTTTTTATTGTTTCGTAGCAACGAGTTGAGCTCCAGGCAGTAGAGATCACTTCCAATATTGTCTGTTCCACCACGCGCACACAAGTCTGGATGATGCCCACTTGATGCGTACTATTTATCTTGCTATAGCTGGATTCAGGCCATCCCGGGTGGTGCAGTTTTTATCATTTGCTAGGAGCCGCCCGACCATGAATGGTTCTTCGTTTACTTTCTTTTGCGATTGCAGAGTTTCAGCACATGAATATTTCGTCGTGCGGGCAAATGGGCTATTGTGATCACAGAGTGCGGCGAGTTCCTTTTCTGACTTCTGAGCATTTCACCAGTTGCACTGAAAACCTTCCAGGAAGTGAGTATTTCAATTGTAGCAGTGGTGTCAACAAGTGTTTAGTGCTGCACCAGTCGCGGAATCATAAGGAATATATTTGTTGCATTATGTTGCTCCTGTCGCAACCATTCCTTTAAAGAGTGGCAAGGTTTTTTTGCCCAGTTTAGCAAATGTATGAAAAGATATTCGCAGCTCATCTATAGGCAGGTCGATAGACATATATAAACCAGAAATCAAAACAGTTTGAACTTTTTGGGTGCTGGTAGAGCTCAGGATGTTATGGAAAGGAGCAGTACAAAAAGCTGACAATCAGAGCGTCAACATATTTGAGCAAAGATGTGCTCATAACAACGAAACGAGCTTTTAGCTGAAATAACCATAACAAAGCACAAATAAACACAAAAAGCAGGAAAACAGTTGGCAAACATAATGGTTCATTTCAATGGATTTTTCGAATTGTTTCATTGGCGATTCATTAATATACCAAACAGTCAAGACAATGCTGCGTATTATTTCTAGTAACTTTTTCGTGCAGACTGCAAGGCCTGGCTGGGAAGTCTAACATGGCCTCCCCTATAGTGCAGACAACGTTTTTCTGCCGTATGCCAGCAATAAGTATTGTATTGTATTTCATAGGAGAATCAATAGGTTTCTTCAACCCATACTTCATTTCAACAAGATCAGGATACTATTGCTCGGAACTCGAGAAACTGCATTGCACCATTAATTGTGTTATATACTTTATTTCCTTCTATTTCAGCTGATCGAAATGCAGGAGTAATCAATGAATCAGAGGAGTCGGAAGAATAGACTGGGAGAAAGACACTTGTGGCATCCATGGAATTACAGAGCAACCGAAAAAACAGAGAAAGAGGTGACATAAATGTACACGCTAGAGTTATGTATACAGTTTCTTAGTCAAGATAATTGAACAGCAGTAAACCGAAAGCCAGTGGCACGCATGGGAAGCTAACTGTGCGTAAATTTTCCGTCTATGCTGATTGCCAACTAAATTCAAACAGTGCCCTCCACAACTTTATAAAAATTGGATAAATATTGGAAACTAAATGCATGAAGTAATAAAGTAGTGCCATATCAAAGCTATAATCGCTAACTAGAGCTTAGAAGCGTTCGTACACACACGCTTATTCCTGCCCGATTCCTCGCACCACATCCCACTTATTGTGCACCTGGAAAATGTCATCTTTAACTATAGCTACGTTTGCTTCTCCTTCATTCTCTGCTTAACCTAGAAAGACAAAATCTATGACCTGCGGGCTGCCACTGCTTAAGGTTGACACATGTGATGGTGCAATTGGGATGGCTCTGAGAGAGTAGAAGAGACTTCAGAGTAGGAGAAATACGCAAAACATTTTATTTGTTTACTTTTTGTAATTTTTCCTCTCTGACAATTATACGCACGTAATTCGCATTGCTGAAACGCTACTAAGCAGTTACTAACTAATAATGAGTTATTTTTTGATTTTCTGCCTCAATAAGCAGTTTAGAGTTTAGAACAATACTAAAGCTTAGAATCCGAATAGGGCAAAGAGTATTACTCTTTGCCCTATTAAATAGGACGTATTTTTGGTTTGTGTTTTGTTCTCACATTGTGTCTTCGCGCTAGCAGAAAACAAAAGCACATGCATTTTCTTATCCGGTTCCGACGCGCGATCGAGCTTTTGGTTCACCTGCGTCGTCCTGAGTGCTCATGTGGAGCTGCAATGTACAGATAATCACGTGTTCTCGCGCAGAGAGCACAAAATCATGTGCTACGCGAAACGAGACGAACGCAACAGCTCGGGCCTGAAAGTACGAGCGGAAGTGTCTAGCACAGCAAAAACACGAAAGGGAAAAATGAAAGATAAGGCGGAGTGCGTGACGTCTGCGTTATGTGATCCTCGGCTCCGGTATCAAATAACGCCGGGCAGGAATTTCACTGGCGGAGTCAAGACGGATGCGAGTGAAACAGCACCTGTGCTTTCACTGACGCTCCCACCATGAAGTCATCGCTTAGCGTCACTTCAATTTTTTCTAACTGTGCTAGTAATCAACTAATCTAAAACACATATTGCATTAGAACGCTCCCTAGAGGGCACGAAATTGAAGTTAGTTCAGTGTATAACTAAAATTTACTAATTGGCCTTGTGGGGGCTATTTAAGAATGTTGGTTGGCTTGAAGCAACTCAGTTTTTGACCTTCAAAAGGAAGACGAAAAAGTATGCAGAAATTCCAGTGGAGTTGCCTAAGAATGCGTAAGAATACTACCCAATTTCAGTTGCCTCACTCCCAAATTTACATTGGCCCCACATTAATTTTCAAATTGGCCAACACTCAAATTTGAATTTGCTCACCCCCAAAGCCAAGTTGGCCAACACCTAACTTTCAAGTCTACCCCCCGAACTTCATTTGGCCGAGCCCTAATTTTCAAGTTTACCCATCTCCAAATTTCAATTGGGCAGCGCATAATTTTCACGTTGGCTCCAACCCAAATTTCATGTTGGCTCACCGCCAAATATAAGTAGCCCACCCCAAAATTTGAGTTGGCCCAAGCGCAAATTTGTGGATGGTCCAGCCACACATTTATATTCGCTCATTCGCCAACATTAAGTTGGCCCAGCCCCATGTTTCATTTGGCCAACCCCCAAAGTTCAAGTTGATCCAACCCCTAAATTAAGTTAGTCCATCCCTACGTATAGGCTTCCTCATCCATTTCTTATGAAGTCATATGTATCCCAATGGGTATTATCTCTCATCAAATGCATTTCTTTAATTTGGTCTCCATTGTTCCGTATCGCCTCTAAAACTTCGTATCATCTACACTTTATAACGGTGTAGATGATACGAACTTGGAAACTTCGCAACTTACGCATTGTTCCGTAGATACTAGGCATTGAACTTTGGCGTGACGAGCGGGGGTCCTCGCCAGAGAATGCTGAGCATTAAAAATACACATCGACAGGATAATCGGCACGTCCAGTCGGGATGACACTGTTCTCACAATCCGTAGTTTTAATCTGGTAGTAGGATTTGGCTACGTACTCTCACTCATTTTCTGCTCAGTTCATAATTTGGTCAGCAAGGCTTTTTTTCTTTTTTTTTTCAGGGCGCCGCGGGGTTACAATTTTACTGAAGTGGTAGATTTTGTGCCGCAGGTCATCTCAAATTGCAGCACGCCCTATTGCATTTTGATAAACCAGATGTACATAGCGAATCGAACTTGTTTAGAATAGCTGAGCGGCAATCTCTATGTCTATGAACTTGCAAAATATGCCGATAGACACTGTGTTCAAGATATGTTGAGAAACATCGCCGTCTACACCTGGCTACAAAAGTTTACGGACCAAGGGATCTCAGAAAACGTTCAATTACCGAGCTCCATGTACCTGTAGCCAGTGCAACTGTATGGGACAATGTTAGCATATTCTTGTCGAGTACCGGAATGCAAATACCAGCCTGCGTTGTGAAGTTGCTGAGACATTCAGCTTTTCCTCACATTTCGTGGTCCGTAATATTTTGTGGCCGGGTGTACATACGTTCAACATGACAGTTCGTCCTTATCAAGACGCATTCGTAAGCGATGCTTTGCTGGTAAGCGTGAATTGTGGCTCAATGATAAGTATGTTGAGATATATAATACCGCGCGGAAGAGATAACATGCAGCCACTGTCTCGATCAGCCCTCAGTTGGCAAACTCATGGCAGTCTTTCTGAACCGGTGAACAGCTTAACAGCTGTAGTTACAAGTTACAGGCTTAGTGCTGAGTCACCATGACGACAAGTGCGATTGCTTTGTGCAACCACGATCCCTATAAATTTGACAAAGGGCCGCTTCTCGGGCTAAAATTCTCCTTTTAGCCTAACATGAGCTCAGGGAATCCCATTGGGCGTTAAGAGTTCCACCGAGCTGTGTGCGCGCTAGCGCTTCGCTGTTTATTTAAAAACGTCGCCTTCGGGTGTACGGCTCTGCAATAGACCACCAGCCACGTGGCATCAAAAAATGAGCTCTCACACTTTATTTTTCCGCCTCCTTGACGAGTAGCACTAGGGTTCCATTTGCCAAGTATCTCAGCGGAACAAATTAACATTGCCCTCAAACATGTGGATCGGGATTGTGACGGAAGCATCCGCGTTCTTTTGAGTCGATGAACGGACGTCATAAAGTCTTAATGGTGCGGGGTGCCATTAGAGTGACGTCGTTGACTGATTGGTCTTAAAACTTGGCGATATCATTGTATTTATCCCACAACCACCCTCATTTAGGCAACCCGACAAATGAAAGCGCGAATAAAATTACAGATGCATTGCAGAACTGCCTCATGCTAGTTGGTTTGCTAAACATATATTTGGAAAGATAATAGATGGCACAATAGAATGATGTTGCTACGTATCCACGTTGTAATTGCGTTTGATGTGAGGTAGGAGAGTATTTTCTACTCTTTGAAATTATCGAATTAGATAGCAGGATGAAACCGAGCCCACAACCTTCGCATTTCGCGTGCGATGCTCTACCAATTGAGCTTCCGCGGCGCTGTTTCCTCATCCACTTTCTTGGGTACTTATGTGTACTAGTAGAACCTCTAAACTATGTCTCTAAACTAGTAGAAGCGTCTAAAAATATGTATTTGCAATTTGTATATTTCATGCAATAAGTAACGCATGCATTGTAATTATTCACTTTCTTTTCTAACATCGATGTCAGTTGCTGTACTTTGTTGTCCTCTTGATATGCTTGTGTAATCCATTATAAAGTGCTTGTGAAGTACTTGTGCATAATGCTCACAGTTTTAAGGGTGGAATGGCCCCTGTCAGGCTCTCACCCATTTTGTCTTGGCGCCCTATTTTATTTGAAAGCAACGCAACTTTCCCTTTCAAAATGTCTGCTGCGAACCTCTCCGCATTCATTCATGTCTGCACCATTGACCGAAGACATAATTGTAGTTTCAGTTCAACTAAACTTTTTAAACACTGTGGCGTTTCAAGCCAATGACTCTGGCATTTTGTGCTGTATACACTTACTATACTAGGCATTGCTGGATTCTATGGCCACAAATTAAAGCACTTCCAGAAGGCATTGTTAGGTACCTCCAAAATATGTCTACACGATGCGCATTAGTTCAGTGATGGCAACACTCAACTCCTTAATATTAAGTGCTTGTCGAGAAGCCTCCACAACATTATTTTATCTTGCTTCACGCAGAAGATAATCTTGCAGATCTTTGTTCTCGTACCATTCCCGGAAAAGATTTGCGCGCGAAAATGAAGTGAAGAAACGCGGCTTCCTCCCTCGCTCCTGAAGATTAGAAACAGTAGAGCCTGAATCGCGCTTCTTGGACTAGGCTCCTCTGAAGCAGTGACAGACACAATGCCATACTGTACGCCTTCGCACTTCACTGTAGTATGGGACAAGGCAATCGCGCCGTCGATGTGAACAAACGGCAACATCAAACGAGAGCCACCTGGCTCCAATTGTTAATGCCCAGCAGGAGCTCGTTAAGTTGACATAGATTGAATTTTCCCGGCCATTTATTCAAGAGAGCAATGCAAGCCCAGAATAAGATGCATGGTCACGCTTGCCACCGCGATCACGGACCATACAATTCCAGCGCGATCAGCGATCGTGCACCGAGACTGGCGTAGATTGCGATCCCCATCTGACTCTTTCAACAAGGTCATGTTTCTACGAATAACCCACGTCCTCGAGCTGTTGTTCTATGGCTTAAATACGCCACTGGCGCTTCCATCTACTGAAATAATCAAAAATATAGACAATGTCAGGGCTACACTGCAGACACCCCTATCTCTGCCCGCGAAGATACATCTGTTGTGTAGTTTTAATGTGTGCTTTGTTCACAAACATTATAATGTGCAACTCTTGTCCCGTTCAGCTTCACCACACAATCCTCTTTCTTTTTCTCATCTTATCTCTATTGTTGCCCTAAACCCCTTCCCCAGGCTAGAGGCAATGCACTCAGACCGACCTCACTCCGCGTTACTGTCATTAATGACCTCTCTGGCGTTTAAAGGAAAGCCTTGTTGTGCAAAGCAGAAGCGTTGTGTTTACACGCTGAGTACTTTTTCGAGCACTGCCCAAACCTTTGTTGAGGAGCGGTGCGAATACTGCAACCGAACTGAACACGTGCGCTTGATGCGTCATGTTTATCTTTCATAATGTCAGCGCTGGCTCTTCACTGTGATCGCGGATTTCAGCCTTTTGTCGCATTTCGGACACTTTGGGGCAGAAAAGGTTTTGGACAATTGCTACGGGTAGAATTTCTTGTTGCTTCAGAAGGAAATGCAGTTCTTCACCAATAAACAAATCACAATACCAAGGTAGACGCGAACAAATTTTGTTGCGACACTGCGCAATGATACAAGCTCTTCCGGACAACGTCGCCATCCGTGTTTTCTTTTTTTGCGCTTTATTACTGGCACACTATGCTTTCCTCACGATGGAAGTGTAGAATCGCCTTTGGAGTAGTTTTTTTACCACGAGCAGCAAACGTTAACTTATTCTTCGTTTTAGTGGGCCTATAGGCGCTCCATTCAGCAATACAAAGATCACGAGGCAGACACATACACAGCAAAAGTACCTTTCCGCTCGAATACATTTGCATGGAATGAAATGTGCCTTACTCCAGAATCCACACAATATACACTGTAATAAAGCTTGGTGAATGGCAGAATTAATACATTGCAAGCTTGTCTCCTTTTCCAATACAGCATTTATTAGACATGTGTACATTGTCGTGGACTAGTCATTTAGAACACACATCTGCATGTGCATCTGCCGTTGCCTCTGGTACAGGTGATGGAACGGCCTTGCGTTCACGGGAGATTTAGCAATGACGCACATGGGTTTTTGTCCCCCACTGGCGAAAAAAATAAATGAAAGAAGTATTAAGGATATGACAACATTTCAGCGCAATCAACACGAACTGCATGTAATTTCTCGGCGTGTAAATCACAATGAAGGCCGACACAATGTATCACCCCTTACTTTAAAGCACAGAAAACACAGTTTGGTTTTCGGAGTTTCTTTGCACGCATCTAAGTTTACGGGAAAAGAATGAGCTTAAAGATCTGGAAACTGAAGCGTATACAGTGAGCGAAATGACATTAAACACTACTAAAACAACATCACATTTTCACCCCTACATACAAGCTGGGTTCATTGGGTTGAGAGCTTTGCAAATAAACTCAACGAAACTGCAGTAGGGATCATGCTTCAAGTAAGCGGTAGACTTCTTAATTATTTTTAGCCGGATTTAGGATTTTGTGTGAAACATGCAGTGTATTAATAATCTAATTTAGGTCTACTCCTAGACCAAGGCACTATAATTTTTTTTAAATGCACATTTTGAAATGTTCCCCACATTGCGGCAAAATTTAATTTTGGTCCAAGTTTTCCTAGTATATGGGGAAGGAGTACTGGCCAGGATGCGCTATACGAAAGCTTAGATGTGTAAGTCAAATACGCGGTCGCCATCCTGTAGGGAGGCCACGAAGATAGCACGGCACATTTAACGTTAACAAACGCGCGCTTCTGCGAACGTTTGCTTAGGCCGATGCGCCCAGCCAAGTTCTGTTCATAGCCATACGGGTTGCGAAAAGCGCAAAGCGCATGCGCAGCTATGTTCTTGCACGTCGGTGCCCAGACCGGTCACAAGCTGGACACATGCGCTTCAACATGAGCGGTGATTTGGCTGATGCGAAATCGTAGCATGTGTTACTGTAACCTGTGTCCACCGCTCGCTAGACCGTGTGTTATGGCGCTGCTGTTGACAGGCCGTTTCAGCGCTGGTTGCCCATACCTGGTAGTTCTATTTATGCCTATGCTTTATGTATTTCGTGTTCGGATTTGTGCAATTTAATTCATTTACCTCGAATATTCCTCTAGAAGCTGCCTCTCAAAGGCTGAAAAACGTACAGGCGTTGAAAGAAAAGTTATTGATCACACTAAAAGATAAGACATTTTCGAATTTTCGTGTGACTTCACAAGCGTTCAATTACTGGGCTAAATGGTTAAGGGAAACTAAGCAGCCTTAGTAATTTTGATGTTACGCAGGATCACATCTTTGGTAAGTCGTGGCAGAGGGCTTCTTGCTTAACCCTCCCCGATGCTTCTTCAACCTGCCTTTTCCATGCTTGATGAACGAAATGGAGCGCTACAATGTAGGGTGCAAGTACGAACAGAACGAGAGCATGAGCCCCACAAAGACGCTACTGCTGTCACCTCATTCTTTCATGTGACTTCTTTTGTAGCACGGCATCTACTTTACCATGTATTAGACGCCCAGCAGCGCGGCATAGTTGTTTCTGTCTAAGCCCACCGCACGCGCACTACCACTATCTTTAAGGAAAGTTGCACGCTATATTTCCCGGACGGAGTTATGAGTTATGAGACTCGGATATGAGTTTAAATAAACTCTGTATCCATTCGTGCCCGACAGTAGGTGTAAGCAAGGCAATGCTCGCTCGCTTGCTCACACGCACATACACCCACGCATGCAAGCGCACACAACAACACACAAATAGACGCACACAGATACGACACATGTTCGCCGGCATACACATTTACCCGAGCCCCCGCATGCACACACGCACAAAGATGTACGCTTTCCCGCACACGAAAATCCACGCACACACAAGCGCGCGTATGCTCACAAGTGCATAACCACACTCACGCAGATTCAAATACGAAGACACAAACAGGCGGGCATGCGCAAATGCAAATACGTACGCACACATGCTCAAGGCATGCACACGCATATACACACCCTCTCGTTCCCTGCTGACTCATAAAAACATGCGCGTGCAAACAGGCTGAACGACACGCGGCCTGCAATTACCGTTCAAAGTCAAACTGTAATAAATCGGTTTACCGTTTAAATTTGGCGCTTCAAGTCAATGTGCCCTCAGCCGAGGGGCTGTAAAACCATTTCCCCCTGTCTGCCACATTACCGCCGATCCCAGACGACAAGACTCCTTTAACGCACCACCAATGTTTCGACTAAGTGCCGTAAATGCATATGTTATTAGAAGAGACTGACCTCTCGGCGCAGTCAGTTGAAACTTGTTTATACTCGGCCGATATATCGAAGTAATCTTTTCTAAAATTTTGCCCGTTCAGTTCCGTGTGCATTGCCGTGAAGTTCCACAAGATGGTGAAGGTGCAATCTCCATAATTCCCCATAGAATAAACTATAGGGTTTTACGTGCCAAAGCTGCGACCTGATTACGAGGCACGCCATAGTGGGGGACTCGGGATATTTACACCATCTTGGGTTCTTTAACGTGCACCTAAACCTAAGCACACGGGTGCTCTCGCCCTCATGTAAATGCGGCTGCTATTGCCGGCATTTGATCCCGCGACCTCGTGTTTAACAGCTCAACACCATAGCCAAAAAGCAATCACGGCGGGTTCTTCCGAATTCCTGATTATGTCCATGCTACAAGCCACGATAGTGTCTTTCTTCATTTTTTAACTTAACACAAGATCATGCGCATGATTGTGGTCATATTGTCTGAGGAATAAAATCTGATTATGAACGTGATGACCTAACGAATGAGCAACACATTGCTACCTTTTAGGAAGGAATAATAGAAAATATCATATTTGAAAAGCACTACTGAAAAACTAAAACCGAAAGCAAATCTCGAGTTTTTTTGTTGCGGCCATCAAGTGGAACAACGCGGAACTAACTCCTATGTGGCTTAAAAAATCCCTAATCACTGCCAGCATGATGCTGTGCGATAGCTGCATGCGATTAAACCACTCGGCCACGGCCCCTGACGTTTCCGCAATGATACACTTCTGTTTATCAAGAAACGACGTAAATTTGCAAGTGTGTTTCAAAAATCGCTTTTGGGAACAGTGTTACGCCATGTGTAGAGAGCCGAATCGAAAGCCGAGTCTCCGGACTACATGCGCTGTAGCGGCTACTACGACAGCAGCCGTTGTTTTATCACAACTACCGTTTGCGTCTAGAAAATTCAGTACAAATTTTCGCCGTTTCTACAGGCTTCCGTCACTGAATCTTTACCCGCTCTGGACGAAAGCATGATCACAGCGTTTGTCCCGTGTGAATTGTCTGCTAGAACATGTCTGTCACTTCTCCTTTTTAATAATCGACCTGCACTTTAAATTATTTGCGAGAAACCTGCTATTTTCATCAAAAATGTGCTATCTTCGTGTCGCGGCCACTTAGGGTGCTAGTTGGTACATGTACAGAAAAGCTGGATATGCTCTTCCCCAGTGTTGCTGAAGAGCACAATGTCATTTGCAAGTCGAAGGCTGCTAAAATATTCGCTGTTGATCCTTACTCCAAAGCCTTCCCAGTTTAATAGCTTGAATACTTCTTCCAAGCACACGTTGAATAGAATTGCAGAGATTGTGTCTCGCTGTCTCACCCCTTTCTTTATAGGTATCTTTCTACTTTTCTTGTGGCGAATTAGGGTACCTGTGTAATCTCTGTAGATATTTGCCAAGATATTTACGTAAGCGATCTGTACTCTCTGATTAGGTAATGCCTCTATGACTGCTGATACCTGTACTGAATCAAATGCCTTTTCGTAATCTGTGAAAGCCATATAGAGAAGCTGATTTTCTATGCAAATTTCTCGATTATCTGTACAATGACATGGATCTGATCCTTTGTAGAATATCCCTTCCTGAAGCCAGCATATTTCCTTGGTTGACTAAAGGCCGGTGTTGCCCTTCTACTATTTGAGATTAACATGGTGAACATTTTATATAATACTGGAAGTAAGCTAATGAGCCTATAATTTTTCAATTCTTTAACCTCGTCCTTCTCGTGGATTCGTATACTGTTGGCATACTTCCAGTTTCCTGGGACCCTTGCAGTCGATAGAATCTTCGTATAGAGAGCCGCCAGTTTTCTAAGCATTATGTCTGCTCTATCATTAATTAAATCGACTGTTATTCCATCCTCTCCAACCGATCTTCCACGTTTCATGTCTTTCAAGGCGCTTCTGACCTCATCGCTAAGGCTGCATATTTGTTAGAAAGTGCCTACATCAATTTGTCTGCTTTTACCCTTACTTCGTCTAGGTTGGCCTGTTTCTTCTTTACCGATTTTACTCTTTCTCTCTTCAAATTGAGGTGAATCCTAGCCCTCACTAAGCTATGATCACTGCTCTTTACTCTACCTAACACTTCTACTGCTTAGTAAAGTCCTGAGCTCTGGCTGGCCTTAATTAAGGACGAGTTGAGATTGACAGCATACGGTAAAGAGAGAACCGCAAAAAATATTCACTTGGAGACGTGAGAACAAATTTGTTTTAGTTTAAACATTATTGAAACAGCACAAAAATCACAGTAAAGTAAATGTAGCAAGTAGGTGACGCCCCCTCGGACATAATCTTGGTTCGCCCGCCAAGCTCGGCGGCCTGCTATAGCTCGGCAGGCAACAGTGGTCACCCGCACCACAATAAACACCGACGAGCACGGCAGCTCGCCGGTCAGTAATCTTTCAGCACCACCACGCTGAGAAGCCCTCCCTTGTTCACGACCCGGGGTGGATCGTGACACTGGCGACGAGGATGGGATCCTCGTGACTCTGGCGAAGAAGCTGGCGACGAGTACCTACGGAGCGTCGCACGCCGCCGCGAGCGGCGAAACACCGCCCCCCGTTGCTGTCGCCATGCCGCTGTACGGAAGGCTCGAGCCGTTCGAGGGAGATGGGTCCGCCTGGCAAATTTACGAGGAGCAAGTCCACGTGTTCTTCCGGGCAAACGACACACCCGAGGCCAAACAGCGGGACATTTTCCTGGCCAGCTGCGGGACCCGCGTCTTCAGCCTCTTGCTCGACCTTCTGAAGCCAGCCACGCCGCACGTTAAGACGCTGGGTGAGCTGCTTGCCATACTGCGCTCGCATTTTAACCCAGCACCGTCCACACTCATGGAGCGTTTCCGCTTCAACAACCGGAGCCGCCGGGAAGGAGAGACCCTCGGACAATTCGTTGCTGCGCTACGAGGGTTAGCGAGTGCCTGCGCCTTCGGGGACCAACTGGACTCGCTGCTCCGGGACCGTTTCGTCTGCGGAATCAACAACCCCGCCATGCAGACGCGACTCCTGGAGCTTCCCGACCCGTCGCTGGACGACGCCGTGAAGGCAGCGCTGGCAATGGAAGCTGCCGCCAAGGACGCCGGCGAGATTTCCCGTGCGACTGGCTCACCGTCGGCGGAAGCGGCGGTCAACAAGTTCGCGACAAAGGGCAGTACCTGCGGTCGCTGTGGTGGTGCCCACTCCCCTTCACAGTGCCAGTTCTCTCAAGCACAATGCTTTACGTGCGGGAAAACTGGGCACCTGGCACGTGTATGCCGAAGTGGGAGGACGAACAGCAAGCAGCAGCCGGATTCAAGCCCAGGTACAACACAAGCCCGCGGCCAGGGTAGCCGTCGCAAGGGTACGCGGCGGAGGCATGCGGCAGCAAGCTCAAGCTCTTCCGCGGCCAGGCTCCACGTCGTGGCCGAGGACCCGCCGATTTTCGACATGTGGCACACAGGCTTTGTACCGTCGTCTGTGCCGCCATACATGCTGACCGTCGAAATCTGCGGGCACCCCATTTCCATGGAGCTGGACACGGGGGCCAGCGTGTCTGTAATGGCCGGGAAGCTCTTCAAGCGGACTTTCCCCGGCGTGTCCGTCGAGGCTTCGGGCGTGATGCTGCGCAGCTCCTCCGGGCAACTCTCCCAGGTCCAGGGTCAGGCACAGGTCAGCGTTCGTTTTGGCGACAGGGAGGCAACCCTTCCCCTTTACTTAACGAAGGGGTCGTCGCCGACGCTGCTGGGCCGAAACTGGGTTCATGCACTGGGCATTCGTCTGCCAGAGTACCCGGAAGCCAGCCTGCATGTGATGCAGAGCTGCCAAATCTGCCAGGAGAATCGGCGAGCCTCGCGTCGTGTGGAAATCACCCCCTGGCCGTTTCCACAGAGACCCTGGTCCCGCCTACATGTGGATTTTGGGGGACCCTTCAAGGGCCATTACTTCCTGGTGGTGGTGGACGCCTTTACAAAGTGGGTAGAGGTTATACCCGTCACCACCCCATCAGCAGGCGCGACCATTGCAGCGCTACGACAGGTCTTCGCCGCCCAGGGGTTGCCAGATGTCATCGTGTCCGACAATGGTCCTGCTTTCGCCAGCGCAGAGTACCTGGCCTGGCTGACGAAAAACGGAATCCGCCGGATGATGGTTCCACCGTACCACCCTGCTTCAAATGGTGCAGCCGAGCGGGTGGTGCAAACCATCAAAGACAAGCTCAAGAAGAGCCAGACTGGGGATTTCCGGACGCAGATTGCTCGGATACTATTCCAGTACCGAACCACACCTCACGATGTCACTGGCCGTGCCCCCTGTGAGCTCCTGCTGGGTCGGATGGTCAAGACACCCTTGCACGTCTTGCATCCGGACCTTCGATCCACAGTGCTTTTGAAGCAGCTGAAGCAGAAGCTGGCTGCTGACCAAGGATGCCGTCCCGGGCCTTTGCCAGAGTCGGGAGCTCCAGTTTTCGCCAGGAACTTCCGTCCTGGCTCACCCTGGTCTGCCGGACAGGTGGTGTCTCCTGCCAGCGCCTCATCGCTGCTCGTCCGCATGCCAGACGGGGCCATGTGGCATAGACACGCCGACCATGTCAGACCACGCCTCGGGATCCGGCCAGCACCCTCGACTGCCACTGAGTTCCAGCCCGCAGGAGGACTAGCGGCAGCACCAGTCGCTTCTAGCGGAGTACCACCTACCTCGGAGGCGGCAACCGTAGCCAGTGGTGCGGCACCCGTTGGACCGGTGTCTAGCTCGGCACCACTCATGAGGCCGACCACTACGGACCCCCCGGATGGAGCAAGGCTGGCCCAGGCAGCACCCGGCGTTGCCACACCCGACCCGTCAACACCGGTGCCCAGGCGGAGTACTCGACGGCGGAGGCCACCAGACCGTTACTCGGCTGGGTAGCAGGCACTGTCGACCCAGCTAGGGTAGAGGCAGAGCCTCATAGTGTGAACTTGGACGTTTTTTTTTTTTATTTAACAAACAAACTGGGGGTGAGGGGTTGTAGCAAGTAGGTGACGCCCCCTCGGACATAATCTTGGTTCGCCCGCCAAGCTCGGCGGCCTGCTATAGCTCGGCAGGCAACAGTGGTCACCCGCACCACAATAAACACCGACGAGCACGGCAGCTCGCCGGTCAGTAATCTTTCAGCACCACCACGCTGAGAAGCCCTCCCTTGTTCACGACCCGGGGTGGATCGTGACAGTAAACAATCTACAAACAATGAAATTGACCATGCTGTCTTTCCATTGTTTCAATGAAGTTCCGTATGTCCATGCATTGCAAATGTTTCAATTTTGGGACTTACTCACTCATTTGTAGAATGTGGATTTTTATTAAGCTCCATGTTTCGAACTGTTTTAAAGAACCACGGTCTTTCAGAACGATAGCCGTAGCTAAAAAAAATTATGTGCTATAACCGCATGCGCAGTATTAAGGAGGTGTGGCGAATGCTGCAATAAACTCAACAAAAAGAAGACTTGACAGTGTTTTTTATGCACATTGCTTTATTTTGCTCCCTATGAGAACGATCAAAATCCAAGGCGAATACTTCAACAAGAGGCGTGACGGCGGCTATGCCTGGGCGTATGACGCCTCTTTTATGCTTGACATTATTTGGTAACTGTAAGGAGTATTGTACTTTGTTTGCCGCTATTTCACCTGACCCAAATCCAGGACTAAGCAGGAAGAATAGACTGGAAGACATGCACTTGCGGCATCCATGTAATTACTTAGGGGCTGAAAAAAAGGAGAGAGAGGTGACATAAGTCGATAGGTTGGGGTTATGTACAAAGTTTCTCAGAAAAGGTAATGTCAAAATAGAAAGCCAGAAGCCAGTGGCAGGCACGGGACGGAGATTGTGCTTCAGCTTTGTATATATGCTCCTCACCAACTAAATCCAGATTACCCTTCACCTTATAAAAACGTTATAAATATATTTTATGGAATGTCTGAAATAATTGTGCTTGAGCGATAATTGGGATTCTCGGCATATTACTTGTCATATAAGAAGTAGTGATTAGAACTGAGAGATATGGCCATTGTTAAATGGGTAATTTCATTCGAGTCAAGATAGCCACATAGGCTCTGTTAAGCCTACTTTATTTTTCACTAAGTTCGCGCCTCTGTATCGGTGCTTATTCACGCCGAAGTAGCCCTAAATTTCAACAACATCGCTTGCAGGTCTGTAAATTCTCTAAACATTAGGAAAAATGTTACGTGAATAATTATTATCTAAGAAAAGATGTTGGTAGTTTTCAAAGATGCCAAATATCAAAAAAGTGACAATAAAGCCACTCAAGATTGGACGAAGCTAAACCTACCCATGACGTATAATGATCATGAAGTGCGTGCCCCAGAATATTCCTTATGATCTCCACATTGATACAGGTGGGGCTCCAAGTACTCAACTAACCTACGTGATTTATTCAGGCCACACTATGCTGCAGTATAGAATTTTCCGTATCTCTAAATAATCTTGAAAAAATACGTATGCCTGTAGCGACCCCAGGGTCCATCTCTGCTCTACATTTTGTCCACCAATCCTGTAAACGTCTCTAGCTCATAGGGACTAAGCTATTCTGAACTGTCGCATATAGTTTGGATCATACGCTCCTGGAAGGTATACCTCTCTTACAATTTTGCTTGGTGATAATCATTGCATTCCATTAAGAATGTGATTTTTTGTTACACCAAGCACATTCCTGACCTGCTGGCAAAGATTGCCTCCTGTATTTTATTTCCCCCAGGCAGCCGCCTAGTGCCACAACCATAGACACTGCCCTCAGTGATATTATAGAAGTTTCGTCTCCTCATTTCCTTTTTTCCGTCAGTGTGACAAAGCTCTGTGTTGCATTTTTTCAATCGTTTGCGTCCGTGTTTACTTTTAAGTTTCTCTCACTTTCTCTATCAGGACTCATTGCTGTCTAATTGTTATTCTGATTACGCTGCGCATGCTTGTCTACTTTGATAACATGTTTCTTAATTCAACGTGCAAATAATTAAGGCATCACTATTTGTGGACTCAAGCGGCAGATCTATTTTATCCATGTTTCAGAGGTTTTTTTTTTTTTCTGGAATAATTCTTGCTCTTGGCATTCACGAGCGTGAACTTGGTCCGAAACCTTCGTCGCCCTGCACTGAGCAATTTGCTATGTAACAATCAGTACACAAAGTACGTAAACTGATCATTCGTAATAGATTTGAAAACACCGCCAAAACTCTGCAATATTCGCAAGCTACAGTTCGTAATAGTTAGCACACGCATTTTTATACCTGCACAATTCCTTCACCACATTCAATTTTCCCTGACTCCAAAAGCTTTCAAGATTAAATATAGCTCCGTAATACTTCTTAATCCTCTACTTAAGACACAAAGAAAACAGTCCGTTATCTGCTTATCGCCACTTCTATGAGGTTGACGCATGTCGTGGTGCGAATATTGTTGCAATAGAGAATAGAAAAGAGCTCAAAGTAGAAGAAATACGTGGCAGCGGAACGTTTGTGTGCTTTTATATCATCTTTTTCTATAATCTTTCAGCTAGCCTCAGCTTACACGTAAAGTTAACGTTAAGCCTATATCTGTACGCTCCGTTAGAAGCCCCTAACGAGGTTTGGCTGTTTTAAACTGACAAGCGCAGTGCATACAATGCGCGCTGACGGTCGGGTCTGCAAAGTATTACATGGCTGGACGCCGTTAAAGAGGCTGACCAAAAGGCGAGCGCCCTTCTCGAGGCAGCCGCGATCCCAGGCCAATAGACGAGATCAAACCTACAAGTGGGCGTACGTAATACGTATTCCTGAAGCGTCACTAAGCAGTTTTTAGCCACTAAGGAGGTAATTGTTTGATTCGTCGCTTTACGAGACATGTTAAACTTTAGAGAAATATTGAAGCCTAGAACTCAGATGTCTGCCGTTCATTGCATTTCTCCGTGCGGCTGCAAGAAGGACGTTATTTTGTTTTGCCGGCTTGTTCTCATGTCCTGCAGTCGAGCGCGCAGAAAACTAAAGTATCTGCCATTTTTACCAGGTTCCGCCGCAGGATCTGGCTCTGGGATTCACCTGCGTCTTCCTGAGTGTTCAATTGGAACTATCCTATAGAGGTAGTCATGTGTTCTCGTGCACAAGGTGCAAAATCGTGTGCTGCGAAAGCGCGAGACAGCTAGGCGCAAAAGCTCGCGGATCAAACCGTAACCGGAAGTGCGTCGCACAGGATAAGAGCTAGTGGTCATTCTTTCTTTCTGTCCTCGGAGAATCGTACTAGTTCTACAAATTTGTGTCCTTTCGACTTGCTTTGTGCTCCGTTTTCCCTACATATCTCTATGGTCCACTATATCAAACTCATTATCTAGGCGGCACCTTTTGCTCATCCCACATACTTGAAAGACCTTAAGTTCAATCAAGTTCATTGGCTGTCTGAAACTATGACCTGTCTTGAATGCCGGTCTGCCAGTTTCCAAGTTCTTCCACTTTCCTTTACACGAATTCACTGCTGGTCGTTATAGATTACATTACCAGGCTATACATATAAACCATTTATCATTAACTGGTTTGGACAAACGCGCGTTGTCGTTGTGTATTGCAGGTTACATTGTCCCTAAATAACTTACCGCAACGGCATCTGCACGGAGAAACATCCAGATTACAATCCATAAATTGCTCAGCTGCACAGGTGTTCTGGAAGTTGTGGATTATGAATGTGCAAGGATTCTCACCCTTGACTGCATAAAGAAAGGAAGTGGTGAATATGTACAAGTGCGTAATTCATCAAAAAGTCCCTCAATTTTTTACTGCAATATATGCACTATAAGAAATAATTTAAAAGTGAATTATGAGGAAACGAAAACGCAGTCTTTTGAAGGGTTTATTAGCGAAGTGCATCTCTGCATTTCAAATACCAGCAGCCAATCACGGTACAGCAATTCATGTTATCCTTCTTTCGTAAATACATTTAGGTTCCGATTTCAGATAAAGATGAAGATTTAAGATAAAGGTGCTGTACCGGGCTTGTAACCAAATGACGTGGATTTGGTCCTGTGTGTCTGTGTATTTTTATCTCCAGGCAAACAAACAAAAGTAATGGTCAATGACTCTGTAAGACAATTTTCTTTATTGGCTGCTAGTTTGCATATGCGAAAGATCCCATCATTTGTTTTGATACCATAATCGGATGTGCGATGTAACGTAATCGTGTATGTGGATTATGTGACCATCAGTGTTTCGTTGTTGCAGATCTGTAGCGGCTATCACCAATTTAGCCTAATATATATAAAAAAATAAGCGCAGCGGATAATGTGAAACAATATAGCGTGTGTTGAAATCGTGGAGCTTCAACATGAATTGTCACGCTCATTGCTGCATTTAAAAGGTACTTTGCCAGGTCTTATTGGTTCCGATATAGGCCTCCTTTCATGGTCTGTAAATTTTCTTAAAAGTGGGTACACAATTGCCGTAATAACTGTGACATACACCTCCAAAGACATGAGGCTTGAAATTCAAAATTTATTATTTTGGTTCTTGCTCGGTATTTATGTTAGAAAGGTAAAAAAGTGACATTTCTTAAACTATAGGAGAGGCTTCGAGCAAAGATATAGTGTAGGTGCTCTGCACGTTCGAGCGACACTGTCCACGTATGATATTGGCCAGCGGTTGCCTCGCCTCTTGCTTTATTTTTACTTTATTCTTCATCTTCATCTAGTAACAGGCCACTGAAGAAAGAGCTCTTAAGAAATAACTGCGCATCTCTTCTCGGACAGCTTTAGCACATATAGCAAATCTGCAAAGAGAAATTTCAGTATACGCAATATAACTTTGATTTACGAATGCAATTTTAACAGCACTAAAGAACATAGGAGATCATTCAGGAAAGTCTGAGCACATCAAACTTGTGTGTTAGGCTAGGTTAGGTCATAAGTTATAATAAAATGATAATGACAAAGTAGGGACATACCACAGAAGCACTGGCATTTCTGGTCATCCACCAGGCATCCGTCTCTCCATCCCGGCAAGCAGTTTATGATAGGACACTCAGGATTGAAAGCGCTATGGCGCCGTCATTTGTTGAAGTTTTCGAGACCATTTTCTAACCAGAACTTGATGAGGAAACGTAGGCTAGTATCACGAAGCACAATATAAAGACTGCTTCTGTTACAAGGAATATTGTAGTAACAGGCAGGCAAAAAGTGCTGTACAATGAAGAAACTGTATTCTCTCTTTTCAAACAGCCTTCAGAAGGGTCGACCACAGCCAAGTAGCTAACCCTCAGCGAGTGCTGACTTTCATTGCGAGGTTTCGTGTGCTTCATAATGTGCCTACATTTCGGAACAGTAACCAAATATAAAGTGAGTTAAGCTCTTGTTTCACTAAACAAAGGCAAATATCGGGCATTTCTGGTCCCTATATACAGCGTATTACGGCATTACAAAAAGAAATGTTTTATTGAGTAGATGAAGCCATGGATTGTGAAACCGGTGTTTATTCTAGTATCCTTGAGCAATGGAATTTGGCGTCGTGTACATCTATTTAGGTGAGGCGCAAGTGAAGTGATTGTAGGTGCGTTTGCGGTCAATTGCTCAAACTTTCTCGGTTGCATTCTTTTTGGGGTGGGTGTGCTAAATGCCCTGACTTTGCTTGCGGTGCATGCTTCATTATTACGATGCACGGTCGAGCTGCATTATCTATCAATTCAATTCATTTTCGTTCTCTGTACCTTTGGTCATTGGCTAGGACATTGATCACAGGCCGCCGTGCCATTCTTTTCGTAGGAATCTACCGTTCAAAGCGGCGAAACTATTGAGGCATAAAATAGACGTTACAATAGTTGGGACCTCAATTTTAAAGCTATTTAAAACAATAACAAAATTGTGCAACACGATCTATACTTGAACAAGTACATTCGAGTTTTTTGCGTGAATTTGCTCATGAAGCATAAACTCTGAAGCACATAATTAGAAAAATGCCGCTTTAATCGCACCTATAACACATTTGGGTAAATATTAACTCTGCAGAAATAAAATCCTGAATCAAAGATTACCACAATTGTCAGGGATTAACTTTGGAAGAAACTTTGCCATCATTTTGGTTAAATGCTGTCGTTTCACTCAACACATTTTTTTGAAGACTGAAGCAGTATGTACTACTCGGCAAGAACATTTCTTACTATTAAGCTTCGTAAGCGAGATAGATAAATGAATATATTTGAACACTCAAGATACCACTGAAAGAAGAATCCTCAGAGCGCTGTGATTTGGAAAATGCGAGCCCTTTTAGGAAGTTTGCTCTGAAAAAAAAACATATAGCAATGATTGTATTGGCTTGTTTAATTTAAACGCGAGTACTACTTCAATGCTAACCGATGCGTTGAGTTAATGCTCTTGGTTCTGTATGGAACAACGCAATTTCTAGCTGATGAAGATGTCCACATTACGCATTTCCTTGCAAGGCATATCGCCATTCTTATGTTCATTTTTTTCAGCCTTCTCAATGCGAGCTTTTTAACTCGGTATATCTGATAGGTTGACGCTGACAACGTTCAAAGATACACGAATGGAAGGTTACGCTGCACCATGATGTTACTTCGTTGCGTTGCCTCCTTTGAAACAGAAAAGATTAAGACAGAAAATAAAAGCAATTTGCAACACTCCTGTGGTCGAATTTATGGAGGATAATCTCGCACGTGATTGGCCCAATGCCAGATAGGCACACAAAGCGAAACCGATGACGAGGATCTTCATTCCGGTGCTTCTGCAAGACAAAGCAAATGAAGCGATGAGCGCAAGTTTCCCAGGAGCGGTGCATTATGTTTACGTAACAGTACAAAAAAAAGACCACTTCGGATGATATTTTCTCAAGACTGAGATACGGTAGAAATGGTAAGAAGGGAAACCTTTACGAAACGAGTTTTCTGTAATTCAACATGGCGACCAATACTAGGGAACCGTCTAGTTTCTTTTTAGTATAATTATAATCAGAAACATGTATCCAATAGGTTCAAGATACACTGATTCAGGCAAAGGAAGAAATTTATAAGCAGTCTCCACTTACGTAATTATTGAGGCAGACTAGACCTAGTGGAGAATACGGAAACTTAAAATCAAGGTTAAACGCTACGAAGAAGATGATTCTGCGAAACGAACGACCACGAATATATATAGCGGAAGGCTTCTCGCAGTAATGTTGCGAAGGCGATATTTTCCTCCTACAGAATTCGATGCCGTTTCGATAATTTCGTTTCTCAAGCAGGGTCTCAAGGCGGACGTTTGTAAATATTTCTTTCTCTCTGGGCTGACGCTAGGCATTATTACGCCCACGGGTCATGTTACTGCTTGTGATGAATTGCGCATACCTGCACGCAGCCTTGCAGTTGACTGGTTCAGGTGACCTAAAGTGTGTTTACTTTTTTTCTCTGAAAGCAAAGGCACATTGCTCGAATAAAATTGCGTTATGTGCGCTGCATTTTTTACTAGCGTGGTTTAGCTGCATGCGTGCTGGCAAGGTTAAGCAAAATCGGCAAAGCTTGCCACAACGTGCGAGAACGCACTCGTGTAGCAAGGGTTACACTGGAATACTGTTATCAAGTCCAATTTCAAATTTTAATCTAATGTAACATATCAAACAGGCTTCTTGTCCAGCTGTTTATTCGCTAAATCGCATGGTTGAGAAAGCTGCAATGTGCACATTATTTCTAAACAGAAAAATGCTTCTGGGCGAATTCTGACTGTGGAGGGTTTTTCGATTTTAAGCTAAAAGGTTAGCAGCATAATTTAAATATTGGAGCCTAATATAGTCGGAGGAAGACAAAATGAAGCAGGAGGACTGGGTTAGCTGCAGACACATCCAGCCAGGCAAATGCTTTCCCGCAATTCCTTCACCTGAGCGTCCAATTCTTAATTATGGTTCGAGAAACACGCACATACAATGCAATGCTGTACTATAAATGACACGAGGCTTATGTGAGTTAGCGAAGTAGCAGCGGTAGCATACAAAATGAGCACAGCCCCTACCTTTTAAGTGTAGATCTCTTCGGCACAAGCACAAACGCGTTCTATTATTCTTGTAGTGGACATAATGCTTATGAGAAGTTCATGGGCATCGAAGTAGGGCAAATACCAAAGTACATTTGCGGCTTCATACTCTTCGTGTCAAAGTCACATATATATTAAGTAAAGCAATGAACAAACCTAGTCGTTCGACGTTCATAAGTGTGTTTCACTAATGACTTGTTCAATACCATTAGAGAACACGCTTGCATACATGGTGATGTTGGGGGTGGAGAAGGGGTGCAATTTACGATATGACAAGGTGAAGACATGCGATGATGCAGTGGGCCGTAAGAGCAATCTTCACTTGCACCTGTTGGCCCTGGCAAGCTGGACCTCAGCTTCGATGAGCGGGATAGACGCAGTGATTACGCGCTTCTTCATCTCTTGCTATCGCAAGTGCTTACCACATTTCTTCCTCTGTTTTCGGTCTTGCTGCGCCAATCAGTTTCGTGATATCTAATTGCGGAGAGCAGTTCCACAGTTTGCAGTGCGCAGCCAAGTTTCTAGGTGCTGTCAGAAGCTGGGACTATTTTTTTTTTACCGCTGTCAAAGAATTCTGCTGCGGGTAAGTTGAAATGATTCGTTGCAAGCCGTACGCAAACAGACGAAGACTACAATGTGCGAATATGCATGATCTTTTTTTAATCGCGATTACGTTAGCGCGTTTTTATGAATAAAATGTCAGGCAATTGACAGCACTCGTCCAGTCTATTCTTCCTTCGTCTTTCTCGGCTGTTGCTGTATAACGTACTATGGAGCGCAATTAGCGCATAACGCGTTCGAATCCCCGCTGTAGTGCCTTGAGTGCTAGCTTGGCGGCAATGGTATCACCACTGGCAGTACCGTTCAATACTTGTTGCCTCACGGCGGCTTCAATTGCCTCACTTACACTCACCTTTGTAGAAGCCAGTCTTCCAAGTTGGGCATCATTAGTCGCTTTCAGGCACGATACTTCAAACGCCGCAGAACCATTTTCAATTTGACAGCTTATTGGCATTATAGTATCGCTAAAGATAAGCTAATGGAAAATTTATTGCATGGAAAGCGTTAAAATAATCAGGCGTTTTGTTTCTTCTCTGCTGAACGGCTTTATTTTGTTTCGCGCATTTCTTGTGAATAGCATCGACAAACACTTTTGCTGGGCCTGCTTGCGCACCTTATGGGATGATTTCACGAGCATGTGTATAGTGAACCTAGGTGGCGCAGCAGTCTGTAAGTGGGGTGAGAAGAAGTACATGTGGGATAATTCTGCCAGTAAAACTTGAACATAATGAGGTAGCGCTTGCGCAGGACGTATGTGCCGTAGATCAGTACCAAACGCGGACAGCCCCAAAGTGCAATAACACTTCAGCGCGGCATCAGTTTCAGACGTCACCAATTGAATACGGTGAGTAGGGCATGGGCGCCCCACATCGTAGACATTGACAGCAACAGGAGTTTTTCACGATGATTCTTATACATTGCACAGGCGTCGCGGTCCCTTGTAGTCTATATATTTAAGTAAACTCGGGTAGTGTTGAACAATAAGTATTACCAACTGACCCACATTTCTTTATTCCTTTACTTATTGACCCGCAAATGAGGCCTTATTAGAAATGTCAGGGTACATGAAGGATTTGCATATAGTTTTGCGTTCCATTTACTGTAAGTCGAAACACAAGATATTTATAATATAAAATACTGCGTGGAAACCTTTATGGCCTCCCTGAAAAATTGCACTGAACATATCTATGCGTGTTATAATTCGCGATGTAGAAACTAGATTTCAGGTGGCTACCGCGTGAGAGAGTCTTGGTTCGTCTTTTAAATATTGCGTCCAAAATATGGACGCCCGCTATTTAATAGGTGTCTGCACTTAATTCTGTTTGCCGTATTTTTCTGTTCTTCTGCACATGGTGAGGACAGTACCCTTGATTTTGTGGCAATATTTACTAAATAAGAAATAAATGGGCACATAGCATTACATGTCTTATAATCTGAAAAGCTTGCGTTTTCATATTTCTTCCTTTCGCTTCCCGAAATTTCTTATTTCATATAACAAAATATAGGCGAAAAGGCCGTACCACCAGAAATTAGGTTAGGATTTGCGACCGCTCTGCAAGTACAATTAATAAATGCTCTTACGGTAGAAAGCAAGTTTCAAAACCATGTCTACATGCTGTCAACTACCGTTCGAATGACGAGGAACAAGGGATCCTTATCAGATGCGTTTTTTTTTTTTTGCCGCCCATGCTTTTGCAGTATACTGGTGCCACGGTAACGAATTCATGCATTTACCACGGAGAAAATCAACTGGATGCATGGAACAAAATTCAGCTCCAAGTAGGCCCATTTCCGTAATAAAGTCAAGGCATAGGAATAAAATGTAAGTCTCTTATTTACGCATGACAATATCTATCCCCCCTTGGAAGCCTTTTAGCCGTGTTAAAGTTCACTTATATCCTCACACTCATATATATGTAGCGTAATGCTATACAGTAAATTTTATTTTGAAATTGAACTGTGTTCTAATAAAAAATATTATTTCACCACTCCAAGCACACGTTAAATAAATGCAAGAAACACCAACCTTAACGTGGAAAGTGAGAAGACGGGACATCAGTTTGTTGTTCGGTACAATTCTTTATTTCCTAACACAAATATATATCCGAATTGTGTGCAACTTGATACTCGGCCGATATATTGAAATAAAATTTTCTAAAATTTTGCCGATTCAGTTACGCATGTGCATTGGCGCGGAGTTCCACATAATGGTGGAGGTGCAATCTCCAGAATTCCTGAGTATGACCATGCTACAAGGAACGATAGTTTTTTTTTTCTTCCTTTTTTAATGTAAAACAAAGACATGTGCATGCTTTTGGCTACGTTGTCCAAGGAATAGTATCTGATTAGGAAAGTGATGACTTAACAAATGAGAAACACATTGCTACCTTTCAAGGAAGGAAAAGTAGAATAAATTTTTGCAGAGCACCACTGAGAACCCAAAACCGAAACCAAATCTCGAGTTATGTGTTGCTGCCATCTAGTGCGAGTATGTAGAACCAATTAAGTCCTATGTGGCTTAGAAAAATCATTGAGCATGGCACTGAACCGCTGCCAGCATGATACGGGAGGATAGGTACGTGTGATTAAATCACTCGGCCACGGCTTTCGACGGTTCCGCAATGATACGCTTGGGTTTATCAAGATACGATGTAAATTTACACGTCTTTCAAAAATTGCTTTTGGGAACAGCGTTACGCCAGGTGTAGAGTCGGGGTACGCATCAGTCGAAACCCGTGCCTCTGGACTACATACGCTATAGCGGCTATTACGATAGCAGCCATAGTTTTATCACAGCCACCATTTGTCGTCTCGTTATTTCAGCACAAATTTTCGACGTTTTCATAGGCCTCTATTGTCTAATCTTTAACCGCAATGGGAACAATATTCTAGCTTTCCATAGCATGATCACCGCATTTGTCTCGGGCGGATTGTCTTCTAGATAGTCCGTCACCTCCCTTTTTATATCATTGACCTGCAATTTTAAATATTCGCTATAAACCCGCTCGTCCCGTTGAAAACGTGCTAGCTTCGTGCCACGGCCGCTAGGGGCGCTAGTTGGTACGTGTCTAGAGCTTGGTGACGCAACCCACCGCCCTGTTCCAAAGGGGACGCTCATAACATCCATCCATCCATTCTTCCTAGAAAAGCTGAATATCCTTGTCCCCAGTGTTGCTGAACAGCTCAGTGTCATCTGCAACTCGGAGGTTGCTCGGATATTCACCGTTGATCTTTACCACTAAGCCTTCCCAGTTCAATAGCTTGAATACTTCTTCCAAGTACGTAGTGAATAGCATTCGAAGATTGTGTCTCCTTGTGTGACCCCTTTCTTTTAGGTATCTTCCTATTGTTCTTGTGGAGAATTAAGTTAGCTGTGCAATCTCTGCGGATACTTTCCAAGATATTTACGTAAGCGTCCTGTCATCCTTGACTATGTAATGACTCCATGACTGCAGGTATCTCTACTGAATGAAATGCATTTTCTTAATCTATGAAAGCCATATAGAGAGGCTTACTGTACTGTGCGGATTTCTCGATTTTCTTATTGATAAAATAGAAACCTACCTACCTGTTCGCTTGGTTGACTAAAGTCCAGTGTTGCCCCTATTCTATTGGAGATTAACTTGGATGAATATTTTATATGACACGAGAAGTAACCTAATCAGCTCATAATTTTACAATTCTCTAACGTCTCCCTCTTTGTGGATTAGCATAACCTTGGCATTCTTGCAGTTATCTGGGACCCTTGAAGTCGATAGGCAGTTTCTATAAAGGGCTGCTAGTTTTTCAACCATTATGTCTCCTCCATCTTTGGTTAGACTTACTGGTTGTCCATCTTCTCCTGCCGCTTCTCCCCATATCATGTCTTGTAACGCCCTTCTAACTTCATCGCTAGTTATAGTAGGAGCGTCAGTGACAAGTTCATTACTACTTCAAATGGAGGTATTGTAGCTGTTTTGGGTACTGTACAGGTCAGTATAGAATTATTTCGCTGTCTTTACTATATCTTCGCGATTGCTGATGACATTAGCCTGCTTATCTTTCAGTACATACATCTTGGTTTGTCCGATACCAAGTTTCCTTCTCACTCATTTCAGGCTGTGTCTATATGTTACTCCTTCCTCAGACTTTCTGACATTCTAATTTGGAATATTCCTTATTTTCTCCTTGCTGATTAGTTTTAATAGTTCCGCGAATTCTACTAGATCTCTTGATTCTGTGTCACTATTTAGGTCCTTTGTTACTTTGGAGAGCTTACCTAATGGTAGCCTTGGTGGTTTACTTCCCACTTCAATTGCTACTTCTGAAGCCAGCCTAGCAACGATTTCCCTTCATTGCTTCTATGTCATCTTCATCTCTCTGTTCTAAGGCTGTATATTTGTTTGCAAGTACCTACCTTAATTGGCATGCTTTTAGCCTTACTGCGTCTAGGATAGCATGTTTCTTCTTGTCCGATTTTACTGTTTCTCTCTTCAAATTGAGGTGAATCCTAGCCTTAACCAACCTATGATCACTCCACTTTACCTTACCTAACAATACTACTGCTTAATAAAGTCCTATACTAACCTTTGTAAGTGTAATTAGAGACAGTTTCTTCCTCGGTGTGTAGAAGCTCTCGCTTGCCTTTATTATGTACGAGTCGAGATTGTCTGTGTAACGTAAACAGAGAAGCCGATAAACAGTCACTTGCAGGTGTGAGCCACAATAAATTTTTGCTTAAACGCTAATGAAACAGCACAAACACCACAGTGAAGTGAATAAATGTACAAACGATCAAAATGACTATTCTGGCTTTCCATTATTTTAATGAAGTTCCGTAGGGTCATGCAATGCAAATGTTTCATTTTGTGCAGTTATTTGCTGAATGCGGAGTTTTTTTCAGCTCCATATTTCGAACTGTTTTAAAGATCCGCGCTCTTGCAGAACGATGGCCGTCGCTTAAAAATTATGTGCTATAACCGCATATTTACAGTTTACCATATCTGGTGAATGCGGCAATTAACTCAACAAACAGAAGACTTGACAGTGTTTTTTTCACACGTTATTTTATTTTGTGCCCATGGGAACGTTCAAAATCCAGGGCGAATACTTCAACAAGAGGAGTGTCGACGGCTATGTCTGAGTGTATGATGTGTGCCTTATGCTTGACATTACTTGGTAACTGTGAGGGCATATAGGAAGCAGTGACATGAGTGGATTCATGGAAGTGAAATGTCAGGTTATTGTATCGCTTGCGAGCATGTGGGCTTGGTAATAATGCAGATCTTCTGTTAACAACTAAAGAATACAGAGGTAGCCAACTTGACAGTCGGGCGACGGGGTTTGGGCAAAATGGGCAGTTTTTTAAGGAGCATTTATTCTCTGCGTCGGTAGCTCTATATCCTACTCTCAATGGGTGTGCTATGTTTGAATATTAGCGCGAACTCAAACTTCGTTTAACTCAAACACTGCTTGACGCACAATTTTTCCTTGCTCGTTCCCCAGCAAGTTTCTTGTGGTGTCTTGTTGCCTATATTAATGTATATTTTTCTACATTGTTCCTTGTCATACGGTCGTAGTATTCTAAACCTAGACTAGGTTCCTGTGGGGTGTTGGTAGATATGTTTTCGCCTGAAAGTTTTTGTTAGCCGCACAAACATTACGGCGAATGTCCCGGGGCAGAAAAGTTTCTATTGTTGCGATTGACGTAGATGCGAAAGTTATAGTGGCCTCCGTCTGGGGTTGGCGTTTGGTTTTACTACCATAGCAAACAGCTGAGCTCCAGCCGGATGGCACAGATATCACTGCCAGTATGCTCTGTTCGATGACACGCCCACAAGTCCGGATGATGCCTACTTGGTGGCTGGTTTCACGGCATGCCGGGGGGAGCAGCTTGTGTTATAGGCTGGAATAAGTCGAGCGATTCATGGCTCTTTGGTTATTTTTTGCAATGGCAGTGTCTTAGGCGTATTCCGATTCTTGACGTGTTGAGTTTAGTCTCAGAACATGAAAATTTGGACTTGCAGGTAAATTGGCCATTGAGATCACAGAATGCGGCAGGTTCATTTTAGCACTTCTCAGCCCTTCGGCGATACCACTGAAAATGTTCCAGGGAATGAGTACCCCAATTGTTGCAGCGGTACGAAAAAACGGTTTAGTGCTGCACCAGTCGCGGGGGCAAGAGGAATCTACCTGCTCTATCATGTTACTCCTGCCGCAACCATTGCCTTAACGAGTTGCAAGATTCTTTTGCCCAATCGAAGAAATGCATGAAAAGATACTGTAGGCTAATCTACAAACAGGTGGACAGACATATATATATACCAGAAATCAAATCAGCATAAGTTGTGTTGGGTGCTGGAATAGCTCATGATATCATCGAACGGAGCAGCAGAAAAAGCTGGACAACCAGAACTTCGCAACATTTGGCTAATACATTGCTAAAAACAAAGAAACGAGTGCCTAGGCGAAACAAAAAAGTGAAATTGCACAAAAACATGAAATACAGGAGAGTTGGCAAACACAATGGTTTATTTCTATGAGTTGTTCGCGTTTTTTTTTTCTTTCGTGGTATAGGAATGTAGTAAGCTGTCAAGGGAAGGGTGCCTATTATTACTAGTAAATATTTTGTGGACTCTGTCAAGCCTGGCTGGGAAGCCTAACATCGCTTCAGATACTAAGCAGCCAGCTTTTTATTGCCTACGCTAGTGAGAAGCAATACTTGGATTTTATATTAAAATCAATATATTTATTCAACTTGTGCATTACTTTACCTTGACGAGGATAAAACTGCCCTGAACACAAGAAAGAACATTGCACGATTCGTTTTGTTATTGCATTTTATTTGCTGCTATTTCAGGTGACCCAAATGCAGAACTAATTAGTCCGTCAGGAAGCAGGAGGAATGCACTGGAGGAAATGTTCTTGCAGCCTCCATGTATTTACTTAGGAGCTGAAAAAAGGAAAGAGAGGTGACGTAAGTGGATAGGTTGTGATTATGTAGAAAGTTCCTTGAAAAAGGTATAATGTGAAAATAGAAAGCCAGAAGCCATTGGCGCGCACGGGACGGAGATTGTGCTTCAACTTTATATATACGCTATTCATCAACTAAATCCTGAGTACCCTTCAAATTTTTATAAATACCTTATAAACATATTCTATAAAATGTCTGAAATCATTGTGCTCGAGCGATAATAGAGATTCTCGACATAATACTTGTCATATCAGTAGTAGCCATTATAAGTGAGAAATATGGCCTATGCTAAATGGGAAATTTCATTGGAGACAAGGTCGCGAAGGCTGTGTTAAGCATACTTCAAATTTCACTAGGTTTGCGCTCTGCATCAGTGAAGATTTACGTCGAAGTAGTTTTAAATTTGAACAGAATCGCTTACAGGTCTGTAAATTTTCTAAAGATGCAGAAAAGAATTACGTGAATAATTACTATCTAAGAAAAATACTCTTGTCAGCTCTTTGCAAAGATGTTAAATATCACAAGCAGTGACAATGAAGACACTCAAGATTGGACAAAGCTAAACCTACCTTTGACGAATGTGACTAAAATTAGAAGGCACCGACTAAAAAAAAAAAAAAAAAAACGAACAGACCATCCTTTATTTTTGGTCAGTGCCTTCTAATTTACGTCTTGTGCCATCCCGACCAGACGGTATTCTGTCAGACCCTTGACTTCATACACTTGAAGTATAATGATCATGAAGTGCGTGCCTCAAACTATTTCTAATGACGGCCACATTGATTAAAAAAACGGGGCGCCATGTAGTCAACTAACCTACGTGATTTATTAAGGCGGCACTATGTTGAAGTATCAAATTTACCGTATCTCTAAATTATCTTGAAAAAGTACGTATGCCTGTAGCGACCGTCGGGTCCGTCTCCGCTGCACATTTTGTCCACCAATACTGTACACGTATCTTGCTCATTTGGACTACGTTATTGTCAACCGTCTCATAAAGTTTGAATCATACGCTCCTCCAAGGTGCACCTTTCTTACGATTTTGGCTCAGAAATAATCATTGCATTCCATCGAGAGGTGTATTGGCACTTGTATTTCAGTTCCTCCAGGCAGTCGGCTAGGACCACAAAGATAAATACACTACCTTTTGTGATATTATACAAGTTTTGTTTCTTTATTTTTTTTTTTTTGGGGGGGGGGTATTATGTAATAATTGTTTCTTGATTTCTTTTTTCCGTCAGTGTAACAAAGATTTGTGTTGGCTTTTTTTCAGTCTTTTACATCCGTCCGTCATTTAATGTTCCTCCCACTTTCTCTATCAGGACTCAGTGCTGTCTAATTGCTACTCTGATTACGCTGCGCAGGCTTGCCTACTTTCGTGAATTGCTTCTTCATTGCATGTGCAAATAGTCAAGGCACAGTTGCTTGTGCACTTAACCACCAGATCTATTTTATCACTGTTTGAGAGATAATGTTCTGAAACAATTCTTGCTCTTGGCTTTCTCGAGCGTGAACGTGGGCCGTAACACTTGTCGCCCTGCACTGCACTGTAACAATGGGTATGCAAAGTAGGTAAACTGGTCATCCGTAATCGATTTAAAAACACCGCCATGTCTCCGCTTTAATCGCAAAGTACAGCTTGCAACAGTTAGCACACGCACTTTTACACCTGCCCAATTCCTCGCACCAGATTCAATTTCCTGTGACTCCGAAAATCTTAACGTTTCAGTGTAGCTCCATAATACTTTTTTATCCTCCACTTAAGACACAAAAAAAAAGTCCGTTATCTGCTTGTCACCACTGCTATGAGGTTGACGCATGTCGTGGTACAATTATTGTTGCTTGGAGAGAATAGAAAAGAGCTCAAAGTAAAAGAAATACGTGGCAGCGGAACGTATGTGTGCTTTTATACCATTCTTTTTCCTTTAATCTTGCAGCTCGCCTCAGCTTACACGTAAAGTTCACGTTAAGCCTATATCTGCACGCTCCGTTAGAAGCCCCTAACGAGGTTTGGCCGTTTTAAACCGACAAGCGCAGTGCATACAATGCGCGCTGACGATTGAGTCTGCAAAGTATTACACAGCTGGACGCCGTAATAGGAGTTGAATTTTCATATCAAATGCCGCGCTCCCTTCTCGAGGAAGCCGCCATCCCAGCCGGATAGTCGAGATCAAACTAACAAGTGGGCATACGTAATTCGCATTCCTGAAACGTCATTAAGCAGTGGTTAGCCACTAAGGAGGTAATTGTTTGATTTGTCGCATTACTAGACATGTTAAACTTTAGAGAAATAATAAAGCCTAGAATCCAGATGTCTGCCAGTCTTTGCACTACTTAGTCCTGTAGCAAGAAGGACGTAATTTTGTTTTGCCTGCTTGTTCTCTGTCGTGTGATCGAGCGCACAGAAAACAAAAGTATCTACCATTTTTACCCGGTTCCACTGCATGATCCAGCTCTGGGATTCGCCTGCGCCGTCCTGAGTGTTCATTTGGCAGTATTCTATACAGGTAGTAATGTGTTCTCGTGCACAAGGTGCAAAATCGTCTGCTGCGAAAAGCGAGACAGCTAGGCGCAACAGCTCGCGGATCAAACCGTAACCGGAAGTGCGTCGCACAGGATAAGAGCTAGTGGTCATTCTTTCTTTCTGTCCTCGGAGAATCGCACTAGTTCTACAAATTCGTGTCCCTTCGACTTGCTTTGTGCTCCGTTTTCCCTACATATCTCTATGGTCCGCTATATCAAACTCATTATCTAGGCGGCACCTTTTGCTCATCCCACATACTTGAAAGACCTTAAGTTCAATCAAGTTCATTGGCTGTCTGAAACTATGACCTGCCTGGAATGCCAGTCTGCAAGTTTCCAAGTTCTTCCACTTTCCTTTACACGAATTCACAGCCGGTCCTTATAGATTACATTACCAGGCTATAGGCTACATATAGACCATTTATCAATAACTGCTCTGGACAAACGCGCCTTGTCGTTGTGTATTTTTGCTTTTGTAGGTTACATTTGTCCTTAAATAACTTACCGCAACGGCATCTGCACGGAGAAACATCCAGATTACAATCCATAAGCTGGTCACTTGCACAGGTATTCTGGAAGTTGTGGATTATGAATGTGCAAGGATTCTCACCCTTGACTGCATAAAGAAAGGAAGTGATGAATATGTACATGTGCGTCGTTCATCAAAAAATCCATCAATTTTTCATTGCAATATATGCACTATAAGAAATAATTTAAAAGTCAATTAGGAGGAAACGAAAACGCAGTCTGTTGAAGGGTTTATTAGCGAAGTGCTTCTCTGTGTTTCAAATACCAGCAGCCAATCACGGTACAGCAATTCATGTTATCCTTTTTTGTAAATACATTTACGTTCCGATTTGAGCTATGAAGTTATGCAGCAATACATGTATACAGATTTAAGATGAATGTACCGTGCTTTTGTACCGTGCTTGTAACCAGATTGCGTGGTTTTGGTCCTGCGTGTCTGTGTGTTTTTTGTCTCCAGGTAAACAAACAAAAGTAATGGTCAATGACTCTGCAATACAATTTTCTTTATTGCCTTCCAGTTTGCATATGCAAAACATCCCATCATTTCCCATCATTTGTTTCGATACCACAATCGGATGTGCGAGGCAACGTAACTGTGTATGTGGATTATGTGACCATCTGTTTTTTGTTGTTGCAGATCTGTAGCGGGTACCACCGATTTAGCCTAATATATAAAACATACTCGCAGCGGATAATGTGAAACAATATAGCGTGTGTTGAAATCGTGGAGCTTCAACATGAATTGTCACGCTCATTGCGGCATTTAAAAGGTACTTTGCCAAGTCTTATTGTTGCCGATGATGAGATGCAGGCCTCCTTTCATGGACTGTAAATTTTCTCAAAGTGGGTACACAGTTGTGGTAATAGCTGTGACATGCACCTCCAAAGACGTGAGGCTTGAAATTCAAAATTTATTATTTTGGTTCTTGCTCGGTATTGATGTTAGAAAGGTAAAAAATTGACATTTGTTAAACTGTAGGAGAGGCCTGGAGCAAATATATAGTATTGGTGCTCTGCATGTTCGAGCGACACTGTCCACGTATGATATTGGCCAGTGGTTGCCTCGCCTCTTGTTTTATTTTTATTTTATTCTTCACCTTCATCTAGTAACAGGCCACTGAAGAAAGAGCTCTTAAGGGAGAACTGCGCATTTCTTTTCAAACAGCTTTAGCATATATAGCAAATCTGCAAAGAGAAACTTCAGTATACACAACATAACTTTGATTGACGAAAGCAATTTTAACCGCACTGAAGAACATAGGAGATCATTCAAGAAAGTCTGAGCATATCAAAGTTGTAGGTTCGGCTAGGTTCGGTGATAAATGACAATAAAATGTTAGTAAAAAAGTTGGGACATACCACAGAAGCACTGGCATCTCTGGTCATCCACCAGGCATCCGTCTCTCCATCCCGGCAAGCAGTTTATGATAGCACACTCAGGATCCTCTAAAAAGAAGAAATATTGAAAGCGCAATGGCGCCGTCATTTGTTGAAGTTTTCGAGACCATTTTCTAACTAGAACTTCATGAGGAAACGTCGGCCAGTATCACGAAGCACAATATAACGATTGCTTGTGTGACAAGGAATATTGTAGTAACAGGCAGGCAAAAAGTGCTATACAATGGAGAAACTGTATTCTCTCTTTTAAAACAGCCTTCAGAAGGGCCGAGGCCAGCCAAGTAGCTATTCCTCAGCGAGTGCTGACTTGCATTGCGAGGTTTCATGTGTTTCATAATGTGCCTGCATTTCGGAACAGTGAGCAAATATAAAGTGAGTTAAGCTCTTGTTTCACTAAGCAAAGGCCAATATCGGGCATTCTTAGTCCCTATGTACAGCGTAGTATGGCATTACAAAAAAAAATTATGTAGTACATGAAGCCATGGATTGTGAAACTGGTGTTTATTCTAGTATCCTTGAGCAATGGAATGTAGCAGAAAAAACTTGCTTGGCATGCCTTGTGACGAAGCGCACTATAGAACTTGGGCTAATTAAATGTTTTTGCATGCATGAAGGAAACAATACAGTGATCCCAAAGAAAATACCTTGTTAGGCTTCTCGGTACAGTAGCATTTCCTACTTCGCCACAACAGCGCAAACTTTCAAAACAATGGTAGCGCTCTTGAGTTGCAAAGACAAGAACTGACGGAGAATGAAAACTGAGTCGATTAGCTGCTGTTGTACCCAAAGCCCGGTAACTGGCATAGCACCGTCACCCGTACTGCCACAACACCCACAAATGATCAAGCGATTGTATTTTTACATAGTCTGAGACAGCGGTAACCAGCAAGAAATACCAGCCCATGACACTCACAAAATTCTATTTCTGAGACAAACTTAAGAGACTATAATGGACCGTGTACACGGCAATCAATTTCAACAATAGTAAGCAAACTTGTCCAGTTTCCTGCAATCGTCGGGTGAAGTTTGTGGAAAAACGTTACCGTTTTTTCAAAGCACAATAGTTTGCTGCGATGGCCCGTAGCAATATCCCCCGTGAACATTGCTGGTCTTTAGTTATGAAGCTTAGGAAATGTCTGTTTCGGCTTTCGTACAGCATCACATGACCACTGTGGCACAACGAACGACGTGGCTTCGTCATGTGGCAGCTGCTGCTGATTTACCTTACACTACACGCATACTGCTGGCCCGTCAGAGGAAGTGACGCTGTGTCCTCGTCTAAAAAGAAGTCTCTTCAGGTGGCCATCCTTCGGCCAGTCTTTGGAGGGGAAGACGGTCTGTCAATTTTCAATTGCGTTATCGCCAAATTGTTCTTTCTTTGCTCTCTCCTTAAAGCGCCTTCCTGCTGCACGCCTACGTCAAAGTATTCGTAAAGTAGCAGATATTTTTCACCAGAACCTTTTGTCTAGGGCATCGCGACATATTACAACCATCGCCATCTCGGTCGGATGAAGAATACGTTCCACCAAACCAAAACTTGCTACACGTTGCCCACTGAGAGAAAAATTCTCAGAGCGCTGTCAATTAGAAAATTCGGCCCCTTTCAAGAAGTTTGCTCCGAAAAAAACATATAGCAATGATTGTCTTGGCTTGTTTAATTTAAACGCGAGTAATACTTCTATGCTAACCGCTGCGTTGAGTTAATGCTTTGGCATTGAACAACGCAATTTCTAGCTAATGAAGATGTCTACATTACGCATTTTCTTGCTAAGACATATCGCTATCCTTATGGCAATTTTTTCAGCCTTCTCAATGCTAGCTTTTTAACTCGGTATATCTAATAGGTTGACACTGACAGAGTTCAAAGATACACGAATTGAAATTTACGCTGCACCATGATGTTACTGAAGCTTTGTGTTGCCTCCCTCGAAACAGAAAAGATTAAGACAGAGAAAAAGCAATTTACAACACTACTGTGGTCGAATTTATGGAGGATAATCTCGCACGTGATTGGACCAGCGCCAGATAAGCACACAAAGTGAAACCAATGGCGAGGACCTTCATTCCGGTGCTTCTGCAAGACAAAGCAAATGAAGCGATAAGCGCGAGTTTCCCACGAACGCTGCATTATATTTGCGCAACAGTACAAAAAAAGGCGACTTCCGATGATATTTTCTCAAGTCTGAAATACAGTTGAAATGGCAAGAAGGGAAACCTTTCCAAAACGCGTTTTTTTTTAATTCGACAAGGCGATCAATACTAGGTAACCGTCTAGTTCCTTTTTTAGTAAACTTATAATCAGAAACATGTATCCAATAGGTTCAAGATTCACTGCTTCAGGTAAAGGAGGAAATTTATAAGCAGGCTCCACTTACGTAATTATTGAGGCAGACTAGACCTAGTGGAGAATACGGAAACTTAAAATCAAGGTTAAATGCTACGAAGAAGATGATTCTGCGAAACGAACGACGGTGAATATATATAGCGGAAGGCTTCTCGCAGTAATGTTGCGAAAGCGATATTTTCCTCCTACAGAATTCGATGCCGTTTCGATAAGTTCGTTTCTCAAGCAGGGTCTCAAGGCGGCCGTTTGTAAATATTTCTTTCTCTCTGGGCTGACGCTAGGCATTATTACGCCCACGGGTCATGTTACTGCTTGTAATGAACTGCGCATACCTGCACGCAGCCTTGTGGTTGAGTGGTTCAGGTGACCTAAAGTGTGTTAACTTTTTTTTCTCTGAAAGCAAAGGCACATTGCTCGAATAAAATTGCGTAATGTGCGCCGTATTTTTTACTAGCGTGGTTTAGCTGCATGCGTGCTGGCAAGGTTAAGCAAAATCGGCAAAACTTGTCACAACGTGCGAGAACTCACTCGTGTAGCAAGGGTTACATTAGTACCCTGTTATCAAGACCAACTTCAAATTTTTAATCTAATGTAACATATCGAACAGGTTTCTCGTCCGGCTGTTCATTCGCTGAATCGCATGATTGAGAAAGCTGCAATGTGTACATTGTTACTAAACACAAAAATGCTTCTGGGCAAATTCTGACTGTGGAGGTTTTTCGATTTTACGCTAAAATGTTAGCATCATAATTTAAATATAGGAGCCTAATATAGTCAGGGGAAGACAAAATGAAGCAGGAGGACTGGGTTAGCTGCAGACACATCCAGCCAGGCAAATGCTTTCCCGCAATTCCTTCACCTGAGCGTCCAATTATAAATTATGGTTCGAGAAACACGCACATACAATGCAATGCTGAACTATAAATGACACGAGGCTTATGTGAGTTAGCGAAGTAGCAGCGGTAGCATACAAAATGAGCACAGCCCTTACCTTTTAAGTGTCGATCTCTTCGGCACAAGCACAAACGCGTTCTATTATTCTTGTAGTGGACATAATGCTTATGAGAACTTCATGGGCATAGAAGTAGGGCAAATACCAAAGTACATTTACGGCTTCATACTCTTCGTGTCAAAGTCACATATATATTAATTAAGCGATGAACAAACCTAGTCGTTCGACGTTCATAAGTGTGTTTCACTAATGACTCGTTCAATACCATTAGAGAACACGCTTGCATACATGGTGATGTTGGGGGTGGAGAAGGAGTGCAATTTACGATATGACAAGGTGAAGACATGCGATGATGCGGTGGGCCGTAACAGCAACCTTCACTTGCACCTGTTGGCCCTGGCAAGCTGGACCTCAGCTTCGATGAGCAGGATAGACGCAGTGATTACGCGCCTCTCCATCTTTTGCTATCGCAAGTGCTTACATTTCTTCCTCCGTTTTCGCTCTTGCTTCGCCAATCAATTTCGTGCTATCTGATTGCGGAGAGCATTTCCACAGTTTGCAGTGCGCAGCCAAGTTTCCAGGCGCTGTCACAGGCTGGGACTATTTTGTTTTACCGCTGTCAAGGAATTGTGCTGCGGGTAAGTTGAAATGATTCGTTGCAAGCCGTACGCAAACAGACGAAGACTACAATGTGCGAATATGCATGATCTTTTTTAATCGTGATATCGTTAGCGCGTTTTTATGAATAAAATGTCAGGCAATTGACAGCACTCTTCCAGTCTATTCTTCCTTTGTATTTCTCAGCTGTTGCTGTACAACGTACTATGGAGCGCAATTAGCGTATAACGCGTTCGAATTCCCGCTGTAGAGCCTTGAGTGCTAGCTTGGCGGTAATGGTATCACCACTGGCAGTACCGTTCAATACGTGTTGCCTCACGGCGGCTTCAATTGCCTCACTTACACTCACCTTTGTAGAAGCCAGTCTTTCAAGTTGGGCATCATTAGTCGCTTTCAGGCACGATACTTCAAACGCCGCAGAACCATTTTTGATTTGACAGCTTATTGGCATTATAATATCACTAAAGATAAGCTCATGGAAAATTTATTGCATGGAAAGCATTAAAAATAATCAGGCGTTTTGTTTCTTCTCTGCTGAACGGCTTTATTTTGTTTCGCGCATTTCTTGTGAATAGCATCGACAAACACTTTTGTTGGGCCTGCTTGCGCACTTTATGGGATGATTTCACGGGCATGTGTTTAGTGAACCTAGGTGGCGCAGCAGTCTGTAAGTTGGGTGAGAAGTACATGTGGGATAATTCTGCCAGTAAAACTTGAACATAATGACGTAGCGCTTGCGCAGGACGTATGTGCCGTAGATCAGTACCAAACGCGGACAACCCCAAAGTGCAATAACACTTCAGCGCGGCATCAGTTTCACACGTCAAAAATTGAATACGGTCAGTAGGGCATGGGCGCCCCACATCGTAGACATTGACAGCAACAGGAGTTTTTCACGATGATTCTTATACATTGCACAGACATCGCGCTCCCTTGTAGTCTATATATTTAAGTAAACTTTGGTAGTGTTCAACAATAAGTATTACCAACTGACCCACATTTCTTTATTCCTTTACCCATCGCCCCTCAAATGAGACCTTTTGAGAAATGTCAGGGTACATGAAGGATTTGCACGTAATTTCGCGTACCATTTGCCGTAAGTCTAAAGACAAGATATTTATAATATGAAATACTGCGTGTAAACGTTTATGGCCTCCCTGAAAAATTGCACTGAATATATCTATGCGTGTTATAATTCGTGATGTTCAAACTAGATTTCAGGTGGCCACCGCGTGAAAGAGTCTTGGTTCGTATTTTAAATATTGCGTAACTGCAATTTTAATTATTCGCGAGAGACACGCTCGTCCCGTTGAAAACGTGCTAGCTTCGTGCCGCGGCCGCTTGGGACGCTAGTTGGCACGTGTCTAGAGCTTGGTGGCGCACCCGACCGCCCCGTTCCAAAGGGGACGCTCATAACATCCATCCATCCATCCATCCTAGAAAAGCTGAATATCCTTGTCCCCAGTGTTGCTGAACAGCTCAATGTCATCTGCAAATTGGAGGTTGCTAGGATATTCACCGTTGATTCTTACTACTAAGCCTTCCCAGTTTAATATCTTGAATACTTCTTCCAAGTAGGTAGTGAATAGCATCTGAAGATTGTGTCTCCTTGTGTGACCCCTGTTTTTATGGGTATCTTCCTATTGTTCTTGTGGAGAATTAGGTTAGCTGTGCAATCTCTGCGGATACTTTCCAAAATATTTACGTAAGCGTTTTGTCCTCCTTGACTATGCAATGACTCCATGACTGCAGGTATCTCTGCTGAATGAAATGCCTTTTCTTAATCTATGAAAGCCATATAGTGAGGCTTACTGTACTGTGCGGATTTCTCGATTTTCTGATTGATGAAATAGATGTGATCCATTGTAGAGTATCCCTTCCTGAAACCTACCTGTTCCCTTGGTTGACTGAAGTCCAGTGTTGCCCTTATTTCATTGGAGATTAACATGGCAAATATTTTATATGACTCGAGAAGTAAGCTAATCAGCCCATAATTTTGCAATTTTCTAACGTCTCCCTTTTAGTGGATTAGTATAACCTTGGCATTCTTCCAGTTGTCTGGGACCCTTGAAGTCGATAGACAGTTTGTATAAAGGGCTGCTAGTTTTTCAACCATTATGTCTCCTCCATCTTTAGTTAGACTTACTGGTAGTCCATCTTCTCCTGCCGCTTCTCCCCATGTCATGTCTTGTAACACCCTTCTAACTTCATCGCTAGTTATAGTAGGAGTCTCTGTGACCAGTTCATTACTACTTCAAATGGAAGTATTGTAGCTGTTTTGGGTACTGTACAGGTCAGTATAGAATTATTCCGCTGTCTTTACTATATCTTCGCGATTGCTGATGACATTAGCCTGCTTATCTTTCAGTACATACATCTTGGTTTGTCCGATACCAAGTTTCCTTCTCACTCATTTCAGGCTGTGTCTATATTTTACTGCTTTCTCAGACTTTCTCACGTTCTAATTTCGAATATTCCTTATTTTCTCCTTGCTGATTAGTTTTAATAGTTCCGCGAGTTCTACTTGATCTCTTGATTCTGTGTCACTATTTAGGTCCTTTGTTACTTTGGAGAGCTTACCTAATGGTAGCCTTGGTGCTTTACTTCCCACTTCAATTGCTACTTCTGAAGCCAGCCTAGCAACAATTTCCCTTCATTGCTTCTATGTCATCTTCATCTCTCTGTTCTAAGGCTGAGCATTTGTTTGCAAGTACCTACCTTAATTGGTATGCTTTTAGCCTTACTGCGTCTAGGATGGCATGTTTCTTCTTGTCCGATTTTACGGTTTCTCTCTTCAAATTGAGGTGAATCCTAGCCTTAACCAACCTATGATCACTCCACTTTACCTTACCTAAGAATTCTACTGCTTAATAAAGTCCTGAACTAACCTTTGTAAGTGTAATTAGAGACAGTTTCTTCCTCGGTGTAAAGAAGCTCTCGCTTGCCTTTATTATGTACGAGTCGAGATTGTCTGTGTAACGTAAACAGAGAAGCCGAAAAACAGTCACTTGCAGGTGTTAGCCACAATAAATTTTTGCTTAAACGCTAATGAAACAGCACAAACACCACAGTGAAGTGAATAAATGTACAAACAATGCAAATGACCATTCTGGCTTTCCATTATTTTAATGAAGTTCCGTAGGGTCATGCAATGCAAATGTTTCATTTTTTGCAGTTATTTGCTGAATGTGGACTTTTTTTCAGCTCCATATTTCGAACTGTTTTAAAGATCCGCGCTCTTGCAGAACGATGGCCGTCGCTTAAAAAATTATGTGCTATAACCGCATATCTACAGTTTACCATATCTGGTGAATGTGGCAATAAACTCAACAAACAGAAGACTTGACAGTGGTTTTTCGTTCACGTTATATTATTTTGTGCCCATGGGAACGTTCAAAATCCAGGGCGAATACTACAACAAGAGGAGTGTCGACGGCTATGCCTGGGTGTATGATGTGTGCTTTATGCTTGAGATTACTTGGTAACTGTGAGGGCATATAGGAAGCAGTGACATGAGTGGATTCATGGAAGTAAAATGTCAGGTTATTGTATCACTTGCGAGCATGTGGGCTTGGTAATAATGCAGATCTTCTGTTAACAACTAAAGAATACAGAGGTAGCCAACTTGACAGTCGGGCGACGGGGTTTGGGCGAAATGTGCAGTTCTTTAGGAGAATTTATTATCTGCGTCGGTAGTTCTATATCCTTGTCTCAATGGGTGTGCTATGTTTGAATATTAGCGCGAACTCAAACTTCGTTTAACTCAAACACTGCTTGACGCACAATTTTTCCTTGCTCGTTCCCCAGCAAGTTTCTTGTGGTGTCTTGTTGCCTATATTAATGTATATTTGTCTACATTGTTCCTTGTCATACGGTCGTACTATTCTAAACCTAGACTAGGTTCCTGTGGGGTGTTGGTAGATATGTTTTCGCCTGAAAGTTTTTGTTAGCCGCACAAACATTACGGCGAATGTCCCGGGGCAGAAATTTTCTATTGTTGCGATTGACGTAGATGCGAAAGTTATAGTGGCCTCCGTCTGGGGTTGGCGTTTGGTTTTACTACCATAGCAAACAGCTGAGCTCCAGCCGGATGGCACAGATATCACTGCCAGTATGCTCTGTTCGATGACACGCCCACAAGTCCGGATGATGCCTACTTGGTGGCTGGTTTCACGGCATGCCGGGGGGGAGCAGCTTGTGTTATAGGCTGGAATAAGTCGAGCGATTCATGGCTCTTTGGTTATTTTTTGCAATGGCAGTGTCTTAGGCGTATTCCGATTCTTGACGTGTTGAGTTTAGTCTCAGAACATGAAAATTTGGACTTGCAGGTAAATTGGCCATTGAGATCACAGAATGCGGCAGGTTCATTTTAGCACTTCTCAGCCCTTCGGCGATACCACTGAAAATGTTCCAGGGAATGAGTACCCCAATTGTTGCAGCGGTACGAAAAAACGGTTTAGTGCTGCACCAGTCGCGGGGGCAAGAGGAATCTACCTGCTCTATCATGTTACTCCTGCCGCAACCATTGCCTTAACGAGTTGCAAGATTCTTTTGCCCAATCGAAGAAATGCATGAAAAGATACTGTAGGCTAATCTACAGACAGGTGGACAGACATATATATACCAGAAATCAAATCAGCATAAGTTTTGTTGGGTGCTGGAATAGCTCATGATATCATCGAACGGAGCAGCAGAAAAAGCTGGACAACCAGAACTTCGCAACATTTGGCTAATACGTTGCTAAAAACAAAGAAACGAGTGCCTAGGCGAAACAAAAAAGTGAAATTGCACAAAAACATGAAATACTGGGAAGGGTGCCTATTATTACTAGTAAATATTTTGTGGACTCTGTCAAGCCTGGCTGGGAAGCCTAACATCGCTTCAGATACTAAGCAGCCAGCTTTTTATTGCCTACGCTAGTGAGACGCAATACTTGGATTTTATATTAAAATCAATATATTTATTCAACTTGTGCATTACTTTACCTTGACCAGGATAAAACTTCCCTGAACACAAGAAAGAACATTGCACGATTCGTTTTGTTATTGCATTTTATTTGCTGCTATTTCAGGTGACCCAAATGCAGAACTAATTAGTCCATCAGGAAGCAGGAGGAATGCACTGGAGGAAATGCTCTTGCAGCCTCCATGTATTTACTTAGGAGCTGAAAAAAGAAAAGAGAGGTGACGTAAGTGGATAGGTTGTGATTATGTAGAAAGTTGCTTGAAAAAGGTATAATGTGAAAATAGAAAGCCAGAAGCCATTGGCGCGCACGGGACGGAGATTGTGCTTCAACTTTATATATACGCTATTCATCAACTAAATCCTGAGTACCCTTCAAATTTTTATAAATACCTTATAAACATATTCTATAAAATGTCTGAAATCATTGTGCTCGAGCGATAAGAGAGATTCTCGACATAATACTTGTCATATCAGAAGTAGCCATTATAAGTGAGAAATATGGCCTATGCTAAATAGGAAATTTCATTGGAGACCAGGTCGCGAAGGCTGTTAAGCATACTTCAAATGTCGCTAGGTTTGCGCTCTGCATCAGTGAAGATTTACGTCGAAGTAGTCCTAAATTTCAACAGAATCGCTTACAGGTCTGTAAGTTCTCTAAAGATGAAGAAAAGAATTACGTGAATAATTACTATCTAAGAAAAATACTCTTGTCAGCTCTTCGCAAAGATGCTAAATATCACAAACAGTGACAATGAACACACTCAAGATTGGACAAAGCTAATCCTACCTTTGACGAATGTGACGAAAATTAGAAGGCACCGACTAAAAAAATAAAAACGAACAGACAATCCTTTATTTCTGGTCGGTGCCTTCTGATTTACGCCTTGTGCCATCCCGACCAGACGGGATGCCGTCAGACTGTTGACTTCAAATTCCTTTTTTTTTTTTTCGGTTGGTGCCTTCGAATTTTCGTCATGTACCATCCTGAGCAGACAGTATTCCGTCAGACCCTTGACTTCGTACCCTTGAAGTATAATGATCATGAAGTGCGTGCCTCAAACTATTTCTAATGACGGCCACATTGATAAAAAAAAAACGGGGCGCCAAGTAGTCAACTAACCTACGTGATTTATAAAGGTGGCACTATGTTGAAGTATCAAATTTACTGTATCTCTAAATAATCTTGAAAAAATACATATGCCTGTAGCGACCGTCGGGGCCGTCTCCGCTACACATTTTGTCCACCAATACTGTACACGTATGTGGCTCATTTCGACTAAGCTATTGTCAACCGTCTCATAAAGTTTGAATCATACGCTCCTCCAAGGTGCACCTTTCTTACGATTTTGGCTCGGTAATAATCATTGCATTCCATCGAGAGGTGTTTTTTTTTCTACGCCAAGAACATTCCTGACCTGGTTGCAAATATTGGCTCCTGTATTTCAGTTCCTCCAGGCAGTCGGCTAGGTCCACAAAGATAAATACACTACCTTTTGTGATATTATACAAGTTTTGTTTCTTTATTTCTTTTGGGGGGGGGGGGGGCGATATTATGTAAGAATTGCTTCTTGATTTCTTTTTTCCGTCAGTGTAACAAAGCTTTGTGTTGCTTTCTTTTTCAGTCTTTTGCGTCCGTCAGTCATATAATGTTCCTACCACTTTCTCTATCAGGACTCAGTGCTATCTAATTGCTACTCTGATTACGCTGCGCAGGCTTGCCTACTTTCGTGAATTGCTTCTTCATTGCATGTGCAAATAGTCAAGGCATGGTTGCTTGTGCACTTAACCACCAGATCTATTTTATCACTGTTTGAGGGATATTGTTCTGAAACAATTCTTGCTCTTGGCTTTCTCGAGCATGAACGTGGGCCGAAACACTTGTCGCCCTGCACTGCACTGTAACAATGGGTATGCAAAGTAGGTAAAGTGGTCATCCGTAATCGATTTGAAAACACCGCCATGTCTCCGCTTTAATCGCAAAGTACAGCTTGCAACAGTTAGTACACGCACTTTTACACCTGCCCAATTCCTCGCACCACATTCAATTTCCTGTGACTCCGAAAATTTTAACGTTTCAGTGTGGCTCCATAATACTTTTTTATCCTCTACTTAAGACACAAAGAAAAAGTCCGTTATCTGCTTGTCACCACTGCTATGAGGTTGACGCATGTCGTGGTGCAATTATTGTTGCTTGGAGAGAATAGAAAAGAGCTCAAAGTAGAAGAAATACGCGGCAGCGGAACGTTTGCGTGCTTTTATACCATTCTTTTTCTTTAATCTTGCAGCTCGCCTCAGCTTACACGTAAAGTGCACGTTAAGCCTATATCTGTACGCTCCGTGAGAAGCCCCTAACGAGGTTTGGCCGTTTTAAACCGACGAGCTCACTGCATGCAATGCGAGCTGACGATCGAGTCTGCAAAGTATTACACAGCTGGACGTCATAAAAAGAGCTGAATTTTCATATCAAATGGCGAGTGCCCTTCTCAAGGCAGCCGCGATTCCAGGCGGATAGTCGAGATCAAACCTACAAGTGGGCGTACGTAATTCGCATTCCTGAAACGTCCCTAAGCAGTTGATAATCACTAAGGAATTGTTTGTTTGACTTGTTGCTTCACTAGACAACTTCAACTTTAGGGAAATAATGAAGCCTATAGTACAAATGTCTGCGAGCCTTTGCATTCCTCCATGCTGTTGCAAGAAGGACGTACTTTTGTTCTGCCTGCTTATTCCGATGTTGTGCAATCGAGCGTGCAGAAAACAGGAGTATCGGCCATTTTCTACCCGGATTCACCACACGATCCTGCTCTGTGATTCGCCTGCGTCGTCCTGAGTGTTCATGTGGCACTGACTCATGCAGTTAGTCACGTGTTCTCATGCACAGGGTGCAAAAATATTGTGCGGCGCGAAACGAGACAGCTAGGCACAACAGCTCGCGCATGAAACCGTAACCGGAAGTGAATCGCACAGGAAAAACACGAAAGAAAAAAAGTGTACACGGATGCGTGACGTTTGTGTAACACGCAGAGAAATTTCACTGCCGAAATCTAGACGAGGGCAGGCGGATAGAGTGTCTATGTTGGTGGGGATGCTATCATCTTGAACTCTTAGGTTGGCAGCACTTCAAATATCCGTAACTTATTCGTAACAAATTGAAAAAATCTTGCATTAAAACACTGCCTAGAGAACACGCAATAGCATTCAGTGTACACCCAAAATTTACTAAGTGGCCTGGTGGGGGCCGTTTAAGAAGTCAAGTTTGTTTTACACCATGCAAGTTTCGACAATGGAAGGAAACACGAAAAAACACATATTGACAGGATGAATTGCATGTCCAGTCGGGATAGCGTCGTCCGGATGATGCGTGGTTTTAATGCGCACGATGCCTTGGGTACGTAACCGAGGTCACTTTCAGCTGCCTTCGTTCTTCCATTTCGTGTCCCAAGTAACCCGTGCCGGCGTCTAGATTTGAATAGCTGAATTTCTCTGAATACATGAACTTGTGTAGTCTTGCCGCCATCTGCTTGTGGGCACACGCACCTCCGCTGCGATATTTTGTTAGCTGACATGGGAATGATGGTGATTACGTATACTTGCCTAAACATTGACCTTCTGACTTTAAACGTCTTTGTGAACTCATTATTTTAAACAAACCAATATTTTGAATAATTACATAATCGCTATTAAAAGTGTCCGATGGCAGGATTCAAACACATGACCTCTAGCACTGAAGAGTTCCGTTGAAACCATTACGCTATACAGAGGCATGCATGCATCGACAGGCGGCACCGAACGCGCTTATGAATTTCTCGCAGACAAGCGAAAGCGTTAAGACTACTGATGCGTTTCGACTTGGCCTTGCTAAGACGCAGTTAGAACGCAGGTGAGAGCTTGCGCGTTCGAGCAACACGCGGAAAACGTGGGCAACCAGATAATTGCGTCTGCAACAGCAGGCAAAAGCTTCTGAAGAGGATGCGTTGGAACACAGGCGAATGTGTCGGGAGCCAAATTATGTGAGGAACAAAAGACGCTCGAGTAAAAGATTAGCAAAGCAAGATTAACAAGACAAAAGATTAGTAAAAATTTCAATTAATAAATATAACAAAAGATTAGTAAAAAATGAGTTTACCGGGGAGATTGTCAGAGTGTGCGTGGTGTTCTTTGAAGGCGCTCGTCCCTTAAAATACGGCAGTCGGTGTTTCAACGGTAGGGTACAGGATTCACATCTAATGATTACAAGAATTTTGCGCTCTATATAAGAATCCCCAATTGACAGTTCCTGCTCTCATTTTTTATTCTTTGCTTTTTCTTGCCCTAGTATTTAAACGATTAGGCCTCACCAAGTAGCTCCCAAAAAAAAGGACTGCTTCATTCTTTGTTTTTCTGGCGGGTATTTAGTAGGCCTTACTTTCATGTGTGTATATACCCAACTATTTACCTTTCGTGACTATGAGTACGAATTTGTAGACAATTGGCGTCAATTCCTTGCTAATCTCTTCTACAACCATATTTCCTTTTTTGTCCTTGTGAAAGGTAGGGGTGAGGCATGTCGCTCTATAGAGAGGAGCATTTGCAAGCCCCTGGAGATTTACTGGATTGTCCGCTAGTAAGACGATGTCGTCCACATCGTAGTCCAGAGACCCTCCGAAGTACCAGCTTCCCGTTATGTGTTTAACTTAGGTGAAAACATTAGTCCCAACTTCCTAGTCCCTTTATTTGTCATTTATTTAACGTATAGCGTGAAGAAAACAAGAGTTAGTGGTCATTCTTTTTTTCTGTCCTGTGAAAATTGTACTAGTTCTGAGCATTTGAGTCATTTCCACTTGCTTTGTGCTCCGTTTTCCCTACATATCTCCATGATATCCCCTATCCCATATATACATAGACCCTATATCAAACTTGTTATGTAGGCGGGACCTTTTGCCCATCCGACAAACTCGCAAGACCTTTCAATAAAGTTCTTTGGCTGTCTTAAACTATGATCTACCTTGAATGCCAGTCTGCATTTTCCAAGTTCTTACACTTTCCTTTACACGAATTGACAGCTGGTTTTTATAGATTACATTAACATGCCATACCTATACACCAATTTATCATAACTGGTCTGGACAAACGCGTCTTGTCCTTGTCTTCTTTTTGCTTTTGTAGTTTACAATGAATACTTAAACAACTTACCACAACGGCATTTGCACGGAGAAAGATCCAGATTACAATCCATAAATTGGTCAGGTGCACAGGTGTTTTGGAAGTTGTGGATTATTAATGTGCAAGGATTCTCACCTTCGACTGCATAAGGAAAAGAAAATGTGCTGTCATTCACAAAGAAATCCATCTATGATTTATTGCAATATGTGCACTATAAGAAACAATTTAAAAGAGAATTATGAAGAAATGAAAACACAGTCTTTTGAAGGGTTTATTAGTGAAGTGTATCGCTGCCTTTCAAATATCAGCAGTCAATCACAGTACAGGAATTCATGTAATTGTCTTGGTGAATACTTTCACGCTGCAATTTCTGCTATGAATTGACCCAGCAATATATGTATACCGATTTAAGATCAAGGTTCTGTGCCGTGCTTGTAACCATATTGCGTGGTTTTGTTCCTGTGTGTCTCTGTGTTGTTATATCTCCAGGTAACCAAACAAAAGCAATGGTCAATGATTATTTTAGTCAATTTTCTTTATTGACTGTTACTTTGCATATGCAAAAGATCCCATCATTTGTATTGGTACCACAATCGTATATGCGAGGCAACGTAACTGTGTATGTGGATTATGGGACCATCTGTTTTACTTTGTAGGAGATCTGTAGCGTCTACCACCATTTTAGCCTAATGGATAAAAAAAGTAAGCGCAGAGGACATACACAATATAGAGTGTCTTCAAATCGTGATGCTTCAACATGAATTGTCGCGCTTAACGCTGCATTTAAAAGGCACTTTGCTAGGTCTTATAGTTTCCGAAGATGAGATGAAGGCCTCCTTCCATTGACTGTAACTTCTTTCGAATGTGAGTACAAAATTGTGATAAGAACTGTGACATACACCTGCAGCAAAGTGACGCTTGAATTAAAAATTTATTATTTTGGTTCTTCTAAAGGTAAAAAAAAAGTGACATTCTTTAAACTGTACGAGAGGCCTGGAGTATACATATAGTGCTGGTGTTCGGCACGTTTCCGCGACAATGCACACGTATGATATCGACCAGCGGCTGCCTTACCTCTTGCTTTATTTTAATTTTATTCTTCATCTTCATCTAGTAACGGGCCACTGAAGAAAAAGCTCTCAATAAACAACTGCGGATTTCTTCTCAAACCGCTTTAGCGCATGTAGAAAATCTGCAAAGTGAAATTCTAGTATACGCACTAGAACTTTGATCTACGAAAGCAATTTGCTTTGATCTACGAAACCAACTGAAAAACATAAGAGATCATTCAGGAGAATTTGAACATACCGAACTTGAAAGCTAGGTAGGTTAGGTGATAAATGATAATGGAATGATAATAAATAGTAGGGACATACCACAGAAGCACTGGCATCTCTGGTCATTCACTAGGCAGCCGGCTCTCCATCCCGGCAAGCATTCGGTAATAGGACACTCGGGATCTTCTAAAGAAAAGAAATATTAAAAGTGCGATGGTGCCGTTGTTTGTTGAAGTATTAGCGCACATTCTCTAACTAAAAAATGGCCAGGCTTAGCTTGGTTAAGCCAAGAATGCGTTGCATATTGTGTTGGGGCCCAGCTTTTCCTCCGGTTGCCGTGACGTCACGTCACGTGGTTGCGCTAAAGGTCAATGGTGGCTGCGAGGCCACGCCCAAGGGCTGAACTGAGTGATTGCAATATGCAACGCATAAAACTCTAGTGTAGGGGTATTATGAACCACTATGGTGGCTCATACCCCCAATGGTGGCTGCCCGGCCGCGCCCAAGGGCTGAACTGAGTGATTGCAATATGCAACGCATAAAACTCGATGATGAGGCGTGGGCCAATATCGCGAAGACCAACCTAAACACTGCTTCTGTGAGAATGAATAGTGTTGTAGTAATAGGCAGGCAAAAAGTGCTATACGAAGGAGAGACTGCATTCTGTGTTTTCAAACAGCTTTCAGAAGTGCCTACGACAGCAAAACAACTTTCAGTGAGTGCTGACTTGTTTACATTGCGAGGTTTCGTAATCTTCATTTTTTGTGTTTGGAACAGTCAGCAAATATATAGTTCATTAAGGTCTTGTTTCATTAAACAAACACCAATATCGGCCATTTCTTGTCCCTATATACAGCGTATTCTCTGTGACATTATGAAATAATTATGATTGTGTACACAAACTCATGGATTGTGAAGCCAGTGTTTAGTATAGTTTCCTTGAGCAATGGAAGAGAGTTGAAAAAAGAAATTGCTTGTCATGTGTTGTGACGCAGCGCAGCATGGAACATGGGTTAACGAAATGTTCTCGAGTGCATGAAGGAAACAATACAGCGATCCCAATGATGGGGCCTTGTTAAACTGCCCGGTATAACAGCATTTCCTACTCCGCCACGACTGTGCAAATCTTCAAAACAACGGTAGGGCTTCTGAGTAGCAAACAAAAGAACGCACGCAGTATGAAAACAGAGTCGATTAGCTACTGTGGTACGCAAAGTCCGGTAACTGGTATAGCACCCTTCTTCGGTAGGTCGAGGAGGAACACAGATCAGTCGACATTATCAGGCGACAAAAATAAGCCTGCACGGCCTGTGGGGCGCCCGTGAGCACGACACGTCCAGCGGAAGTCGTACAGGCACACAAACTATTCAGATGTCATTTCTTGGGCACCGTTCCCCCCCTCCCCCCCCCTTGTTACTTTAAATAACTTCATGTACCCGCTTGATGTGTCACCAGCCGGGAGCATCGTTGTTCCCTCCTCCGCACGCGAACCTTCATCATCATCATCATCATCATCATCATCATCATCATCAGCCTGGTTACGCCCACTGCAGGGCAAAGGCGTCTCCCATACTTCTCCAACTACCCCGTTCATGTGCTAATTGTGGCCATGTTGTCCCTGCGAACTTCTTAATCTCATCCGCCCACCTAACTTTCTGCCGCCCTCTGCTACGCTTCCCTTCCCTTGCAATCCATTCCGTAACTCTTAAAGACCATCGGTTATCTTCCCTCCTCATTACGTGTCCTGCCCATGCCCAGTTCTTTTTCTTGATTTCAACTAGGATATCATTAACTCGCGTTTGTTCCCTCACCAAATCTGCTCTTTTCTTATCCCTTAACGTTACACCTATCATTCTTCTTTCCACGTGAGCCAAACGTCGCCATAATCGATGTGCGCATGCCACCCGTACTTCCGCAACAACCCAAAATATTATATTCGATCAGGTGGAGTCGGAGTTCTTTCGTCACCATATTACCTCTGAGACCACAAGAAACTAATACTAACACCTGCTGTCCACACCACTTTCAGAGTAAAGCGATTATATCTTTAGATGGTCTGAGGTAATCGTAATCGGAAATTATACCTGCCGATGATACTAACAAACAGTATTTCTCAGACAACCTTAAAAAACTAGAATAGGCTGTGTGCACAGCGATACATTTCAAAAATAATAAACGATCTTGTCCGGTTTCCAGCAATCGCCGGGGGCCGCTTGCGGAAAAAGGTTGGGCGCGGTGGACCGCCTTCTTAAAGCACAATAGTTTCCTCCAATCGCCACTAGCAATATGCCCTGTGAACTTTGCTGGTCTTTACTTATGAAGCATAGGACACGTTTGTTTCGATTTTCGTACAGCATCAGATGACTAGTATGGCCCAACAAACAACGTAGCTCCGTCATGTGGCTGCTGCTGCTGATTTACCTTGCACTGTAGGCATACTGATCGCCTCTCGGAGGACGCGACGCTCCCTCCTCCTCTGAAAAGTAGGTTCTTCGGGTGGTCACCTCTCGACTAGTCCTCGGAGGCAAAGACGGTCTGTAAATTTTCAGTTGCGTTATCGCCAAGCAGTTTCTTTTTCTTTCTTTTTTTTTGCTCTCTCCTAAATGCCCCTTCCTGTTGCGCGCCTACGTCCACGCACTAGTAAAGTGGCAGAAATCCTTCACCAGCACCTCATATCTAGGACATCGCAACGTGTTGCAACCATCGCCATTATTGTCGGAAGGACAATTCGTTCCAACAACCAAAAACTTACGACGCGATGCGCGTGGCGAAGGCGGCTTCGTGATTTTGTGGCCGTTAGCTCGACTGTCAAAATCGCCTAATGTCACTTCCATGCGTTAGTATGAGGAATGTCAAGTGGGAAAAAAGTGTATGTAAAGTGTGGAAAGGCACTCACTTGATAGATGTATATATATAGATATTCCGGGGCTGTTGGAGAAGTATGGGAGAGGCCTTTGCCCTGCAGTGGGCGTGACCAAGCTGATTACGGTATATATATATATATATATATGTTGCAACTACTTCGACTCACCGGCAGTTCCACATCGCTTCTCGAACCATTTCGCGCCTCGCAGAATGCCCTGGAATGTACTGACATACTCGGCAGCCTGAAGCTCATATGCATCAAGGCTTGTCGCCCCCATTTGTATCTCGACTCTGGTTTCCTGTCCAGCACTTTTCAAGCAATTCACTATCCCACCCCACACGACAATCTGGTACATTTCTACGCGTAGTTTCGGCTGGGAGTTGTGTAGCGCGCTTCGCCATTAAATCGAGGAGGTCCGGATATGTGCTGGTATCAGAAGCCGACGAAAAATAAAAGCGAATTCCGTGACAGTGCGATGCGGACATCATGGAAAGCGTAGCACTTTTGAAGAGAACACCGATTAGGATGCTCCCCTTTGCACACCATATGCAAACTTTAACGCAGCGAGGTTGAAGACTCTACAGGTACAAATACCAATTGTACAAACAAACGTACGGCGGTGACAGCGAGATTGAAAGAGCACGCCCTTTCGGAAGGAAGTGCCCTTGGCATTCCGTAGGAGTGCCGCTGTTCATTTGCAGGTGGGTGCTGACGAAATACCGATTTGGCCATGCGTGCGTCTATTAGGGCGACACACAAGAGAACTGATTGTAAGTGCTTTTTGCGGTCGACTTCTCAAACTTTCTCGGTTCCTTTCTTTTTCGGGTCAGTGTGCTAAAAGTGCTGACTTTTCTTGCGGCGCTAACTAGCATGCCTAATTATTACGCCGCGTGGTCAAGCCGCATTATCTATCAACTCAATTCATATTCATTTTCTCCGCATTTGGTGATTGGCTAGGACATCGATCACGGGCCGCTGTGCCACCCTTTCCGTAGGAATGTGCCGTTTCAAGCGATGAAAATTACAAGAAATAAAATGGGCTTTACAATAGATGGGATCTTGCTTTTTAAAGCTATTTAAAACGATAACAAAATTCTGCAACACGTTCTATACTTGAATACGTGTATTCGAGTTATTTTGCAAGAATTTAATCATCATCATCAGCGTGGTGGCACCTACTGCCGGGCAAAGGCCTGTCCCATATTTCTCCAACTATCCCCGTCATGTGCTAATTGTGGACATGGTGTCCCTGAAAAATTCTTAATCTCTCAAATGCTATTCAGAGCATGTTTACATGAGGTATTCCGATACCTGGATTGGGAAGACTTAGGGATAAGAGTTAATGGAGAATACCTCAGTAACTTGCGATTCGCTAATGATATTGCCTTGTTTAGCAACTCAGGGGACAATTGCAATGCATACTCGCTGACCTGGAGAGGCAAAGCAGAGGGGTGGGTCTAAAAATTAATCCGCAGAAAACTAAAGTAATGTTTAACAGTCTCGGAAGAGAACAGCAGTTTACGATAGGTAGCGAGGCACTGGAAGTGGTAAGGGAATACATCTACTTAGCGCAGGTAGTGACCGTGGAACAGGATCATAAGAGTCAAATAATCAGAAGAATAGGAATGGGCTGGGGTGCGTTTGGCAGGCATTCTCAGATAATGTACAGCGGACTGCCATTATCCCTCAAAAGTGTATAACAGCTCTAGCTTACCAGTACTCACGTACGGGGCCGAAACCTGGAGGCTTACGAAAAGGGTTCTACTTAAATTGGGGACAACGCAACTAGCTATGGAAACAAGAATGATGGGTGTAACATTAAGAGATAAAAAACGAGCAGATTGGGTGAGGGAAGAAACGCGAGTTAATGACATCTTAGTTGAAATCAAGAAAAAGAAATGGGCATGGGCAAGACATGCAATGAGGAGGGAAGATAACCGATGGTCATTAAGGGTTACGGACTGGATTCCAAAAGAAGGGAAGCGTAGCAGGGGGCGGAAGAAAGAATTTAATAATGAAGGATAAATCTTACGGCACATAATTAAAAATAAATACCGCTGTAATTGCACCTATAATTTTTTTTGTTACATACTCACTCCTAAGAATTTAAATCCTGTATCGAAGATCGGCAGAACTCTGAGAGATTGAGTTTGTAAGAAACTTTACTATTGTTTTGGTAAAGGCTGTTGGTTTATCCAGCCCATTCTTTAGAATGCTGAAGCACAATATGCTTCTCTGCGAGAACTTTTGTTACTATTTTTAGCTGCATAAGCGAAGCATATGATTTTATATATTTGGGTGCTCAAAATTACACTGATATAAGAATTATGAATTACAAAATTCGGCCTCTTTCAAGAAGCTTGCTCAGCAAGGAACGTATAGCCATGAATGTCTTGGCTTGTGTAATATAAACGCGAGTAATACTTCTTTGCTAACCACTGTGTTGAGTTACTACGCTTGGTTTGGTTTTGAACAATGTGATTTCTAGTTAATTAGGATATCTACATTACGGGCACTTTATGGCTAAGACATATCGCTACCCTTCTCTCCACTTCTTCAGCCTTCTCAATGTCAGCTTTTTATCTCCGTATATCTGATAGGTTGACACTGACCGCGTTCAAAGATACGCGAAGTGAACTTTACGCTGCACAGTGATGTTACTGACGCTATGTGTTGCCTTAATCGAAACACAAAAGTTTAGAACCGAGGAAAAAAAACAATACGCAGTATTTCTGTTGTTGAATTTATGGAGGATAATCTCTCACGTGATTGGACCAATGCCAGATAGGCACACAGGGCGAAGCCGATGGCGAGGTTCTTCATTGCGGTGCTTCTGCAAAAGAAAGCGGATGAAGCGATAAGCGCGAGTTTCCCAGGAACGGTGCATTATGTTTACATAACAGTACAAAAAAGATTCTTCGGTGCAAGAGGACCGTGATTCAAATCCCGGTGCCGCGCTATTCTCCACCGGAAAATACAAAAAAAAAAAAAAACCGTGTGTTGAGAAAATTGCACAAACAGGCCTGGAGTGCGGCCTGATCCCGGTGACCAGAACCGGTAACGCACTCTCTCACCAGAGCAGGATTGGCCACCCTGGTGCAGTACTTGGCCACAACCTCCTATATGAATACAACAATCGAACCCCGGCCCTCAGTCCCCAGCAGCCGCGAAGCAACTGACCACGGCGGCGGTCAGATCTGTGACGCTGCAGAGGGTGCTAAGAATACCTGGCTCCGGACAGGCCGCCATTGGAATCTGAACCTGGCAACGTTTAACGTTAGAACGCTATCTAGTGAGGCGAGTCTAGCAGTGTTATTGGAGGAATTAGAGGGTAGTAAATGGGATATAATAGGACTCAGTGAGGTTAGGAGGACAAAAGAAGCATATACAGTGCTAAAAAGCGGGCATGTACTGTGTTACCGGGGCTTAGCGGAGAGACGAGAACTAGGAGTCGGATTCCTGATTAATAAGGAAATAGCTGGTAACATACAGGAATTCTATAGCATTAACGAGAGGGTGGCATGTCTTGTTGTGAAACTTAATAAGAGGTGCAAAATGAAGGTTGTACAAGTCTACGCTCCTACATCTAGTCATGATGACCAGGAAGTCGAAAGCTTTTATGAAGACGTAGAATCGGCGATGGGTAAAGTCAAAACAAAATACACTATACTGATGGGCGACTTCAATGCCAGGGTAGGCAAGAAGCAGGCTGGAGACAAGTCAGTGGGGGAATATGGCATAGGCTCTAGGAATAGCAGAGGAGAAATATTAGTAGAGTTTGCAGAACAGAATAATATGCGTATAATGAATACCTTTTTCCGCAAGCGGGTTAGCCGAAAGTGGACGTGGAGGAGCCCGAATGGTGAGACTAGAAATGAAATCGACTTCATACTCTGCGCGAACCCTGGCATCATTCAAGATGTAGACGTGCTCGGCAAGGTACGCTGCAGTGACCACAGGATGGTAAGAACTCGAATTAGCCTAGACTTGAGGAGGGAACGAAAGAAACTGGTACACAAGAAGCCAATCAATGAGTTAGCGGTAAGAGGGAAACTAGAGGAATTCCGGATCAAACTACAGAACAGGTATTCGGCTTTAACTCAGGAAGAGGACCTTAGTGTTGAAGCAATGAACGACAATCTCATGGGCATCATCAAGGAGTGCGCAATAGAAGTCGGTGGTAACGCCGTTAGGCAGGAAACCAGTAAGCTATCGCAGGAGACGAAAGATCTGATCAAGAAACGCCAATGTATGAAAGCCTCTAATCCTACAGCTAGAATAGAACTGGCAGAACTTTCTAAGTTAATCAACAAGCGTAAGACAGCGGACATCAGGAACTATAATATGGATAGAATTGAACAGGCTCTCAGGAAAGGAGGAAGCCTAAAAACAGTGAAGAAGAAACTAGGAATAGGCAAGAATCAGATGTGTGCGTTAAGAGACAAAGCCGGCAATATCGTTACTAATATGGACGAGATAGTTCAAGTGGCTGAGGAGTTCTATAGAGATTTATACAGTACCAGTGGCACCCACGACGATAGTGGAAGAGAGAATAGCCTAGAGGAATTCGAAATCCCACAGGTAACGCCAGAAGAAGTAAAGAAAGCCTTAGGAGCTATGCAAAGGGGGAAGGCAGCTGGGGAGGATCAGGTAACAGCAGATTTGTTGAAAGATGGTGGTCAGATTGTTCTAGAGAAACTGGCCACCCTGTATACGCAATGCCTCATAACCTCGAGCGTACCGGAATCTTGGAAGAACGCTAACATAATCCTAATCCATAAGAAAGGGGACGCCAAAGACTTGAAAAATTATAGACCGATCAGCTTACTGTCCGTTGCCTACAAAGTATTTACTAAGGTAATCGCAAATAGAATCAGGAACACCTTAGACTTCTGTCAACCAAAGGACCAGGCAGGATTCCGTAAAGGCTACTCAACAATAGACCATATTCACACTATCAATCAAGTGATAGAGAAATGTGCAGAATATAACCAACCCTTATATATAGCTTTCATTGATTACGAGAAAGCGTTTGATTCAGTCGAAACCTCAGCAGTCATGGAGGCATTACGGAATCAGGGTGTAGATGAGCCATATGTAAAAATACTGGAAGATATCTATAGCGGCTCCACAGCCACCGTAGTCCTCCACAAAGAAAGCAACAAAATCCCTATAAAGAA